>NC_046185.1:116414333-117026287 GCF_011004875.1 Balearica regulorum gibbericeps | reverse complement strand
GCAGGGTAGCAGTAGTACACCCTGGAGAGAAATTTTTCTTATAAGGGAAAATGCCATTCTCCCCTCCCATGATAAGAATCACTGGAGTGCATATGTGCAACTGTGTATAGCCTTTCCTTACAGCAGCCATGCCATTTGTAATCCTCTTTTGGCTATAATGCTACAGTAGCTCAGATTGCAATGTGCCATTTTTAGTACTTATCACATAGCAGCAGACAGCTGGGCTTTTACATTACAAAATAGCCACCACTACAGCAGTGGCTTAGACGACAGTGAGGTGCTGTCCATAATGTATGATCTTGAGCAATGTCTAGTAGCCAGAATAAAATCAATCTGACATCTCAAAAGACTAAATGCAGCTGAATGGGCTTGTTAAAATGGGCTGTAACAAGCGAAGCATGCAGCAGAACCAGGAAAAGAGAAAATACATTTGCTCTCAGGCAGGCTTAATTACCTGGGTTACAGACTACTGCTAGGTTTTAGAAGCTAACGTCACAACTAAAGCTGAGGTAGTACTGCAAAATGGGGTGCTTAAGCTTTCTCTCTTTGAAAGTTACTCTCTAGGTAGTGTGAGAGACAGGACTGTAAGAACTTTTGTCTCAAAGATCGTTTGCTCAAGCGGAAAACCCCTCCAGCTATTGAGTGCGATAAGGACGATTGCTGTTGCAGAACAAGAGATTTGGACCCCTGAGATGCTGCGGATCCGTGGCGGTGACTATTCTTGCGATTCTATCCCAGAGTCTTGCTTTGTTTTCTGCCTTTCTTTTCTGCTCTGTCCTATTGCTCTTATTGGTTACCTTTACCTTTTTTTTTTAACTTTCATAATAAAAACTGTTTCTGGTATACAGCATTTGACCTTGTTTGTGTCTTAATCTTGCTCTTGGGATCATATCGAAACCTCCCTGACATTGGATCGGGACAGGTAGCTCTATCAGTTTTATCCCAGGACAGATAATGACCACTTCGCATAGTCCCATATTCAATACTTGACCAGTGTGGTCTTTATTGTTCATTCACTATTAGTTGTAGCTTGGGTGAACAATTTTATTTTGCATGTATATTTTGGGAATGACTGTTTGCACAAATATGTTGTTTTGCTTATCAGAATTGATGCAAGTGTAGGCTCTCTCCTTAAGGACACCTTGCTTTATTCCTGTTCAGTGTTAGCTGCCCAGTTAAAGAGACTAAAACAATTTGGCTGGTCATTCTTATTTAAACAAAACAGTGAAATCGTTAGTGCCCAGAAATTCTGAAACAATTCAAATAGGAGAGATTCTGTCTGAATCAGTCAAAGCAGAGAAGAATCTAAATCTCCTATACTGCAGGTGAACCTCCTAAACACAAAATTGTTTGTCAAGCACATTATATAATCAAGTAAGTTTCACTAGTCCAGACAGAAAGGAAGAATACAATCTGTTACAATCTATAGAGAATTTCACCTAGCCTTCCCTGCTTTGGGCAGGACTGAGCCTTGAAGCACCATCTCTGAGGGAGTTGCACATCTACAGGGAGGCCTGATGTTAGCGTGAGTAGATCTTGCTCACTTAGGTGATGGCTCAGGTTTTCTTCTCATGAAGATTGAATCTCAGAACCTTGCAACTGTTCAGAAATCAAAATACTGCCCTCCCCTTAGGCTAACCTCCAAAAAAATTTGCTCAAAGACTTGCTGTCTCCTCTTGTAGCTACCACAGCTCACAAGCATTGCTGCTTCCCTTGTGCAACTTGGCAGCAGTTGCTGGAAGTGGTGAAGAGGAAGGATCTCAGCTGGGTTTGTGCCAACCTGCTGCTACAGGCTCTTCGTTAACATACACAAACCAAGGGGAAGGTTGCTGAGATGTGAATAAATTCATTTGACTACTTGCAGAGAAACTGCAGTGGGAGCTCAGAGAGGAAGGATTGGTGGGAGGATTTATTGCAGAAGCACAGAAGGAAGTAGGTTCTGAGAAGAAGGGGAAAAGTTGGAGGTAGCATGAGTTGAACAGCCTGAATTGAGGTGAAGCTATGATGAAGATTCCCAATAAACTTGAGAAGTCTAGAATTTGCTTAGAGGAGAGAGTGTGTATGCAGTCAGTAATATGCCAGATATTTACTAGTAAAAAATGATACACTTCCTTATGTAGGGGGACACAGAATGAATTGTCTAACTACAGAATGGTTTTCTGGAACCCAAACTGAATTTTTTATGATGTTGAGTTTGGCTTTGCTAAGCTCACGAGTCTTGGAAGATGTTTGTTGTGCACTGAATGTGATCTAGGATACAAGGTGGGAACTGAGGACAAGATAAATTTAAATTGGAGATTAGTGTACATTTCTGTAGGACAAAGGTTTGGAGTGTTGCACAGCCGCAGTGGACCATGGAAAGAAAAATCCATTCTCTGAAATCGAATTCCGATGGGACCTAATTGAAAGTCCATTGCAGTGCATTTAGACCTTGTTATAAATTTCAGTATGCTTTACATCAAGCTTTTAATTCCTTGGTGTATCTCTCAAATCAGAACTTCTGATGGTTTTAAGTTGTGCTGAACTGAGTTTGCATTTACTGCAGGATGAAAACTGTTTGTCAGTATTGCTTTTTTCATATGTAAATAGGTCTTGTTTGTAAGATGTTCATCTTTGGAAGCTTTAGCCAGCTGTCTTCAAATGTAGGCATTTCTTCTAAACTTTTCTGCACGTGTAGCTAGAGAATATAAATCTGGATAGTGAGAAAGGGACAACTTAATGTATTTTCTCACTTATAAGGCAGCAGAATTCTTCACAGACCAACTTCATGCGTAAGTACAACTTCTGTCACCATATTAATGCACTTCAGTGTGGGATTTCTTTTTTTTCTTCTTTGTTTTTGTTGGTGATTTGCATATTGTTTTGTTGCACTTGAAGGATCAAGAGAATATACAATAACAAAAATATTCCGTGAGAGAAGAAAGAAAAGGAAGCGATAAGAGAATAACCAAAGTTGATTTTTTCTTTCTCAAAGTGCAAGGGGACCTTAAGTCATTTGTAACAAATGGGTGAAAGTTACCTGCCCTGGCTCCCTGCTCCCTTGGAGGTGGTCTGTGCAGCAAAGTCTGCACGGGGGCCTGTGGCCAGCCCTCAGCTCCTACCAGCAATGAAGGAAACACGGATGTTTGGTCTGTTGGGAGCACTTTGCTGGCTTATCAAGAACAAGTGCTGCAGATGGAAACTGCAATAGCAAGAGACACCTATCTGCTTGTCTGTCTTTGAGAGGAAGGAATGCAGATGACTCTAACCATCACATATTCATCCTTTTCACCATTAGTAAAGCAGCAATGATCTTGAGTGGGATTTTCCAGTGAGAAATATATAACACACTGTGTTGTACCTGATCTACAGTCAATCCAGTGGTTTTGGGGTACATTATACCCTTGATACCATGCTCAAATGGCAAATCCAGGCAACACTTCATGACACCTGGATGCTGGAACAACTGTTCAGGGTGTACACAGTAAGCCTGGTATATTCTGTAGGGACATGGCTGATTGTATGTGTCCTGGACAGCTGCTCTCCAAAGGTGCTTTAGAAACCTTGGGAGCTCTCCAGTGAACAGCAGCTCAGTCACATTTACGAAGCTGGGACCTTTTGGGCTGATGATTGTAATGGAAAAATCTATATCATCACATGCTATCTTGACAAAACGTGAGTGCACTGGGAGAAACCTAGGTGAGCAGTCACATGGTTGCATGGGGTGGGAAGAGCAGGGATGGAGGCCCTGGCTAAGATGGGTCCAAAGCCTCGGCTGTGGGTGGTGTAGGACCAAGCAGCTAGATGGTAGGTTAGGTGATGCCTGGGAAGCTGGTGTCCAAGGAACATTCATTCATCTCCGTTAACTGCAGCTCCATCAGAGAAAAGGACAAAAACAAAGTGCTTACCTTAGGGCGATGATGTACTTTCATGACATGCTGCTGTGTCTTTACAAAGCGTTATGAACACATTCATAATATAAACTTGAAGAAGTGGCTTATAACTCTCTTGTGCTTATAATCAGCAGCACATGAACTACCTTTGCGAGACTTCAATTGTGGGAAGCATACTAAAATAAAGCTGGTTTTGTGACAGGGAATTTTGGTGAGAATGGAACAGAGGAGAAATTTGAGCATGGTCTTATATGGATCGTTACCTCTCACTTTACCTGACAAAAGTCAAACAAAATCACAAACACTCAAATATCATGGTTTCCCCCTGAGGTAGTATGTGAATAAGTTTTAACTACTCTCCTCTCAGCTCGCTATTCTTGATAACAATTATCATATAATAACGTGCCATATAAATTTATTTAGCAATTATAATTAACAAATATTGTAATAACTCTAATAGTATTGCAATTATTTTGCTATATATATTTAGCAGTGGTAACTGTAGTCACGATACATCTCTAATAGATCATGAATGACTTGGCTGGCATATCAGTAGGCTGGAGCTGATCAGCGCTGGTATTTACTTGCATCGTGCTCACCAAATGCCGTACCTCTTAGAAGGTGGGGATGCCACAGTCATTCACACATACAGATGAAATCACTTGCTAATAAGCAGTAGATACTATTGCCAGGGGTTTGGGAATAAACAAGGCAGGCAGCAGTGTTTTGCCTTCTGCACTCTTGCCCGGTGATCCAGGGCTGATCTGGCCGGGGCTATTCTTGAACCACGCATGAAACCAGATGTTACATGACCAAAACACAAACCCAAACACTGTCCCGTTTCTGCATTAACTAGAAATTTCTACAGCAGCTGTGTGCAGTGTTAGCCCGCACCAGCAGATGGGGCGGTTACAGTGCATTTTCAGTCTGCTCTGCCACGTCTCATTATTCCTGGAATGTGTTTTCCCCTGCAGAGCTCTGAAGCTTATTTTTCATTAGGAATCCGCTTTTTGTGGTTAATGGTGTTATTGGCTATTGCCTGGCTTAATTCCGCAATCACTGCTGATGTATGAGTGTTTGAAGCACTGTTTTTCAGGGCAGTGTCCCAAGGGCTACATCCTAACAGTGTTTTGTGAAACAACACAGAGGAGTGGCCCATAGCAATAGCAGTGAAAAAATATATTTCTATTTGGTGAGCCAGGTAGTGTTCATAACAAGCTCCCCACCATTATTCCTGTTTACAAGCCTGAAATATGTGCCGGATTTAAAACTTTAGTAGTGAGATTTGAGTGAGAAGGCACAGATTCTAAACTGTAGCGATAACATTTTTTTGCGCAAAGTGGTGCAGTCCTTTATTATTTGGCCTTGCAAGAAAGGATGGTCTTTACACACACGTACACAAACACACATGCTTTTTTCTCACAGTTAGATTATAAATTAAGGATATGGGGTTTTATATCCATAAAATATCACATATATCAATTTGTTGGTGCTACTACACGTTGTATTCTAAGTACCCTGTTATTTATTGTAACAGAAGAAAGTATGTAGAATCCAAATACGCTGTTTTTCTAAAGGTTAGTTATGACTTTTTGTAAAAAGGTAGTTTCTTGAAATTCAAACCTAGTGTAGGAAGGAATGTGCTTTCACTTTTACATTTGTTTTATGAGGGGAGGGGAAAGTTTCTTCAGACCAGATGATACTTCCGGTGTGAAAGTCAATAGCCAGAGCAGCGACCTGGGATACTGGAAATTTAAGTTCAAGTTCATTCTGCTTGGTTGAGGACTTGGACCTGAAGCTCCAATATCTTTTACCTATTCACAGCATGGGTTCTTACATCCTGACTAACAATCCTGTGGCACATGTAAAAACGTGTGAGCTAATTTCAGTAACATAGTTCTGATGTAAGCATTATTGCTTATTTATATTTGCTATGGCATTGAAGAATGTCTGCAAAATAGCATTGTGAGGTGTCAGTTTATCAGTAGGCAAGCGAGCAAGAAGGGTTCCCCTCTCCAGCATGAGCTGTTCTTCATACAAGCTTGCTATGTCATTCCTCTTCCCTCAAATGTGCCATACCTGAAAACTTGGAAATTGGCTATTTTGTTAAGAGAAAAATGCAGAAACTGTGATTCAGTTCCCTCAGTTTCTTCATGTGGCAGTTTTCTATTAAAGCTTCATGGCTGAATTCTTTCTTTCATTTAACGTTCTTGCCAAGATCTCCTAAAATATACTTGGCCTTTCACCATAAGAATGGGACAGGGATACAAGACAGGGAAGTTTAGTCCAACTAGTAAGCTGGACCTGTAGAAACTAAAAGGATTATGAAGCACTTGAAGAACAACTGCAGAAAGAAAAGAATAACCACCATGAGGGTATTTCTATGTTGAGTGATGTGATAGCTTCTTTCTCCTTCGATGCAGTGGGAGTTACAGCTGGTCAATACAAATGGGAAAGAAGCTCACAGTAACTTAAATAGGATCCCATAGAAAGCACAAATAAAAAATCACATCCACTTCAGAGGAAAAATGAATTCTATAACCCAGTTTAGCTTTTGAATCTTCAGACTCTGTTTCAGACATGAGGAAGCGTTTGTATACCTTCCAGCTTTTCTAAGTTTAAAAAGAAGCCTTGTCTGTAATACTTGTTTGTCCTGTGTCTTTGGACCATGACAGCCACAGCAAAATTCCATTTGTGTAATCCTATGGAAAAATCAGTTTATTTTAATGTTTGATCAGAGGAGGACATTATATGGCCCCACCAAGAACATCAGAATACCTTTAAAAAAATTATGTCATTTGCTGATGGTGGTCTGTAAAGACTAGAGTGTACTTTTGTCTTATGATGTGATCAAAATTAAGACTGTTACAGACACAAATCTGAAACATGTAAAAAACATTTTACTAAGGCCTCAGATGTTCATGGTCTAGGATTAATGTTCAATACAAAACAGTACAAAAATCTATTTATAAACATGATACAGCTTAAACTACTAAGAACCTGTGAGTGAAGCAGTGCTGTATGATGGGGATAAAGAACTGGGAATCAATTTACCATACAAAGTGTTTTTTCACCATTCATTTCATTTGGTAGCTCTGAAAGGCAAACAGTTGTCATAGAAACGGTAACATAAATCCATTTGTTGGGACTGGATTATGTGCTTCCTTTGAAAATGCAAATAAAGGTTCACTAGATAGATTTTTGTCAAGTGTGGATCCTGCCAGAACTTTTAGTTTGCACTAATGTGCTTCTGGTCGTGCTCGTTTCATTTAAACAGCTAATCCTTTCCATACTGATTGGACTTTCACAGCGTGCTGTTCTAGTTCCTGTGATTTCATATTGCAGCTTGTAATCTTAGACATTTCAGACCATATCTTCTATCCTACATCCCCACATAGGAGCTTTTGAAAATTTTCCTGGAAACAAACATGTCAGGACCTCTCACGATTCATTTTCCTACTATGTTCTCGTCTCCTTTATTAGAGTCATTGTGCAAATCGAAGGCACAGACTGTAATCAGGCTTTGCAAGCTTTTAAGCTTTTAGTCCTCTGTTTAATGGGCTAACAGTTGCATAAACTGCTGTTTCAAGCATCACAGTCTTTGGCCCTGTCTAGTATGCTATGAACTAAATGGTTTAGGGATGCATGGGAAGGACACAAATGATAAACTGCATCACTAACACAAGCCAAAAGCTGGGAGTGAGCCTGAAATCTGTGTTTAGGAATGAAATATTTTCTAGCCTCTGTAAAGGTACAGACTCACTGCAATGATAGCAGTAGCGTATACACCTCCAAGCTTTCTTTAAACTATTTTGGTTTTCAGTACCAGTGTCATGGTTGGAGTTCAGTGCAGGCTGATTTGCTTTGTCTTTTTGACAAGAGTTCTGTGCTTCCCTTGTCAGACTGTTACTGGTACTCAGACCAGCTAGTACAAAGCAAATCAGACCTTCACGAGATGTACTGAAGAAATCAGTTCAAGCCCCTCAGAACACCTCAAAATATATTTGAGCCAGCTGTGGTTACACATTGACTGTCAAAGTAAATCACATCATGAAATAGGTACTTTCTGGGAAAAGATTAACATGATAGTGGCACCCTGAAAAACTGGGAACATGAGCAAAGGTCATTTTTAGAAAGGACAGTAGACTATGACCTATAGTTCTAGAAATAGGGCTGAACTTGGATAAAATACGCAAATGTCTGCATTTCTTTTTCTGAAGTAGAATCCAAACAGCAAACTTCAGACACAAGCTCCTAGCTGTACCATAGCACACACAGCACACATCATGCCCTTCAGGTTCACCAAGCTCCTGTGACCTCCAGTGTTCTCACTGGCTGTATCGTGGCTGATACATCAACATATGGCACGATGCATCAGTATAGTTACAATACTACATGTTTGAAAATGAAGTGTTCGTAAAATGTCCAGTTGTGTTTTCCCCAAGTTTCAAGCAATGGAGAAGAACAGAACTAAGATTTTGAAAGTATGTAACCATTTTAGGACTTTTGGTTCTGTTTCCTGACTTATGAATACAGAGAAAAGATTTGTTCTTCCTTGCTGAAAAGTCCAAATTGAGTCGGTAGTCACCTTTGAAAATCAAAGGCCTGGCCCCGGCCTGTATGCATGTTGCATGGATGAATCCCAGGATGTGAGAAAACCTTACCTGACTGAACAAGTGGGTTTGAATGGGTAAATTTAGGGCCACTTGTAAGATACTGAAGGTAAAATGTTTGACAGAGGTCTTGAAGAGAAAAGAGAGCTTCTGACTGAAAGAAGTCAATCAGGCTTTTACCACTGATTTTAAGGAGACAAAATTTCACACTAAAATGTTCCTCAAACTATGGGATCTGCATTTTGAAAAAACCAAAACCAAACCAACCAACCATAAGCCTGTCATTTGAAAACTAAAATATTTTACCTTCCTGTGAAACTCTATTTCTAACAGTCTTGCAGTATTATATATATATCATATAGACAGGAAAAGATAAGTAAATTTAGTAAGTCTGCATAAAAAGCTACAATTCCTTGATATGTAGAGTAATAATAAAACCTTGAGAGAGTTTCATATTTCTATTTTATGCCCAGTAACTAACATATAGGAAATGATTACCATTACTTTAACTTCAAGTAGAGAACCTCAGCAAAAAATACTTATTCATCCACTTTTACAAATGCAGATCTGATGAAATGTATCTGAACTGTGTCTTGAAGCAAATATTGGCATGATTTTTTCTTTAGTTTTCCTAGAGCTCTCAGGTTATAGTAACATGGCTTCTTCATTTCAGAGTGGACTGTGAAAATAGGCACATAGAGAGGAACAGATGGGTTTGAAGTGGATAAACAAAAAAATTGTGTGCTCTTTCTCAGTATCTAACTGCATATCTTCTTGAGTTTTAAAACATTCAAAATGGGGTTTTTTTTCCTCTGCTGTTGGTCTCTACATGGCTGTCATTCTTGGTATGGTCTGGCTGAGACTAGAGGCAGTACTGGTATGATATTGTAAGTGCTGGCCTCTTCAGACTTCTTCCCTAAGCAGAACCACAACATTCTCAAAAACCTCTTAGGAAACTTCCTATTGAGAGGATTTCATTCCAACATTTTAGATGAAGAAAATTTGAATACAAGTTGGAGAACCCTCTGCATTTCAAGGGTTTTCTTTTTAATGTTTAAAAGTATAAATCATTTAAAGGTCACCACTTGCGTACCAGTACACTTTGATGAGAACTGCCCTGAGTTAACACAGTAAAAACATTCCCCTCTCACTAGGGGGACAGTGCAAATTGTAATGTTTCCTTTGAAAATAGCTTGTTTTGGGGATATCTAAGGATTAAAACTCTATACATAGGTATAAAAGCTGGAAAATAAAGATATCTCAATTATCTATTATGCTAACAACAGAGAACAGGCAGGTATAGAGAGACAGATAGAGGGGACAGGGGCAGGGGACAGTGAAACCGTATCGTTCCAGGTAAGCTTCTGGCCTTTGGCATATTACTGATAAACTCCTCCACATTGCTCTTCTGGGAGAATACAGAGACAAAAGGCATCTTTCCATTCTCCATTTAACATTTTTAGTGAGTGACTTTGTCTGGGAGTGGGTTTTTTTGTGTTTAGGGGTTTTTTTACATTTAACAGCTGCAAATACTGTTTGAATTTGGAGAATGCTTAGAGGAAGGGCAGTTGACAAATTTTAATCAAGAAACCACTTGCATAACAAAGGAAACAATGGAGCAACTGAAGGGAGGCAACACCATCTGGAGAAAAAGATTGATAGTTTATTGAGAAGCCAAGGGTCTGTGAAAAAAGAGATGTCTCTGGGCTACATAATTAACTTGGTATTTTATTTCTTTATGGTGTGAGAGTTGTGGGTTAGTTCATAGACCAATGAAACTCATGCAATACTGTCTGAAGGCTGGGAGGAGAAATGCACATAGCTTAAAACAAAGCTCGGCCATTTTCTTTATTTCCATTTCCTGGAAACAGTCTCAACTGAAATAACTCACTTTGTTTAAAGTTTTCATCATCTGTATAATTTCACATCTCTCCTGGGTTTGCTATTTCTAAACAATCCCATGATTTAGCAAATTTCACAGCTGTTCTTCATATTTGTCATAGCCTAGTGACCTGTAACAGCAGGAGGAAACCAAAAAGTAATAATTAGGCTATTCCAAAACATCTAGTTCTTTAATATAAGTCAAGATTACTATTTTTATGTCCCTGTTCAAGTCTTTTTCTCATGTTGATCATCACTTTAATGGGCTGCACTATGCTCTGTGAAATATCTTAATGACATAAGAACTTTGCTTCAATAGTTATGGGGGAGAGGAGACTTAGTGCCATCCAATGATCATTCTGATGTTTCTTTCTCCTTTTCATTAAGCTAGAACAGATATTTGCAAGAATAAAATGCTATGTGAGAGATATAGCTAGTTTTCATCAAAAGTAATCTAGTCTTTCCATGAACCCAATAAGGAGGTTTTTATGAAATTATGTTAATGGTTGGCTTTCTGAGTATTTTCTCTCTACTATTTTTCCTGAAGTGACTTTTGTGAATTGTGTGTTAAATAACCATTCTTTTTTCCTTTCACATCTTGATTTTTCCCATTGGCTTTTTGCTTTTGAGATTTGAAATGCTACATTTGTAACACAACTACATCTGCCATGATCAAAGTCAGATGAAAAACACGTTCTGTGGCTGTAGTGCTGGTCTACGCAGAAGGTATAGGTGGGTCTTAGGTCTTATGTTCACTTTGCTGCTTCAATATTTAATTCCATCAAAGTTGATTTGGGGAATCTCTTACGTTTGAGTGCTTCTCTCTGGTTTCTAGCAGTGTTACAGACTTTAAGCTACACAGAAAGCTGGAAAAACAAAAGCGCACTGAGTGATTGAGGAAGGGAAATAAAAGAATAATAGGTTCTTATAAACTACAGTGGGAACTATTTAGCCATATAAAAATGTGGGAGAATCTGCACTAGGTAACAACTGTTGTGTATTTCTGGGTATGAGAATATAGATTAAATTGGTTTTGGAGAGAAAAGCTTTCACCTAAATGGGATGACCAGAGTTACAAGCCTTTATAACAGTAAAAATCAGAAGCTTCAGCTAAGTTACATGGAGAGAACCTAATTCCCAATTTCTGTGCTGGGTGTGAAATTGCTGTGCTGTATTAGCATAGAACTGGTGTAAGATAATGGAGAATAAGCCTGATAGATTTTACTCAAGTTCAATCTATTGCTACATGAGAAATAGATTTAACATAAGCCATCAGAAAGCAAATCTCTCAGAAATCCCCAAGGCTGTTGAAAGTAGTACTTCCTTACTAGAAAACACGCATTTATTTCCTTCCCAAGCAAATACAAATTATTAAAAGAGTTGTTACATTTAACAATAGATCATGCTGGTGAAGGGTTTGCTTCCAGTAAAGCCCAGTTTCACTGGCATTCACATGCCTGTTAACCGCACCTCACCTGCATGAGCTGTCATCCGATCACTGGTAAGTATTCCCCTGCACAAGCAAATGCAACTTCTGTGTTTTGGACCTAAATTTCAGCTGTAACAGCTACTACATCAAATCTGTATTTCTCCTCAGCCTGGAGACACTCTCCCATTATCATCCCCTTGTTAAAAACCATCTGCAGATAAACATTCCCCCCATTACCCTACCCCACTCCTGCAAAAACAGTAAGGGGGGGTGGGGGTGGGAAGTGGTGGTACCTTCTCTTTTTAAAAAGCAGATTTCTAGTAATAGTAATCAGGGAATTTTAGTCTGATAGAGAATGATGGTAGGAGTTCTGAATGAGGCCAGTTAGCTAAAAGGGAAAATGCTCTCTGTGTGTGAAGTAAACAGCTGATAGTGCAACTCTGACTTCAGGCAAAGCTAAAGGAACTGAAATCAAAACATACAAGGAGGGTAAAGAGTTCACCTACCTGCATGTATAGTTTGGGTTTTTTTGATAGCTCATATTTCTATCTAATTAACTTGGCTATCAAAATAACAAAAATAGAGAAGTGCTGTGAGAGTTTACTGGCCTCTGTTTCATAGATTCATAGAATAGTTTGGGTTGGAAGAGACCTTTAAAGGCCATCTAGTGCACCTCCCCTGCAATGAGCAGGGACATCTTCAACTAGATCAGGTTGCTCAGAGCCCCGTCCTACCTTGCCTGGAATGTTTCCAGAGATGGGGCATCTACCACCTCTCTGGGCAACCTGTTCCAGTGTTTCACCACCCCCATTGTAAAAAAAATTTCTTCCTTATCTAGTCTGAATCTACCCCCCTTTAGTTTAAAACCGTTAGCCCCTGTCCTATTGCTACAGGTCCTGCTAAAAAGTCTGTCTCCATCTTTCTTACAAGCCCCCTTCAGGTACTGAAAGGCTGCAATTAGGTCTCTCTAGAGCCTTCTCTTCTCCAGGCTGAACAACCCCAGCTCTCTCAGCCTGTCTTCACAGGAGAGGTGCTCCAGCCCTCTGATGACCTTTACAACCCTCTTCTAGACCTGGTCTAGCAGGTCCATGTCTTTCCTGTGCTGAGGACCCCAGAGCTGGACGCAGTACTCCAGGTGGGGTCTCACCAGTGCAGAGTAGAGGGGCAGAATCACCTACCTTAACCTGCTGGTCACACTTCTTTTTATGCAGCCCAGGGTACGGTTGGCTTTCTGGGCTGTGAGTGCACATTGTGGGCTCATGTCCAGCTTTTCACCCACCAGTACCCCGAAGTCTCAATCCCTTCATCCCTCAGCCTGTATTGATACTAGAGGTTGCCCCAACCCATGTGCAGGACCTTGCACTTGGCCTTGTTGAACTTCATGAGGTTCACATGGGGCCACTTTTTGAGCTTTTCCAAGTCCCTCTGGATGGCATTCCATCCCTCAGGCCTGTCAACCTCACCACTCAGCTTGGAGTCACCTGCAAACTTCCTGAGAGTGCACTCGATCTCATCATCTATGTCATTGATGAAGATATTAAACAGTGGTCCCAATACGGACCCCTGAGGGACACCACTCATCACTGATCTCTATCTGGACATTGAGCCATTGACCACTGTCTTCTGGATGCAACCATCAAACCAATTCCACATCCACCGAACAGTCCATCCATCAAATACATCTCTTTCCAATTTAGAGAGAAAGATGTTGTGGGAGATTGTATCAAAGGCCTTACAGAATTCCAGATAGATGACATCAGCAGCACTTCCCTTGTCCACTGATGTAGTCGCTCCATCAATGAAGGCCACTAGTCAGGCAAGACTTGCCCTTGGTGAAGCTATGCTGGCTAGCTAGCTTGCATCACCTCCTTGTCCTCCATGTGCCTTAGCATAGCTTCTAGGAGGATCTGTTCCATCATCTTGCTAGGCACAGAGGTGAGACTGACAGGTCAGTAGTTCCCAGGGTCCTCCTTTCCACCCTTTTTAAAAATGGGTGCAATGTTTCCCTTTTTCCAGTCACCGAGGACTTCACCTGACTGCCATGACTTTTCAAATGTAATGGAGAGTGGCTTGGTTACAGCATAACTACCTCAGTTTAGCCCCAAGCAAAGAAGTAAAAGTTGAATCAGGCTGTGTGTGGGTGTGTGTGTGTAAATGAGGACACAGAAAAAACAAATTAAGGTCTGACAAAATAAGCAATCCAGCACAGCTGATGCAGGCCTTGATGGAAAAAATGAAATGGGAAGAAGGAGCTACATCAGCCTTTTTTTTTTTCCTCCCTCTTGCTAGCAGCATGTCAGATCCTCTCTGTGGTGAAACCTGCCAGCCGAAGGATGTTTCTGTAGCTGTGTTACCTGCTTGTACACAAGGTATCTTTGCTAAATAAATTTAAATGGTCAGTGGCTGCCCTTAAAAATTTAAATGCTTTTGGTCTTAAAAAAGATCTTTCTATATAGGTTTTACTTCAAGTTCTAAAAAGTGGGGTACAGGTCGTCCTTGTTCCTTCATATGAAAGCTCTTAAATACCATAATGTTTAAAAGTGACACACAGATATAAGTCTTTTTCTTTCCTTTCTTCTTACTCTTTCTTCCTCCACATGTGTGCTGGAAGTAGAATTACAAAAGGTCCTTATGCAGGCCATATAAGGCAAAGGACAAATGGCAGGGTTTCAATACTTGCTCCCCACCTCTTCCTTCCCTGCACACCACCCACCTGTGCACATGCTTGTTTGCTTGCCCACAAGCCTGTTACAATCTGATTCTTGCTGAAATTTGCTTTTATTTTTCACATATACCTGGAGAAGATTTTGGGGAAGGCACTTTTCCTTGTGATTTGCCCGATGGGTAATTTTTGGATACGTTAGCACTGTAGATCAGGAAGGTGCTGGAAATTAGATCTTGTGTTTTATTTGTGTTACTGTGGGGCAAATCATGATAGCTGTTTAAATTTTAAACTCTTTCAGCCCTTCTGCTGTAAATGGAACACTGATTTCCCATTAGAGGAAGGCCTGTAGAAAGATGTAATCACACATTCAGTGATTCAAAGATGTTTTGCATGCAGGGTTGCTAGTGACTGAAATGTCAACTCCTCTAAAACCTAAAGAAGAGCCACTCCTAATGCTTAGGTTGTTTCCATATAAAATTGATTCATAAAAATGTTCATACAGCTGGGCTCAGAGGCAGCCAACACCTCTGAAAGGTAAGTGCAAGAAAAATAGCTGGTTCAATTAGGAGAATTGCTCTGTGTGTTTCTTTTGAAAAATCTGACAATTACATCACATTGCTATTTTTAGGCAGATAATAAAGTGGAACACTGGGTTAATGAAAGCAGCCTGCACAAGCTGAGTGCTATGGAATATTCACCCAGCATAGGCATGGTAGGCTATATGTCTGAGGGAAACGCATGCAATCCACCTGGTCCTTAACTATGCCTTAGCTTTTTGCCTGAGAAGAAAAGCTGGCTCTATTGGCAAAACAGAAAACATAATTGGAAACAATTTATCTCTTAATCCAGTCTTTACTTCTTAAATTCCTTGAGTTTATTTTAGAGGCGAGAGAACACTTATGCTATCATCTGAATGCAAACGGTGTCAAGCTGTAGGAAGGGAGGAATTTGACGTATGCACTGGTATTCACAGTGCTCTTCTGAAAATGGTCTACATGTTTATTCTACGGTGCAATTCTCTAAAAGCTTTAAAAAATGCCCCGAATTTTGCAGCTCCATTGAGCACACTCTAGCAGGCCACACAAATTTTTTAAGGTTTGTCTGTTTAAAAGTCTTGCAAGTTGCAATACCATTGGCATTGTTGTTTTGGACAAATAAGAGTTGAAGGAACATAATACTTTTTATGATTGTCAAAGTCTCAGTTTTAGATATTAGGGACAACATGTAGATGCTTCCAGATCGAAATGGCTGCTGTTTTCAAATGGTTGCAGGTTTTCCTAGTGCAGTCAGAAGGAAGCAAACTCAGCCCCAAATATCAAAATATGTAGAAGTGGCATGCTGAATTAGAGAAGACAGTGAATATTATAACTTAGCATGATCTGTACAGGAGAGGACTTGCAGAGTTGTTCATATCTTTATCAGTTGCTATTAAACATGGTGGTCTGGATGCAGCCTCTGTTTTAGGAAACCCGTAAATTCCTGATTGCTGGAGGCTTGGAAATCACATAAGGGAGAGCAAGCGCTCTACACCTGCCCTATTTCTTTCCCTCCTCCCTGCCAGAGGTGGTCAGGGACTTCCTTGCCTAAATTGGGATGTTATGATTTCTGGGTGATGAGAAAAAAGGCAAGTGGGGATTCTCTCAGTCTCTGAGATTATGGTGAAGCACTGACTTTAATGAGACAGTTCATATGCTGGAAGTGAAGCGTATACCGAGGACCTTGCTGAACTTGACTGTATGTGGCACAGCAAGCAGCTGTTGGCTTAGGGAAGGATTTGCATGAGTGGGAGAAGAGAGCTTTCTGTGCAGCTCCCCCATCTCTCAAGGCCTAATGTGGATGAATTAGAGACTCTAGAGAAAACAGAAAATCTTTTGTATGAAATATTTTTTGCCCTAGAATGAACAGATTAAGGGTTGATTAACCATGCTGATTGTCAGCTTAATGAAGAATGTAAAGATCACAGGGAAAAATTGAGCTCTTTCTGACTTACAGGGTCTGATTAGAGCAGTCATCTGGAAAGCATAAGCTATGATGGTACTTTTCTATTTCCAAGAATAGATTAATAACTAAATTGGTTGTTCTGTTATAGCCTTTTTAAACAGCTACACTTTGTCTCCAGTTATTACACTCTAGGTATTGTATGAGTGTATTTTTCAAAGGCTGCTGCTCAGTCTAAAGATCAGCACGTACTCAGACTTTTTTCCAGTTGAAAATGGCACTTATTAGCCACTGGGTAAAGGATATGTCAAAGGCAGCTGCAGCCTCTCACTAGCATGGGGTAGGATTAAGGTAGGTATAAGGGGTATCCAGAGGGGTATCCCACAGGAGGGCCAGAGATCCTTATCCCTACCAAGGTCTCCTGTCTCCTATAGCAGGAACCACTACCTAATATTTCCCATTATTTCTTGTTGGCTTCTGGCAGTCTCCTGCCTCAGGCAACTGATAAACTTGCCTGTGCCTGAGACATAACCATAGAGTAGAAGTAGGATGATAACATTCACTCCCTCCCACCTGCCCCATCTTTTCCCTGGAGACATTGTTTTTCTAAATCTGTATTATAACATTAGAGCTCCATTTGTGTGTTACGGCTGAGCCCAGCTGAAAGTTATTGATGACTGCTACTTTCAACCTCGTTGTTACTGTGTTTTAGTGATATCAACAGACAGAAGTAAACCATAAATACACTTGCCAATTCTGTTGTTAGTGCAGATCCAGCTCTAGCCTATATGTATATTTGCCATAATTAAAAGTTTATGTAGCTAGTAGTTATCCCTGATGTGCTACCTAAGTCATATAATATATATGCTACTCATGCGTGAAGTTCAGTTTTGACTAAACATGTTTTGATTAAACAGGTAACTCTTAAGGGTATTTCTAATTCTTTTAACTGACAGTCAGAAATAATCTTGTCTTTGTCTACTTGTTTTCCCATGCTTTTGAAATTTGTTAGAAATTCTGTATCTTTCCATCTATGACCTGATTTTAGCTGCCAGTGAAGTTGGCAGGAGTTTTTCCACTGGCTTCATCTAAAACCAGATCAGGCCACTGGAGAACAAATGATAAATTACATTCATAAGCTGGAAGTTACCACAGGCGTTGATCAATACATACACGAATTTCTGCCTAGGCAGGGTTTGCAATTTGGCATCCTTCCCTCAGTAATAGCAGGATGCCCTCCTTGGTACAGTGAAAGGTGCATATCTAAAGTGACGCTGGGTTTCGCTGTCCCCCATGGGGCAAGTGTTTGAGACCTCGTCCAGGGAATTGCTGGGGAAGGTACGTTGCTTCAGAGGTGCCTGCCCATGAACAACACCTCTTCTTACTAGAGGGTTTTTTCCTTATATTTTGAGGCCACCAAGTTCAGTGAACTGCCCTATGTCCTTTTTTATTGGTATCAGTAACAAAACCTGAAAATTGTGGCATGACGATATTACATTTTTTCATCAAAAATCATTAATTCTTCGGTAAAATGATGTGCTTAGATAGGCTTGCAAAAGCACATAATTTTATAATTCTCAGTTTAAATACATCTTTTGAGATCTTTCAGTCTTTTCAGTGTTCTTTAACCTATTAAGACCAGCTAATAAATGTTTTTCAACTTCAAAGAGTAAAAATATAATTGAATATATAAAGTGAGATTCTGTTTTAGACTAAAAGCATGACTATTATCTTTCTTTTCCCAGAGAACATTTTCCCCATTATCTGCCTTGACAAACAACTAGTCTCACTAATAAATAATTCAGCAGCAAGAGACTCCGGGGCTGTCTGCATAAAATTATGGCATACATTAGCTGATGCCCTCACTAGGCAGGAGGTTCTGGGAGATTTAGCCTTGTCAAAATGGCATTGCTAAATCCCTGGATGCCTCCTTAAAAACTGTCCCCTACATTTTCAGGTCTCTGCAGTTAGAAACTGACTGTTCCACTGGAAAAACAAAGCCTAAAATAAGTTTTGCTTTTTTTTTCCCCCTGAAGCTTTGTTCTTTTGGAATCCGTTAAGGCTGTCTGAATATTGTATTTTACAGAATTCTTCATCTGATGTAAGATTAATTGAGCTGCTGTTTTTAAATTGTTTGTGTGGGTTTTCTTTTACCTTGCTAAAAGAAACATTTTAAGTGCCTGGCAGGATTAAAGGGGAAATAATAAACAGTCTCGTTGCTGAAAGAGAAACTGCACTCCATGCCCAAGCTATCTGTGTTAAATTGTGTGTGGGTAAGGCATATTCAACATAAATTCTTGAAAGCTTGAGGGTCGTACTAATTTCAAGTGAGGTATTTATCTCAAGGATCTCTCTTTCAGTTGTGAAGATTTCATTTAAGGAATGAAAAGGCTGCAAATAATGCTTTCACACGCGTTAGCCCTGGGTTAGCCATGAAAAGAACCCATTCGATGGCGGCGGCAGCAGCAGCAGTAGTGTGCTGGCACAGGTAGCCTGAGTGGAAGCCAACCCTGGGAGATCCCAGCCCTGCAAGGTCTCCTGCTCCCTGCACTTGTGTACCTCCACCTTTGGCTTCTCACTGCTTCCGCCTCCCGTGCTGTGCAGCTTGCTGGAAGGTTTGGACTATATGAAATTACTATATAGTAATTTTGAAGTGATGAAAGCTGTACATACAAAAATACTGGCATTTAGAGAAGACCTTGTGCTTAATAATAGTCTTATCTTTAAAAAAATAAAGCTTCAGCAAAGTTATGAGGGTTTTTTGCTGCACATAGGCTCTCAGGCTTTGTGGAACTGTGAAGTAAAAGCAGAAATTGGTGTATATGTACATCTTCTGGCCTCAGTATACAGTTAGGTTTTAATATGATAGTTTTATTTTGGATTTGAGGGGAGGAGTGTGTGTGTTTGCAGTATCACATAGAAAATTTAATGACAAACCAAAACCGTATCTGTCCACGTGCCTAAAACTACAGCATCATACAGGCAAGATATACAGAGGGTGGGTAGAGAAAGATTTAATTGTCTTTTTTTTTTTTAATTGGCAAAACTGAAGTGAATAAAGTTATTTAAACAAGGTCACACAGGAAGATTGGGGAAGGCTCAAATATTAACCTGCACTCTCTGAACACAGTTATCTTTTTGGTCAGCCAGTCTCTTCCACTTTGCTGGTTCTGTAAAAGACTGCATTTTAGCAAATATGCTGCTTCACTATTTCAGGAGGACACTAGGGGAAGAGACTAGTTTAGGCACAGAGGTTGGCTGCCCAGCCTATTGGTAGACTTTTTCATTTTGAGAGATAGAAGTTAGGGAAGCAACTGTGGTTATGTGGGAGTTCTGCAGTATCTAAATCCAGCCAAAACTATTCATTACTGTTTGCTGTAGACAACTGAAGCTTCCACCAGTCTTCCTGCTTTTACAGGGATCAGAATAATTAACGCAAAGATGACATATCATGTAATGGAAAGTCCCTTGTTCTGATAAAGAAGGGCTGAATGTAGTGAGGTTTCCACAGACATGTTGCCTGCTCCCACTTATTTCACCCTTTTTTTTATTCTAATTTTCAGTCACTTTAATTCTCAGTGTCAACTGCAAAAATGTCTGAAATCCTTCATCATACAGACTTACAGCACTATGCCAAAGAACTTATGAGGTGCTCCTATTCAGTTTTCAAATGAGTGTATCTTTTGAAAATAGCAGTTGGAAAGAAGATTCTGGAGCATGTAATCACTCAGGGAGAGCCAGGGGTAAAACGGGGTTAGAAAACCTTAGAACTTGTTCATGTTTTGATTTTCTAGGGCATGCAGACCTTGCCAGAAGCATTCCTTCAACACCAAAAAAAACCCCCACCGAAATTAATTTTATGAAAGACTACAGCAAAATGAACTGGATCAGTACCTAGTTTCAGTTTAATCTTCCTCTTGACACAGAAGTGTTCCATATTCATTTTGTTGCCCTAAATGCAGAAGATGTAGTTAGTTTTATCTGTTCTGGCTACTGTGAAAGGATTTGGGGAGTCCTGTGCTATTTCTGCAAAGACACCTTGATGTAGAAAATACACTGTTTCTTCCACAAATATTCACATATGTGTGATGTCTGTTTCCGGTGCTACAGAAATCAGTAAAACTATCTTGTGCTGATGCTTGTTGAAAGGGAATAGAAAGGGGACTAAGAAAGGATAAAGAAAAGCTGCTACCTAGCAGAGAAATATTTTTCACAGTCCTAGTTTGAAATTTGCCATGATTACAAATTTTGAGGGCGACTGTTATGTCTAAGCAGATATTGAAGTGAGAATTTTCAGTTACTGTAGTTACGTAGGTGCTGAAGGAAAATTGATTCTCAATAATAAAAGCTCAAAAGCACTTTGCCAAATGACTGTTAAATGTGTAAGCTGCAGACTGAATGAACATAGCGAAGAAAAATTACGAGAGAATGTCCCATAGCAACAAAGTCTATTAGTTTGCCATTTTTAATGGGAAAGGTATATTCTTTCCAAAATCATAAAAATAGAACCTTAAAACGTCATCTATTTTCCTAGCTGGGATAAGATCCCATATATGTACAATCTCCAGCTGTGATTCTGCACAAAACATTCAATATTTATTATTTTATTTTATTTTACATTTATTATTGTTAATGAAAGGGCCCAAAAATATAATCAGGACTCGTACCTAATATGCTTGATAGTATAGAAGTAGAATAGGATATCTGTCTTGTACCAGAAGACTTATAATAAAAGAAAGACATTAATGTATGTAGTTATATACATGTATCTATTTATCACCTTGAACCCCTTATACTATTTATCTAATAAATAACCAAGCCAGTTACCTCTGAGATTATACAATATATCTGAACTGGTGGATCTGAAAACAATACTGAGTTTCTGGGTTCAGGAGCTTGCCCTCATCTCACCCTGACTCACTATCAAAACAGGACCAGGACCCTGCCAGCCAGCCTCTGTAAGAGCTTGGCACAAAGGCCAAAAAGGAACCCAGATTTTTTTTTGGCCAGAATGTAGATTTGAACCCATTTTTGGATGAAAACCTAAACTGATCCCTGAATTATTTCGTAAAAATGTTCTGAAATGAAGTGTCCTGAGGAGTTTGGAATACCCCACCACTTGGTTTCTGGTTTTCCAGAATAGGTGTCAAAAGTTTTCATGTAGAAACAATCCAATTTTTCAGGTTGTGTTGTGTTGTTGGTTTTTTTTTTTTTTTAAAAGGCAAAACAAACCTAGTAATTGCATTTAAATAATCACTGACATTTTCAGCCTGAGTATAAGGTCTGTTGTGAAGAAAAAAGCATTAATATTGAAAGTTTTTTGGAAGAAATATAGGAGTGTTTTCTTTAAAGTTTTATGTAAACTCTGTCCAATTTTATCATGTACTAATAAGATTTTTCAGGTGTTGTTTGTTTTTCTCCTTCCTATTTGCCTTTCCTTAATTATCCATCCACTTTGCTCCATTTGCTTCTCTTTAAAATACAGAGAAAACAGTGCTTTCAAAGGGATAAAACCCAAGATCCTCATCCTTTCCCCAAGTCTTTTCCTTTATAGAGGGCTGTTGCTCAGTGATGTGTGGATGGTTCTTGTCACACTCCAGTCTTGCAACTCTCTTCTGGTTGCCAAGTGGCAAAAAGCGCAGCTCTGGGAAGTGAGCCATCACACAGTTCGTGTACCCAGAGCCCGCTGCAACCTTCAGCAAGAAGGCAAGGCAATTTGAAGAGTAGTAGGGCAAGTTAATAGTTTCCTTTTCTAAAAACTCTCTGCCATACCTTGGATCCTCAGTGGAAAGAATAAACAGCATAGAAACCAAATTATTTCTTTGCAGGCATGAAAGGTTGAGCTGACCTCTGCAGGAGAACGTCTGCAATCTGTAAGATCCTGGAGGACCAGCTGGCCCTGTGTTGTTAACTGTAAAGGTACTGTGTTGCTGAAAATCATCCCTGGCTGTGATTTGCAGCCGGAAAACTTATACTGAGCCATATGCCAGAAGGATTGGGATAGGGCTGAAAACGCAGTTCTTGAACAGAAAGGTTTGAGTTCAGACAGTGATACCAGGTGAAGAAAGTGTGAGGTTTGAAATTTTTTTTTTTTTTTTTTATTTTTTTTTTTTTTTTTTTTTGCTTGCTTGTGTGGGGGGTTATGCTGGTTGACTATGGAAGGAAGCCTGGTAGAGAGAGTCTTACAGATGCTAGGATGTTCATTGTCTGGGTTTGTGAGGGAAGCAAGACTAGCCTCTTAGTCTCTTCTGATAACCAAGATACTGACAAAACTATTTTTAAAAAGCTGAAGCTTACTAGAAAATATCAAAGGGCATGTTTGGATGCTTTCAGAAGATACAGTTGTGACCCTTCACAAAGGCAAGATAGGGATGCAAGAGCGACTGCCTTACAAATAATTAAGAATTCGGATCTAACTTTAGTCTGTACATGAAGCTTCCAGTAAGGTTTACAAAGGTTTGTGCTTAGAGGTGCTTAGAGCAGGTACACAGCTCCCTAGAGTTTAACAAACAAACAAAGAGGTAAGAAATGCATGAAGCTTCCATTACAGTAATGACTAATAAGTGACCTAGGCTCTATTATTCAGAAAAAATGTGCAGTGCAGTTCTTTCAGACACTAATTGTCATGTTATTGCTATTGTTCTAGCAAACACAAATAGGCAAAATAATACTGCAAAATGAAATTAGCCTTGATAAATGTGTCATGCGATCTGTGGCAGTGGAAAAATTCCTTCGGATGAATGTTAATCTCCTAATCTGTGTTTAGAAATTGAGGCTGACACATTCTCTAAGCCTTTTGTCAATAACAAGAATTAAAAAAGCCTTGCTATTCTGGCAAAGTCTCGCTCTGTAAGATCCAGATCACCTGAAGTTGTGCATCTCCACTCAAAGAGGAAAAAAAAAAGGGGGGGGGGCGGGGGAAACCCCAAACAAAACACCAGGAGAGAGAAGGTACTTGATTTTGTTAAATCTCTCATCTTACCTTTTCTTAAGAGATGGAAATGCCCTGTTGACTCTCTTTTTGAGGGCTGCTTCTGTCAAAAGCAGAAAGGATACCCAAAAGTTACTGGTCTGATATCAAACTTTTAAAAGGCTAACTGGACAACTGCATTAAATTCCCTGAAAGACTCATTCTAGTTCTTCCTATGATGCAGAAGGACAGAAACTCTTGCAACCACCATCAGGTGCTTTGGGTTGTGCTTTCACAAATCCTACCTAAAACTTCAAGGTAAATCCTGAGGATCTCCTCTTAGTTTCAAGCTCAATCTGGAGGTACCAAAACTCATACTTTTCTAAAGCAAGGTAGTTAAAGTTGTGCTACTAGGAGGGTGTATCTCTGGCAGTTAAGCTCCAGTCTGCGCTTTCCTCTTGTGTCTCCTGCACAGCTGCATGGACTGGGTGCCTTCTGAGTGCACCCACTGAGATGTACTATGCAAAGCAGAGCATCAGGCAGCGTTGCTGTTATCCTCTGCCTTGGCACTTGTTTGGAGTTGGTTTGTCCACGTCAGAGGGGATGTGCATCAGCATCTCCTATCTGGCTGCTCCAGGGGCCAGGCATGGGGCAAAGCTGCTAAACCACTCCACTTCTAGAGCATGAGTGAATCCTTCTAAGGATGATGTGCCCATTTTTGAAGGTGTTTAAGTCTCCTCAGGTGTTGCTTATGAAATTCTGTGCTTTGTTTCAGGATACCTGAGAATAATACTAGCAAAAAAAACCCCTATAACTGATTTGTCTGGAAACCTTGTTTGGCAATGGACCAAGTATTTGTACCCAGTGATAACAAACTAGAGAATTGTTAGGATTTGGTTAGAATAGGTAAGGCATCCAAAAATTGTATTTTTTTTCCCCCTCTTCCTCCATAAATTACACGTTTGACCCACCTTAATTGCTTCACATGGGACCCAGGATGGATATGTTGTGTTTGGCAGGCACTTGACTATCCCTATGGACACAATACCTTTTTTCCTTTCTCTCTCTTTCTCTTGGTGGGGGGAAGTGTGTCAAACACAGAATATTTAGGAAGTGTGGGACATAAGTGTGGGGCTTATAGAATGTTTCCTTTTGGAAGATACAGATACAGGTATTAGCACTGATACGTGGCTGAGGAAGAGCTAGGATCTGGAGAAATGGTGAGGGTTTATGTAGCAGTGCTCCTTCTGGAGTTCTCTGCTGCCTTGCAAACCATAACAATCTGCAGGGAACAGTTCAGTCACAGGGGAATTATTCTGAAGGGGAAAACAAACAAACAAACAACCCAGAAAATTGTAAGTTGTAAGTATACATCAGAAACAGTAAACAAATGGAGTATGTTGATCTGAAACCATCAAGGAATTTGCTAAGACCAAGACATCAGGAACTTCTTCACTTGATCACTGCTGTCTAGACTGTTGATGTGATTAGCAACACAAATGTTCTGGTGTATAGAGAACTTTGTTAATTGACTCAACTGTGGGGATGAGTGAGGTTATCTGCGAATTTATGTTCCGTATCATGTACAGCAAGTTGGACTTGCCATTTTTGGGCACATCAGCTCTTCCCTGAACACATGCCGAGTAGACTTGCTACATGCACAATGTGATGTGTGGCCTTTGCTTGCTGCATGATGACGTTGTTGATCACATAGGCAGCAGCTGAGGCTCTTCCTGCATGTGCTCAGAGGGTCTCCCTGGTGCTGTGCTGATGATGGGTATCATTTTGAGCAAAGCAAATGATGTCCAACATCAGACTGGACTGAGGAGATGAGTCTTATTGGAGATTGGTTTATCTTTGAGTGCAGCAGTACAGTTTTTGGTATTGCACATATGGGAGGGACTGTGGCTATAGACTAGAAAGCATACTTTCTAGGAAACTGTTGCCACAAGTTATTCACTGTGTCTTTGGAGCCCCAAAGCTGTGGCTTTGGAGTTTGAGGTTTTTGCAATAATGGGGAGAGTGCACATGAGAGGTTTCCCTTACTAAGGAAGGAGCCATTTCTGCTGCGTCTAGGACAATAAAAGTCTAGAGAAGCCAGGATTTGCTCACCAAGATATTATAGAGATGAGGTGAGCAAGCCATTGGAAGCAGCAAATCACACAGGGATTTTGTGAATGGAGGATTGAAAGCAAAATTGGGAGAGCTTATGGTTTAAGAGTGAAAGGGGAGTACATTCCTACTGATGGAGCTCTGGTTTAGGTTACTGCAAAAGGAAGAATTCTGGTTGAATTAACAATTATGTCTGCATTTAGTATATACTTAGCTTCCTACTTTATGTCTTCACTTTCTTTGTTGCTTTATGTTCCACCTTTGATTCAAGCCATTTAGTGCTGCCATCACTTTTTATTTTTAATGTGTCAACCCACTGTGAGTAAGCATAATGGCAATTGGTCAGTGTGCATTAATTGTAAGTCTCTCCATGTGAGCCACAGGTATGGCTCACACATGTAAACAAAATGAGCGGCAGGTTTCTGGAAATAGCACTCCCACTGTAACTGTCACACAGTATGTTGTTTTATATTGGTTTTTTTTTTTTTTAAAAAGGTGTAAAAAGTGGCTCAGTTGATTAAAAGAACGTTCACTAATATCTTGTCAGGTCTGTTGTAATTTTCAAGCAAATTAAGATGTAGATTTATTTTTTTTTTAAGTAGTAAAAATCTGGAGGATGACAACAAGCTGAAATATTAGTAAGACTGTTGGGAAGTTTTGACAGTCTGTGCTTGTGAATTTTAATGTCTAGCAGCAAACAGCTCTTAATCAGAGTTCTAACGCATCTTTTATATTCAACTTTATGATGTATACCAGGCAGTGCCAAAACATGTATATGAGTGCAGATGTGCTAAACAGGGCTAAAGAGTTGTGACAAATATGTATTTAATGTACTTGAAAATTTAAGAACATTTTGGGAGTGCAATAAAAATAAAACATTTGTCCCATGAGTACAAACAAGAAGTTACAAATGCAAAACATATTTATTGCTTTTTCACAGAATAAAAAAGAAAAGAAGAAATGTATGATCTCTCTTCTTCTGTCCTTAAACTACATCCTTTTTACTAGAGCCTTATTGTCATTGTGATTATATATCCTAGGTGCTGGCTTTCTGAGTTAGGGAGAACATCCCTAAAAATAACAGTTTGAGTGTTTTTAGAATTTGACCCAAACATGTATTCCTTGCAAGATATATCTAGATCACAGGAGGAAGAGGTTTGAAAACATATGTTTGGGAAATTTCATCTCCGAAAGACAGGAACAGCCTCTGCTTAATCCCATTTCTTATGTGTATGAAAACTGCACTCTTTTTATTTTGCAATTTGCATCATACAAAAAGAGCTGAAAATTGGTATTTTTCTGTTAAAAGCGTAGGTGATTTTAAGCTGTGTGGCATTACACAGCAGAAAGCCTGAAAAAGAATGACTGAATTTAATTTAATTGAGAAATTCAGAAGTACCTTGACATTATTTTTCTCAAAGTCAACCTAGACCTTGGAGGTCTAGGTAACATGTATCGGGCCATAGGTGCTGCTATAAACAAACAGCGATGTAAATGCCACGCTCGTTTAACAGAGACTTATCTCCTCACTTTAGCTGCTGTTTGAAATTAATTTGTTTGCTTGTCTGTTTTTTCTCTAGCCTGAACACTGAAAGGAATGTCGAAGCACAAATTAGGTACAACTATTTCATACTATGTAAAGCTAGTTTCTTGACTGAGTCCTAGGCACTGTTTTTGGACCTTATTATCCTCAGTGGGAACTATGCAGAGAAACTGAGGCTTATAATGGTTGGAAAGATCAGAAGATATGTTACAAAAATTACCTGGAAGCATTTCATCAGCTGCTTTTTTTTTCATTTAGTCATTAAATAGGCCATTAATCTCTTAATAGTTAAATTGCTCAGTTTTCCCCCTGTGCACAGACCCACCAACTCCTCCTATACCATTAAGAATGATGTAGATTAAAAAAAAAATGATACGAGTAAAAGAAAAACTGCAATTATATTAGTTAATGTTTAAATCAACAATTACTTCAGTGACCGTTCTGTTCATATTGGGAATCAGAGTATACTGGCAGTGACTAGGGAAACAACTTCTCAATATTTATCTTGTAATTATAGACTGTCTCATTAATTTTTAAGATCTGAGATGGCAGTGTTCAAGGCTCTTGTCTTTTGGTTATTAGCATGGCTGGCACATGCTTTGGAAATCACTAAATAATAAGTCAGGTGTTTGTTGCTGCTTTAATCTTTTCTCCAGCTGAAAAACCTCTGATTTCAATGTATAATGAAGAAGGCTTAAAGCTCCATTTCTTTCTTCCTCTGGGGAGGTGCCCTTAATAGTTTTAGCGGTTTGTGTTTGATATCCTATTCACCTCCTGACAGTAATGGTGGTTTGAAATGCTTTGGAATTGTCTGAGACAAGCTTGTGATATTCACTGGTGTTTTTCACCTGCCAGAGACCGCTTCGTTTTACCACCACCACTGATCCTAAGAGATTTTTGACGACAGTGTCAGCAGTAGTATGCATAGTCATTGAAGCAATAGCCTGTAAAATGTAGGCAAATCATGTGAAATGTATCATAATTTTAAAAAATCTTGGAAATTTGCTTTCAAATTTCACTCTTGATATGACTAGTTGCAAACATAGTGGCATATTGCTGCTTGGTGGGTTGCTTCAGCTACAAAGCCTTGTGGTGTATTAGCTGTGCCTGAGTGATGCGTTCTTTCAATCTGTGAGCCCTTAGGCAGAAGGGAGAGAGGAATCTCCTACTTTTCTTTATTCCTTTGTGGCATGTAACCATAGATTGCCTCAACTGTCGTGCTGCTGTCTAAACTGCCTGCTTCGGCCAGTAGCATTACCTGACCGCTATGCACAACATGGTAATAATAATACATGCTGTGTTTCTAAAGGATGAACTGAAAGCTTTTTCTACAGCTACTGTGTTGGGGTATAATATACTCATGAATGAGTAAATAAAAGTTGTTGGAAAGCAATATTATGTAATTAAAAATCTCCTTTACAAATACATTTGTAAAACAGAAGGGCAAGAAAGTAAATTGAGTCAACTATTTGCAATGTAAAGTGTCTTCATGGTATCTGTGGGGTTACCGCATACACAGTGGGTTATTACACATGCAAATGGAGTGTCTAGGTAATTGTTTCTTTCCATCCTTCCTACTGTTAATTAGTTGGCAATCTTTTGCATGAGTCCCATGCTAAACAATTACTTTGCTTCTTCCCTTTTCCTTCACGGTCTTGGTTATTTCAATTCCAAGTAACTACAGTAATTTAGAAACTACGGTAATGGATTTATAGCAACTTAAATGATGACAATAATACAATTGGAGAAATGGGAATGTCCTGGAGTGGGAGAAGAGAAAGTTCATATTCTTGCCCTGTTTTGACTTACCTCAGATAAACACCCTGTCCTTTATTCCTATTTTAAATTGATACATATGTCGATAAGATGTCTCAACAACTAAGTGATCCTGATATCAAAAATCAGGTAAGTCAATACAGCATTCCTCTTTGCAGGAATATTTGACAGAAACCCTTTTGTGTAAGGATGAGAACTGTATCACAAAATTCTCTGCACAGCAAAAACGGTCTTTAATGTTCTAGTACATTTAAAAGCTCTAATCCTTGGTTTGATTTTTTAGAAGAGAATTTAAGCCTGCATTTTGGTTTATATGGTGTGGGGAGAATAGGACCATAGGGCTGTTGCAAGTCTGGAAAGAGTGGTAGTGAAACTTTGGTTGGTTGTACCTGGGCAACAAGTCCCTTGAAATCCTGAACGAAAGAGGTATCCAGAGGCCTGCAAAGGTTGTTAGTCCCAAGATTTTTCTTCCTGCACTGTGGCAGTGTGGTCCAGGTTGTTCCCCTCCCCAGGTTAATACAGAAATGAGGGTGAGTTCCTTAGCCAAAGCTGTGGCAATTTATATTTTTCCCTTGGGCTCATCCCTGGCTACCTTGGCCAAAGGATGGTGATCCTCATGCAAGTGAGTCTCTTGTGGTTGCAGAATAGCTGCTGCTGCTATTTTGTGTAATGCTACAACAGCTGTGGTAAAAGCACACATGATGCTATGGATGGCTGAGGTGTGTAACCACTTGTGAGCATGCTTTGTAGCTGTATAACTTGTCGAAGGTGATCAAGAGAGACCCCCTGGTGAGACAGCCAACCTGTGACAATGGACACAGACATGAGACTTTTCCCCATCCCCTGTCTCCTTTCTACCTCCTTTCATAAGCAAGCCCAAGGGGTTTCCAGTGGCCACGGTGAGGGGGATCAGAGTGAAGATACAGCCCTAGCTCTGACAGGCAGACCTCCAAGCTGGCCTAGCACAGAGCAGGAGGAGGGCATGCCCATCTCTGCAGTCAGCCATGGTGTGCGGCCAGAGATAGTGTTTTTATGGGGGGACTTGGGAGGACTTCTCAGGTCCCTGCTTCAAGTGTCTGACTTCACCCATGCCTGTATCCACAGTGGGCTGAGATGTGGGTGTGCACCATCCCCTTTCTCTTGCAAGATGCTGCTTTTGTGACATGGATGGCTAGGTACATCAGCTAGGAGGGATGTATAGCAGGCTCAACATAGCCCTAGCATATGCAAAGAGCACCTGAGCAAGCCTCATGACCCTTTATGTAGGGAAGTAGTCTCCAGAAAGCTGACACTCTGAAGGTTTTTTTTTTTTTCTGTCTCTGAAAGCAGAGATAATGCTGGCACGGGGAAGAGGTGCTGTCAGACCCCCTTGCAGGAACAAACAGATGTGAAGTAACATTTTCCAAGTGATTTTGGAGTCAACATGACACAGAATTACCTTCTGAAGTCACTTTTGAAAAACTGTTCCCTTATGTTCTCCTGGAAATGGGACTCCTGCCTGCATCTTTATTTTGGAAACAGTGCCTACTCGTGCCAGTTTATGAGGTTGTGTCACAGCACTGTGCTCGCTTGATCTCTTGTCTCTGGGGTCTGTGATCCATGTGCGTCCAGAAGCAGTGTCTGAAACTTCAACCTTGACCTTTATTTATTTATTTGCAAAACGAGTCTGAAGTTCACTGTAGCACATCCAAGGCCTTTGGATGTGCTCCAGCTACTTAACCATAGGTATGCTAATGCAAAGCTCTCATACCGGGGACACAGAAGCAGTCCCAAGAGAAGATTCTGTTGTGATTGCTGTTAATGTTCCCACATTTAGAGGAGCTGGGTGGGGTTTAGTGGGTTTTTTTCTGGTTTTGCAAGTCTTCTTTCTCACTTGGCCTTCTTGTGGGTGGCTCTTTAAATTTAGACAAGGCAGAAAGTTGCTGATTCCAAGCGACTGTTTTATCTGTGTGCTCATTACTGCATCTCCTGTTCTTCATTCTGGTGGGTATTTTTAACTTCTCTCATGTTGTCAGTAAGCGTTTCCTTTTTATTCCTGAAAGTTCAGATTATAAAATTTGGATCCAGCAGGAGAAGCAGTCGAGTTGTGTGAGTGCCTCTTTCCATGGTATCTGACCCCCATGTTAAACCACCAGTGTTGCAAATATTTGGAAAGTTCAAGTCCCTTCCAGTGTAGTTGTATACAATCTAGGAAATTAAAGAAAAAGAAAAAGCATAGTTTCACAGGTGAACAACCTGACATTTATATTTTGTGTGGTTTGGTAGCCATTCTGAGCCAAACCCTCTGGCAGAGGTCAGCTTGGTTCAATATCCACATTAAGATCTTTGGTTTTGTGTAGCTACATCCTCTGCATAGCACAACAGCCATTTCCAAATGGTTGTAGTGATACTGCACAAAAGGTAGTGTTCCTCTTTCCAGCATCTGTCAGAAATATTAGTAATAAAAATAACAATGTATGATACATAAATAACTATTGCTAATGCAACAGTCACGTGATGGAGCATTTAAAAATATATGAACAGCCTGCCACTTAGCAGTTTTCTGAGGCTTTCTGCAGTTATTCTGTTATGTTTTCTGCAGCTTCGCTGTTAAATAACAGTCTTAGTGTTCTGGTTGTATTTTGCCTCGGAGAGTTGATGTGGTCCTGAACCCAGCAGCCAGGTCCCTGCCTCTTACTTCCCTTCTCTTAAGGAGTTCTGAAAGGTGTTGCCTTTCCCCCCCAAAGTACCCATTTGACTGGTACAGTCTGCCATGATACTGCTACTTGCTTCTGATTGTGAAAGTCCATGTTCAGAAAATAGTTAGAAGACCCAGAGCTCCAAAACCATAAAAGTTTTAAGTTTTTCCTATGTCTTCCTATAACTATGAGGTCTGAGGTACTGTGACCTCAGTTTCTGATAATACGTTGTCCTCTGTTTTCTGTTGAATGGGATTGTTGGCAGGTAACCATCTGTGCTTCACTAGGTAACTGCACTAAATTAATGTAAATAATCCCATACGTGGCTGATAACTGCTTAAATGCACGCTGGACAAACTAAGGCCCATTAGGTATCTGATGTCTAGTGAGTATAAGTAATAAATCCAAGGACTTCTTAAATCATACTATCTATTGTTATTGATAGCTGAACACAGTGAATAGATTTGCTTGCATGCTCTGCAAAAAGGTCTTGTGCATTTTTATTTTTTTTCCCCTCTGGGGCCAATGTTTCCTGTGGTACCGAAATGGACTCTTTTGCTTGACTTGGCCTGTGTTTTTGTCATATGTGACAGCCTTAACAGTTTCCTCGATATTTCTGTTCATCTGAGGACTTGTATAAAATATATTTGGCCCTTTTCCTAGGTCTATAAATATCCTCTGTATCCTATATAACATGTTCCTCTGTAACATCTCAGGAGTCAACATTCCTTTGGCATTAAACAAAATCCTCTCTAGTCCCTAGAACTGCTTTTTAAATTGATAATGCTGCTGAGGCATTTGCTTCCCTGACCACCCTATGCTTACATAAGGAATTAGATTCCTCAGACTCTGCTCCTCAGTAGAGGCTCTGGCAACCATAATTCATCTACTTTTTGAGACCAGACATTTGTTTGTTCATTTCTTTTAATGCAAGAGAAGGTGTATTGATTGTATTTAGTGAATGCTCTAGAGAGCATGCGCATGTAATCACTGAAATTCCCTTAGTTTGGGTTTTCTTATTATAGATTTGTAACTACAAATGCAATGCCTTTGTTGTCAAGGGTGGGGTTTTTTTGCTATGCCCTTGTATCTCTGAGTGCTTTCATGTGGGGCCATTAACTGCTCTGTCCTTCCTTCAAGGATATTCCAGTTTGTTTGACTCCAGGTCTCCAACATTCTTCAATAATCACTTGGAGCCAAGCTGCCTGGAAGAGTTTGGGTTCATTGGGTGCCTGACTGCCCGATACTGGTGGTGTAAACCACTGCATAGCACAGTGTCCAATTACAAACAGTTTTCATCCTGGAGCCTCTTAGTTGCCTATATCCATGACTCCTTTTCTGAAGATGATATATTTTAGCTTAGTATTTCTGCTGTCAAAACACAAAGGACCAGAGATTCTCTATGCCTTTGTGGAAATGAGGTCAGTCAGCCTTGCTGATAGGATTCCTCAATTCAGGCAAAGTAAGACTGATAAGACAAGTACTTATCAATAGAGACATCAGAATAGATCTTGGGAGAATAAGAGACCCTGCACAGAAATTTTTCTTCCTGTTTCTTTTTCCTTTTGGGTGTGTTATTCTGTGTCCTTAACTAAGGACATTGTTAGTTAAGTGTCTGTGTTTTAAGTGTTACTTTAGCTTTCCTCGTTATTGTATTGCCAGGACTTCGTGCCCTCTCTATTATGCAGACATAGTAGCTTGCTGTGGCTTTGTTAGTCTTGCAGAATTCAGTATGCATTTCAGTACTTACCCTTAACATATTTAACTTCCAAATAAGTCAGTCATGTCAATTCATGTCCAGGAAAAATATCAAACTGAAAAATGTACACTATTTACTTCAGCAATAAGAAAAGGGTCTTGATTATGGTAAGTAGTGCGAAAGATTGTTGTCCCTAAGGACATAACCACATTGATAAGCAGTAATTGCAGAACAGTATGTTTCGGTAAAAATCCGAAGGATCTCTGAAGTGTTCACTTTCTGCGTGCTCAATACAGTAAAATGGAATACAACGCAATGATAAAGTTCTAAGAATTTCCCAGTCCAGTTTTTGGTTCAATGAAGAAGGAAGGTGATGTGCAGATGATCATGATGATTATGATTCCATGACTCCCTGCCCACCACAAACCCAAGGTTTAGTGTCAGGAAGCAAATCTGTCTTAGACAAAGTTAATGGGTTTTTTTTGCCTTGATTTGTAATGGAGGGCAGGAGATGGAACATGATTCACTTTCTGGGGTCAGTGGGGATGTTGACTAACACATTGCTTGTTATGGCAAGGCCTTGAGATGCTAACTTTGATGTCTTTGGTTTTCTGCATGTGGCATTTTATTAATTGACTTTTTAAACTTTGGCTTTCTACTAGAACCGAAAGGAAGAACATGAAGGTATTTTGGGGCCAATGTTATGAGGCGGGCAACTCTGTTGACTCTTCTGGAGTAAATGCTGATACTGTGGTTTGGCTGTAACAGCAGGGGAGATCGCATTCTGTGACCCATTTGTCCTTCCTAGCACAGCTCTCCCAAACGAGTAGTGGTTTATATGTCAAATGAATGCAACACCCCACCACCACCCCCAGCCCCCAACTATTTCTAACAGCATCATACAAGTTAGATGCTATGGCATTCACTGTTTTACAAGGATTGTAAAAGTCTTAGATATTTTGACCATGGATGATAATAAAACTTAACAAGTTAATAGCTGTGGAATGGAATTATAGGAACTCTCATAGGAAAAGGCCAGTTATCTTCCCTTCAAACAGTTCACTCCTCCATAGTGTGACATTGCTACCTGATTATACCTTCTCTAGTAAGAATGTGTGTGTTTGTTCAGTCTCATTTGTGAGGCATCTACTAATAAAATATTCACGCTCCCTTTTGTCCAGCCTTAGCTTTTAGCATCATGGAATAAAATGTTTTCTCTGTTTTATGAATAAAAAAAGCTCATACATTTTTTTTTTCTCCCGAGATTTTTAAGGATGACTTATTACTGTTATTGTTATCTTTCCTGATATTTGCAATATTTACTTGAATGTATGTTTGATTTCTTTGGGGCTTTAATTTCTTTTTGTGCGTTAAAATGTTAACTGTCATAAGAAACTGAGAAAGGAAGTGGTTAAAACAAACAAAACCCATTGGGGCTAGTCATTGCTGTCATGCTGTGGAAAATAAGTCATCAGGCTATTGGAAAACCTGAGTCACTGCTCATGGGGAAGAGGTTAATGGCTCAAAGTTGGTTTAGTCTTGGGATGTATATTCCTAGAAGTTCCATTTTTATGAGTTTTACAGAGATGCACCTTTAACAGTGGTCAGTGGTGCTGTCAAATCAGTGCTTGCAGGAGATAAATACTCTGTACCCGACAAAGAAGACTTGAACTGTGTGTATCAGGGAAACTGGTGGAAATATCTGGTCCTAGTGGTATATCAAGACAGTAGTCAGTAAAATATGCTTCAAAGAAAGGTGTTTAAAAGTTTAAACTCTACTATGTAAAATAGTGAAGTAATTTTCTTGGCAGGAGAGCGTGGAGTTTGATATAATTCAGAATGTTTTTGATCTTGCTATTTATAAGCCTGTCTGCTTTTTTTCTCGCTCAAGAGTGCCTTGTCTTATGAAATACTTTGGTTAAATATTAGTTATTAGTAATTTTTTTAATTTTATGCAGTGTTTCCTTTCTGTATTCTGACAGCAGTTATTAGCAATTTTTTAATTTTATGCAGTGTTTCCTTTCTGTATTCTGACAGCAGTAATGATGTCTGGTTCACTTAACATTTAAAGCAACAGATAGCTCTGAGAGTCTCCCCTCCCCTGCCCCCTGCTTCCAGCTTAAATAGGCCTATTCATTTGATTTTTCCCTTTGCTGGAAATCTTCCCATCTTTCTTTCCTTTATCTTTACGTATTATGCTGATCTCCTTTTTGAAATAGGCTTGGCAAATTATATGCAGTAATCAGGGCAGGGGCAGAATGCTGGCTTCATACTAGCTAGAAAGACTAGTATCGGTGCTAATACCCAGTGTTAGTTCAAATTCCATTTTTATAGGCAAAAATCTTGCTTTGTTCTTGCTGCCACTTTGTGTTGACAACATGGTTTTGTTTAACTGCCCACTCTGATACTCAGGTCTTCTCCTTGAGTGGTTACAGATGACAGATGAATCACATGTGAGCAATACAAATTGCTTTTTTTCAGGGTTTTCAATCTGAGTTCTTAAAGCTGAAATTTGTCTTCTATCTTGCTCTGGGTGCTTGCTGTTCTGTAGAAGAGTCCTCCCCACCATCCATATATTAAGTTGAATATGTCTGGGAAAATCACAAGCTTTACCACCTTATTATTCATCCAGATGGTTTAAAACTCTGATATAGTCCAGCCTGTTATTCTGCACTAGTGCCCTGAAAAATTTTGTTTATATACTACCTTCTCCCATAAGTTCCCTTGGCAAAGAATCGGGCCAAAACCTGAAACAAAAATAAAATAAATAAACTAAGCAAGCATCTGCGCTAAACTTAGTTTAATCTCTGCTTTCCAAGTTTTGGGTTAGTTTTCCAAATCGAGTTTTTAATTTAAGCAGTGAAAGGAAGAAAATTTCTCAGACATTGAGATCATGAGGATAGTAATTTATCTGCAGGTAACATTTATGGGAAAGAGGAGGAGGTAATGCAAAACAAGATTAAGTATCAGAGAAAAACAGATGTACATCAGGCAAAAAAAAAAATCCACGGAAAATGATGGCGAATTACAGAGATTTGCATACTACAACATCCTGCTTCTTAAGGGAATGTATATACTCAAAGGGTGAAAGATTTAATTTATCATTTTTCAAGCATCTGATGCTATTTCTAATGGGTTTAAGGAGAATATTACTTTCAAATGCTCCATGCGATGTACTTTGTCTAAAACTGTACTGTAAATAGAGATACTTCAAAATATTCAAGAAAATAACCAATTCCAAGATGTTATGACACCCAGGTGGTTTCATAAACTACGAGTATGTTTTAACTACTGTCTCTTATCACTTACTTTGGGTTTTCATGTTTAAGACTGACAGTCTAAGAAATTGTAATTGTCTCATCAAAAATGTTGAGCTATAATAATCTACACAGAGATATTAATTTGGCATAGCACAGAAATGGCTTGTTTAAGCTTCATCAGCTTGTGTGAGACAAGCATGTGGTTAGGTGTGCTTCTGAATTAAAGTAAAAACTTTAGTTGTCATTTCTACAGCTTGTCTGCTATTACTCTGAATGGGGCTTGATACTATCCTGCTTTGCACTCTCTTGAGCCGCTTTTTGGCGTATGCAGAGACTGCAGTGCAGTAGAACAGAAATCCACTTTTCCTGGCAGAAGTGAGACTTCATATTCTGTGATTGCTGTAACACCTGGGTCAGAGGTGTCTCTGAAGAGTGACTAACACGTTGCAAAGCAGCAGATGGAAAGGAAGGTGATCCAGTTAAGACTACAGGACAGGATTTCAAGGTGAGACTTGGCCACCATGGTTTTTTTGTAAGTCTTGCCTAGAAAATTGAGCAGTTCACACCACTGAGCGAACACATGGCACTGTGACATTTATCTTTTTGTTCTGGAGTATGTTTGCAGTGTCATGGTGAATCCTCTGTGCCTCAAATCTCTACCATTAAAAGACAGAATAAAAGCTATAATCATTATTTCCTCTCATGTTTATATTAACACAAACTTGAGAGATGCTGCAGGCGTGCAGCCAGAAAGGTAGGGAAATGCCGAACGGATGTGGTAATATGCAGCTCCGGTAGCTTGACCCCTACTTGCTTAAAGGAGAGGCAATGATCTCAGAAGGTGTGGGGAAAGAACAGAGAAATCTGCAAAGCCAAAAGATTTCATTAAAACTGGGCAAAATCTTAATTGCAGTGGTTCCAGGTGAAACAGTTCAAATTTGTGATGATGGTATTTTGCATTTGCCTAAAACTCCAGAATTCTAATGAAATGTTGCTTGTTTTACCTAGTAAGCTAATTTCTACAAATTAATAGACTTCATAGAAAATAAAACAATAAAAAGATTATGCATGCCCTTAAATAGCCAGAGTACTTGAGAGAGGATTAAAACTAGTACAGTTCATACACCTAGTAGTAAGTACAGTTAAGAAAACTTCATAAATCTAGTGTATTAGAGTGTATTACTCCATCAGTGATTTAGTGTGACAGCAAATTTACAGTGAAACTCCTCTGAAATGAAGCTATTTCTTTGATGAAGGTGAAAAATGTTTTTTGTTCCCCTTCTCAGATCTATTGATGTGCATCACTTTAACATCATGATTACTACCAAATAGATTAAGAACGTGAGTTAAATGAGCATTGATTGTCTTTAATCCAAGGAAAATACACACTTCAGGGGTGTTTGCTTTCTTTCCTTCTTTTTAGACTCTAGCTCAATCAACCTATTGAGGGACTACCCTGTGCCAGCCATTGAGAAATGTGCCTTTTTAAAAATCAAACCCCACAGGAGACCGTGCTGGGGACTGCGTCATGTGTGGATAAAAGCCTCTGAGACAGAGTGCTTGGTGCAGACGTGCAGGGTGGTTCAGTGAGAATCTGAAGGCAATGGGTTATGCAGGAGCCTGATCTGGCAGGTTTCACTTCCATTACAAGAAATTAATCCCCTGTTCAACAGACCTAAAATAGAAGCTCTTTTGCCTGCCTGGTAATTAGTCTTTTGCATATTTGCATCTCATTGGCTTTTTTCTCTACACTTAATGGTGCAGCTGCTTTTTGCTCATGATAAATTAGAATGGGGATCAGGAAAACAGATCCATTTGGTAGTAATGGTGTGTCTAATAAACTTGTTGTCTCCTGAGTTTCTCAGTCATAATGGTAATCTCCTATTAGTTCCAGGAATGCTTTGCTTCTTTCCTTCCTCCCTTTCTGTTCCCTATTAGTTAAAGTACAGGTTTAGTGAAACAGATTTCCACATCAGCCATCTTCTACTGAAATCTCAGCTACCATTGAAAAGTTCATACATCCCATCAGCCATTCTGAATTGGTGCCTGCACAAATCTACATGTAATAAGAAGGAGAAAGATGAGCAAAGTAGGAAGCAAATGGCTAGTGCAGTTTAAGCAAGGAATGTATTTTTGCTCCATTGCCCTTCACCTACAAGCTGTATATAGCCAAATTAATATTATCCATGTTGCTTCCATGTAATGACTGAAAACCTTTTTTTCACATCATGATTTGTATGGACCCTGCTTTAGCCAACAGGAAAGGCAGGCAGACCCTAGTGCTTAAACAACCTGCTGGTTCTCTCAGCCTTCAATGGAAATAATGAGTACTGTGAGGAAGTGAATATAAACAAATTTCTAGCTTTGCTGGTTGTAAACCTAAGGAAAATTAAGCCAACATAGGCTACATGTAATTTGAATTAAAAGTTGGAATTGGAACTTGTTCTGCACTGGGTTGTGATGTGTGAAATCACTGCAATTGAGCAGGGGCCACAGGAATAGCTCTGTCACTAAAACGTTACCAAGGAATTCCATGGTTGTCTTCTCTAATACAGAAACTGCTGTGTGACCACAGCAGTTCTGTCTCAACACTGGACTCACTGAAGGTTACAGTATGGTTGGGTAATAAAAATAAGTTTTTCTTGGGCAGAGTGTCTTGAAGTTTATGTTGTCTATGCTATTTTTTTTTTCTTCAGATTGTCTTTCTCTGAAAGTATTTACATTTTGGGTTTTGTTTTTAATATCAACGTTTCTCTTATTCTGTTCCTTTTTTTCCACTTTGACCTGAAACTACTTCTTGTGAGTAGATTGCTGATGTCAGGGTGCAGAATTGGAGATCAAATTCTTTGCAGAAAAAATAAACTGAAGTGCATGTTTTGATCCCTGCTTTTTCCAATTTACAACCTTAAAATAACATTACTAGTTCTTTTACTCACACCAGTCAAGAATCATTGAAAATGTCTTGGCATTTCTGCTTTTTCCTTTGACATTCATTAGGCTAAATCGAGTGATAAATCTGTGGGTAGAACTAGTGTGAGTTTTTTACAGTACCATGTAAACCATTAAGCCTCATTTACAATTTGTTGTATCTGAATGGACATAAAAACAGTTTCCTATTTGCTACATGACATAGTGTTGAATCCTGAATTGATCTTACAGGAGTATTGTGTAGACAGGACAACTAATCCACCCCAAATTCTCACTGGTGTCACTGGTGGATTGAGTCTACACAGCTCGTGAGCAGAAGGACTGGAAAAAGGGCCAACCATAAACACGTAAAAGCTCAGAGAAAGCATAGCTAGAAGCTGTGTTGAGGGGAAAAGGAAACCTGGAGGCACGCATCCGAGAAACTGTTGCAGAAGAAGGTGAAGAACTAACTAGTTGAACGTATGTACGCAGTGGCAATGATTATATATTTTAATTTAGGATGAGATTTTTATGTGCTATGACAAATTTAAATTTAAAGAGACTCTTCCTCTCCAAGCCTTCTAAGGACCTTAAGGATCCTTTCTGGATAACAAGGCAAAGGAAAGAGATGGGGGGGTGGGGGGGTGGAGGGGAGAAGCCCTGCCCTGCCTTGCCTCCTGCAGACTGTAGAGAATTTAAAAAATGCAAGAGGTGTGGAAAAGCCCTAGATGAATTGTTTAAATTCTCTTTTTCCTAGCCAATAGCTGTTTGCCCTTATTTGAGAGGAGCCAGAGATCCACTGGGATTTAGCTGAAGGGGACCATGCAGTCCAGGAGACAGCAAAAGAGAACTGCAGTGTTGAGGATGCCCTGGGCTTTCTCTGGCCGGCACTTGTAATATTTACCATTGGTGTGAAAACATGAGAGTTGCTCACTTGCTTCTAAATTATAAAAATGAGTGTTTCATTGCTGATGAATAGTGGTTTGGAATAATAAGGTTTTCAGTGTGTAACTTTTATTTCCCTACTGAAAGGTAGGAAGTTTCTTGTATCAGAGGAGGGAAGGAAAGAGAGCACAGCAGGTCTCCTCCTTGCTTGCTGATTGCCCAGACAGGAGGAACTCTACTCCTACCACCTTCATCTCAAGCAGCCCTGTGCTGTGGGCTGCACTAGTGCCATGCCAAAGACATTTGGATCTTTTGCAAGTTCCTGACTTTAGAAAAATGTGGAAACAAAGTCTCTGGTGAACACATAAGTAGGATTTTCTTGTTTTGTGGTTGTGCCTTCATTAATTTGCAGGTTTCTGTTTATGGCCTGGCAAAAGGGAATTATTTTTCTCATTGCACACCACGAATTTAACGAACGATGATTTTCTTTGAAGAACAGGTACCAAATTAATAATATAAAGAGAAGAGGGAGGGTGAGATAAATGTTTCTTCAAATATATAAATTAATCTGCCTCACTAGCTATTAATATAGCTTTTGTAGAACGAGAACATCCTCCTACTGTAAACCCTGAACAACCTCTTCTTATCAAAGATCCTAGTTTAATGGTTGTTTCCCTACAAAGTTTGTCGCCTTGTTTATTAAAAAAAAAAAAAAAAAGAGAGATTTTAAAAACCCAAGTGGACAAGGCCCTGGGCAACTGGCTCTAGCAGATGCTGCTTTGAGCAGGGGGGGTTGACTATAAACCTCCAGAGGTCCTGTTCAACCTCAACTATTCTGTGATTCTATAACAACATTCACTATTTTGCCAGTTGTGCAGGATAAAGGGAAGATGACTCCAAGGCAGCATTGAAAAGCCTGTGCTCCAGATTAAACCAATAGAGATGATGTCAGCCTACCTTAGTTGCCAACAGACCTTATCTCTGAGAACTAATGTAATTTGTTATAATAAAGTGGCTGGTCTAAATGCATTTGCAACTCTAAAAATAACATTTCATTTCAAAATTAGCATATTTTCAATTAAGACTCTCCTGTCTATTACAAAACAAGAAACATGCACATTAACTACTAATTGTTCTGTCATGGAAAAATATATAAATTAACCTGACAAATGTAGGAATAAAGCTTTCTATAAGGGCAAGAGCTGTATGTGTGCAAGCTGTGAAACAGAGCAAGAAGAAGATTGAAAACCGTTTAAACATAAGCTTGGCACTAGAGGAAGGAGGAAAATGAAGGAGGCAAGATATAGCCATCAAGGTACTGGCTTTTTTAAGCACAGATCACGGTGGTGTTTAGCTTTCAAAATGTTAAGGTGTTCTGAAGATTCCTGAAGACAACCTGCTGAGAAATCATCTGTGTGACTGTTGCAATGTTCAAATACCCAGAAGCTACTTGGAAAATACATAAAGTTGTGCCGTGCGTGCATTGGTAATATGTATCGTCAGCCTCAACTGTTGTCCAAAGCTGACTTTTAATTTATTGTGAGCAGAGTCCTGTGTTTCTTTATTCTTAAAATATGGATATACATTCCAGTCAGCTATAGCTTAACCACTATAGCAAACCACTTTGTGCTGGGGATGCTCAGTATCAGTCTGTCTAGATGAGCCCTGTGGGAGTGACAGTCTGTGCAGACCACTAGACCCATTCAGGGAGGTACCAGTTTCCTAAGCCATGCCAGATTTAGACACCCAATTCTATTCCCCCTCTCCAAGCACCCAGAAAAGTGGCAAGCTATTGGTAATTCACTAAGCCAAGCTGTCACTTGTAGCTGTGCCTTGAAATTTCTAGCTCAAAACCAATAAATGAATGCTCACAAGACTAGACTTTAGGCTTGTAAATGAGTTCTGGCTGTGGAAGGGCATATAATTTGTTTACTAATAAATTATACATATTATCTGAAAAACTGGAAACAAGCAAAGAATAGCAACTATGGAAGAATTTTGGAAATCAGGAAGAATGGAAACTTTAGGAAGAAAAAAGGATAATCTGGTAATTAATTGATATCTTAAGATTTGCACTTGGTCCTGTCATAAAGCAGCACAGGCCAGGTTTTATTTGTTAGTGGGGGTTTTTTGCTTAATATTCTCTGGACTTTGAGATGATGCCTGTTAATAGTTATTCAATCTGTGACCATTCTTGCCTTGATCACTCTGTTGTGGCTGGGCTATTTTTGTTTGTTTTGGTTTTGCTGAAATACTGCATGCCTCTAAAAAACCAAAGCTTTAATGCTTGGAACCAGGCTTTCAAAACTGGAGATAAGATTACAGGCGCTTCTTTGACTGCTTAGGCTTGCCAGCACCAAATACTTTATTTGTTGCAAATTATTTGCTCAGTTGTCAAAATTGGAATAACCTTCATGATCTCTTTCAATGCAAATATGATCGAGACAGATGGTGACATCACCAAGAAACTTCTTTCTGAAAGGTTAATCTACTTCCTAACTAGGAAACCTCATTAGCCAAGAGCTGTCATTCTGACTCCAAAGCTCGCACCTGTAGTAGGGAAAATTGCCAAGTTGCACATAGACTTGTAGACGTTAATCACCTTTCAGCCAAATGCCTTATTTCCAGTAAGTTCTTGCATTGCTCTCTCCTAGCTGTTGCTAAGCATTGGTATTTTAATATTTGCTCTTTGCAACCTAATTTATTGGCTATCTAATTTAACTTCATTACATTTAGACTGAAGCTTAATCTGGGTTCTGAAATTTGATCTACCTGTGCAAATAGTTATTTTTTTTTTCCTGGCTAAACTGAGACACACACACACACTATTCCATTGAGAGACTAGCAAATTAAACTCTGCTGGTGTAGAAAGATACGAATGACCCTTCCTGTGATCTGTTTAACTGAGCCACTTTAGTACCATAGACTGTTCCATATTACATTCAGGCTGGTGCATTGATGTTTATGTCAAAACCCCAGATGCACATTTTGCAAGAATTTGGATTTGAATGTTGTTTGTTTGCTTTCCCTAGCTTTAATACTTTGATCAATAAATCTGTAACAGTTTCACCATTCTCATTTAACATTTACACTGTTCAAAAGATAGTACCCTCACCACCATTTCTTTTATTATAAGAGGCATGTTTACAGGTAGTGTCAAGAAGATAGAAAAGCTAAGGACTAGTCATAGATACCAGGTGGGTGGATGGGCAGCCAGCCAGCTTAATCAAGCTGAGATCATAAGCACAAGATACTACCCTCCTCCAGTGTTTTCTCACCATGCTACCCCTTACAAAGAACTTCTCAAAATACACAGCATTGTAGTACTGGATCCTGAACTCCTAGTGTCCGGCTGTATCTGTGTTTGATTGTCATGTTAAAACATCTATAAACATTCTTTTTAGGGGTGAAGTATCTACACTTGAATAGGCTGATGAAGTGCTATAATAATATATATATATTTGTCCTGGTTCTGGCAAGGACAGAGTTAATTTCCCGAGGATCCAGGACAGGTGAGCCAAGCTGGCTGGGGGCTATTCCATACCATGTGACGTCATGCTCACCATAAAAGGGGCCCAGTCGGGCAGGGGCGGGTTCGGCATGTCGGCGTGGCTCCGGGACGGGTCGAGCGTCCCGGTCGGTCGGTCGTCGGATCGGTAAAATCGTTCTCTGTTATCACCCATTGTTACTCTCTGTTATCAGCACTGTTGTTGATTGTTTCCCTCTCCCTTGCTGTCCCAGTAACCTGCCCTTATCCCAACCCTCGAGGCTTTGCAGTTGTTTTTCCGTTCTCCTCCCCATCCCGCCGGGGGAGGGGTGAGTGAGTGGCTCGTGGTGCTCAGCTGCCGGCTGGGGCTAAACCAGGCTGGGGCTAAATCACGTCAGTCCTTTTGGCGCCCAACGTGGGCCCGAGGGGTTGTGATAACGACAAGTCTGACCCAAGTGTGTTAAAACAAAGTTGTTATAAGCATTTATAATGTTATTGAAACAATCGCTGGTCATAATGATGTTCTGTTTGATCACATGGCTCTGGTTTGTAAACCCATGTTTACTCTATGCAATCCCTGCGGTGCTGTTTATCACCTCTGGGAGAGGGGTTCGTGTTCTCATGTTGTTGTATTGTGTGATAATGACTTATGATAAGATATCATTGACAGTCATGGGTCTGAGCTGGTATGTGTATGTAGCATTTCAGTCAGGCCCGTACCTCGGCCAATATCTTTCAGAATTGATTAATAATTGGACCCAATCTATGGGAAAGACGGGGGCGGGGATACCTTCTCCCACTCTTTCACCTCCTCTTTTCCCTTTTGGTTGGTTACAACAATTTTTGAGTATTTTGAATACCCTTGGAATGTTCATGCCAGTATATTCCTATTGCTAGGTCTCCTGAATGCTTTCCCACTCCTGTTCAGGGTTAGCAAAAATCTTTTCAAGAGTACCACCCAGGAATCTTCCCCCAGGGCTGAATGGTCAGGGCTGGCATGGCATGTGGGAGAGTATGGGTGGGTATCTAGAGACCTTTTCACCCCCAATGGTTTGGAGCTTCACTCCTGAACAATTGCAAGACCCTGATAAAATGGTAGAATATTTGAAAGGAAAATGCTGTGGGGATTCTAAGGAGACACAACTTACTGTGCTGTGCTGGGCCCTGGCCACAATCTATCAAACACTGCTTGATAGTAGACAGCACTATCCAGAGGGAGAGAGCGGACCCACAGGCACTGCAGCTGCCCAGGCCCCCGCAACAGGCACTGCAGCTGCCCAGGCCCCCGCAACAGGCACTGCAGCTACCCAAACCCCCGCAACAGGCACTGTAATCGAGCCAAAAGATCAACCCACACCAATATCAGTCGCCCCTATACACAAAAAGAAACACACAAGGAAATCAGTTCGCTTAGTGAGAGATGATGATGAACCGGGACCATCACGAGAACAAGAAGAAGAGCCAGAACCAGAAGTGATTACTCGATCCCTGTCCCTGAGTGAGCTGCGAGATATGCGGAAAGATTTCAGCTGCCTTCCAGGGGAGCATATTATTACCTGGCTGCTCCGCTGCTGGGATAACAGGGCTAGTAGCCTGGAACTGGAGGGCAGGGAGGCCAAGCAGCTAGGATCCTTGTCTAGGGAAGGGTGCATTGACAAGGCAATTGGGAAGAAGGCACAGGCCCTCAGCCTCTGGAGGCGACTCCTGTCAAGTGTGAGGGAAAGGTATCCTTTCAGCGAAGATGTCGTATGTCGGCCAGGCAAGTGGACCACTATGGAGAGAGGTATTCAATATCTGAGGGAATTAGCTGCACGGGAGATGGTTTATTACAATCCAGACAATGCACAGTTGCCCACAGACCCCGATGAAGTCCACTGTACCCGACCCATGTGGCGAAAATTTGTGCGAAGTGCACCATCATCGTACGCCAACTCACTGGCAGTAATTGACTGGAAAAGTGAAGAGGCACCCACGGTGGACGAAGTGGCTGGCCGACTCCGGCAGTATGAAGAGAGCCTTTCTTCCTCCCTCGTCTCGGCTGTGGAGAAACTGTCCCAGGACATCCGGCAACTCAAAGAGGATATATCTTACTCCCCACCTGTACAGACCCGCATTTCAGCTGTTAGGAGTAAGTGTTTTTCTGCTCCAGAGAGGGGATATAGAGCATACACACCACGAGGTGTCCTGTGGTTTTTCCTGCGTGACCACGGAGAATACATGAGGAAATGGGATGGGAAGCCTACCTCAACCCTGCGGGCACGCGTACATGAGCTACAAGGCAAGACAGCTGTAAAAAGGGACTCTTCCAGAAAGAATGCTGCTCCAGTTTCCACCGGGCAGCCCCCCAGACCAAGTGAAAGGCCAGATCGCATTTATGATCCTCTTGAAGGGACTTCTAAGTCCTTTTTGCAAGACGTGAGTAGTGACTATGACGAGCAGGACTAGAGGGGCCCTGCCTCCAGCCAGGTGGAGGAAAGGGACAATAGGGTTTATTGGACTGTGTGGATCCGATGGCCTGGCACATCGAACCCACCAGAGTACAAGGCCCTAGTGGACACGGGTGCACAGTGTACCCTAATGCCATCGAACTATGAAGGGGTGGAACCGATACCTATTTCTTGTGTGATGGGGGGATCCCAACAGTTGACTCTGTTGGAGGCTGAAGTAAGTCTAACTGGGAATGAGTGGCAAAAGCACCCCATCGTGACTGGGCCAGAGGCTCCATGCATCCTAGGCATAGACTACCTCTGGAAAGGGTATTTCAAAGACCCAAAAGGTTACAGGTGGGCTTTTGGAATAGCTGCCTTAGAAGCGGAGGAAATTGAACCATTGTCTAGTTTGCCTGGTCTCTCGGAGGACCTTTCTGTTGTAGGGTTGCTGAAGGTTGAAGAGCAACAGGTGCCGATTGCTACTACAACTGTGCACCGGCGGCAATACCGCACCAACAGAGACTCCCTGGTTCCCATCCACAAACTAATTCATCAACTGGAGGGTCAGGGAGTGATGAGCAGAACCCGCTCACCCTTTAACAGTCCCATATGGCCAGTGCAGAAGTCCAATGGAGAGTGGAGGCTGACGGTAGACTATCGTGGCCTGAATGAAGTCACACTGCCCATGAGTGCTGCCGTGCCAGATATGCTGGAACTTCAATATGAACTGGAGTCAAAGGCAGCCAAATGGTATGCCACAATTGATATAGCTAATGCGTTTTTCTCGATCCCTTTGGCAGCAGAGTGCAGGCCACAGTTTGCCTTCACTTGGAGGGGCATCCAGTACACCTGGAATCGACTGCCCCAGGGGTAGAAACACAGCCCCACCATCTGCCATGGACTGATCCAGATTGCACTGGAAAAGGGTGAAGCCCCAGAGCACCTGCAGTACATTGATGACATCATTGTATGGGGCAACTCAGCAGAGGAAGTTTCTGAGAAAGGGAAGAAAATAATCCAAATCCTGCTGCAGGCTGGCTTTGCCATAAAATGAAGTAAGGTGAAGGGGCCTGCACAGGAAATCCAGTTTTTAGGAATAAGGTGGCATGATGGGCGGCGTCAAATCCCTATGGATATTATCAACAAAATAGCAGCCATGTCCCCACCAACCAACAAAAAGGAGACACAGGCCTTCTTAGGCATTGTGGGTTTCTGGTGAATGCACATTCCGAATTACAGTTTGATAGTAAGCCCTCTCTACCACGTAACCCAGAAGAAGAATGATTTCAAATGGGGCCCTGAGCAACGACAAGCTTTTGAACAAATTAAACAAGAAATAGTTCATGCCGTAGCTCTTGGGCTAGTCCGGGCAGGACCAGATGTAAAAAATGTGCTGTACACCGCAGCTGGGGAGAATGGCCCTACCTGGAGTCTCTGGCAGAAGGCACCAGGGGAGACTCGAGGTCGACCCCTGGGGTTTTGGAGCCGGGGATATAAAGGATCCGAGGCCTGCTACACTCCAACGGAAAAGGAGATATTGGCAGCCTACGAAGGGGTTCGAGCTGCTTCAGAGGTGATTGGCACTGAAGCACAGCTCCTCTTGGCACCCCGACTGCCAGTGCTGGGCTGGATGTTCAAAGAGAGGGCTCCTTCTACACATCATGCAACCGATGCTACGTGGAGTAAGTGGGTTGCACTGATCACACAACGGGCTAGAATAGGAAGCCCCAGTCGTCCAGGAATTCTGGAAGTGATCACAGACTGGCCAGAAGGGAAAGATTTCGGAATGTCGCCAGAGGAGGAGGTGACACGTGCTGAAGAAGCCCCACCGTATAATAAACTAACAGAAGATGAGAAACCATATGCCCTCTTCACTGATGGGTCCTGTCGCATCGTGGGAAAGCATCGAAGGTGGAAGGCCGCTGTATGGAGTCCTACACGGCGAGTTGCGGAAGCTGCTGAAGGAGAAGGTGAATCGAGCCAGTTTGCAGAGGTGAAAGCCATCCAGCTGGCTTTAGATATTGCTGAAAGAGAAAAGTGGCCAACGCTGTACCTCTACGCTGACTCATGGATGGTGGCCAATGCCCTGTGGGGGTGGTTACAGCAGTGGAAGCGGAGCAACTGGCAGCGTAGAGGCAAACCCATCTGGGCTGCCCCACTGTGGCAAGATATTGCTGCCCGGCTAGAGAAGCTGGTTGTAAAGGTACGTCATGTAGATGCCCATGTACCCAAGAGTTGGGCCACTGAGGAACATCAGAACAACCAGCAGGTAGATCAGGCTGCCAAGATTGAAGTGGGTCAGGTGGATTTGGACTGGCGGCATAAGGGTGAATTATTTCTAGCTCGGTGGGCCCATGACACCTCGGGTCATCAAGGAAGAGATGCGACATATAGATGGGCCCGTGATCGAGGGGTGGACTTGAGCATGGACGCCATCTCACAGGTCATCCATCAGTGTGAAACGTGTGCTGCAATCAAGCAAGCCAAGCGGGTAAAGCCTCTGTGGTATGAAGGCCGATGGTTGAAATATAAATATGGGGAAGCATGGCAAATCGACTACATCACGCTCCCACAAACCCGCCAAGGCAAGCGTTATGTCCTCACAATGGTGGAAGCAACCACTGGGTGGCTGGAAACATATCCTGTGCCCCATGCCACTGCCCGGAACACTATTCTGGGTCTTGAAAAGCAAGTCCTGTGGCGACATGGCACCCCAGAGAGAATTGAGTCAGACAACGGGACTCATTTTCGGAACAACCTCATAGACACCTGGGCCAAAGAGCATGGTATTGAGTGGGTGTATCACATCCCCTGTCATGCGCCAGCCTCTGGGAAAGTTGAAAGGTGCAATGGGCTGCTAAAAACCACCCTGAGGGCAATGGGTGGTGGGACCCTCAAACACTGGGATATGCATTTAGCAAAGGCCACCTGGTTAGTTAACACTAGGGGATCTGCCAATCGAGCTGGCCCTGCCCAGTCAAAATTCCCACGCACCATTGCTCCTGCCCTGAGAGACTGTAATGGCAGATGGAACCCAAAACCATGGACTAAATGAACTGGACAGACATTTTAGAGCGATAGCCCATACAGTAAGGCAATGAGATCTGTAAAATAATCTGGGCATGACGTAGATGGTATGGAATAAGGGGTGGATAATGTCCTGGTTCTGGCAAGGATAGAGTTAATTTCCCAAGGAGCCAGGACAGGTGACCCAAGCTGGCCGGGCGCTATTCCATACCATGTGACATCATGCTCACCATAAAAGGGGGCCAGTCGGGCAGGGGCGGGTTCGGCGTGTCAGCGTGGCTCCGGGACGGGTCGAGCGTCCAGTTGGTTGGTCGTCGGATCGGTAAAATCGTTCTCTGTTATCACCCACTGTGAATATCTGTTATCAGCACTGTTGTTGATTGTTTTCCCTCTCCCTTGCTGTCCCAGTAACCTGGCCTTATCCCAACCCTCGAGGCTTTGCCGTTGTTTTTCCGTTCTCCTCCCCATCCCGCCGAGGGAGGGGTGAGCGAGCGGCTCGTGGCACTTAGCTACCAGCTGGGGCTAAACCACGTCAATATTTATTTATACATTTATATGTATGAAAGTAATCCTACTAATCTGTCCCAGTTTTATGTTGTAACTTCAATTGCATATGCAATAGGTATGCATTATGGGGTTGCTTACTGAAGACTAGGAACATTTTTTTCCTGGTACACTACGCTCAGGTTCAAGGCAGGGAAGCTTTTCCAGCATCTTTTTACACTCTGAGATCTCTGTGTTAGCCCATCGTTTTTGTCAACATCAGCCTATGCTTTAGAAACTCTATACAATGTTAATGAGATACTTTGGTTCCCTTCAGCTGTAGACCCTTTAGCATCAAAACAGTCCAGCTCTGCAGTAGATTTTTTTTTTTAACAGGAGTTTGAAAGGTAACTAGAGTATAAATGGGAGACAATTAATTCCTGCCTGTACTTCAGAAATCCATCCTAAAAATCCTTCAGTTTCAAATCTACTTTTCTTATTTTAAACCAATTTTAGATGGTCTGACTAAACTCTCCATGAGAAAAGTTCACTGATCTGAACATGACCTTCAAAGTAAATAATCTTAAAATGGTTATTTTACTTTTAATGTTCATGCTGAAAAGACTCTTGATACTGCTTTAATTAGTACTTGTTTGTTTATTTCATTCCTTACAATGGTTGTATGTTCCAAGATGAGCTGGTCCTTTAAGCATTCCTGTGCTTAGCCCTACTTACGCTTTTCAGGTAAGAGGCTGGGCTGCAGCTTTATTGAGTGATCTATAAGATAGGAACAGCAAAGGCCAGAATTGCTTGTGAGAGAAGCAGACAACAAGTAAAGATTGGAAGGTTTGGTTGGGTTTTATTTTCCTTCCCTTCTTAAGAGAACATCCTGAGACACCTGATCAGAGAACAAAGACTTCAGAGGACTTGAAGAAGGTTAAAGAGAAGTAGAAGAGAAGTTCCCTTTTCCAGGAAGAGCAGGGGTTCCTGCAAGCAGCTACTGTTCTTCCTAGCAGAGACTGGGAGATTCCATCTGCCACTTAAATGCTATTTTCTGTTACTAAGTGAAATCACAGAAAGGAAGACCTGAAGAAATTACCTGCTGTGGTTGTCTGATGGGTGCAATATGAAGAACAGACAGTCTGAAAACATCAGATACTGTTGTTTTAAGAAATTTCTGTTTGGAAAAAGGTTGTGGGGAATGTTTTCTTTCAAACAACACATGAAGGAGGTAAACATACTTCTTGATGGTAGTAGGAGGGCTGTTTATGAAGGTTGGTAGACAGCTGGCATGACTATTACGGGTCAACGTAGGCAAATAAACTTCTGGATTGATCAAGAAACAACTAAACACTTTATTAGATAAATAACTTGAATTTGGCTATTTGGATCAAAATTAAAAAAAAAAGCGGGGGGTAGAGGGTTTTTTTGGGGGTGGAATGAGGGGTTCTTTTTTGGCTGTTTATCATGCCTGATTGAATCAAGCTCTCGTATGTCTTTTGGCCTTGTTTTTCTGCTTATGAAACCTCTTAGAAAACCTTGCCCTGGACTCCAGCTGCCAAGCAGCATCCAAAGCAGCATGATTTATTAGCGGATGGATTGTGGTAGAATGGTGAATATTTTACCTTCCTAAATATTGCCATTTGTTTCAAGCTTAAGGAGCATTTATTTACATGTGACGCAGTGTAATAATCAGTGCTTTTGTGTATGTTTAGGGTTGGGGTTTTTTTAATGGCTTGCTTGGTTTTATCTACCTTGATGCTGATCCAGTGCCCGTGAAAGTAAATTGAAAGCTGTTATTCCTTCTGTGGCTTTTTTTCCCCTGCTACTCCTTTCATTTAAACTAAAGAATTTTCCCCACTGTGTCATCAGGAGAGAGTTATTCAGGGATAAGTGTCTCAAATAACGTATTATTTTGGCTGAATGCCTTGTGTTTTCTTTTGATTAGATTATAATTTTTGACATGCTTAAAATCTCTCATAAAGTTTGGTCACTACTTAGAAAAGTCATGGCAAAGTATATCTGCTCACCAGCATGAATGAGCATTGAAGTTGGAAATTCTATGGGAGCAAATTGGTTGCTGAGAGGGGTAACAAGTTCACCCTGAAAGAGTCTTAAGAATAGTGGACTGATTGTTTAACTACTATCATCTAAAGAAAACAGCTCTTCCACACCTTCCTATTCCCCAGATAATGTCTTGAGGGTGTGTAATATTTATGTTCCATAGGGCTTTCTTTGGGCTTGGGTGCAGACGTGATCCGCACACACTGCTGTCTCACTGGAATTTTCTTTGAAATGTATCTTTTTCTTATTGCTATTTATGAAAGTCTTGAAAAATACACTTTGGATTGTTTCAGTTTCACTTGTTGTTCAGAATGGTGATGACTAGGCCCTGCTTATTTAGGGATCTGTGTTCACACAGTCAAATGCAGACAACCTCATACTAGTGTTGACCAGGTCCAGAATAATCAGGTCCAAATTATTTCTTGACCTAGTCCTGAGTGCTGCTACTCATAGGTCTTGCCTATGCTGTTATCTCCTGCCCCTGGGTGCACTTCACATAGAGCAAGGCTGATCCTTGAAAGCGTGGAGTCAGTGTGTCAAACTGGAGAGATGGATGAGGCTGATATTTTTGCCTTATGTCAAGTTGTAAATAACACAGACTTGTTGCAAACCCAAGTTTCTGTCACTGCAGCCAATGTAAATAGTTTGGGCTGGTTATAGGGAATTGGTGATGATGTACAAATATCTGCACTTCCAGCTCAACAGTTCAGTGAGTGATACCACTTTGCTTTACTTGAGTGTGTCAGTAGCAAAGTGAAAAGAAACCGGAGTCTAAATAACTGTGAATGGATAAAATCAAGTGGAAAGATACACATACCACCATTTATAGAGCAGCAGAGCACGAGTGCTAGGGTTATCTATAGAACTTCAGCAGGTAGATAACAGTATTTTCCTCATAACCTTAAATACTGGGTGAAGGCAGAAATACTTTCATTAGGGATGTTATAGACCACCTGCATAGGGATGTTATCTTGTAGTCATGATGCTGTGCCATGGGGAGCATTCAAGGATTTCTTATACCACTAGGAAAATAAGTATTAGCAATCTTTAATGCCTCTGATTCATGGAAGTACTTTGAATCTTAATACAATTGCTATAAAGAGACCTTGGAGAGGAGGGTTTGCTTCATACCAACAATTTCTCGGTTTTATTGTCCATTAAAATGATTTTATGCCTTGAAACCTCTGAGTCCATAATAGCAGAATTTAACTTTTCTTTTCTCTATGTGTGTGTGCATGTTGTGTTCCACATCTTCTCTATCCTTGTCCATCAGAAAAGTTTTCACACTTGCTGTTGCAGGTTGTAGAATTTCACTGTCAGTAAAAATAATGCAGAGTTAAGAAACAGTCACTGAACTGCAGTGTTAGATGCCTCATTTCTGAATAGATGTTAACAAAACATAGCTTAAAATATTGTTGCATCTAGGAATCTGCTACTGTAGGCATACTTTCCCCCCATCCTACAGAAATATTTGCCAAAAGATGAAATACAGTACACAGTATTGAGTAGACTTGGTGATGCTGAAAGAAAAATGAGAATGGTAGTCAGTTTGTCATCTCTGAGGTTACAGATTATCTTTGTTAGAAACATGAACCACAATAGTGTGTACAGGTTTTCTAATTTGAAGAAGTAGGTAATTTGAGCAGTTGCCCAGACAAGAAACTATTCCGTGATGCTGATCGTGTATCATGACCTCAAGACAGATGATTGAAGGAGTGAGGCTTGACATCAACAATCAAACTCAGATGTGTCCAGAGGGGAATTAATTACGTATTACCCAGTAGTCTGATACGGTGAGAGAAATGGGCAAAGCTGCTCTGTGAGGTCTAGTGTACTAGTCCAGTAACGCTTATGAATAAGATGCAGAGTTGTCTGAAACGTGCAGCCCTGTGGTGGGTTGACCCTGGCTGAGGGCCAGGTGCCCACCAGAGCCGCTCTATCACTCCCCTCTTTCATTAGACAGGGGAGAAAAGGTAAAACTTACGGGTCGAGATAAGGACAGGGAGAGATCATTCTCTAATTATCATCACGAGCAAACCAGACCGAACTTAGAGAGGGAATTCATCTTATTTATTACTAAGCAAAACAGAGCAGAGGAATGAGAAATAAAACCAAAATCTTAAAACACCTTCCCCCACCCCTCCCATCTTCCCGGGCTCAACTTCACTCCCGGCTTCAACCTCCGCCCCCCCCAGCGGCACAGGGGGACAGGGAGTGGGGGTTACGGTCAGTTCCTCACGCGGTGTTTCTGCCGCTTCTTCATCCTCAGGGGGAGGACTCATTGTTCCCCTGCTCCAGCGTGGGGTCCCTCTCACGGGAGACAGTCCTTCACGGCCTTCTCCAACGTGAGTCTCCTCCACGGGGTGCAGACCTTCAGGAGCAAACTGCTCCAGCGTGGGTCCCCCACGGGGTCACAAGTCCTGTCAGCAAACCTGCTCTGGCGTGGGCTCCTCTCTCCACGGATCCACAGGTCCTGCCAGGAGCTTGCTCCAGCGCGGGCTTCCCACGGGGCCACAGCCTCCTTCAGGTGTCTCCACCTGCTCCGGCGTGGGGTCCTCCACGGGCTGCAGGTGGAATCTCTACACCCCCTCATCCTCCCTCCATGGGCTGCAGGGGGACAGCCTGCTTCACCATGGTCTTCACCACGGGCTGCAGGGGAATCTTGCTCCGGCGCCTGGAGCACCTCCTCCCCCTCCTTCTTCACTGACCTTGGTGTCTGCAGATGTTCTTACATCTTCTCCCTCCTCTCTCTGGCTGCAAAAGCGCTCTCTAACTGTTTTTGTCTTTCTTAAATATGTTATCACAGAGGCGCTGATTGGCTTGGCCTTGGCCAGCGGCGGGTCCGTCTTGGAGCCGGCTGGCATTGGCTCTATCAGACACAGGGGAAGCTTCTAGCAGCTTCTCACAGAAGCCACCCCTGTAGCCCCCCCCGCTACCAAAACCTTGCCACGCAAAACCAACACAAGCCCAAATTGAAGAGGGTGTCATTTGTCAGGAGAAACCACTGTCACAGATCATTCCTACTCTAAGATGAAAATGAATTGGTATTTGAGGTGCTATGTGCTCAATATCCTTAGTTTGCATACACAATTTATCACCTCTCTTGAGTTCTGGGCTCTGCTAGTGAGTGTTGTGCTACTGTTGCCTTGGCTTCTCACCTGGTTTTCTCACAAGCTGAAGAATTTGACTCTCTCATGGACAGAAAAGTGTGGAATTTATGCAAACCATGTGTTTTACAATATTCCTGCCTTCTTTGTCTGCAATACTGACTTGGTCATAAATTAGTGCATTGAGTTGAGTTGTCCCTTAGCCATCATCTCAAACCTTGCGTCATGTCTTCCTCTTAATATAAGCAAAGAACTTCCCAAGACAAAGGTGGGATTCTGAGTTCTTGCTAAATGATATTGCAGGTCTGATGGGACCAAGTGAGATAAACTACTCTGAACCTAAACATGGTTTTATGCCTTTTCATTTCTTGCTGCGCTGAACCCTGTCTAAAGTAATGTGTTCAAAAACGTTTGAATTGCATCCTAGTAAGCCCCTGTAAAGCCTGAAAGAATAAAATGCAGTGTGTGTGTGTGTAATAATACACGTACACACAATATAGTCAGTAAAAACTTGGGAGGAATTCAGCATGAATTTTCTGCATTATGGAATGACCTCTGCCTTTTTCTACTTTTTACCTTTTGGTATATATGTATTAGGTGCATGAATTGTTGGGGTTTTGCTTTCCTTCCTTTCATTTTTTGCTTAGAAACCTGAGGCACCTGGGGTTACAGCAGCAGGTACAAGCTAGCAGTTAATTTATATTCTGTCAAGGCTGGGAGAAATATAAACTTGCAATTCATAATTAGCAATGAGACACTTAGAAAACTATACTCAAGTTGACGGAATCATTTTTCATTTTATTCTTTATAGTGCTTCTACTTTAAATTTGTCTTTGGGCTCCACTTCAGACTGTGCTGTGGGTCTCATGCCAGGTTTTCCCAGGAACCATTTGGCAGTTTAGGGCCCTTAGGGTGTGATCCAGTAAACTGTTCCTCTCCTGTCGGTAGTAGGATTTGCAAAAGTCTGTCCTCAGGAGCTAGTTAGCAAACACATCTTCCTCTGCATTTCAGTGGCCTGGGCATATACGTACTGTTCATTGTTAGATTTCAGCAGAGTTTAAGTAAATTCTTAACAGCACAAGTACACACTCCAATGTATTATACAAATGTGGGCTTTCTATCAGTAAGTCTGTGTTTGTTAGAGCTGCGGGTTGTTTTTGCCTTTTTTTTTTTTTTTTTTACTGATCAGTGGTACAGTTCTAAGCATGTTTGTAGCTGTACCTGTATAAAAATTTTGTAACCTTACATCCTAATCTTCTTCTAATGCTAGGGATATTGTAGTGATAAATGTAGTTAGATCCATATGGTGTACAGGCAAAGCTTGTATTTGACTTCTAAAGACAAGTAGAGAGAAGTAGGTTTTAAAATTTTTCTTCAAAATCATATTACGCTGCACCCATTTGTATCACCTTACACAACCAACTGAGGCAACCAAGATTACCTGCTAGGTGATCTATGTTTTTCTCACATCCAGGGGTCTTGCACTGTTCTTCTGCTCCGATAACTCTCTTCTAATTGCAATGTGAAAAAGGAATTGTTGAGTGGCTTATTTTGTTTTTAAACAAACCAGGAAGCTTAACATCCTGCTTTGCTTTTCACAGCATGCTTTCTGTTGTACATTCCAGACTGGTCCAGGTGCCTCTAGGGTGAAGGTAACAAACTTGGTGATGTGGAGATATCCAATGGATTAGGACCCCTGTTGGTACTGAAATTGTCCCTATGGCCAGGCCAACTTAAAGAGGAAGTAATGAGCTCCTAACTTCTATGTTTGTTTATCCTTGTGGGTGTTTTCCAGAATTTTCTCTTTGTTTTTGATAGTCAACACTTAAGCATTGGCATTGTATTTTTCAGAAAGCACTCTGAGTCATGTTCTGTGAATGCTGCTGTGTAAACCATGTATTTCAATTGATTAACAGTTTAAAGCCTTCTTTCCTTAGAGCAGTTGCTAAAATTAGTAGCACCACAAAAAGACTCTGTCTGTAAGCTATGACAATGTCTTTGAAATAAATCATTATGTTATTCACTTGGAGTTGAAGTTTACGCAAGCTATTCTGATTTTGTTCAGGGAAGGTTCTCAAGCAGATTAGATTGCGTTAGCCTGTAATTAATGAACATGTGGTGCTTTGAGACCTATCAATGAAAAATAGCTGTAACAACTTCTCACTATTACCTTTGTTCACAATTAGAGAATCCAGCATCTTACAATTAGTCTGGATGATTTCATTAACTATAATCTTGATGTGGAACGTTATGAACAAGAGCTCTAATCTGAGCGCTTTCAGAGTTCCTACTATAGAGATGATTAAGGAAAGTGTGTCTGTTTTGTAATGACATTTAAAATGCATTTTACTTGGTTATTTTGCAGGAATCAAAATGAAACGTTTCCATCTTCCAAAATTATGCAAAAATCTTCTACAATCTGCTGTTTCTCTTGTTCTTTCCTCCTTCCTGTTCCCATAACTGAATATATTAAAAGTGAAGTTAATGTCAGAAAAACTGTAAAACTCTGACCTTTCTGAAACTGGACAAATTCTGAAAGTGTTAAAAAAAAAAAAAAATTGGACCATGGTTGGTAATAAGAAGAAAGAATTATTTGTACTTTACAATGCAATTAAATTTTTTCTCTGCAGCAGTTCTTGGTCATGTTTCGGCTTCGGAGAACTTTTTCTTTTCATTAAGATCTAACATTTTCTAGCATGGTTTTTCCTGCATTGGTAGGAGGAAATTCCTATTTCTCTAGAACACATTTCAACTTCTTCAAACACTTACCAGTTCTTCTTTGAGTTCAAACATTCAGAGTGCAAGTAGGACTCTTCATTCCTGGTTAAGAATGTGAAGATGCTGAGGAGTTAACCGTACTTACCTTCAGCTGGCTGTTCTTCTGCCCCCTCTTTCTTTCTGAGCCCAGAATAGGATTAAAACAGCCAGGTTTTACTTTCTGAATACATCTGCAGGCTAAATCCCATCAGCCTAACTCTTTGGTTGATTCATAGTTATGGGCCAGAATGAAAAAGAGAAGGCCAGCATAGTGAGCAAACAGATTTTCATGATCAATTCACCTGAAAGGTAAGGTAATACTTTCCTGGTGGCAGTGCATAGACTGTTTCTGAGGGTGTGTGGGGTGGGGAATGTGTAGCTGCTTTGCACACATTTTCCCATGCTTTGCTTTTCCTTGGCTTTAAATGGAGGAATTGTCAGTGGGTGTTGAGTTGAGCCCTAATGCCATAAGGATTGCACAACTGAACAGTTGTGTCTCCAAGGTACAAAAAAATATTTCTACTGTTTGCTAGGTGCATTAGAGCTGAGCATGCAAGACTGCAGATGTGGGAATACACATCACAACATTCACCGTGGTACACTGCATAACTATAGCCATCAGTAGCAGGGAGTCATCCTTTGTGTACCTTAGCAGGCAAAGGACATGCTGAAGCCACTTGTTTTGCTCACAGACTATGTAAAGTTACAAATAGATCCTTCTCAGTTGCTGTAATCTGGTGCAGAAACACATATGATGATTTACACCAAAGGCATAACTAGTAAATTTGTGGTCTTTGCACAATGTGCTTTCCTCTTTAGCTTTCATTTAACTCTTCATGGGGAATCAGAATACTCTAAAGCTTTCTAGGCTATACAACTGGTCAGTGGGCTTGACTGCTGTTTAGTGTGAATTGGCATATATCAGACCAATGTGAAACTACTTTGCTAAATAACAGGTGGCCACATGGCTTATGTTTATTCTAGCTGGTAATGCATTGTTACGGTACTGAACTTTCAAGGAAGAGCTCCAGTCTAATGTAATATCTATCTGGTCTATCTATAGCTATAGAGAAAAAGGTATCAGTTGCTTTGGCATACGAAAGTATGCTATTTTGAAGTATATTGCTCAATTTTCTATGTTTACTTGACTCTATCAATTCATACATCCCATGGTCAGTACCTTCACTGTTTCTCATTATAGCTGAATATGTCAGTGACTGTGACTTCCCGTTCTTTCCTTTAGAAATTATTTTTCATGGTGTTTATTTTACACTCCTAACGCAAGGTATCAGGCCACAGATAAGGATCCCAAGAGGATGATGATGGGAACATATTACTATTTCTTGTGTCCTCCTGAGATTGAAAACACTGGTCCTGGAGAAGGCAAGATTTCATCCTCTTGGGAAACTCACTTTAAAATCCTTAACAAAGTTATCTCTGAGCCTTCCATAGGTCTAATTCAAGACTTCCCCCCCCCCCCCCCCCCCCCCCTTCTAATAGCTTTTGAAAATAGTGGGAAGAAATGGGCTTCTCTCATACTTTTCATTGTATAGCATATATCATTGGGCTACATATCATGCTTTCCAGCTCTGTATAAGCTGAAGTGTTTGGGGCTCTGAATGACATAAACATTTAATTTAGAAACACAAGGCATACTGCCACCCCATGCATATTTATGGTGCTTCTCACCCTGTGAACTCATCCCAGAGGACTTTGAAGAACAAAGCAGCAGTCTACTATTGTGACAATAAACTGCAATATAGTTTATAAAACTGAGGGTACTTTTTTACCAGTTCAAAGCCTCTATCAAACAAGTGTGCCTCTTTAGTTTTATAAGTAGAGTAGGAAATGTTCTTTTCCGTTCTGTAAGGGTAGAGTGAGTTAAACAGTGAAGATGAAAACAGACCTGTTCTAAGGCTTCCAGAGGAAAATTAATCCATATTTTCTTTGTCATCTGTCATTATCATTCTTGTGAATTCAGGTTGAATGTAGCCAAAATATCCTAAAATTTTAATTAAAAAAAAAAAATTAAAAGGTAGGCTACTGCTTTTGTATTGGTCTTTGAGCTTCAAGAGAGAAGATGGGACACGTAGTCAAGATTTTCCCCATGCATTATGTAGAAATCCCTTTTGTTGTAAAAGTCAAGGGTTTTTTGCAAATTACAAATGTCTGTTAGTTGGAGCACTGAAGATGATGTCAAATTTTGAGAGAAAATCACAAGAGTGTTGTTGGAATAGATGTGGAAAGGAAGGATCCTCCCAATTGTTCTTGTTGCAGAGCAGAAGACAGACAGCATGGTGATGAGCCCTTTCCTTCTCCCATATAGATTAGATACCTGTAGACATACTGAAGATGGGCAGTTGAAGATGCAGTATGACACGGACTAGGAATTTTCAAAAGTGATTATCTGCATATTTAAGTAGCTAAATAATTTCGGTAAAATTACAAGCTTCTCTTTCTTAAATGATTTTGATTTTTCTGCTGTCAGACAATCTTTCTTCAGTGCTGAAATAAAAAGGTTAGAGTGCCATAGCAACAGTTTCCATTATGTACTATAATGACCAGAACCCAAACCTGCGGAGCATTGTGCTATGTCAGCCTGCTTTTAGCCTGCCGTTAAAGTCTTTCTCCCTTACAATTCAGCAAGCCGTGTTTATCAGCTAGATAACCGTTCTCTCAGAGATTTGTGCCATGCAAACCACTGTTTATGCCAGTTTAGGATAGTGCTATCTGTTGCCATACAGTCCTGAAGGATATTCCAGAAGAAGCATGCAGCCTTTTTGTGCAGTTTGGTGTTGATAACCGCAGGTACATCCCTAAGGCTAACAATCCTAATTTCTTTTTAAACTGGAGACTTGAAACATCAGTATGGACTTTTTTTACTGTCTTTCATCTACCCTCTATAGGATTTACTGAATGATTGCAGTAGGTGAAATCTAGCCTTTCCTCCCAGAGCATCTGTGACATCCACAGTGAAATGTTGACTTAGAAATTTTGTAATTTCCCTCCTTTACACTGACCATGCCATAGACCGGAGCTTGGCAAATTGTTCACAGGTGTGGGTGAAGACAAAACTGGAAACTTTAGGGAGCCTTAGAGATTTGCACAAAGTTTATATAGTTTGCATTAGGATGGTAGTTGTCCTGTAATGCTCTAGTACTCTAGTGTCATTAGTAAGTGCCATTCAGGCTTCTTCATCAATGTAAAGCTGCAAGACAAAGCATATTTGTTTGAAAAGAATTGTCAAATACACCTTTTCAGTCATAATGGTGATCGATCTCTTCTTTCCTATCGGAGTACACTTCCCTGGATATGTCTACGAAAACAGTCCCTGGAGCAAAGATCTAGCTAGCCTTGCATGCAACCTTTGACAGTGATCAAAAACCGATTCTTAGGCAAGTATGGAAGAATAGGGGAAGCATATCATGCTATTTCTTTCAAAGACTCTCTCAGCTCCCAAATAACCTGAGGCTCTGCCACAAAGCTGGGTTTTTTTACTGAAGATGAGATCTTTTTTTGATTGCTCCAAATTGAGTCCAATTCAATGAACCTGTTCAATTAGGCCTTGAGCCTGTGCCAGCTTTTAGCACCTACAATATCATGCAGCAACAAGTTTCAGTTAATATATGTGATCTGAAGAATTACTTTTTTATTTGTCTTGAGCCTTCCACCTGTTAGCTTTAGTCAATGCCTCTTCTCCTGGGGACACTTGATGTTCATTTATGCTTTCTCTTCACATCCATCTCATTCAGTTGGAAGAACTCCGTGGCAGTTTCTTCCTGCAGTGATCTCCCAAGTTGAGAACTTGAGCTTTAGAAAAATAGTAACCACTTCTCACTCTGTCACAATTATTTTTTATCAGGCAATATGTTCATCATAAACAGTGTAGATGTTTAAGAAAGTTAATTAGGAAAGGTGGTTAGGTACCCCTAATCCACAACCACCTTCTTAAATTTTCACATTATCCTAATGTTTGTCATCTAATGTTGTTCTGACACACTTTGAGTGATGATTACTGTACAAAATGAGCCTCTATTCTTCACTGTTCATGTTTCAAAAACTTATTCATATGTGTCCCAAGGTTTTTTGCAGAGTCTTGCTCTTTTGACTCTTTTGGTAATGAAGCTGGGTCCTGGTATTTGATCAGAGTGACTGGTGTCTGCTGGCTTATCACTAGGAGGAGTAAAAAGAGAATTTATAAGAAAAACATCAGGCTGGGGGTTGGTGGGGTCCCTTTATCAATGAGGTTTGCCTCCCAAGCAGGAACTGTAGGATAGCTCCTTCATCAAAGCGACAGCAGCCTCTACAATCACTGTGTTAGGGAAGTGATAGGGCACCTTTCTGCTGTCCCCTTTGGTTTTTGGTCCTGTTGTCTCCTAGAGTTTGAGTGTACAGAGACACTCCATTGGTAATGAATTCTTTGTTCCTATCCAAATGCACTCTTTCTAGAGAGCTCCAGTTCCTTTACAAACCAGGTATTTCCTTACTTTTAAGAGAAATAACTTGGTGGGAGGGGAAGGAAGAGGGGCAAGAGAGTGGGGAGAAAGAGAGTCGCTGTATCATATGGCCTAACATAAGCTGAATAACATAGTAGCAGTAGATACTGAATTTACTTTTTCCAGTTAAGTTTTCTTTCTGACATTATTCTGTTGCTTGTAACTTTCCTCAACAATATTTCACTGATATTCACCTTCCATTTTTGCTAGGATAATTTACTTCCTTCTCATCATTTTCATTTTGAATTCTGATACTGTAAGCTAAAATTGCATTCTGTTTGGGTGTAATAAGCAAACACCTCTTTAGTTGTGAATTTAAGCAAGCTATGTTCAAAATACCTTTCAGTAATCCTAGGATCATTCAGGTGGAAGGGACCTCATGCTGTAATCTAATCCAACATCCTGCTCAAAATGGGATCAGTATATGCCTTCTTCACTTCATCAGAGAATTTGCATTAGTGAAGCACAGGTGGATGAATCTTTAGCCACCATACTTTGAGATCATGCATTAGCCAGTTTGTACAGGATAAAACTAAGTTGTAAATTTTGCTGGCATGGTATGAATTGGTCACTGTTGGCATCTTGGCTGTGATCATAAATTTGTGCTGATACCTCTCTCTGCAGTCAGCATGCTGATCTTGTAGCTATTAACATATTTGCAGGGCCTGTTCATTATCTTCCTCCTAACTGCCCTCTTCTTTCTCTGCTTAGCTTTATTTAAAAAAAAAAAAAAAAGAAAAAGAACAGGACATGAAATTTTCCTAGGGACCTTTGCACTTTGCATGTTCCTAACCGGAAAGTGAGGTGAAAGCTTCTAACACAACCATATTGTTGTCAGACACAGAAGGACAACTCCTATGTAAGCTGCACATGTCTCCTCATCCAAAAAGGGGCTACTCCTATCCATCTAGCATTCTGAGAGAAAATCATAAAGGAGAAGAAAACCAAATTTATACACAACATGTGACACTCACCTCAGGCCAAAGGCCTTGTTAACATGATCCTGAGGATGGGATGGTGCAGCATTAAATGGAGACATGTTTGACAGTTACTAAAGTCACTTTGCTTGTACCTTGGTTAGTTTAGGGCATATACACAATGTGAATCCACAGCAGTGAGTGCTAAATATCTGAATAGCTACAAGCATGGCTGCAGCAAACTTCTTCCTTGTGCTTCATATCCCTTTCATTTATATTGCAGTGTAGCCCAAGATGCTTCCATACCTCCAAGATATCTCTAAGGACTGCAAGTATGCTGCTAGGAGCAGAGAGCTGATACGCTGCTAATACACTGTGTGTCAAGAAGAGGATCTTACTAGAATTGTGTTAAAAACTTTTTAGGTTGGGGGGAGGGAAAGGGGAATAGAAAAGGCTTTGGGAATATGAAGCAGCTTCTTTGAAAACCACTTCCATATTTTTTTGCCAGAGCTGCTTTGAAATGCTGCTTTCTGTCTCCAAAATCCCTTCAGCATGGAAAGTGGAGGCAGAAAGACAGATTTCGTGAGGTTTTACACTCTTTAATTGGCTGAATCTCCACCATGCAATCAGCAGTATCTTTCTTCCAGAGATGAAGAGTAAGATGAAAGGCAAGAGAAGCTCCTGCTCTGATATCGAAATAAAGGGGTTTTAAAACATGGAGAAATACGCTCAGCATCAGAATACCATCTCTTCCTTCCCTTATTTGGTGTTTCCCATTTTGAAATAATAAGGCTCTGTGTAACCCAATATCACTTTGAAACTGGCCCAAACTGTGCGGTGAGTTTGGACCAAATCACCTCCAAAGGTTCCTTCTAACCTGAATTATTCTATTATTCTAAAAACCAACAAACAACCCTCCCACACACCCTAAACCTCTATTCTTAATCCTGTATATTAGTAGAAAGTAGATACTTTCTTATACTTCTTTTTTCCTTTATGTTACTGCAAAACCAATAATGCTTAGCCTAGAATTTTTTGATATCTAGAGTTTTTTCTAATGACCAAGGGGCACAAGATGTGAATCTAGAAAGCAATCTAAGTCCAGAGCTGAGAGTCTCTTGAAGCCTGGCGTTGTTGTGTTATACCTTGTCAAGGATGAGATTCTAGGGAAAGCAGATTGTTGTTTGAAATGTATGATAGCCATTGATTGTAACTCCTCACGTATTTCCCATACTCTGAAAAGGGTCAGGCAAGCAAACAGGCAACTTGGATTGCAAGTCTGCTATGTTGTCTTCTCCTTGACCCTTTTTTGGGAGCTGCTGTGAGTGTCAGGGGAAGAAGTAAATTTGCAGCAGTATCTTTAAGTGTGTGGGACCTGAATTATGAGCAGACTTTTGAGCACATTTCTCTAGAATGTACTAATAGTTGTTCTGACAGATGGAGAGTAGCTGGGGGGATGTTCCAGTGGATATAATTAGATTTAATGGGCCATGATGAAAACAAAGGAAATATGGGAAAGATATTGGGGAAAGCTTATTCTTTATTCAGTACATTGTAGCATTCTAGAGAACTTAAAGCTTACATTGGTACTTGAAGAAACAACAAAGCAGAGAGGTGGGGACTGAAGCAGAATGACAGCAAATCACTGAGATAATATGCAAGTTAGAAAGGCGGGTACCAAGTACATGTTAAAAAATAAAACTGGTTTGGTTGACTCACTCTTTTATTGGCTACTAGGAAGAAATGGGACTTTATGGGTGTTCATGCTGAGAAGTATTTGAATCCAGTCCTCCAAACACCTCCAGGGTATCAGCTGGCTAACACTTCCCAGATTACCTCAGCCTGCCTCTACATTGGCATCTTATCTGAAATGAGTAATGTTGATTTGGAACAGCAACAACAAAGGAACAGTGTTAAAAATTAAGATGATTCTCGGCCAGATTGCAGTTCGAAGCATCTGAAAAGGAAAGTGTTCATCAAGCTTTCCAATGGCTGCCTTTACTACTAACTTGACAACTGTGTCTTCTGCCTTACTTCAACAGGAAAAGTGGTCACTATTCACTCCGAGTATGTACGTTTTATGGTATTCCTAGAAAGTGTGGTTTATCTTCGTTACTTTTATTTCCTGCAGGAGTTAAGGAGGAAAAAGTTTCTGGCATCAATACTTTCATAAAAAGATTTTTTCTTTTGCCAAGATCCTGATTTCAAAACCTCGACATCACATTCTCTTGCATCTAATACTTTTATGTGTCTTGAAGGATGTAACTTCAAAAAGCATATTGGCTCATCAGGACCAAGGTATTTCCAGCCATGGGCTGTACTGTACTTCTGGTGTCTACTATTTTTGCTTTGAGATCAGTTTCATTTATAGATGTCTAAGCAGAAAATACTTTCAAAGTACACATCTGGTGTAAGTAGTAGAAGAAAAGAGAGGAATGGGGAGAAGCAGAATTTAAGTGTGTCTCTAATCCCATAAACTACTTGCCTATAATTCTCCATTGCTAGGGCCTAGTGCTCTCATTTTAGATTGCAAACGTGAGAATGCTACCGTGCAAGAACAGTAGTACTTAATATCCACTTTGTACAAATACGACTGACTGTGTGAGACAAGGACAAATATAGCCTGAGCCTCTACATGTGCAGAGTGTTTTCTTCCTACCCTACCAATGAAAATCTGACCTGGGGAGTGAAGAGAGCAGTGCTTTGCGTTTCTAATTCCTTACTTTCTTTTCTTGTAACATATACTTTTTCTTCTGAAAGTTTATCTGAACTTCTATTCTGCTTGTGATCCTCATGCTGACAGATGATGACAGAACCGTGTAAAATATTGCCAAAAATTTTTAATACATGGTACATCATCTATCATCTAGGGTTTATATGTTCTAAAGTCATTGCCCTTCTTTATTTATACATAATGTGAAATCATAGCTTTTTGAGAGGTATGAAATACTACCCACACCTTTTTCAATATCAAGGATGTAGTATGAGTCACTGTTTCATTTAATTCAGCCAGTGACAGCTGTGTTCATGCTGCCTTAAAGCAGACAGAGTAATGTTACACAGTTCTTGAAAAAGCACATTGTGGGACAGTTCACAGAAAGCCTCTGTGGAGTGACTGGGCAGCCATCTTGGAGGGCTTGTTTGGGAACTGGAAGAAAAGCATCAGTTAAAGCTTGTTCAGCTTTGTTACTGCAGCCAGTTGATTTGGTTGAGTAATCAGAGACTAGAGACTGGAAAAGAATTACAAAAATGAAGTTGTAGGGTGATGTTCTCTTTAAATCCACTTTGCCTTGAAATTGTTTTTGTTGCACGACTCTTTTCCAGAGCCACCTGTCTTCCCTTTAGTCGTTGCTACTGGACAAGAGTGAGGCTGTGGAGGCAGTTACATTACAAAGACATCCGGGAGGTAAGGGAAAACAGGGACAACTTTCTGTTCCTTTGCATTCAGGGGAGTCAGTGTTGCTCATGAGCAGGTAGTGCTTGGGCATGACAGTTCTTCAGGCTCACAGCCTCCTCCTGCAGCAAGTAAGGTGCTTAAAAGCATTAACTTCAGCCTCACAGAAATTCAGTTCTTGTGTCTGAGGCCTTTGTGCCTAAGACTGATGAAGAGACCAAGTGTATGTCTAGACATGGGACCTTGAGGCACCTGCAGGTATATCCCAAATGCATAGCAAGAGGAAGTTGTAAGGGCATAAGTGTACATGTAATCTCAGCAGACAAGAGGGCGATGTTTTTACTGCTTTGTATTATAGAAATGAGGAGATTCTATGGGATGTTAAGAGAGACAGACGAGACCAAGTTTTCTCAGTCTCTGACTTTGCCTGGTTCTTTCGCTCTCACCTGAGATGTCCTCACTGGATTGGTAGTGACTGTGGCATTCATATGGTTGTCACTAACCAAAATCTCTAGATCACTGGAGAAATAGCACATTGACTTAAAATGGGGAATGGCCACGGACACAGAAGGTCTCACCTCACTGCTGAAAGAAATACTGAGTTCTCAGGTAACATCTCAAACAGGGCACCAGTGGCTCAAGATAGGTGAGAAATCTTTTGATAATGGCTAAAATCCCTTGCAATGTATATGTTTTATTTATAACCAAGACTTTTTAAACCTCACAAATTGACATATTTGGCTGCCTTGAGAATGATTTTGCTGAAAACACAGATTGTGTGATACAAAGATTTGCCTCATCGAATTTATGAATATCAAGTGTAGGAAAATCTGCTTTGCTCAGAATTTGTAATAATTCAGCATATGTTATTTTGTCACAGACTTTCATTTGAAAAGAGGAAATTGCTCTTAAACTGTTAGCACGGAGGGCCCATATATATGGATATGTGTTTGAGAAAATTTCTTTTCTTGTACGAGTTTTTTGGCTCTGTCTAGGCTTATCTCTTTGGGTTGCCTATTTCTATTACAGAGAATCAGAGAGGATATAACTCTATTGTAGCTGAACTGTATTATACCTTTTTGTGGACTTTTTCTTGGTGAACCAAATGGCTGAAGTTAAGCTAGTTTCATTTTATTCCCTTTTTAAGGGAAGCTGAATGCTGGCAACTCTTATACTGAGTAAGTCTTCACCTATGGGTTTTAGGACCATGTGGCCAATCAACATTAAAAATATTCTGGATGAACTTTCCTGACTATCCTAACATAGATTAACTCTAAGCTTTTTTTCCCCATCTAGGAAGTTCTGCCATTTGTTTACATCATTTTTGCTGGCTGAATCCATAGTTGTTAGTTATGTACCTCATCGTTCTGCTGAGCTCTCTGTGTAATTGCTTTCTAGTCTCTTTAAAGTCTAAGGTAAGTTATCACAGACCTACTAATTACATTGTTTATTCTAACTAGTCTATCTGACTGAAGAGGGTATACGGGCAGAGGCCTATGGTGCAAATGTTTCGAAGTAAGCACGTTCACAGTTGAACTGTATTGATGATATGCGGCACACAACATTGTATGTATAGAATGGCAGACTCTGACAAAAGCTGCATACAGACCAGGCCTTGATTTGCTGTCTTCTGTTCTTTCAGCAGTTTCTGCAGAGCTTTTATATAAATCTTTCCCTCTTTTCTCACCACCAAATAATTCTGAATTTTTCCACTCCACAAATATTCCTTTCCACCTCCACTTTCCTCCCCTCCCCAACTCCCAGTGCTGTGGATGGAGCTGAAATTATCTTTGCTATTTTTATTTGATAACTTGAGTCTGCAGTACATAGCACCTTATTTGACAAAACATCGCATTTGTGCACAAGCATCCAGAGTGATACCAGCAAGGATCTGAAAATAGTGTGTGCTTGCTAACATTTCTATTAATTGTTAAAATCTCTTCCCATTGCTCTTTCCCACCAACCATGGTATTTATTAAGAAAAAAAATATCTGAAGTCTGAAACTCAGAAGTAATCCCTTAATAATTTTACTGCTGGCTTCTTGTGCCAGTTTTAAATGGAGGACAAAGAAAAAAAATAGAAAAGAGCGCTCTATTGCAGGTCAAGGTAGCAACTGCTCTAACTTTAGACCTCAGTCACTTTATTTTCCTCTCCTTAGTTAGATGTAGAAAGCTCTGAGTTCTGGCTCATGTGCAGTTTGATGGTTCCTTTTTATTGTGCAGCTTTGCAATCCAGAAGGTCTTGTATCCCCTCCTCCTAGCAGCTTTAACTTGGGTACTGCTTAATTAAACCAGCAGCCCACGAGGAGGTTGCATGGATGCCAATTGCTGTTCTGTCCCTGGCTTAGGGGAGAGGAGTAAGAGAGGGAAGTTTTGGAAAGTCGTTTCAAATCTCAAGGCCAGCTCTGGCTCCCGGAGGAGGCAGAGTTGCTTCTAGGCTGTATTAATTGATGCTGTAGAGACATAGTCCCAATTGATCTTGATGCTGCCATAGCGGTGAGGAATTGCTGTGCACCATTAAGCCTGATGCAGGCCCCAGTGGAAGAGGAGAGGGAGGGTCTGACATGGCTTCCCTGTACTTCTAGTGTTTTCACCTCCAGCTGTTTCTGTAATGCTTGCAGACCTCTTCCAAAACTGTGTCCTACCTCAGTGCCATACTTTGAATCCAGAATGAAAACTAGAAAATATTTTGCAGTTTGAAAGAAACTAGTAAGAATTTGAGAACTATGGTCTAAATGGCCCTGCTTTATTTAGGAGCTTGTTTACAAAAGCTGTGCCATTTGCAATGGTTTTAATGGTAACACTCTTTTCAATTTCCAGACTACTTGTTAGCCAGTTGATCAATTCATGGGGAAAGAAATGAAAGTGAAAACATAATAACCCTGACTTTTTGTTTTTTAAAGTATCCAAATGAGAAAGGCACAGCATCCAAAGTCTTGTGCTAGGCATTCCAGCAATCCATATCCTGATTCACAATGACAAAACTCAGCCCTAATAAAGTACTGCCATGCAATTAGAGTCATCTCATGAAGATTAAGCTGTTCTGCTCTCTGAGAAACACTACATTTATCTCATTAAGGATTCTTATCACTTTACAATTAATAAAAGGCAAAAGCTTCACCTCTGTTGCAGGTGGAAAATAAAATAACTTGAGAGGAACATAAGCAGTCATGCTGTCAGATGAAGGCTCACCTGCATCCAGAGGGATGTTGGTAGCACTGAACTGTCAGCACCTGCGCTGGATGCAAGGAATTATGTGACTGTGGCTTCCACTGGAGAATTTTAAATGTTTTGGCAGGACTGAAATTATAGCAGCTATAATCAAAAGAGGTTGTTTTTCCCTATCAAGAGTTTTAATTCAGAAATGTATTTCGTTACTATTTTATCTAGAGTACTCCCTGTCTCCTTTTCACAACATTTTTACTTCCTTTGTGATGAAAGGCATTTTAAAAAAATACAATATGCTAACTAAAACGCTCTGGTAGCTTTAAGTGGTGAGCATGGACTTTGATGCTAGGTCCCTCCACTTAGCAAATTGCTAATACTCATCCATCTCTTCATTTGCCACTGTAACCCAAAGCTGGTCTGCGCTCATGGCGATTTCACCACATGTTTACACTGCACTTGGGTAGTACATTGCAGCAAAGGACTGGACTTGATCTTTGCTAGTGACTCTACAGATAATGTGCAGCACATCACTAAATCTTGTCTGCAGCTTGTTTCCTTATGAAAGGACATAAACCAAACCAAATATAGTTTGGTGGTGAAGAACTCTCCCTTCTGATTTGGTAACACCTATTGCAAATCACAAACTAGTTCATGCTAGATGCAGAAAGATGCTGCCTCTGCTTACAACATGCTGTGGTGCAATATGTGATGTGCTGTAACCACTGGGAAGTAAGGAGGAAATAAGATCTAGGACTGAAAATCCATGTAGTTTACGTAGACTGCTCCAATCTAGAACTGGTTAATGGCAATGGACGTCTTTCCAGTGATTTGTGTGAGATCTAGATGAGAATTCAACTGTCCACTGTGAGGCTTTTGAATCGCTTAAATGAAAAAGGTAGCCTTGAAATTAATGTTAGTGTATCTGTGTCTCATAGCATTGGATTTTTATGAACTTTAATGCTATTGTTGAAATACTCTTAAAAATTTGGTAAAGAGTGCATGCATAAGACAGCATCTAGTATCTTGATAATGGTGATCATTTGATTCTTTGAACCTACACATTGAACAACGGTCAGTCAAATGTTTGAATACTTGTCCATCTTCCTTTACTGAGAGAAAGGATTCAAAGCATATAAATGGATAAAATTTCTTAATTTTTATATGATTTCAAGAAAGTATATATTGTTTCCTCCTTGTTCCATTTGATCCAGTGCGCTGGTGCTTTGTTTGTTGCTAAACATGAAATAGACCGTAGAGACAATTTCTTGAAATTTTCAAAATGTAAATAGATAATGCAAACAGGGCAATGCTGTCCTTAAACATCCTGGTAGATATGCAGCCTCTTTCTGGAGATGAGATGTGAAATGTTGCGTGAAACCTTGTGTGTGTGTGAGGTGGGAGGGAATTATCATCTTCCATGAGGAAATTGGAGGTGTTTTAATGGGCTTTTGTTACAAGAAAGGCAGAAAAAAAAAAAAAAAAAATCCCCACTAAATTGGTGATTTTCTGTGATTCTTCATCCTGATCTATTTCTTTGCATAAATCCAAGGAATTTTGCAGAAAGAGGCTGGAATATCCCCTGCAGAAGACATTAATTAGGATAATGAATGACATGACAAATACTTGACACATAAAATGCTTATGTCTACTACCATTCATTCCCTGTCTGCCAATTCAAATCACATCGTGTCTTTAGATTGCTTCATTTCCTGCTGGTACTCAATGTATACAGACAATTAACACTTTGCAATGCCTTTTAGGCCTTTTTGTTACATACTGAGTTAATTGCTAGTTTGTTTTGATGGCCACCATGCTGCTGTCTCTAGATGAAGAAACATGGTTATTTTTAAGTCAGAAGTGGGACCCATCAAGGAAACTTGTCCAGTATTTTTTTTACCATGTATATAGTTAGAACATACTGCCGCCTTTGATTTTTGAAGCAGTAGCAAAGCTTATTCTCAAGTACCAATACAGTAGAAGAGCCGTAGCTGATAATCATGTTGATCTTTGCATAGCACCGAAGGAGTACAAGACCAGCTTTCTGGAAACTTTCAAAGGCACATATTACCTTGGGTATTTCTCTGGGCTGAGCTACTCTGAAATCTCTTTCCCTCAATTCCATTCCAAGTGTACAAGAGGTAGTTCTTTCTCTTATATCACATCTTGTTTGGCCTTTCTGCATGTTTGGATCCTTCCCACAGGACACTGCTGCTCCAGAAACCTTTGTGAGAAAAATCATATTGTAGCTGTGGTGAAAGCATTAAGTTTTTCACCGTTGTTATACTTATCTGTGAAGATGGACGCCAGTAAACATCTGGCCCTTTAAGTGCTCCTATGCGCCCCTTAACTTATAGGAGTAATACAGATAACGTGTAAAGGATTTGGAAAGTTTTGCTTCCAAATTGGCTCTCCATAGAAACAGAAATTTTTAGAAGTTCCTATTCATTTCAGCAGCTTTAAGGAGACTTTCCAGCTAATAGAAATAGAGTTTTATCATTTTAGAGTTAATTTATACCCCTTTCTTTTTTTATTAGCCACTTCTGCTAATTGCTGAAAATACTTAAAGAAAACTTATGCTTCTCAACTTCACTGTGTCTTGTGCCTGATTCCTTAATGATGCTGTAATAATGTCGTAGCATGATTGTGGATAGCAACAACCATTTAGAAAGAACAGCTTTGGTCTCGTCTGTGTATTTGGTGATTTTTTCACTATTCTGCTAGTATTATCCTCATTCTGAATCTAGAGAAGCATAAGTCTGGCTTAGTTAAAGTAGCACTGTATTAGAGCCTCAGTTTTTGAAAACTTGCCGATGGGCTCGTCTTAAATGAAAACTGTTTAAAATTGTCCACTGCAAGCTTTTAAAAAGAATAAAGATTTTATTTAGGTCTATAAATAAGGGCCATATTTTTAGATTCATTCAGTATCTACCATGATGAGCTGTTCTGAAAAGCTTGCCATCTTTTCTCGCAATTAAATGAATGCTAAAGCCTTGAAGAAATTCAGCCCCAGTTATGTCTGCTAAAATCTTTCAGATTCAGGTGATCAATTTAGCAAAGTATGATAAAGTGTTAATCAAATCTATGTGCTTTCCACTTCAATATTGAAGTGAAAACAGGAAATCTCTGAGAGAAGATGCATGAAGTCTTTTGTGCACAAACAGCATCTCCAAGACGTGTTAACAAATTAGTGTGGGAGTTAGCCAAAAGAATTAACAGGAAGTTGCCACCAATAGTCACCTATTAGGATTATACTAATAATAAGAGATTGAAATTATACTAATAATAGGAAATAAACTGCTGAATAGCTGTGAAATACATGGAAACCCCAGATTTCAAATGCTTTAAGCACTGTGTAGAAGAGCGTGTTGTAGTTGTCTTTTGTATTGGTATTGTTGTTGTTGGTATTTTAAGTGTAGGAGGATATTTCATGATCAAAGGATATTACTTATAATGTGGCTAGGATCTCAAGGTATGGTTTCACCTCACTTTATACTACATTCTATATAAATATTTTGAAATATCTGTTCCCCAGAGTTTAGGATAGAAATGTAAGATAGATGAAGACAAGTTTGAAGATGCAAAGAAATGTTTGGGTGATAATGAATGGATTTAGCCCATCTGTGGCCTGATATTCATGCTTATTTGTGAATATATAGGAGACAGGAGAGGAATGGGCATTAATTTGTGTCTTCTTGTAACCATTGAAGTGAGAATTTTAGGAAAGTCAGTGAAAGTGGATAAGAATGTAATACTGCAGATATTAATAAGTTGCTCTTTCCAACCTTCAGATGTAGAATAGGGGAAAGTACACAGTAAGATTATTTTCAAATTTACCAGGGGAGAAATGAAAGCCAGCAACATGGGCTGAGAAGGTACATCCCTCCTTGCTTTGTATAAAATCAAAGATGAAGGGTTAGGTAGGCATAAGTTGGGAAAGAGCTGACTGAAAACTAGAGGAAAAGTTTTCCAGTTGTTACAAGACCAAACCATAAAGTATGGAGTATCACAAAGATAGGGAAGGTGACATGTTAAAATACATAGGCTAGAAAAACTGTCTGTCTTTTTTATATTCTCACTAGGAACACATTAAGACTATGCTTCCCTGGGCGAGGGACATGGCTATTTGAATTGCAGACTTAACTGATCATCATTTTGGGGGCTCTGTTCTGGCACCAGGAGTTTCATTTCTTAACAGTCTGTTACTCCAGGTATGCTTAATTCGAGGTAGAAAAAAGGTGTAGTTGTACCCCATAATAAAATTTTGGTTTCTATTTCATTTATTAGTTTCTAAAAACAGACTGTGTTGCTTACAAAATTTTCAGTTCAGCCTGCTTATAAAAGTGGCATGGAAGGTAGGTAACTGATAGGTCATCTTGATAATAAGTCTCATATCTCAGTAGACTTAGAACTTCAGCAAACTTTCATTAGCATGCAAAATGTCATTCATATTCCATATTTCAACAGAAAGTGTAATGACTTCCAGTATACAGATACACATTCAGAGCTCATCCCCTGTAGTTTCTCCAGTGCATATAATGTGTTTAAACTGCAGTTTTGAAGAGTGGCACATACCGTGAACAGAAAGAGTTTGAAAGACAAAGTAGTTACATGAAGCACTGTGTGTTGACCCTAGGGAGCAAGAGTATCTCAGGACCAGCTTTGGGGAATGTGTCAGATACATTAGAACAATTACTTTAAAAAATTACTATTTAGAGTATTCTCGTTGACTGCTATGGCTTATTCTAGATTGATGGAATGAGCCTGAAATATTTTTGCTTTTCTATAATTGTATGGCATTATTTAAGTAATCTCTGCAGTCTGACTTGTATTTCAGTGTGACAGCTTAATTATCTGATGCATAATAGATGTTTAAATCTATAGACATGTTTAAATATTGAAATCGGTCTCCAGATACTTTTCCCTTTTTCTTTAGTTTCTCGCCACCACTCCCCCTCCCCCTCCTTTTTTTTTTTTTTTTAAATTATTTGAGCCTGTTTCTGTGGCATGACTGAAATCTCCTCTGTCAACAAAACCAAAAGCAACAGAAGAACTGCTGAAAGTGCTGTGAATCTCTATTTGGCTGGAGACTGACCTTGCCACAGAATAGGCCAACTTGCCGACTTCAATACTTCTCTAAAACTGTCCAAAATTTGCATTAAAAACATTTGATGGGGATGGGTCCAGTCTTCCCACCACACCCATCTGTTCATGCTCAACATATTCCAAGTCCAGACATACAGTAAATCAATCCCAAAGGACCTATGCAATCAAACCAGCAAACCGTGGGAGTACCAGGATGACTATTCTGATAATGCCTTGTTCAGACACTGCTTTATGAATACTTTACTTTTTGATTTGTTAGGTTTGGGGTTTTTTTGCATTTTTGGCCACACTTCTTTTTTTCAGCTTGAACTCTAAGATACATTTTAAATGACTAGCCACAATTGCTATGTTTGGGTCATGTATTGGTTTACTCATTAAGAGAAATTACATTTCTTGATTATTTATTAAATAATGTTAATTAAAGTATATTTTCTTGCAGGTGCTAGAATCCACGCTCTTAACCCTTTTCCATTAAATATATCAGTTTCTGCTAGCTTTTTAAGCCACTTTTTCAGTGAGAGATCACAACTTGATGGCAAGCATTGCATGCTGTTCTTTCCTTTACTGAAGCCAATGGAAGGGGCAGTCCCATAGCTGAATGCATAGTCTAGAAATCAGACACAAACTCCACTTTCCAGAAACTGTCTTTGAGATTTTGGACAAGTTGCCTGATGTCATCTTGCTTTTTTCTTACCCCAAGGTTAAAAAAAAAAAAAAAAAAAAGCTAGTGAGGGCTTTAGTTACCTACTTTCATTTTTCTGAAGTGCAATTTTAAGGCATGGGTATTTATAAGGAGCGATATTTCTGATGACTTGGGTGCCTAGCTGGAGACCGTTGGGTTTGGAAAAGCTGAATGATCAAGCTCTTTATAAGTGTTGCAGATTAAGCATGTAAAATGGCTCATTTTTTTCCCAACATATATTGAGGTAGTTCTGTGGAGGCTATGAAAGAGTAATTGCAAAGTATTGTTATTTACATACTTAGGCTGGCTTTGTACAGACAATTTGTATTATATCCATGCTCATATATGGCTTATATTACCTTTAATAAAAGGACACATCCTTAGGATGTAGAAATGGAAACCCATATATTATGCTTAATACACATATTTTAGAGTCATTATGTTATATAATGAAATTGCATAGCATAAAAGACCACATGCAGGGAAGTGATTTCTCAAGAGTATTTTCGCAAAACAGCATTGGTTTAATGTGGGGTATGGAGGAGATATGATACCATACACTAGAAACTCTCTGTACAGTGTTTTACTTAGTCCCCTAGCAATTCTAGCTTTGGAATCCTGTCTCCTAAATGCCCTATCTTAATTAGATTGTACTTTTGGTAATTAGTTTTCCTAATGCAATATAGTCAGTCCTCTCTGAAATTTTCTTTTGATGCCTAGGGACACATTATGTCAAAACCTGATGAATGGTATAAGCTTATGTATGTAAAAAATTATTCGTAGTCAAGCTTACTCCTCTATACCAACATAATGAAGAAAGGAAGGACCAGAACTATAATTTTTTGACATCCCCAGCAGGAAACCCAACTTGCTGTTCTTCCATTATAAGATTAATGTCTTGCGATACTATGAACCATAGGCACTTGCCCACAGCCACTGAGTGTGGCAAGTGTTTTCCATTTCCATCTTTCATTTATTCTGGTGGATCATCAATATCTATGTTCAGGAAGTAAACATCAGACATGAGCAGTGATCACCAAATAGCAGCTGGAGTAGAAAATAGCATCAAATTTTAAAGATTTTTTTTTTTTTTACACCCAAAAATTGTAGCTTTGACCTAATTAATTTTTCAAATGTGTTTCTTTTCCTGAACTGCTTAGAAAAGCAAAAGGGGATTAGAATATTTTTGTTTGATGCTTCTTTCAGTGAAACAATCAGCTTTCTTTGATGAAACCTCGGGTTTGTTTTTTTTTAATTTCTTTGCACACTAGGGAACTTTCTGTACCCCCTAAAAGTCTGGAGAAGTCTACCTAAAGCAGAACTGAAGTGCTAAGTCCATCCCTATGTTAAATTGCTTTGTTAAATTATTTCAGTTGCAGCTTCTTTTACTATACTCCTTGAGTATTTATCTAACTTGAAAGCACTACACATTTACAAATGTTTCAGCAGTTCCAATTAAAATTCTCAAAGTTTGATTCCTTTGACATTACACAATACTTTGAGGTAGCTTATTACAGTATATTTTCTCATGACCATGAATTAAAAAAAAAAAATTTAGAAATTCATGTTCTTCTGGATCTCCATCCAGACAGAGCATCCATCCCATGAGAGGCATCTCCCATAGTACTGCCGTCCCTTGAGTTAGATGGATGGCTGCAAGGGGCATTACACAGGGACAGTCTGAGGGTTGGTGCACTTGGCGTCAAAGGCAGACAGAGATGCTGTGGTCCTCAGCTGCTTTTTCCACTCACCTGTGCTGATGCAGATTTTGGAGGCCACAATGTAAACCGGATTAAAAATAGGTTTCCAGTACAGTTGTTGTCATATTCTCGATCAGCCCAGTGATCCAGATTAGAGCATGATCTCCTGGAAGATGGCACGGGAGGCGAAGGACAGGAACAGGCAGGTGCTGGAGCGTCATATCATTTTTGCTATAGAAGGAAGAGTACTGTATAACCTTACCCTGAAAAAAATACAGTTCTAGGGAATGTTCTAGGGAATGCAATACATGGGGAAAAAAAAATCAGACCCTGAACTAAGTTTTCTGAAGTCTATGCTGTGATATGAAGGACATTATATTGAAATGTTTTATCAAACTGATATGTGGTTAATGCTTTTGGATGAACTGGATAAATGGAGATATTCTGGGTTGAACAGACACAAACTACAATAGCTCCTATTCTTCATGCAAAATCAGTTTTTTGTCGTTGGAAAACTTTTGATCCTCCCAACCCCCCCAAAAATCTACCCTTTCCATCAAGAAGTTGTTCCAATTGAAAATTCCCCACTGGTTCTAATTAAGTAATCTAAATATAAAATATAATGGACACATTAAATGAAGTGTTTAATGTTTGTGGAGCCTTTGCCAGATCCAGAAAGCGTGCTCCATTTTAAGTGCAGAGATAGTACTACAACTCCTAATACCCCTAAAATGGGAATGAACTAAAATGAACTCATTACAACATTGTTTATGGAAGGCAGAAAAGAACAAACCGCAAGTATGTTAGTCAAAATGTTTTGTCTTGTTAATTTAAAGCACACCAAAGGGTTAGAAGACAGAAAATGGTCATCTGGTAACCTAGAGTTAAAATGCCACCAGGTTGAACTTTCAGCTCTGGGAAGTGACTCCCACAGCTTATCTGCACGTTTCCAGCCTCAGCTTGTCTCCTATGCAAACCCAGGGCAAACACTTCCCTTGGCATCCTCTCCATGCTGTATGTGGATGTACGCTGAGGATTTTAAGGCCGTCTTCCTCATCTTCATAGCGTGCAACACAGTTGCTCAAGGCAGTAAACACTGTCCATGCGGGTATTTTAAGAGGGCATTTTTATCATGGGTGATGTTCTTCCGTGTATTTTTCATTCATTATCTCCTGTTTAGGGATGTTTTCTCTTACAGATTTCAAAGGCAAGGAAGCCTGGGAATGGGATGTTTAGTCTGTGAAGCTGACAAGAGGACTAACTAACTGCATTCAAGTAGCCAATACAGTTATTAAGCACAATTCTACTGTGTTCTACTGTGTTTAAAGATTGTTACACAACATGCAACAAACCCCCTGCTATACTTTTCACCTTCATTCTGTAGGAGAAAATATGGATTTGGCAGAGCTCCATTGCAACTTGAGTCCAGCTGATCCTTTTTGCTGTTTGTACTGTTAACAAAGGGGTGACCATTCTGCATTGCAAGAATTCTCCTCTCTCGCATCAAGACCAAACTTCAGTTTAGGAGCTCTCTACCTGCGTACAAAAATGAGGAGGTTTCCTTGGGGAACCTTTAGATTCCTTAAGCAACAAATAAGTGCTAAAAGAACCCAAACTGAGCTCCATACCAAAGATAAAGCCCACTATTTTCACTTTAACCCTTGACTGGAAATATTGATGGTTAACAGAACTAATATTGATTGTTAACAGAACTAATCAAATCTTTGGCATTTATGCCATTTTAGGCTTGGGGGAAGAAAGAGCCTTTCTCTTATTTCCTAGGTCTTTCAGATTTGCTCAAAAACTCAGAAAAAATGATGATCGGCTTAGCCTCTTAAATTAATAGAGGCTCTGAGAGGAACACTTTGATGTAAAGCAATTCAGCCCTCTTTCTACCAACACTGTGATCTCTTTAATTACAGCCACAGTATGTTTTATAAATATTTGTTTACAGCTTCCTGCATGAAAGCACAGGGAAAATATGGAAAGAAATTTATATAATTACAGTTTAATGATCTGCATTTTAATTGAGATTTTACCAAATAATTTTATAGGAAGTCAGGAATGCTCCAATAATGCTGATGTATGGTTAGGCACTTGGGGTTTGAATTCTCCTTCTTTGTTATATTAGCACCTATAAGGGCATGAAGACAGTGGCATTAAAATACTTTGATAGGATTATTTTTTCTCACTCATATTCGCCATGTTCTAGAAAAAACATGTCTTATGTCTGGCTGCTTCTGATCAAAGTGCATTACACAGTGTTTTGAAGAAGGACTTTAATTAGACTTGATAATGAGGTCTTATACATACTTGCAAAACACTTAGCTGTGCTGCTGCTACTTTCTGAGATGCCCTCTAATTCTTCTCTGAAGACAAAACCACACTTTCGTTGTTTTGCATTTGCCCAGTCCTCCCGTTTCTGCCCTGTTTTCCCAACTAATTCTTACTTGACAGATATTGTCATTTACCCGAATAGGGATTTAAGAGTGAGGTAGTAGAGGTTGCTGCCAGAACTGCTTCTAGGATATCTTTTTGCATAATTTATGATAGCATGAACAGTTGCCATGTTGGCTAAGCGAGCAGGAATTGAACCAAGATCTCTAATGGCCTGTGATACTACTATTTCATCCTTATTTGGAGCTGTAACAGACTCCTCTCCCCTGTCACTTTGGTCCAGAGGACAAATGTACCCTCAATAATGCTGAAGTTAATGCTTTCCCCATTAAATAGTGTCAGAGACCAATTTTCCAGAGCATTTTGCTGCATTCATTTCCTAGGACAACAAAGTGTTGATGATCGTAAAGTCTGGCTACCAATCTCCTCCCCTTCACTTATCCCTGGTAACTTTGATACCATTAACAAATCTTAACCAAACTTGCCAGAAGCATGGAACTTCTGTGTGTGACAACAAGCTGGGTAGGAGAGGGAGGCCCAAGCTTGCGTCACTCTGGGAGAGGTGGTGACTTTGCTCTATGTTAGCCACACTTATGGAGGTTACCACAGTTCAGATGGAAGTTAGGTGAGGTTTTGACCACACCAGTCCGTGTTCTGCTGCTTTTATTATAACTCTTTTTTGTATGTGTCCATATACCACATCAAACACCGAGAAAAATACCACATGAATGCAGCTCACTGTTTTCAAAGTGGTCCTCTGTAGTAATTTTTGTTTCCCTACTGCTGTGTTCATGGGGCCATGGTTATCGACTTAAACATACTTCTTTGTGATTTTTTTTGGTGCCAAATGCTAAGGCCCACTTAACAATTGCTAAAAACACGTTTTGTGATTTCTCAATTACTACAGGTGCTGGGTTTTGTTTTTTGGGGTTTTTTTTTTTAGTATAATAACAGTAAATCAGAATTTTCTTGGCAAGTGTACCAAATAAAAATGCAGCTCTTTCCACCTTCAAGGATAAAACCATTTGAATATATCCCTCTGGATATGGTCTTTTTTCCAGATGTGCAGAGGGTTTGCTACCCTTTTGGATTTAAAAGATCACAACTGGGCACAAGACCCACTGGGAACAGATTGAAAATTGTGTTTGAATTTGGTTCTTGTAGAGATAAGATTGTAATGTTGTAACTTTTTATGTGCCACTTTTAGTTTTCCTGGAAAACTTTTCCTCTAAAGTATCTCGCTTCCACTGTCCAGCCTTGTCTTTTGTGAGCTCTCATCCATTTAAAACAGTAATCTCAGCCTACAGAGCCATAAACAGGAAATTAGAGTATTTTCCTTTCTGAGCATTGAGATTTGCAATGTGTGAATACCAGAGCTCTACCAAACCTCTCCCAAATCACAGAAGACTCTTTATTTGAGTGGAGACTTAAGTTGCCAGCATGTGCCTTTCCCATTAAATATTAGACTTGGAAGAATCACCTGTGTCACATAAAGTATATGATGAGCAGAAAGCTTATGCTCATTTCTCTGCAGGTATTTTTGTAGCTGTGTGTGTATGTAAAAATAGGTTATGTACATAAATTATGCATAGAAGTGATTCCATAAATAACCTTCTCACTTGGTTAAGAAAGATTCTTCACGCAATACACACATCTCTTTCTTTTGGATCCATATTTTGGATATTATCCTATACCTGATTTTACTGGGTATCTTTCAGGTTAAATATATTTTTTGGTTCGTTATCTTTCGTTGTGCTTTACCTTTTTTGTAAGATTAGTTTTGTCTCCCAAGCACAATGTATAGCTATCTTGAGGTAGATTGTAGGTGAGGGTCTCTGGCTTTCACTTCTTGTGATTACCTTTTTTTTCCTGTCTTCAGATAATGTCATCTGTGCTTTATTATATGTTAAGCAGCCAGCCTGATGAAAAACATACAATCACCACATAAACTGGTACTTAAAAACAGGAAATCAATGTTGTACCTAATTATCTGTACTCTCATTTAACCCTATCTAATATTCTGTTAGGTTTTGATCCAAGCTTCCAGCAAGTGTGTATGCACTCCAGGAAACAATTAGAAGAGAGTAATACTGCATTCTTTTCCACAATGAAAATATAATCTCATCACTGCAAAATAGTATTGCTTCCTATTGGTATTCCATCTTGGCTGATAAAAAGAATGCTCAGTTGTATTAGATAAAATTGAATATGTCATGAAGGGTCTAAAGTTCACTACCATAGAAAGACATTTTGCAAAGAACAGGCTAGTCTATAATATATATTTTTTGCCTTTCTTTATATCAGCCTACTGGTAGGAAAAAAGATAATGGAGTAGAAGCAATGTCACCGTGGTATCCTAAAGATAATTCATATCATATCAAATTTAGATATAACAATTTGACCTGTTCTTCCTGTACTGAAATCAGCAGCAAAGTTTCCAATGGGAAAGCTGAGTCAATTACTACAAGCCATAATTCTTAGGAAAAAAAGAGAGCTCAGACTATGACATTGTCCCATGACTAAATATAGGGGAAAACTAAGCCTTTCTGTCTTATTTGTACTATTGCAGAGTTGTGAAATCCTTAGAGGATGAAAGGACAGATCTGAGTGTGAAAGCGCGTGATGTTTTCTGAGCGAAGGATGTTAGTTTTATGAATCTAAATATAGAGGGTGGACAGACTGCATAACAGTCACAAACTCCTAAACTCAGTGTGAGAGAATTATAATTACTAGGAGTGTAAAACTGCTGTTTATGTGATGTCAAGAGAGTCCTGACCCATACCAGAAAGAAAGGAACTAGCATATTCAGAGTCTTGGTATTCACGGATGGGAGCTCCTAACGTAGGCAGAAGGATGAATTGTGAGAATGGATTTCTTGCATAGAAAGGCAGATATGCATAGAAAATGAGATGATGAGAATACACAACTTTTTGAGGACTCAGGATTCAAAGGATTAGCTGCAGAAACTGAATGTCAACAAACACCACTCCACTCCAAGATTGTCTTCATGCAGAAAACCAAATGGTATTCCAGAGCCTGTTAGACTTTTTCTCTGACTTTTCTCCTTGACGCACATTTCCTGATACCAGGAAGCATACAGTAAATTCATCTTATTCTTCTCTTCCTGTTCTTCAGAGCAAGAATTCATCTTCATGAAGTTTTGTTCTTTTAAGCTGCCTCGTTCATCTCCTTGGATATTACTGGCTTCACACTGAATGTTAAAGTAAAGCTCAGCCTGGTTGCTTGAGAGAGTTTTGTGGGGAGGCATTGACCTTTTGATTGTGAAGATTGCACAGCAGCCAGTGAAGAAGCTAGATGTACTGTAACTTTGCACAACTTCTTGCCCAGGGAAAACTACACAGATAGCCATAAAATCAGAAGTGTGAGAAACTCCCTTTTGGTCTAGGGGGAGGGCACTTCCTTCACATGCTAGTGATCTTCCCTTTTGTGCTGCCAACTGCTATTTCTCTTCTATTGACAAGAGAGAGAAACCAGGACTTCTCCTACACTTATTGTTGCCCCCATTCATTTGTTCACACTGTGGGGAATTGGGTGGGAAGCTCTTGTTCCTCCGATGGAGTGTAGAATTTGTCTGCCTGGGGCTGAATGCGGTGATGTTGCATTGAACATACCCCACTGCACTGATCCATTGCATTCAGGGAGGGCTGTTGAATCATATGCCTTTGATATAAAAGTTTTATTCCCTCTCTACTGCTAGGGGGGTTTTTCCAGCTCCAACAGCGTGGATTGCTAGTGGGTTTGGTGTGAATTGCTAGTTAGGGAACAGTTAGAATTATTTACCTAGAGGGAAACTCATTTAAAAATCCTTCCAAACCAAAAAGCTTTGTTTGTCTGTTCTCTAGCCCTTTTTTTTTTTTTTTTTTTTTTTTTTTTTTTGTCATAAAATACAAAAATAATGATGAAAAGCTAAAGGGGAAATGTTGAGTTGGTGAAGAAAATAATTTGATGGCCATAGTGAGTCATAGTACTGCTTTGCTTACCATCTTTTCCAGTTTCTTATTGGACATACACACAAGAATGTTTTCTCAGACAGGCTTACAGCAGAGCTGCAGGTTCGCCTGCTTATGATCCCTCAGCCTGTTATCTCCTCTGCCTTTGTATAGCGTCCTCAGGACGCTATTGCAAAGGTTGGATGTTTTGGCCGTCTCCAAAAATAATCCCTTTTGAATGTCCCTGAGATCTTAAATGAATCATTTCAGTATCTGAATCACCGAGATGTGCTACCGGGGAAAACAATAGCCCGAATCAGTCTTAGTTAAATTTATGACTAAAAAGCTATAAACCCAAGGCTTGAAGAAACAGGAATCTAATTTGGTGAAATACTCCTAAACCCAAGATGGAGAGTTAGGACATCTGCTTCTGAGCGGCTTCTTGTCAGCTGCATAAGCCGTTGTCTGTGGTGGTGAACTGCAAAGCTGTTCTGTGCTGCTCTTAGCTGATGCAAGACTTCAGCCTTCTCTTCCACCCGCTGTTTAGCAGGGCAAAGATGGGACACTCGTATCTCCTGGGAAGCATTCGGATCTTGTTGAATTCCCACCAGATGCAAGCAGTAGCAACACTGATGGCCATGACTTGGATGTGTATTGCAGGCATGGTCTAACGTGGCATCACCTGCTAGCATTGTCTGGTATAGCTGCAGCATATACTTTGCCCTAATTAAGACAAATGAGAAATTGCATCTCCAAAAGAAGATTCTTTTGCACTAGCTCCATGAGTTGATAACATCAGCCAGAACCTAGGAGTGTGAGTTTTAATGAGATTGTCGATATCTTCAAATGGACAAATACAATAAAATAGCTCTCTTGGCTACAGAAATTGCTACGATTTATGCCAAAGCAGCTCAACAGGCCCCAGGGACATGACAGACCATTTGAATTTCTGCTACACACTACTGTTCTTCAGCTTCATCAGTGAATTGCAGGTAAAGACAGGGAATTGTCATCCGTATTAATTATCAGTTTGTATGTGTTTTTCTCAGGAGAAACATGTTATGGTGTACTTGCAATATAGCACAGAGCCAGGTTATAAAGGGTTTTATATTCCTTTTTATCCCCGCTTCTTTAGATCACAAAAAATTATGCTTACACATTAGTTGTCCATTTTATCTTCCTAATGCTTTTTTATCTTCTCCTAGCCATAGTGGGACTATCTACCCTGTTCCAAACTCTTTTATTAGCCAACTACATTTTTGTACATTGTTACATACAGGTTGTTTTGCAGTCTTTTCCAGCATTGTAATTCTGTAGGAGTGGATTTTTTTCTGTCCCAGTATTCTGCAGATGTTCTTAAAATGCATGTCAGATTTGCCCCTAAATGTCACTTCCACATTTTTTAAAGTGCACAGAATGTTGAGTGTGGGCATTTGTCTGTAAGCATGTTTTATAAATACATTACAATGTGTGGAGAAATGTTTTTTTTTTCTTCTATAATTGCACATTTTTCATATATGGTATGATATTCTAGCCTGAGGACCTGAGGGTCCAGTGTATTAATGCCTGTTAGCGGGTGCTAGTAAACTCTTGGGAATGTGCAATCAGAAAAGACCAAGCTTTTAATACACTTCATATAAATATGTGGTTACTGAAATACATATGATTTAGTTGAATGTGCAATTACTACTTGATTGAATGACATATCTGATGGTATTCTTTAAGTAAATGCTAAGAAATCTGGAAAATAAACCTATGAAATGAGGGTAGGATAGCTGAACTAGTTTTGATGAAATTGGATGTAATGTCAGATGTAGGCAAAAGTTTTCAGCCACATTGTTTATTAGCTGAAAAATCAATTTCTGCATGACCTAAACAATCTCCCAGTGGGGAACTAAGTTCAGAAGAAAATTTCCTTTGGGAAAGTTGAGGACCTTATCGTAACATTCCCTTTTCTATTTCATGCAGCATTTTCAAAGTGAAAACATTTTCTCTTTTCAAATCCACATTTTAGATTATGATAAACAAAATTAAAATTTAGGAAAGAGATAACCCATGCCAACAGAAAAGTGCAGCTTTAAATTCTAAAAAAGTGTTTTTGCTTTTTTTAATCTAGTGAGAAGTTTGAGGACGAAATATTACAGTTCAGAGAACTTCATCCAAATTGGGTTTTGTTTGTTGCTGGCTGGTTTACGGTCTCAGTCACTAACCCCAAATAATCAATTATTTCTGCAGTTACATCTTTCCAAGTGCTATGCTGAAAAATAGCTTAAAAGTTTTGAGACTTTCATTAATTATTCCTACAGCTATGGACTTTTGTCTTCATACAGAACTTGTAAAATAGCAGAAGAAAAGCTGACTGTCTTGCTTTTATGTCTGGGACTAGAAGGATGAGTCTAAGAAACACATGACGTGACCTATTTTACTAGCCACAGAGAACTTGTCAAAGTTGGTCAAAAAAAAAAAAAAAAAAAAGCTGCAAGACCTTCAGAGAAGTATTCAAATGGCCTCATCCTGCTATAACTGATTCCTGAGCTTCCCACGTTTTGAGAGCCTGCTAACTTTTGATGAACTTACTTCATTTAAGCAAAAATAACCTCTTCCCCTCCACCTCTCCCAAAAGGAATCAACCATAGGGAAGAATATAAACTGTTAGCATTTATTTTTTTGTTCAGGAGTTCAAATTAATTCTTCCATGTGCTTTATCGCATTCCTCATGAAAAGAAATGCCATTTTAGAAAAGTGTTCTTGATTCTGAAGTGATATAGAATTTTTTGTAGTAGCAAGTCTGTTTCTGTAATCTTCTTTTTGTGCTTTTGTCCTAGTAAATACACTGTTTGGGCTACCTTAATAAAGAGTAAGAAAAAAAAATTGATAACAAGAATTCATTGTACAATTTCCTTGTCAATCTAGCTAGCTTAAAAAAAAAAAAGAATAAAAAACCCAACATGCATTCATGCTAGCACAGAACCATTAGAAGAGCTTATCTGAGATCTTGCTGTTTATCCTTCTGGCTGTGAATCTGTAGAAGTGAAAAGCATTTTGACATTTCATGGTAGTGGCTATGTTTACATAGTCCTGTAAAGACATCCCCAGCAGCAAATTCATGGCCAAATGTCTCAACTCTTTTCCTGCTGTGAAATTCTGGCAACTGTCATGCAAACACATCACCTGACATGCTGGGAGTCCACAGAGGATCTTCTAAGTGCACCTTGCCCCTGTTGTGCTGACAATAGAGGCTGGAATGAACAGGATGGCTGATTCTTGCTCAGAAAGGCCACTACTCCTCCTTCCCAGGGCTGAGCAGTCCTGGAGCGCTGTACTGACCATGCCCCTTGAGAAACCTTGGGCCTCACCACCCTTTGCTTTACTGGGCAACCCACAGGGCTGTGGCAACACCAGGCTTTCTGCTAGAGCTATGCCTTTTGCAGGTGCCTTTCCTACAGCCCTACCACAGGAGAAACATGTCCCATCCACATGTGTCACCTGAACTTGCCTTGCAGGTATTGTCCATGGGTGGTGACCTACCCTAAAAACCTCACCACTTGCAAAGGCAACTGGCACACCTCTGAAGGCCTTTTTTTTTCTACGCAGGTTGCCTTTGCACAGAGGCCAAGTTTGCTTGGGGATCAAAATCTCAGTATACGATCCCAGGCTGGCATTGGCCATCCCCCTGTGCCTTTTTGCAGATGTGCTTGTGCACTTTATATTATCTTGGGCCTATTCAGCTTCTTTGCAGGGCCATGACTGCTGCCATCTCAGCCTTGCCTCTCTCTCTTCTCATCCTCATGAGCAGATACCAATCCAGACAGTCTTATTAGTTTCAACTGGGTACCAGTTTTGCTTCTGACAAAGAGCTATACAAAGGTTTTGTGCTTTTTTGTCTTATGGTCTTCCCTGACACACACTGGTTCCTCTTTCCCTAAACCTGCCCATGCTCATCTGCTCCACTTCTCTGAGCTGCTACCAGCTTCTGCTGGCAAACTTACAGCTTTGTCACCTTCCTCATAAACACAGTTTCAGGAAAATCTCCTTCTACCTAATGGAGGTTGAAGTCAAGTGAGGGGATTGAATCATACCTATAGACACTCTCAAGAAGCAGGGAAACAGACATTTGTTAGAAATCCAGTTTTCTACCCCAACTTTTTTTTGTTTGTCCTATTTTTGATTTAATGAAATATTAATTAGTTTTAAAAGTGCCTGTATCTCTTGCCTGTTCTAGTCAGTGGTTCTTAGACCATTTGTCTTTGGGAATCTACTCTGAGCAAAATTTAGGTGGCTTTCACATTCTGGGACAGATTTTCCAAACTGATTTAACTCACAGTAAGCATTTAAGCACCAAGCTAAGAGGCCAGATTTTCAGAAGAGCTCAGGAAGTTGGATTGTGTAGATGCTTAAAATTCCACCACGACTGCTACAGCAGGAAAATGTTGAGAGTTGTATAGTTTTCAAAACAAGCACACAAACAAAAAATAAGTTATTTGTCTTAGTAAGAGAAGAGATAATCTGAAAAATCCTCCTATATTTGCAGACACTAATTCCTGGAAATGGTACTGTAAATACTCTTGGACTGATTGTCCAATATACTTGATGAAAACCCAGTTCTTCCTATTGCTAATAGAGAATCACAAGAGTCCTGTGTATTCTGGTGGCAGAGAATGTTTATATGACTTTATTGCCAAGTTTTCTATATTTTATTTTCCAGAATTTAAATCTAACTTGTTTTGCAATCCAAAACAATCTTCAGGTCAGTTCATTTTCACTTCTAGTTTAATTGGAGGGCAGTGTATCTGGCTTGTTTTGTTTGTTTGATGAGGTTTTCAATTCCTTGAAGTTACAGTGATTTGTGATGTCTTTTACTTGGAAGTACTTAAAGGCACAGTCAGCATGGAAGCTTTTTCTCAGGCCTTGTTATTCTTGTGTGAAGCTATCGTGTTCATAAAGGAGTCAGTGCCTATTATAATGAGCAACAATCAATACTGTTGTGTAGCAAAATCACCTTCTTCCTCTTCCTGTCTTTTTATTTTGTCTTCAAAGTACCCTTCTCTCTCCAAATATTCTGCTTGAGCTGAACAGTTGCTGGTGCTCAGTGAACACAAAAATAGTGAGGTTGGCCTACAAGGTAGGCTGGATCTCTAATTCGTCACTGGGAGGGCAAAGCTTTAGCGTATGCCATCCCCAAGGTAAGAGATTAGATTTGCACTTGGGACCACAGGCCAGAAGGGTTCTGTCAGTGGGCTACAAGGTTAAGGAAAGGCTGTGCAAGTGTTCATGCTGGATGGAAATGATGACTCACTTCTTTCCAAGCATGATGCACCACAGTCTAATGTTGTTGTGGAGGGTTTTCTGTGAGTCCCCTTGATCTTGGATTTCCTTTATAGACTCAACTCACCTACTGCACATGCATCATTACATGGGCATGATGCCAGCCCTAAAATAAAAATTAACAGAGTGGCTTTTCAACTCCAGTTACAGAAAAGGAAGGTTGCAGTTTTGTTTGAGGAAATGGATTGTTTCCATAAAGTGGGTAGCATTAAGAAAAAGTCTCCATTGAGCCCCTAAAATGTCCCGTATGCAGCTGGGAAGGAATGAGGGCTGGGGAAAGAGGGAATGGGGAGGAAGTGTAGAAAATTGACCCAGAAGATTATAAGACCATAACTGAGTACCGTTTTAGTCCCTTTTTGATAATTTAAAGAGAGAATTTTGAAATCCCTCACTCCTTTCCCTTTCTGCCTTTCCCTCTTTCCCCTTAACAAGAATCAGTTCTCACGTGCCCTGTTAGAGACTTTGTTCTGTTTCTTTGTAGTCTCTGGCACATTCAGGATCCTTGCCTTCAGTTCTTATAGCTGGTATTAACAGCCATTTTTCAGGAAACTTTCTGTACAGACATCCTCACAGAAATGCTCTAAGTCGTCTGCTATTCAGGAGAGAATTATCAAGCAGTGAGAACAGCACAGCAGGCAAGCATTTCAAAATGGAGTCAAAGCTGTAGTGAAACATTTGCCTCAAGCTAAAATAAGCCAGGTAGACTAGAACTAAAGCAATCGCATGGTGCAGACACATGCTGAGTAGATGTAGCATTGCTATTTTATCATAAAATCTTCCACAGTTCATTGTGTAACATAAAAAAGGCATCAGCTACTCAGCACTATCATTCTTTACTCTCATGGCAGATTAGCACCGTGTTCTGGCCCAGGGCTCCCCAGGTATCATCCATGTACACATACATCTAAAGTCACTCAGAGTGAACCCAATGCATGCTGGATTTATCAGACATACTGTCCATATGGAAGTTGATTCTACAGTGAATCGATCTGTGTTTCTATCTGGGACTGTAATTTAGTCTATTAGATGGACTATTAGTCTATTTACAGTTGTGGTGGGGCAAGTCTGTCCCACCCAGAGTGTCCAGGCTCTGTAGATGTGTGACATACACGTGGCTGATGCCTGTAGAAGGGCTGTCCAGAGCTCTGGATTTTGGGTAGTCCACTCAGACTTCATGCTCCAAGGGAAAGTCTGTGTATGTTGAAATCCCAGAGGAGTAGCTAAACGCCTTATCTCTTCCTGAACAAAATGTTTGAGGGACAAGAAGTTATGCCAGAAAAATTCAAACTCATGGTAACTTTATCATGGGAGAAATTGATTCATCATTTAATATACCCATATTCTTTATATTCACTATCTTTCTGATTTCAGAAGGATTTTAAAAGTTGGGTGGGTTTTTTATTTTTAAATTCTGTTGCCTTCATTATCTCCCCTATATAGTTTTTTTTTAACCAAAACTATTACTATAGGAATTTTGGCCAGCAGGGCAGTGCGGGTGAGAGATGCTGAGCTTTGGCTGAAATAAATAAGAGGACTTTCCATAGTGGCAGGGATCCTGGCATGCTTGTGCAGCTCCACTTAGGAGCCTGTGAGCTGGATGGTGGCTTTTAAGCCAGAGTCCTGGTGTCTAGCTCCTTGCAGGCAGTGGGAGTGCAATCTATTTCTCTCTGTTATAACTGTTCTCCTTGTCCTGTGTGGGTGGTGGAAAGGGAAGAAAGCCCTGTCACCTCTTCAGACTTCCTTAAGCATCCTGCTTCCCTCTCATGAGAGCAAGAGTGAATGAATAGTTTCTGAATGACCTAAAAAATAAGGATTGCTCTTGTTGGCTGACCCCCTCACCTGGCTGCTTGCAGGGAGGAAAAGTCTGCAACTGAGAGATGTCAGATGGGTAGCTAAGGTTGTTTTTCTCTTTTTAGTTGGCAGTGTAGAGACATAATAGTACTTGAGCATATATGTTTCTGGATGGTCTTTAAAACCATCATCACCAGATCACCAGTTAGCCCTAGAGAGAAAGACTTGTACCCTTATACTGTACTGTACACATACATCCCTTAATTGTGCAGCAAAGGAGGAACAAGTATGTATAAATACTTACTTTTACCACCTTTAACACTCCTGACCATGTATAAGGAGATGTTAGCATTTGAGAGCAACTGAACTTGTTCTGGTCATACTCTAAATAGATGAGAGTAGTAGTTTTTTCTGAGATTCCCATTCTTAAATGTTACAGGAGTACTTGAAATGACTCAAAGTTCAGTGTAAGTGTTATGTGCTGGCTGCCCTATGTTGATATTACTGTGGCATATTTTCCAAAGTAAATAATTAGCACATGGGAAGAGGTTATTTTGTTAATAAACAGCATACAGTGCCAGTTCATCCAATATAAACCTATTGTATCTGTCTAGACAGCACATATACTACATAGGGCCACGGCCTCATAAATTCTAGTAATCTGGCCAGGGTAAGGGTGGTTGCTAAGTGGCTGGAAACCTGGAACCGTGCAGGAAGAGATGATTCAATAGTTGTGCTACTCCCTCAAATTCGCCAGTGATCCAAAGTAGCTGTAGGGGATACTCTGCCTCTGGATATGCTGCCAGATTAATAACATTTAAAACAAAGGCCCTGATGAACAACAGGCATAACATAGTCTTATATACTTTGCCATGAGAGCAGACTTTTCTGTCCATCCTAGTGAGGCTAATTGTATTAATGTCCATCTCAAGTTCTCCTTCCAGGAAAACTGAACATGATGCAGTATAACTGCCTGTGTAAATTGGAGCAGACCTACTGTTGTCACGCAGGAAAGGGCAGTTTAATTCAATAGAGAATGCAGCGCAGCATCCTTAGAGAAAGTTTTCTAGCAAACTCTGTAGTACAGGTGGACTTGGCTGAACTGTGGATCTCTAACCCTCCACTGACCTCCCTGAGAGGAGGTAAAGATCTGGCTTTTCATACAGGTGTCATTGAGAGGAGGAGCTGGAGACTGGAGCCCACCTGCCTGGCGTGCCACCAGGTAAGTTCACTCTGTGAGCGCAAGGAGGGAGACCTGATTATCGAGAGTAGGGTGATGAGTCCTTTTAAATCAATTCACAGGCAACATTAACAGACATGTTTCAGCCCCTGAACTTCTCACGACTTAATGATGACAGGAACAAAAGTGCCAGCAAATTTGGAGAGCGCCCAGAGACACGCGTTTTGAGTTGGCTTTTGCTCAAACGTGAGACATGAGGAGGGAGGGAGTAATGGCAGTGAGGTTCAAAAGAAATACATAAATTAAGATGGCTCCTTTCCTAATAGGACCAGTGGGGGTCAGTTTCATTTTTCTTGAAGACACAGCTTTCTAAAATCTGTGACACTCTCTTAGGCTGTGGCTTACTTAGGGCTGTTTCTTTTTCCTTCCATCCGTCATGCAGTCATCAGATGAAAGCATAGTTGCTGCAAGCTTGAAAGTGAAGCTTCCCTTACCTTAAAAGTACTATTTCTCACTCCCCGTTGTCGTGTTTTGAATCACTGTGACAAGCAAAGCTGCTAACCTTAGCTCTCCTCCTCCTAATTAGGCAACAGTATTAAAACTTTTTATTAATGCCACCCCTCCTGGGTGGTTGCAGATACATGTACTTTCAGAGAGTAATTGCTTTCTGGCCCTCATTTTAATTGGAGTCAGCGGGGCGTCTGTGGAATTCCACTGCCTTCATCTCCCACCGGCTTATTGTGCCTGTGACACAAATTTAGAAACAGGAAACTACTTTCAGATCTGCATCTGAAAGAATGTGTAAGGGGATAAAACCCACAACATTGCTAAGATGCAAGAGGAAGGTCTTTCACTTTGGTTCCTTCTTTCACTGGGAGGAGGGAAAAAAAAGGGGGGGGGGAAAGCTTTCCAGCATTTGTGTTTTCTGGCTTTTGTCTAATGTGGTGTAGCTTACAACTAGGTTAACTAGAAGGAGGTTAAAGACTGTTTGAGTCTAAGCTTAAATGTTAGTTAAGGTTATGGCTATTTTTCAGAAACAACCCTCGATTTTCTGGGTCCTTGGTGTCTCAAAGTGTGTAGGGAGAGATAACATGGCACAAGGGAAATGCAATACACAATGCAGTGTATTATTATGTATTAATATGTATATATTAATTGAATATTAAAGGAACTGCTCCTCCCAATTCAGATTTTGTCTTCAGAAAAATGTTTTAATTTTATTGAACATGCATATTTTATTGGAAATGGACCGTTTTGAGGAGCAGAAAGAAACCCTTTGCCAGAAGAAAACATTTCTGTCAAAAGAAACTCCAACAAACCAACAGGTTTGAAGGACAATATCTGTCACAAAATAGAGTTGGGGTTTTTATGCTTAGATAGAATATAAGTTTTTAAGATATGTGCTTTAGCTAGATATTTCAAATGAAATGAGTAGTAGTGAAATGGTAACAGTGTTGTTATTATCAGTCTTCAGAGTTAATATATGCTAAGGTGGATGAAGTAATTCATATCCATCCAAGCTATTGTTTCAGACAGTGCAGACACTTCTACTCTGTATAGTGCTCCAATTAATGTTTTCTAATTTATAGTCATAATCATAAGGACTAGAAACTATAATTATTCAAAAAAGTGTGCAGATATGACAGCATAAAAAGCAATTCTGTCTCATTTCAACATTTTAAAATAAGTTTTGTTCAATTTTTTTTTTATATTAAAGCAGAAATAACTTCATAAAACTGCAGGAATATAATTACCTTCTTTGGAGGTTTTTTTTTTTTTCTTCCCAACATCTCACAGTTTTGACAGTTTTCAGTTAATTCTGCTAGAACTTATATCCATTCTTCATTCTACTTTTTTCTTCTTTCTCAGTAAGCCTAGCTACTGGAGCACAGTTTCATGACAACCTAAAAATTCCACAGTGCCACAGATACACCAGGGTCTGCACCTGAGTGTCATTCAGTGGTAATTGCAGTGCTAACGTTTTGCTTCTTGTCTCTGATAAAAGGCTGATTACTGTTGCCAGCTCTATGCACAGTTGGGTGTTTCTAGAGAGGACAGTAGTTCCTCATCATGTCTGTCTAATTAGGCTGATGATTGGTTCACAGCACTGAGCCAACCTGATTGAGAGGTGTGCTTGGCTCAGTGTCCTTATTTCTAACTGCTTTTGCCTTGTGTTAAATGAACCTTTGCTGAAGCTCTTTGTGAGCTGTTCTTCCAGCTAGAAGCAAACATGCATGGCCAATGTAATGCTGAAGAAGTAAAACCTGTCCTGCTGGTGTGCTGTGAGTAAGCTGTGCCATGAATACATTGAGGTCTTAGTTTTAAGTTGTGGTTGTGTTGAAAGAAAAAATGGCTGGGGGGGTTGCAGATTAAGGATTTGGAAGGACCTTCACAGAACAGTGATCTATATGTGGAGATTAGTGCAGGTTGATTAATCTGGTTTTCCATTTCAAGGTAGCTTGGCCATCCCAGACTGAAAGCAATCTGCATTATAGAAGGTATAAGCAAAAGACCTGAGAGGACTGTGCTTGTTTCAGAGGCTGTGAGGCTATAGCAGATGTAGTTTTGGGCCCCATTTCTTGCAGCCCTTTCATAATTCAGTGATCCCATTCAATACTTCTCTAGGGACTGAGATGTTTGCTTAGGACCATTGACCTCAGAAATGCAGGTGCCAGTGTTGCATGAGAAACACATTTTGTAGTAGCAGCAGCATGAAAACGTATGAGGAGGGTATGCTTGGTAAGTTACACTGGACCTAGGGTTGTGCCTGGAACAAGCTGTCTGACTTCTGGGCTAAAAATTCAAGAGGGAGCAGGGGAGAGAAGGAGGCTGCGTGGTGTGAAGCAGAATTGAGATGTTTGTTGCTTAAATCTCAAACTTTGAGAGGTTTAGATTCGTGAGATTTATAGTGGTGGCCCAGGAGCTAATTATCTGCTGGCTGTAATTCTTGTAATCAAAACAATTATTGCAGCACACCATGCCCATAAAAGCATTTGCAGCATTCATATATATATATATATAAAAAAAATTGGATTTTGAACTCTCTCCTAAATGAGGGATTGCCCTACTTGCAAAGAAAATGTTTCTCTTGCATTACAGCCTTTAAAATACCCATTGGCTTTGACAAGCCATCACAGGAATGCTGTGATAACATTGAATTTAATATGGGCAAATGTTCTTTTTTTTGTTGACCCTCAAAAGGAAAATGGCTGCAAGCGTCTGGAAACCTAAAACTATCAGATGCTGTACTGGGTTAAAGTTCTGTTACAGTTAAGTCACAGTTAACGTCAAGTGCATCAAAATTCGCAGAAATCACGTTCCTATAAAACAGATGAACCACCTGACAGATTTACATCAAAATCACAGAGACATTTTTCAGTTTCATTTGATTGCATGTGAGAGTGTTTCATAATCTGATATTCTGCTGTGCAAATTTAGAGTGCTGCCATTAGCTTTTGAAAGCACTGCAGTGAATTCTACCATCTGTGTATTTGACCCAGGAAAACTAAACCCCAACACCACATTTCTTGTCAAGATCTGAGTTCTTAATATTCTGCTTTTTTACCTTTATTTATTCTTAAAGGATTAAAAAAAAAAATCACATTGTTCCATTTTGGAAGACAAGGAAGCTGATACAGCTGCAGCACTGTGCAACATTTGATCCATTTTCCATTTCAAATATGCATCATTATGTACAGCTGACATCCAAGAAGGATTTTGCATTCAGAATTAAAAGCTCATTTGAGCACAGTATACCCAGTACATTCCCTCCTTTTATAGAAAGACCATTGGTTATGAGCAGTTGCCTAGGAAAAGGCTTACTTCAGACACACAGCAGATAAGAAAGCAAACCGTTTCCACAAGCATACTCCTTCCTCATTTCATGAGCTCACATGGCTTGATGAAGCTCTAATGACTCACAGATTTGAAAGGCTTTGTCCATGACATAAATGATAAACACTGGAGAGATTTGTCTGAAGAGACAAGATAAATTATGCACAATTATTTCAATCAAAGGCCAAGGTAGAACGTGGGTGGGAGAGAGTAGTTTGCACTGGTCTAAGAGTGAGGGAATTAGGAGATACGTTTGATGGTTCAATAAGTAGATATAGGTATTAGCCTTCAGAGTGTATTACCTAATGTCTTCATGCCAACATGACTAAGGCATTACAACTGAAAAGTTTGGCTTAGGAGAGGCTCAACAGTCATTGATAGGATACTTTACGTTGTTGATTTAGAATTTTAAGGAGTAAAAAAAACACTTATTCCTCTTCAGTTTGAATTACAGACCTTCATGCTAGCATCAAGCCAAAATGGCCAATGAGTCTACGGTGGATAGGCATTCATTTCTAATAAATAGGAAGCAGTTATTCCTCTCACCTCCATCTAAGGAGGCAGCTAATCATGATCAAACCCTAGCTTTCTCCTAAACGTGTTCTGAAACCTGCTGCAGTCTGTTCCAGTGTGAACATGGACACACAGGTTTTGTGTAGACAAATCACTATGTGCTCTTTACTTCCCCACTCAGGGAAGAAGGGAAGGTCCTCTGGCCACAGCTCAAAAGGGCTTGCTCACACGCACTCAGAACCTGTCCTCCAAGAAGCTTTACTGTTGATGAGTCTCTGCCAGGCTTGCGATGAGTATTTAATAAAGGCCAAAACACCAGCAGTGCTCTCACTGAGCAGCAATTTGCCTCCTCCACATTGGGGAAACCTAACCAGCTCGTTACAACACTGCCTAAGCTGACAACCGTGCTTATCTACATCTGCCAATAAATCCCAATAGAGATTATAGTGACATGATATTCGCTGAGTAAAAAAATAGTGGGTTCAATTTGTTGGACAGCCCTGACAAACTATTAGATAAGGCCCCCAATATCAAAGCTAGCCTTATGGGGAATATATAAATCATTTACATGTCCAGGACTGATAGTGGAATATGAGTTGATAACTAAGGTGACTAATTAAAGCAGAAAATTCTTGTTTCCTGAATTAACATGTAATACTTGAAGGGAATTAATAGGAATCCCTGAGGCTGAAATAGGGACATGGCTTTTAAACTGTGCTGAAATGCATTGGAATAGTTACACTTCTTTGTGAGACAGACCATACAGAAAAATATAGAAAATAGGAATGTGTGTGCTAAAAACAGGGACTGTCCTTTCTGAGGAGGAATGTCTGACAGCTAAGACAAATTGGTTCAGCTTTGTCGTTTAAAATAGTAACTGATATTTTGTCAAGTTGCTCCCTCATGGGTAGACTCTTACAAAATGAGAGTGATAATTCCATTAATTTGTGTCACTTCTCTGGTCCCAGGTGATGTAGTTAATATAGTTTCTGTAATGTCAAGTTAATACTTATTCCTCCTTTTGGTGCATTCTTCTATAAATTTGCCCTCAGCTTACATTATACCCTCTGGTAGTAGAGAAGTTGAAAGTTGAGAATGGAGACTTTAGGCTTGATCTAAAATAAATTATAAGAGCTATCAAAACGAAACTTCCACATGTGTCTTCAGATGCAACTTAGGTTCTGGCTCACTTGCTTTTCAATGCTACTTCATGATTCTAAAACCATTTGTGTAAATTAATACAGCTCCCTAAATTCAGTTGAGCTATGGCAGTTTAACCTAGCTGAGTACCAACCAACATCAGGCCAACCCAACACCTGGACGTTTCACAGAATTTTCACCCTCCTTCCCTCCTTCCCTCCTTCCTTTTTAAAGAAAAAAAGTGTGAAAAGCGCAGTCCCATAGCATCTTGCCTCGTGACAATGGCAAAGTATTTCAGCAGGAAACCGTGTGGGACAAAGTTGCCAAATGCAAACCTGTTCTTGACTTGGATAATGCTTCCCAAGAGGCCTTGAGAAATAGTCAGTCCTCAGTCCAGGGAACCTCTAAACGGAAGATGGAAAGGAGCCTAGTAATACTGGTCATCAGAAGATCTCTTAACTCAGCTGTTTCATTTCTTGAGTTAGGTGAAACAAGCCAAACATCTATGCAGGGAAAACTTAGGTTTTCAGGAAGGAATTTCACCTAAACTCTAATTTCTGTTATATATATCAATCACAATTGATGAGGTCAAATAGTTAACAGAGCAGTTATTAATATTCTTCATGGCTCTAGGAATTTCTGAGTGGTCTTCTCAGAATGAATACTGATGTAAACATATTTCACAAAGTAATTTTGTATGTTTCCAGGGATGTTTCTGTCATAGTGACTACAAGAAAAAAATAACCAGGGTAAATTGGTACAGTCAGATGGTATAAGAAGCACTGGAAAGAGTTCAGCATTTGGAAGTAATATACCCCAAGATTTTTTTTTTTCTTTTTTTTTGTGCCACTTTGAAGAGGAAAAAAAGTCACAGTTAAAACATAGTCTAAACTGATGCTGATCTCTCAGGCTCACATTGTCATGAGTGAAAACTTCAGGGAAGTTTGGCTGTGTTTTTTTTTTTTTTTCAGTTCTGTGCTCTTTTAGGAATTTTAATTTTTTCTTGGATAATTAGATCTCTGACATTAGACGCATATAATTAACAGGGAAAATGGTTTGCATGCTGACTATAATAGCACTGTCTGATCTGTTTGCCAGATAACTGTTAGGGCCTGTTTTTTCAAAATCATTTTATTCCCAGAGATAGCAGCAGATATGCCTAACTGGAACCACCTGGATTTGTTTGCTGGGATCAAATCCTGGGACCTTTTACTGATTTCAGTGATCCCGGGATTTTGCATGCATCCCTAAAATTTTCCTTTAAGATAATCCTCTTTCAAAATATTTATTCTTTTGATAGTTGAATGTGAATGACTCCCCCTTGTCAATAGAATAATAGGACTGAAACTTCATGTGCAAAACTATTGCTCAGGGAAGATGTTTTTTAGAACTGGAACAGAAGCTTTTACTGTAATTTTCAAAATGTGCCTCTCTAGGTGGGAGGGAGATGTGTTCTCTTTAAACTAAAAATTAGCTTTATCTCTGTCTTTTGTTAACCAAAGTTCAGGACTCTGGGGTCATTCATGTCTTTTGGAAAATTGTCCCCAAGTCTTTTTTAATAGACTATTTACCAGCTGCTAAGCAAACAACACCTAACAATAAAGGACTCGAAAAAAATTGGTTGCTGCTGCTTGTTATCATGCATTTTATGCTACTTACAATTTTTTCCATTTAGATCAGATCAAGTTTTTGTTCAGCAGAATAAAGCTTTCAATCCTGACTTTTTAAGGAGTAAAAATATGGACATGAGCTGAGTGAAGCCAGCACCAGATTACTTTTGTTTCTGAGCATGGGGTCAAGGAGTAATTCTTAGGTACCTAATAATAAAATAATAATAATAATAATAAGAAGAAGAAGAAGAAGAAGAAGAAAAATAGACCTAAAGTGTTTTTGAGCAAAGTGGTGTTAGGATTTTCAGGAAAGTGCTCAACTATGGTCCAACTTTTCTGTCCAGGTCAAAGGAAGGCAGCTTTTACATCTGTGGAAGAAGAGAAAGGTCCATGAAGCATTTTTGAGAAATACCATGCTGATTTGAGCACGGTGTATTTCAGTTCATGAAGAACTGCCTTTTAAGACATTGCAAACATCCTTATAACTCCACTGGGTGCAATGGGATTTAAAAAATATCCCAAAGAAGTCAAAACCTTTACCAACTTTCTCCAGTTAAAGCATATCGTTCACAGCTCTGCATATTCTTTGCTTTTCTATATGGAAGGTAAAAATAGATTTCCTTCACAAAGCTCTCATTAGAGAATCACACAAATAAACAGCAGAAATCTTTTTCTAAATCAGATCATTCTTTACACTACTTCTTTTGATCTATGGGGTTCTTACTGCAGTGATCTTTCCCCTATCTTTCCTGAGCATTACTGCCTATTATTGTCTATCATTCATCATGGCTACAATATATGAAGCCATTACTGTGCTAAATATACAGTGTATATTTATATATGTGTGCATATATATATAACATGTATATATAACGTGTAGAAGAAACATCTTCTACTTTTTTACTTCCATGTTTGTTTAAGCTTTCAGTCCTGAAAATACCATTGTGGGTTTTCTTAATTTTTAAAAATGCTTTTATACTACTTCCTCCAGTTTCTAATAATCAGTGCAGAAAAGCAGAGCTTTGTTTATCATAACAGAATGGGAAGAGGGGTAGCAGAGGGGAAATTTTGGTGATAAAATCTTTGAACACAGCCAAACACAGCAGTAGATTTACAGTGCTGCTGCGATTGAGTAGATGCATATCCAGTTTTTAAGATGATTATTTGTCTGTTTTACTATAGTACCTAAGACCAGACAGAAAGCAAAACTAGCTTCTAGATGCTGTACAAACTCAAAATAAAAGGACAATACCTAGCCTGAAGAGCTCACAATTTATATCTAAACTTTCTGTGTTTGCAGGAGTTCATATCTGAGGGCTGGTCACATCCCTTTGGGAAGACAATCTCATCTGTTGCATTCCAGCTTGATTACCAGTACTTTCCTTTTCATATTTTCTGATGAATCAAAGGGGGTTTTTCTGACTGAAGCTATATCTTCCTAATGTCTGCGTATCTTGAATGTACTGATCAGGTGAACTACCAAGTCTGCTGGATTTCCCTGTGTCTGGGATCCCAGAAGAATGCCCCAGTTTGAAACAATCCATGACATTATGAGATGATGACTATCCCTTCTGCCATAAACCGCTGCTTTTTTCAGTTGTTGGTCTGCTGAATTTACGTATGTCCAACCACCTGTGCTCAGGTCTGTTAGTTCTGCTTTTTGGCTAAATTTAAACATCCCAAATATTTGCACTCCCTAGGAATTTGTAGTAACTTGCTTTTCCTCCAGATTTCACCCATCCTGATGCCCAGTGCTCAGTAGTCTTTTTTTTCCTTATGGTCTAGTAAAAGAGACTAATAAGACACAGAAGTAATATGGACTACAAAATGAAAATGGGATTTTAAAATCATACAGAGATATATTAGCTAAATCATCATTCATGTAACTTTAAATGTCTCAGTTATCAAAATCAGCTTGACCAATTATATGGATAAATCTACGACATACTTCAGAACCCTGATTACTCAAAGTCTGAAACCATAGAGCTCGGTTACTAGGCACTTGAATTTGAGATAACCCATTCCATGGAAACAGCAGGAGAGGTCCAGCTCTTACTGGGTCCAGAGTGTAATCCTTTTCTGCCTGAGCACTTCAGGTACTCTGAGGCATCAGAATGACACTTATAGAGTGCTATTACTGCAGGTGGTATGACTAACAAACATAAGGAAAACTTAAGTGATTTTTTTTTCTGAAATCCAATGAAGAAGCGAAATGGTTATGAACGTGGAAGGTAAAGACACTCAGAATATGGACAATTTTACCCTCATTTTTCTTTTCTTTCTTTTCTTTTCTGACGTTTGCACTTCTAAAAATCTTGACTATCCTTGCTAGGGAAATCGTTTGCTCTTGCAGCTGAGCTTGACCCCTTTGAATAATAAGAGGCAGTGATACATACTTATCAAAAGAAGCAGTGACTCCAGAATGCTCTGTGTTGAGATTTCAAATGGAAGTGATCATATTCTTTCCTACTGCTTTAAGCAACAAAATATAACAATTGTATGCACTGGAGTACTTTAAAAAATGGATGTTATTTCTATGGAGAAGTCTGGTTGGAAAGGTTCTCACCTACAATGCTTAGTGGTTTTCTTGTAGACGTAATAGTGAGATCTGATTTTTTTCTACGTAAATTGACCTGAATCCTTTTAAAAAGGTATTAATTATATTTGATAGGCTCATAGGACAGTGATAGTCTTGTCTTTACCAAGAAGTCAAACTTACCTTCCTATTATCATTTTGCACTGGACTCTAAGACTTTTTATTGCTTTAAATAAAATAACACAAATCATTATAGATAACCTCTTGCAGTGTTTTTAAGGTTTACCTTTATTTTTTGCTGAATTCAAATTTTACTTCTCATTTTTATTTTGAACTGGTAATTATGTAGAGAGATAACAACCCAACTACCATCAATATATTTCAAATTTTGCATCTTACCAAGATTCAAGGAACAAACCCAATATATTTGAGCTGCAAGATACTCACTTTCCCATCAGATTTATAACAAGCTGAACATTTATTTTCTTTATTCTTGTTTGAGAGCTGTAACAGATCATTAGAATAAGTTACATAATTGTGGGCAACCCTCATCATACACACTTCTATTCCAGTTGACACATGCACTAATCTGATAGAGTGGAATGTTAATCTTGATAATTTCTGATATTTCTACAAAGTTTTTCATCCTATAGGGTCTGAAGGCATTTAAAAGCTTTGCTATGCATAACTGAGTTCTACCACACCCTGTAGAAAAGCTCTGCTTTCCTGACAAAGGTCATTAGCACACTGAGAAATCTTTTTTTTTTTTTCTTCCAAAGCAAAATATGATAGCACAACTGTCGCAGGTTTGCACTTGACAGTGAGGTTCATTTTGCATTCAGTGTGCATGTTTGTGCCTAAATATTACAGTGACAGGCCACTGTAACTACCTAAGACAGGAAACACTGTGCATGCACAGCCTTTTAAAAATTGGTGCATAGCCATAAGATATCTGTATGAAAAAAAATGCATATACATATCCTTGTGTTCTCCACCAGCTATGCTGGGAATGTTTGCCAGATCTTATTTTGGATTCTATTTACAGTCTAAGCAAAATGTTGCTCTCAATGCGTTTTCACTGACATTAGTTAAGAAATAGCTCATGATGACGGTATTCAATACCAGAGTGAATGGAGAAAACAGGAACCTGAGACAAATCCAGTAAAGCCCTGCAAGCTGTAATACCCAGCTCATGCCTGGAAAGGCTAACAACTGGACAAAGGAATTTAAGAGACAATTCAGGTCAAGGAAGGTCTAGGAAAGAAAGAGGTGATTGAAAGCTCTTTCCTACCAAAAGCCTTTTAAAAAAAAAAAAAAAGAGCCCAAGATCCATAGTGGTGACCCTGTGGGGGATTCCTCCTACCCCATGCTGGAAAAGGTTGAGGAAAGAGGTAAACAGAGCTGGCTGAGATGGTATGATTATATGAGACCCTTCTGAGTGATACCGAGAGCCATCAGGAAGAGTCTTAATGACTATCTAAGGAAACAGAAGTGAGGTTAAAGCAGAGTCCAAAAAGAGTCAAGAGATTATGTTAATTATCATATCTTTGTTATCTCTTTAAATATTTGGAACATAGATACCCTGAAAGGATTTAGTACGTGGCTAAATGACCATTGCAGCAACTGTTTGAACTGGTTTGGGGCATTCCTGCTACAGTCATATTGGACCAGTCAGTAAATGGCAGGAATTTCTAGGAGCATCTGTGAGTTGCAGGAAATGGTGCTACTGATTCCATGGGCCTCTTCTTTTTATATCCCATTCCTATAAAAAGTGAGAAGGAATCATATTGCCAGCAGAGATGTAAAATCAGGTCGGGACTGTCGCTGGTTATTTAAAGGTATTGCGATGCTTTTTGTAAGGCTGAACATATTACATGCTGTATCTTGGCTAAATTCCATCTTTTATAATTACATCCTCTTCTCCCCTTCTCAAACATTTCTTGCTGTCACAAGAGGATGCAGCATTCTTCTTTCTCCTGGTCTAGATGTCTGGGTAGCAGTGTTTCAATCTCATCATGATCTCTCTGAAAGACAGATTCAAGTTGCCCAAGATGCAGCATGATCTTTGCATCACTCCCTGTGGCATTGCTGTGGATGGACAGAAAGAGGGGTTTGATATTAATACTCAGGCAGAAGTTCCATTTTTCTCCCTGCTTAAGTACAAGCACAAATCTGTTGGTTTGGCTTCCGCCACCATTACGCGTTTGCTACAGTATAATCACTCTCTGGAGCAGTGGGAGGCTTAATACTTTAAGTCTAAAAAGTACTTTGAGATCATTTTAGTCAAGATGAAAATGCCCGTATCCTGTTAGTACTGGGAATGCTTTTAGAGTGCTGACCAGCTTGTGCTTCCAGCTTGATGAGCTGGTGATTGTAGCCCTTAGATGGCATTTTGTTAAGCAGAATCCACAGGGGGGTTGTGACTATGTTAGCTGCTCAGTGAACTGCCAAGATCATACTGAAAGCAAACAAGGGGTGTGTCACTATAAACAAAAAAACCCAGCCACCTGATAGTATTTTAATATTGTTTTCTCTGTGGGTACAATGTTTGCTGTCAAGAAGTCCCCACAAGCCTGTTACTTGGAAACCCAGGCAGATACTTTGCTAGAGCAATGGTCTGGTCTTTGCAGTCTACTACAGCTGTGGGCAATAGTGGATATTTGAGAGGAGAGCCTAGTGAAGATGTCCACCAGTACATCTGGCCAAAGGCACTATGCCAAAAGTAAAATTCCCATTACAAATGGCACTAGAGGGGTATCCCGTTGCCAGTTTCCACAAAGACAAAATTCAATTGACTAAGAAATGAAACTACTGTTTCTCACCTGGAACACTCGCAAATTGGACTGAGAGATTTGGGGAGAGGCTGATCAAGTTTCACTGCAAGTGCCAGAACTACAAGCTTTTTTATGTGTCAAATGGTTTTCTGTGGTGCTCAGTCTGCATGCTCTTGGAAGTTGGACTCTCAGTAGACTGAATTCCTCTTTCCTTTCAGGGCTCTCCTTTGGTGGCAACTGGCCTGATTCCTCACTGCTTCATACATTTCAAGAGAGAGGCGTATGTAGTGATTTAAACAAGTGCCATTTATCAGTAGTGTTGTCTCTATATGCTCCCTTATATTCTCTTTGCTCAGGACTATGAGACTGTCTATGCACCAGACAGTGAATAATGACACCTATAGCTCCCTGTCTTCTTTTTACTTCTTGTTTTTCTCTAGTAAATACATGAGGGTCTAAACAAGAATAGCATCTTTTGATAAGTACTGATTTCATATCTTTCCTTTGGTGAAATCCAGCTCTACTCATGTACCTCTTTTGCAGAAAGGTGCTCAAATATTTCAGAGGAATGTCTGTAGCAGAAAAAGAAGGCAAAAGTACATGGCATGGGCCAAACCCCCTACATCAGCTTAATCTTGCCACCGTGGATCTCTACAGCAGGTAGAACTTGGCAGTACAGCAGTGCGTATGTGTTCCTGATGTCAGGAGCCTCTGGGATGCTCTTATTGTGCCGGCTGCAGCCAGACCTTAGGAAGAACTGCTGGAGCCCTGGCGCAGAGGAGTGCTCTGTATCGCACCGTTACCTTTGTGCGGCCAGAGAGCAGGAGGGAGGGTGGGAGGATGGAGGAGGTGTAGCGCCCATGCAGTCAGCTTCCAACTACCTAGCAGGGGAATGTTTGGTGGTGACTCCAGGCAATGTTAAAGCGCCTTTACACAGTGCAACAACTTCAGCTGGGGGCTGAGAATCAGCTCTCATGTTTTATTCATCCAAATTGCCTTTCCCCACTCCAGAAATCGACACTCATCTCTTCACTAAAGAATCTGTTCAATTTCCTCTTGTTTAGCACTGTGCTGCAGTGCTCACATTTCCACCGAGTACCTTCACTTAGAGACTGATCGGGAGTAATCACAAGTCCAACTTCTCAGGAGTGAAGCGTGGGAGAGAGAGGGAGGTGTAGGTTCATCTAATTTGATCAGTCTGTTTTGTTATACAGAATATTTGATTTTCAATAGCCAGCTTCTGTGGAAGGAAATAAAAATACAAGAAATCCAGCTTCTTTTCCTTTTTGCCTTTTTGGTAAGATTTTAGGTTTGACTCATCTTTCCCAGGCTAATTGTCAAGAATCTGACAGATCAGTCGTGGTTGACAAGTGAGTAATTGGGAGAAGAGAGGGAGTGCAGCAGGTGTCAGTACTAATTTGGTAAAACAAAAAAAAAAAAAAAAAGAGTAGAATGTGGTATGATAGTCACTTACACAGTCATGACGTTACAAGCTTTTCATACAAAATGTGTGCAGGATTTTACAACACTTAGAGCATTAACTATTAACCAGCCACTCCTGGTCCATTTCAAAGGTGGCCTACAAATTCACCAGAAGATGTTTTTGAGCCTCTTAACAGGAAAGACTGGTTCACAACACTGCTGGGGAATTGGACAAAAATTAGTTTCACGATTCTCACCTGTCACATTGCTGGGCACATGGAACAGTCTTTGCAGGGGGCAGACTCCATGTGCTGGCCCTGGCATGGCTGTGCTAGGCTGGACCATCAGGGAAGGATACCACTACCAACCACTGTTGCCCTGCCAAGATCTCCATTGCCCACAGCTGCCCTAATTCTCCCAAACTGTGACTCTGCACAGTTCCCATTCATTGCTAAGAGGCTGATTTTACAGCAAAGCCACAATCTCGCTTGCTGAGTGGAAGAAATGAGCTTTGCACCTGGAGAATTCCTCCGGCTCTGAAGAGAACAGTCTAAGACACTGCTGTATTTTAGAAATCAAACCCTTGGAAATATATTCTTTTACTTACCTGCCAAATCTGCCCCTCTGAGCTCTGTATTTCCTTGCTTCAATCTCAGTTGTCACTGATGCTGCCTCAACAGCAACCAGTGTTCTCTTTTTGATCTCTGTAATGGTGTTAGCAACTACAGGCCAAATAATAGGTTCTACTGACAGACTCCAAAGATGCATTTTTGCTCTGAAGTAGCTGTACAAATAGCATTGCAGCATTTCATGTTTATTGTCTGCTAAAGATTTCTGTATCTTATATGTTCTATTTCAAAGAAATAAAGCTTTTTTCTCCATTTAACTGCCAGTTCTGAAAATTCACTGTGGATTCAAAGAAAAGCTGATTATTTTTTTCCTGGTTTCTGCATAGTTATTAAGAATACAGAGGCTGCAGGGCAATTTCTGCTCTGGCTTTCATCTGTATATCCCTTACTATCTTGGAAAGTTGCCTTCACTTTCATGCATGGACTATTTGAGGTGGAGGGGGCCTGCAAGGTAGCTCCAGGTAGCAGTTGTGTTTCTAAGGGATGGGGCTGGAAGGGAATCTGGTACCTCATCTCAGAGCTATGAGGTAGTGAAGCTCCTCTCTGGCTCAGACCTTCGAAAATCACCTCCAAACACCTCTACCTCCAGTATAGATCAACTAAGCGCCAATTTTCTTCTTCTCACTTTCCAGGATGTAAGTGTTGCTTATTGGAAACATGTTTGGGTTGCTTTTTTCTGTTTTCTTTAAGTGAAAGAGGCATCTCCACCAGCCATATGGAGCGGCTTCCTCTCTGCAAAGCATCTATCTGACGGGGAGTGCATCCATTCAACCTTTCACAATACAGACCTTAATTCAACAGGGAAGAGAGCTGACAGGAACCTTTGCAGCAGATTTAAATCAGAGGCAAATAGTCGAGCAATATAAAGCAATCTGAGCCAGCCAGCAAAGTCATGCTGACCTTCTGCTGGTATTACTGCAGCCCGAAGCGTGACTTCGGGTGCCGCATCCTCGGGAATGACAGCACTGCGCTGGGGGAAGGCACAGGGCCCTTCCCAACAGCTCTGTTGCTGCCGGATGGAGTGGTATCACTATGACAACCTACAGGTATAGGATGTGAGCGGTAGCGGGAGCTTCCAGCTGACCCTGATTGCGTGTGCATGACTCAGAGCTGGGCTTCCCTGCCCGGGAGGGGAGCAGAGAACACGTGGATCCACAGGTGACTCTCCCCAACTCTGTCCTGTCACTTGCTAGCAAGTTTGGGATATAAGGCAAGGTGGGAGCTTTAGAGACATTGGGTAGCTAGGATTTAAAATAATCTTTTCTGGGACAAGGTAAGGGAAGAGTCATTTTTCTCCTCTGTTTCTAGAGTCCTCCTCCAGGAAAAGACTTGAAGAATATAAAGCTGCCCTTCAAACTCTGCCTTCTGCAGCCTGTTAAAAGGTAAAAAACTTCCAAACTGCATACGCGCTGCCTGCCTCTCTGTGTGCATGTGTGTGTGTGCGTGCATGCGCGCGTTACTTTCTTTCACTACTATGACAGCACATGCTCCTCCAAAGCTATTCACAGCATTAGAAATACAACTCCTCCCTCCAGTGCCCCGTGTGTGTGTGCGTGGCTCGGGCTTTCTGCTTCGGCTCACTCCCCTCTGATCACGGGGCTGATGGTCACGACTCTGCTCCACATCTCCGGGCTTCACACAGAGGGGAGGAGGATCAGGGAAAACATAGAAGCAGGCACACAACTGACCTACAGAGCCATCGATAACTTACTCCCCTCGCAGCAGAATTGCATAGCGGAGGGGAGGGAGGAAGGAGGGAGAGGAGAAAGAGGAGGCGGAGGAGGAGAAGGAAAAAAAGAAAATCCAGAGAATTCTAGTCTTGCAAATGTAGTGAAACTGAGTGGTCGGAGTTCATTTGCTCTAGGAGAGCAGAGAAGAAAAAGAACAGTAAATGAAAAAAAGCAAGAAAGGTCTGTAGCTTTTTTCCTGATAGTAGCGGTGTTTTAGAGGTAAAATGATTCCTCCGAGCAGCACGACTGAAGTCAGCGTGGATAGTGTGGAGAAAGAGAATGAAGTGGAGAGCACAGAGCAGCCCCCCTCTCCAGCATCAACTACCAGCCAGGAATCAAAGGTACTCAGAGAATGAGATTTTTTTTTTTTTTTTTTTTTACTGTTTCTTTGTTTTGAAGAGAGATGTGTTGCTTTGATTTTTATTTGGAGCCCTGTGCCAGGATCAGCGGTAGAGTGCTATGAGCCACCTCTGATTGCCATGCCTGCTCTGTCACTCCTACTTCTGAATTCTCCCTGTCACCTGGGCAGCTGAGGAGTGTGAATTGGGAAAATACCTGCCTTTTGACATGTTTGGGTCTGGGGATTTTTGCTTGTGTTTTCCCCTCCTTATTACAGTAAGGGCCTGGGGGAGTAGTGGGGTTCAGGGAGGGGATCGATGTTGATAGGTGGTGTTAGCTATTTTCACACCAAGCGTCAGATCATTTAAAGGGTTTTGTTCACGGTTGGAAAGATCGATTTTTCTCCCAGGTTCAGAGAAGAGAAATTTGCCTGAGGGCTTGGGGTGTTTCACCTGCCTCACCTTCTCTGGCAGACCCATCAGTGAACTTCCACTGTTTAACAAGCCAGCAGTTGAAACAGGATGTAAGTGAAGGTTTTGGCACAATAATCCTTATGTACACCATCCAGAAAAGGATTTTTTCCCCACAGCCTTTTATTTATTTATTTATTTAAAAATGTGGTTCGATTTACCTTACTGAAAACCAACTTCCAGCTCAAATGGCATGCCCTCTGAATTTTTAATTGACTTGCATATGAAAAGTTTTTCTGCCTGCCAGTATGTTACTTGGAAGATAGAGAGGTAAAGGGAGAAAAGTAGTAACCTTACATAATGAATGTTCTTTGCAGCTTACCTGAATAATGTGTTTTTACTGATCCTCTGTTACTTATGATTGATATCATGATCTTCCTGTGAACTTCACAGTGATGCTATGTGCTGTGTAAACATGTAAAAATAGGGAGGTCCTTGTCGCTAGGAGCTTACAGCTGGGTAGAGCCTTAGGAGGTACTGTATGAGCAAAACAGCTACTTGACAGGGAAGGTTTGTGCTGCCCTGAGTTTAATGGCAGTGGCTGCCTGGGTCTAATGTAGGAAGATTGTTACGTTATTCCGCAGTTATAGCTAGGTTTCTGGGGAGTGAGTCGAAATTATCTGTCTGTGTGGGTAGAGTTCTGACGTGGGCTTTGAGGATTTTTTATTTTATTAGATGCTATACTCCAAGGAGGAGAGCTAAGGTATTCCCGATGTAAAACAGCCTCTTTAAAGGAGAAGAGCTCTCCCAGCAGCAATAGCATACACTATTCACTATACACATTCAGCACTACTGGGACACTGCTGCAGTCTTCCTGGTTAATGGGAAATGAAAAGTAAACGGGTTATTGGTTTAACCCCAAGCTCTAAAAGGATCCGGTTGATCAGTACCTAAATCCCCTCCTGAAGACCACTTCTCTGGAATTGCTGAATTGTTATTTGGCCAGTGGGAAGCTTAGCCCCTCAGTGAAGTCCCAAAAGCAACTGGAGACTTCACTGCACTGCCAGCACCAGCTCCTCATGCATGCTGGGCTGTGTGCAGCGCCTGGTGGACTGTGTGCTGCCGGCTATGGTCCTCACTCAGTGCCGAGCAAGTGGTTATGGAGCTTGAGGTGCTGCTCACATGGTTAGGCACTTCATTACGATGGTGCTTGAGGGACTTTCCCGTGGGGTCACACAGCGCTGTGCCCAAGACAAACTGACCAGCGTGAACCCGAAACTGAGAGAAAGTGAAGTGCTGCATGTGGGGTTCCTTCTTGCTGTTTGTGCATCCATGCACTTGCAAGAATGACAACTGGAATTAGGCACATCTGGCCGGAGAACAAATAGGCTACAAATTGCTTTATAATCAAATGTTATTATCATCAATTTTTCCAGTCTTGTGAGCATTTGAAGTGATACATTGGAATAGGCAAAAGCTATGACTGTGCAGTTGATGCCATTACTTGCATACAGATATTTTTAGTAAACATATGATCTGCCGATTTACATTTTAGAACTGCAAATACAATCAGAAAGCATGCTGTATTGTCATTTCAGTAGATGGAGTCAAAAGACCCTTCTGATCACTGGACTAATGAGATAAACTTTCTTTTTTTGGTCCTAGCAAATGGCAGGATGGAAAAATTCTCAGTGATTTCATGAAGATGTTGTTTGTGCTTGTTTGGTTGGGTTTTTCTCTCTTTCTAAGAGAATTGATGTACTTCAAAAGCTAAAGACTTTTGACACAGGCATATGTCAGTGTGTGCCAAGGGCCTGTGTGCAAGGTTTTATCCCACGGTGTCCCCTGCTGAGGGAGCTATCCTGTCTTTCACAGAGGGCTAAGCTTTCTTCAGGTACTCTCTGTTGCATAGGTTAACACGTTCATGTCTGCTGCAGTTACTGCAGAACAGTTTGTGCAGTATCTAATTACTCCACAATGACTTGTTTCTGTGGCAAAACGCTATTATGACTCCAAATATAGGAACAGAAACAACATGGATAATAGCAGCCTTCAAAATGCATTTGAAAACATTTCAGTGGAAAAACAATTTTGAAAAACTAACGTAGAACTAATGTAGCAAGCTTCCAGTCCTGTGTAATCGTAGACAACTGTGGCATAAAGTCCCTTGTAGTACCAAAGTCCAGAAAAAGAGTTTTATCTAGCACGCTCCAGACTGTACTCAGAAGGTGACACGGAGGAGATATTGCAATTCCTAAGTAGTGTGAGTGTGAGAGGCAGAACTTCAAGCTGCTACCAAGTAGCTGAAATTTGGAAGAATGACTCCGATGTCAGTCACACGCCCCTGTTACAGGAAGGCAGCTCACTCTTTAGCAAATGCTGAAGCCTCCCACCACCTTTTCCTATGGATTAGGAGCATATTTACAGGTAAACACACCCAGATACTGAAAGCTGAAAGACTAGACCCTCATGCATACCCTCCTCATCATGAGCACCTTAATACTCGGACTTCAGTACAACTGCTCAGAATGAGGAAATTCAAATTCACTTTTAATTCACCACATTTCCTGGGCTCTGAGTGCAAACTCCCATTTACATGTTCCAAGTATGTGTTTTCCTTACGGCATAGTGTGTATATATATATTCCTATATAACATGACTGTCTTCTGGATTATGTGTCCTCAAGTACTTTACACATAATACCTCCAGTGTACTGTCTCATTAATATAACTTCAAATAGGTGTCCGAAGGCTAAGCAAACACACTGTAACTGAGCCATCCAGTAGCGCTATATATACTGCTACTATGCTAAAAACCCTAGAGCTTGAATGGTTAAGAATGTTGCTAAACTAATAATTAATTTATTAAATTAATTTAATAGCTCTTGAAAACATTTACTTCACACCTAAGTATGACTTGAGTGGATACTTAAAGTTTACTAGGAGAATAACTTTATGAGGGTACCATACAAATACATGTAATTGCTAATTTTATTACATTCATATGTTTGTAGTTATGGCTCCCACCTGTTTGGGTCCTTCACAGCTGGCTTCCAAGAAGGCAAATTATCAGTTTGTGAAAGACTTTTGTAGATTTACAGCTCAGTGATAGAGGAAGTCATTAGCTAATGAATCCTAAGGGAAAATTTCCTCCTGGTGGTAACAACTAAAGACACACTACACACTTACACAGGCACTAACTTAGCAATATAAGCAGAAATCTAGTGGCAGCAATCAGAGATCATATTTCTGATGTCTCTTATGTAAAGGTACCTTGGAATTTAGTAAAGAAAACTAAAATTTGAAGGAATATGTGTCTAAAGAAAAGATTCCTACACCTGACAATATTTCCTTATGTTTTGCATAGTTGGCACATAACTCTGTTAGCTTTATCCTTCTTATATTTAACTGACATTTCTATATGAAGAGATAAGAGCCCATCTGCTAATTTCTTTAGGTGTGAGTCAAGTCATTATCACTGTATTGTGAATAATGGCTGGGGGTATTCACAGACAATAGAGTATATCTCAGAAAATTCTCTTACCATTTTTAAGTTTTAGAGGGGTACTTGATCATCTGTGTTTGAGCTAATGCAGCAGGGTAGCTCAGCACTGCTGATCTTCAAGCTGTTAGTGTTTCATTTCAAGTATGTTAAAGATCTTTCACGCTCTCTCATACACCCCAGAAGGAGTATCAAGCCCTGCCCCTGCCATTGCAGGCAATCTGTCATGTAAAAGTTACTTATTTGTAGATATCAATGGATATCTGTGAAGACCAAATGTTTTTTTCACAGCTTCGCCTATTTCCATCTACTTTTTATAAAGTCCAGCTATAATTGTGATGTACTGCAGTCACGCATCTTTGGTATGATAGCTTCAAAATTTTCCTCTGAACTGCAAATTCCTGGGCCTAACAAATTGTATTTCACAAAATAAATGAGTCTATCCAGTCTGACACATCCATACACTAGCTATCCAGTTGCTGGTATTCAGGGAAATGCAGACCATTATCTTCAAATTCAGGAGATGTAGCACAATTGTTCAAACACTAGTTAACCTCCTGATGTGTAGTACGTAAAAAGAAAGTTGCTGAAAAGTAGCAAGCCAAGAAAAAGATTAAGCACTGACGTTCAAGATGTAGACTTCATTTATATATATCCCCACATCTGTCGAGAAGGTTGAACTTACTTTCTCCCGTCCAGCTCGTCCAATAAAGCAATATTGCTTACGTGAGGTTTCAAAACCAGGTGTTAGTATTAGGTGCTGAACTAACGTAAACAGCTTGAAACTCTTTGGATTTTAATAGGATTGCGTGGGATTTAAATCATGCAGGATTTGTGCTATGCTGTTAAGCAGAGATATTCCCCACTTAAAGAGTTAATACTTTATGAGGGTCCATAGTTGGTTACTCATCAATTAATATTTTAAAAGGGCAGGGAGTGTGGTGTACAGTTAGTGTTTCACCCTCCACACCAGTGATAAATAATCAGTATGTAAACTACTGCTGTAGTCTTCAAAGGAATATTAAGCAGCTTAAAAAAATCCTGTGAAAAGAGAAATAAAAAACAGATCTTCTTAATCTTACCTCCATGCCTCTGTGTAAAATGGTGAGTACATACATGAAGGTAAGACTAAGGGAAAGAAATGAGCTTAAGTATTTTTATGTGTTTTGATAAAGTGTTAGAACAAATTATGTGCAGGAAGATTTCATTAAGATCAGGAAAGTAATACACTATCAATAATTTCTTGAGCAGACTTGTTCTTGTATTTACATTTATTTTGACTTTTCTCTCTTTCTTACTCTTTTTCTGATTAAAACACTCTGGTATTGTTTTCGCTTTGATATACATGTCGGATCAGTTTCTAGGCACATTGAGATATCTAAGGCAAAATAGAAATGTGATCATTCTCTTCTATCCACGCTTTTAACGTTGCCAAAATGAAGAAAATGTCTATTACCTTTCAACAACTAAAGATGACTTGACTGAAATGTGGTGTGGTAAAAAAACTGGATTTACTAAAAAGTGCAAATTTTCACTGAAACAAAACAAGTTTTGTTTTCAAAGCTGGAATGCAGTCCAGTCCTACTGTCTCAGTCTCTTTTGCTGTATTCTTTTTCATAAACTAATCCTGTTGAATTCAGTTTTTACCACTACTTTTAAAAGGCTCTCCCAACACCTGGATGCTCTAAATGGCTAAGGGATACCCTCTGCCCCTTGCCTCCTTCTAATTCCAGTCTAAGTTTATTTCTGGCTAGCTTTTGTGGCACTGTAATTTTGATAATGTTGCTTTAGCTTAAACACCTCTTTTCCATTCTTGGTGCAGGTTTCCCTCATGCAAGAATAGACTTTTATATCTCTTCCCAGACTTTTATTTCTATACCTAAACAAGCCAAGCTGACATAAGATAAACTCTCAGTTCTTCATCTCATTCTCATAGCAGATCCATGCACCTGTTCCAGTTTTCAATAATCTTTCTTGAAAAAGAGTGAGTGAATTTGTGCACGGTATTCTACACAAGATCTTATACAGTATCACTAATGCTTCACTAACTTTCCCAGAAACCATGCTTCTGATGTTTGCATCTGCTAGTCACCCCTTGGTCAACCAGAGGTCGCCATGCCATTTCTCTGTAATTTCCAGTGGATCCAGGATACATTTGTTTGTCCTCATCTAGAGTGGTTTGGATCAGATCTTAGGTACACAAGTTTGCATTTCCACAACTGAACTTCATCACATTTCCATGACTTCATCCTTCAAGCCCCAGGCATCCTCATTTTTGACAATGCCTCCAACCTCATGTTAGAGGGAAATGGCCTTGTGACATGCCTAATCTTTGCATCAAACTCAGTAATAAAAATACAGAGAGCAAGATTGACCCTAGGACTAGGCCGGTGTTGTTCTTTGAAGAACTCCACAAATCACCATCCTTCAACCTAGTACTTCTCCTTTCAACAGTAACCATCTCCCATCGAACTTTCTGTAAAACTTCTTCACTGCATCCCTTCTTTTCAATCTTGGCTGATAGATTCCCTTTTGGTAGAATAATCAATAATTTTAATGAAATCCAAATAGACAGAATCTACCTTCAACCTAAAACATTTTCTTTGTCTAGAAAATTTTTCATCTTATCCAAGACAACTGGTCTAGGAGGATCTACCTTTTTTTTTTCTTTTTCGTTTGTGTCAAGCATTATTGAGGTCAGATAGATATACAAATCTGTACTTGCTGGGGTCACTTTTCCTGCTTCTTGAAACAGACTTCTATTTTACTTGATATCATTTCTGGCTTGATAAAGCTTGTTAAGAAAACTTGTTCCTAGATTTCCAAAGTAAGATTTTGTAATGAAGATTAACTGGTGTCTTTTCTCCCTTTCACCTCAGCAGATACATTGAACTGCTTTTTTAATGTCATACCATCCATTACTGCAACCTCTTTCTTCTTATTCCTATTATTTTGCCCCAGGATCATTGTTCTGGGAAGAAAGTAAGATAAAGTGCTTGCTGAAGTTCTGAGCCAGCCTTTTATTCCATCCTTACTGTACCACAGCCTGTTTCTTTTTTTTTTTTTTCTTTCCCCTATCTGTATTCAATCCATTGACATTTCCTTTTGCAAGGACTCACTCAACTTTTCTCAAGAATTAACATGCTTAGACCTAAGGAACTCTGCTTGAAAGCTCCAGTTTAATTTGCATACTTTTTTTTTCTTTTTCTTTCTCTTGTTCCTCTCCCCACCATTCTTTGTGGACTCTTTGCTTATTTCAGGTTTCCTTTTTGAGGTAAGTATTTTCATGCAGTTTGCCAGGAGCACACGTTCACAGAATCTTTTTATTTCTTTTTGTTTCATATTCCAAGTAGTGTTAACAGATTTACTTTGAAGAAATTCTATGCCTCTTATGCATCCAAGAACATCCAAGTATCTGACCATTTCTGATGAGTCAGTCATCTTTCAATGAAGCATGTCTCTAACCTGATATCTCAAGGCTAGCAAAGGCGAAGGCTGTTCCACAACAACCCATTGGTCATCTGGGTTGATCAGTACTTGCTGAGAGCCATCGCTTGTTAGCAGATACAGTCACCCGCTTACACAGTTGTGCTGCTTTACAGACCACTGCAAAGACCTTCATACCTTCAGACAGACACTAGCTTGAGTCCTCCTGTGTCACACTCCAAAGTGTGATGTGGTCTAAAATATATTCCTAGGGATCTGAGAGTGCTGAAGGCTTGGAATTTCTTCAAGAGAATGTAGCACATCAAAGGCTATCCTCTTGAAATCCAAAACATGGCTTAGAGGTTCATTTTTCCCTTTCACTTTATTTAATTTAAATGGAAGTAAATAATGGTCACCTGTTAGAAAGCTGTAATTCCTTATATGATGAGCATTTCTCCTATTGCCTACATGAGCCGTTGCTGTATACTGTTGGTTGATAGAAGACTGCATATTTGATAAATTTGTGCTCATGTTTGTCAGACAGAGGACTAATCTTTCAGATGTGAGCATGACTTGAATATTCTTAAAACAGTGTTCAGTCCTGCACAACTTCCAGTTGCGCAGGCAAGTGGTCGTTCAATGTTAAATGAACACTGCCTTTTTCAGGCAAGTGAATGCCTGTATTCCAGCTGAAGCATAAGCAAACGTTGCATGTTCATTAGCAAAGAGGACCAGCTGTGAAAATGAGAAATCTATGTGTGAATGACTGAAAAAACTTGACCTTGTTTTCCATTGACGTATGCCTCTGCTGGAGGAATCTCCCTAGATTCAGTAGACCAACTGATACAATATATGGTCCTTGTCAGGGGCTTCAACTCAAGAACCCTGGAAAACATATATACAATGGATGTCTGAAAAGCAGACTTCTTGTGTCTTTGGCATCAGCATTTACATATGACAAATGGCTTGCATATCTTCTTATTTATTTAAAAAAAAAATTGAGTGTCATGTCTGCAGTCTCACATAAATGTGCTAGACACTCAAGTTTTCCCATTGACAGGTCACCATTTCTTAGCTGACCTGTTTTTAACTGATGAGAGTAGTTTGTCAAATTGAAGCGTTACAGTTTAGGGGCTGCAGTGGTGAAACCATAGCATGAATAATTGTGAGAGGTGTTTCCCAGCCGCAGGAGGCTGCAAGTTCAATATGGAATTGCAGACAGAGTCCTTTAAGCAAGTAACAGTGACAACTTGAATGCTTTTCTTTTCTGTAGACATAATATGCTCCATTTCTGAGTGCCATTTAAAAGCTTTATTAAAATGCCACACATGCTCTGCTTCATTAATAAATATCATTTTAGTAGTCTAGTGTTCTGAATAGAAAAGCAAAATGCAGCTGACCTATAGTAACTGATGATTAGGTTTAATTCAGAAAAGAGCAAAATACTATAAACCAATATTCACAAAACTATTAAAATCAGCATTTAGAATATTATTGCTTTCTTAGCTTATTCATTAGACAAAGAAATGTACTCTGTGGAGTCACAGTTCAGGTGAGAGAGCAAAGTCAACCTGACAGATTGTTATAGCAAGTACTGTTGAATATGATCTTAGAGACAGACTTGCATCTCTGTTACCCTAATATTTGACTAAATTTGGTTTTTACAAAGATCTCTCATGCATAGTGAAGGGAGACATCAGCTTTTGTTGGCCAAGAGTCAGATTTCTGGCATGATGCATACAAGTCACTTCCTCAAACATCACATATATAGGTGTACTATTCATTATCAATTTGCCAGCATTTTCCCTGCCAGTTTAAATGCTGTGGTAGTGATTCTCAAAACCAGAATATCTTGGGATTGAACTGAGAGGCTGAAAACCTTGACTCAGCCTCACTTGCCTTTGTGCATACACAAGGTGAGAAATGGCCTTGGACTGAGCATCTCTGTCCTCACAAGGAGACAAAATATACTAGGCAAAATTGAACATGGTAAACTTGGCAGAGTACCACTGACTTCTGTGCAGTTAAATTGAGGATCCACTTGTTAAGACATTCAGGTCCATATGCATTTTTAAAATGCATCAGCTGTTATCAACCAGTATCAATCAACTCAAGGATCTTGCATATACAATTTTTGTTGTACCTCTTAGTGTACTTATTTATATTATTTGTAAGTGCATGTAGCTCATTTCTGTTATGTTCCCACATACTCTTTTAATTCAAATTATCTAATTAAGGAATTATTTACAAATAACCATAAGGTGACTTGTAATGATTGGACAGACATTTCTGGTAATGAACATTCCAGTGAAATTTGTGCTTGTGAAGTGCTTTTGTTTGTTTGTTTGTTTTTTAATGTCAAAACCTCTATTTTTGAGGAAATGTTCAGTTTTCTTGATTGTGTAAACCTTTGTCAGGAAGCTTTCCCTGGGTACAGATGAAATTTCCACTCAAAGGAGGAGGAAAATGCATCCTAGGTTAAATCATACAGCCTCACCTGTAATTAGAGTCCAACTTTAGGCTGTCAAGTTAGTAGTTCAGTCTCCCTATGTTATAAATGGAACACAGACCAAAATTATTTTATCAAAGGTGATTTAGAGGAAAAGCCTGCTTTATGTGCTCTAAATTAGCCTCTCTGAGGGGAAATCTTTTTAAATTGACCATAGTAGGCAGCTACAGCTGAGTTAAAAGCTTGAATTTAAGTAGGGTGAAATCCACAGTGAATCTGTCAGAGCGAGGTCTTGAACCTTGCCTGCAAACAGTGGTCAGTTCTCTGTTCCCCTGGCAGGTTAGTCCATCTGACTTTCCCCTCTTCTGCCCACAGTGCTCTCAAAGACATTTTGAAAGGCTGCAGTTGGTTTTTATGTCAACATGGAACAAAATCATTCAAACTTTGAAAATTTTTGCTAAGTGGAACTGCTGTTTTCCAGCCAGCCCTATAATGGAAAGTTATGCATCTATGACAAAAAGAGAAAAATGTGAGCCTATCCAGGCTTCAAAATGTGAAGTGCTGCTATTAAACTGTAGACACAAGATGAATCGTGTACCAGTTTCATGAAGTATGTGCACACAGGAGTCTTTGGCAGGTTCACAGCAATTAGATCTATCTCCTGTAGTTAGTTGTAATGATAAATGGACTTCATCCTCCTGGCTGTTAAAGATGCAGGCGAACAGTTAACTTTTTTGCTAGCTCACACACACTCTGCCTTTCAATGTTTCTCTCTTTCTTTCCTTTCTGTTCCTATTCTCAACCAAATGCTTTAATCCAGGACCAGCTTCTCCAATACAGTGAGTAAATGCAAGGTCTGTCTTTACCAGAAAAACTTCCAAGAACCAGAAAAAGGTTTCCAAGCTTAGCCAAGTTTAAAGATTCCTGTTAAGAAAATGGATGCTGGTTCTTCTGTTAGGGGAGGGAGCTTTTATAAACTCTGTGGATGCTGGCACTCGTGCCATCAGTACACTTGGAAAAAAGCAAACCCTACAGTTTGCACTTTCACTTATACCCAAGCCATGTTTACTTTATTTACAGAGAAATGCCTTACGTTGCATTTTAGTTTCCTTATATTGACTGTTACTACGTGGTCCGTTCCTTGTCTGTGGATGCCAATTTATCTCTTGATGTAACCTCGTGTATTCTTTATATGTATATGCAGGAAACTATACATAAATTTAAGACCTAGGCAATGAGGTAATAGAAAATATTCCTTATGCAGAAGAAATTAAGGCCTCTTCTTAGTCTCACCTGTCATCTTAGTCTCCTCCTTTTTGGGTAGGTAGTTGAAGACCAATGCAACTCAGGAGATCCCTTTTCAACTGCACTGCCAGTGGAGGGCTTTTTGCTCCTGCCTCCCCAGCAGCTTAGGTTCCCACAGACTTCCCTGGGCTGCAATTCTGTGCTTTGACAGCGTTGGCTTTTTTAGCAGTTCCTGCCCAGTATCCAAGATAAATGCTCTGGACAAATGATTCCTTAGAGATTATCAAAGCTAAAATGAATTCCAGCAGCTGTAATAGACCTACTTGAATCCTGCTAGAATGTAGATAAATTAAGAACATTTCACAAAGTTTCAAAAAATGACAGCCAAGCTTTAAAACAAAAATCTTAACAGTGTGATTTGCCTCTGAGGAAAAGTCTGCTATGACTAGATGCTGGCTATAAGTAGCCACTCAGTCTGGTCAAAAAAAGTCAGACCTTTTTTAAACAAGATGAGAAAGCTAACCTATTTTTGTCTGGCACTATAGGGAACACACTGCAATAAATACAATATTCCTGAAGTAGCAATAGAGGTAACATCATTTGGTCTTTACTACCAGCTGCTGAATTCCAGAAAAAAAATCTCCTTTCCATGAGTTATCATCCCTCCAGTACAGTCGTACTGATAGCCACTACTGCATATAAAAAAAAAAACAACCAAAAAACCACAAAAAACCTGACAGGAGAAAATGGATATAAATCTCAGAAGTTAGCACTGTGCCTGCTCTTCAGTTCAGCAGTAGTCAGTAGCTCTGATTTCTGCTGTAATATGTCACATTACTTATAAGTCAGTGCTACACTGCTGATACCAAGAATTGTACCTACTCTGACAGCAGAATAAACTAGACAAAGTGAGCCACTTCATGGAAATTCCCCTTCTTACACAAGATTCATATTCTTTAAAACTCTCTCTGTCCTAACTTGATTTTCCTTTCCTCTTCCTTGTTCTATTCCCCTGCTCTCCTGCCTGCCTGAATCCCTCACGTAGCCCCGTGCAATATGCTGTTCCTGTTGAAGTCACTGATATTATTTTTGTCAGACAAGGCTTTACAGTTTTACTGGTTCAAGATCCTTTCCAATAAAATAAGTAACTCATTAAATCTGTTGATATCAATACCAACACCTCTTTTCTCTCTCAACACCAAAAATAGGAAGTTTGGATATGCTTCATTTATTAGGTGAGCACGACCTCATGACAGTATTACAAGATTTTTTTTTTTTTTTATGATTAACTGTTTGTGCCCAGACTTTCATTAGCAACAGTTTAACTTTAGAGGATTCTGAGGGTCTTCAGAAGAATCTCAACATTCAGAAAAAAATGTAGATCTTCAGAAAAAGTTACAGTCTTAAATTCTCTACTTTTCTGTTTATGGTATTCTGTATGTAACTATCTTTTTACATGAAGCTAGCCATCTCAGTATAAAAACACATTTTCGCAGTTCAGACAGTCATTTTAATCTTGAAACTTTGATAGAGGTAATTTGAGGAGGAAAGTTGTGCAGTTGGTGGATAAAAATAAAATGTTTTTGTTTTGCAGGGTTGATCTTGAAACAATAGCTGGCTAAAGATGTTCAGCAGCTTGGAGGTTTAGGAAAAAATATAAAAGAAATGGATTAGCCTGAGGCAAAAGGAGTCAAAGATGTATGATAAATCTCATACGTAACAAGTCTTGCCAATTGCCATCTCCAAATATATGTATTTACATTGTCAACTTCTTCAAGCAGTGTTTAGACCTTCAAACGTCTCCATAAAGTGCCAAGTAACTGTATGTCATATGCATGACAATATCATCATCAAGTTAAATAGATTCTTCATGTTGAGAGTCAGCCTATTCTTTATATAGGACACTGAATGCAGTTTTTGCTGGGCGTGACTAATGCGTAATAACAAGAAGACAAAAGATAAACTGAGATGGAAACTTTCTGTACTAGTAACAGGTTCCTTGGAAAGTGGTACTACAGGCATAATTTTCCCCAAAATTATTTGGAAATACTTTTTGAAAATTAGAAAATGACTAGAGTACACGTGTTGAAAGAGATAAATGCATGCCTAAGTTGCACTTTGAGAAGAGCTTTAACAAAAAATGTGCCAGATCTGGACTGGATCTGGAAATAAACAGATCTCTGCCATGGTGGACCATAAGATAACTGTATGCAGAATGAATAACAAGAAAGATGTTATTGAGGTAGGAAAAAAATTTAATTGGCACAACATTTGTTATGTATCTGGTAGCTGCTGTAGGACTTCAGAACTGGAAATACAAGATGAAGGAAACTCGGTGGCTAGCCAGATGAAGCATGGAGAAGCCCAGAGGAATTAACTTGCTTTGCTCAACCTGTGCTGTCAGGTCTTCCCCCAGATCCAGGGTTTCAGGCCAGAGTGGTGCCAGGGCAGCGATGTGGCTCTGCACCAGGGCCATATGGGTCCTGTTGGACTTGTGGTGTCGGAACAGGCAGTGCCATGGTGGCTACACACCCTGGCCTCCAGAGTGGCTGGCAAGAAGCAGTGTTCACAGGATGGGGCAATGTCAGTCTTCAGGAGGGATAAAAAGAAGATGGAAGGCAGCAAATTTGCTACCAGATTGCAAAAAGATGCACAAGAAGGGGAAGGGAACTGTGAAAAAGAAAAACTGGAAGTGAACCAACAAACACTGCTAATATTCTGTAAGGCACGAGTTCCTACCCCATCTCCGTATGAGTAGAGTTTGAAATAGAAAGATGGAAACAAGTATTAAAATTTGGATCTGAATCTCTCTGTGAACAGGCAGCAAACAAGGGAGTGCAGAAACCTGGAGGATCAAATAAGCTGAAATACCTATGTTTAAGGGCTTTTGTTAAGCCAATAGGCCATGTAGCACCCAAATTCTGGCATTGTGTTTCTGGTTCGTTCTTTGATCAGAAAATGAGGTAACATCATCTCAGAGTTAAAGCACAGTAGCTATGTGAGAACTTTGGTCAGAATTAATTCACAGAAAGTATGAATTTGAAACAAGTGTCTAGGAAAGACAAAAGCAGCAAGAAGCATAGGTGTCCTCCTGGTGCTATCTATATTTGCTTGTGGAGGAGCAGGGATTGACAGAGATGGTTTAAAAAAAGAGGGGGGAGTTGAGAGGGGTTGAATAAAGTCAGGCAGATAACAGGATGCCAGATGTGGCCAGGTGTTTATTCATGCTGCATGCAGAAAGTCTTTGTTTTTAATGCACAGTGTAAAACAGTAAAAAAAAAAGTTTCATTTCAAAACAAAACAAAAAGCCCAAAAACCCCAACCCAGCCAAACCCCAAGCCTTTACTCAGGAAACATGCTCGCTGAAGTCAGCGGGAGTTAGCAGTAAGCAAAGACCTTAGGATTTGGCCCAGTGACAATAACTTTGTTGTAGAGCTGAGCACTTACATGTTTTCACTGCAAAGCAATTTTAACAGCATAAGTTTTGAACCCCAGAAGTAGGAGTGGAAACACTGACAGAATATTAACTATAATGACTCCAAGTAGATCTCAGTCTTCCTTTTTGTTTTAAGACACTACAAATGTGATTATATGGTATGTGGGATCTGGTGCTGATGTTAATTTGCCCTCGGTTAGTATCAGCCTCCCTGCCAGATGTATTTCCATATTTGCTTCAAGAGACATACTACCATTTAAAGTATTATAAAACAGCTCTGTTTAAAAAAAAAAAAAAAAAAAGGAAAAATAAGTGGGTAAAATAAATTAGCAGACGCTATTGCTATAGGTAGACCAGCACTTTTTTGCACAACACTGCTTGGGGTTTTTTTAAGGTCCAAGGGGGTTGTATTGAGTTTTAATTTCTCATAGGATCAATAGTGGAAAATAATGATGCACACTTCATAGATGGACAGACATGAGATACAATCTAGGATGATTAATCTTACATTCACAATCACATTCACTGCAGATTATTCATGAGAAGGAAAAGAAGCAAAACTCAGGCCCCATTATTATTATTATTCGTGAGGACTCTCAGCAGGTAGATACCAGTGTAGCTTCCTTTACCTCAGCAGGGCTGCCTGGATTTACATTACTCTGAAATCCAGCCTTTTAATCTCTAGATTTCATTGTGCCCCTTCTACTGCAGCAAAGATCAGTAAATGACTAAATCGGCAGTTACCAAAGGAAATTGCTGTTCCATTTAGAAGCTGAAATGGAAAAGATATATCCAAACAGGGCAGCAAAATGTGGGATTCGCAGAAGGGACCTCGGAGATAACAGTCCAAATTCCTTCTATGTCAAGAGGCAGGAGATAACCACACTGTGCCTCATCCTAATGGGGACAAAGTATGGAGATGACCGGCTGCTTAGCAACCAGATGCATGAGGTGAAACCCAAAGTACAAAATGAGATGTTGTAAACACTTACCTGTCCTGAAAATAAGAGTACAGGGGAATTTAAAAAAAAAATAAATAAATGAAGGACTATTCGTAACCATCTCTTCCTTTCTTCATGAGCTTTCATGTTGGTTTCAGGAGGAAGGACTGGAGACTATTCAATTGCCAGACCGTGAAAGAGAGACAGAAGCCACACAGAGGTTTGCAGTTGGTCATTCCACCAGCCACCGTTCATAACCTGAATTATAAAAGATCTCCCGCAGCTAGTGCCACCCATGTTGGAACAGCTGTTTAGCAGCAGGGAGAATATAATCCTGCATATAAATACTCCTGAGAGGAGCAGCTCTTCTTTTGTGAGGTGAGGCAGGAGAGGAGATCAAAGGGGCAAAACATTTTTCCACCCCAATATAAAACAAGCAACAGGCTTTGGTTATGGCTTAAGTGTTGCTTAGTTTGATTTGTAACATGCTTTGATTTATGCCCATGTTCACAAAGGAGGAAAAATTGACAATTATTGAGTTCAACACAATGAACCCAGCAGATCTTACTTTAGGACTGTTAATCTGATTTTCATAAATTGGATGATAAACTTTGGAAAGCTACAGTAAAGCTTCTCTGAAAGATCTTGTGAGTTGTTAGCTTGAAACGCTGCAAATTTGAGAAAGATTCATTGTTTTTCCTCTCACCTAGAAGCAGGCTGAACACAAACCATAGTTGAGTGATATTACAAGGATTTACCCCAAACTAATCTTGGATCAAACCTGTTAGGAAGTTTGAAGAAATACTAATAGAGACTAGATCTCTCAGGAAGAAAAATGTAATATGCGCTCTTTTCTTTCTAGATTACTGCTTTTAATACAGCTTGATTAAAAGAAAACAGAGGAATACACCAAAATAGGGCTATTCAAAAACATAACAACAAGCATGCTGTTAGATATAAAATTTTAGAGTTTTGGCTAAATAAATAAATTTATTAAATGTGTTGTGGGAGGTGGATTTTACTTAGTTTTTAATAAAAAAGCCGTAACGTTTTCTAGATTTGACGTGCGTACAAGTATCATTATATTTATTTTGCATATGTTTCCTCCTTTTTACAAGCTGTTTTAAACTGTTTAAATGACTGTGAGTCTTTTAAAGTTAATATGAAAATATATTAGGCAGGGAAGGTAATACGAGTTCAGGGTAAGTCATGATTGTAGAATATCTAACACAGTGTTTACTCTTTTTATGCCTTAAGACTAAATAGACTGATGGAGACAAAAAAGGATTTCCCTGAGATTTGATGGCAATTGTTATAGTTAATAAATTGTTTGCGTTTCCTCAATTCTATCATTCCCTGAACTACATTACTCTGTTCTGTCACATCTTCTGCTGAATTTGAGATCTATAAAGGAATTTGGAGCACAAGGGAGACTTTTTCACATTTTCAGGCCTTAAAACTTTCACCACTTTATTTCACGTTTGTCTCACGTATTTGCTAATCCTGGTTCCTTGCAATATCAGAAGACGACGTACCCAAAACTGTAGGATAATTTCAAACCAACTGCAGGAGCAGTTGTTGAGAACTAGATTAAGTTTTCAGCTTGGTTTAAACTAAACCAGAGAGTCATACAGAATGAACAGGTCTGCTAAGCAAACTCACTGTTTGGCTACATGTGCAGACTGTATCTCTTGATAATTTAGAGATCTGCCAATTAGAGATGCAAATGCACAGCTGTCAAGGATGTAGTACATCAGGAGAGGACTGAGAATGTGTGATTCACAGTGGCAGTTGTGGGAGCAGTGACAACTGAGCATCCCTTCAGATTTCATGCTTTCAAACCCTGAGGCTCTCTCAGGGATTTTGCCTGTTATGCTCTGGAATGCCAGTCAGAGCATTTCCTTGTAGTTAGGACTCCGTGTGTGAAACCAAATCACAGGAAGAGCCTTGCCTGAGAAGGTTTGTACCTTAAATGGTTTGAGGATCAGTGAGTGGGTTTCAAAAACAGTATGGGGCAGGGAGGAGAATCTGAGGATGACAATCAGAGCAGCAAGAGCCAACCCCAGAGTAGTGGGAGGTACCCAATAAATCACTAACAATGTAATTGCTAGGTATTATGGAAAATGTCTACCCTTTGACTAGTCCAATACAGTATTCAAGCAGACAGTTTTATTTATTTTTTTTTTTTACAACAATAACAAACATATTTGTTCTAATGCCAGCTTGCAATCTGTTTGTGAAAATACACAAACATAATACGTAGCAGATTCTGCAATAATGAACACACCCTCTTTGTCTGTAGTGGATTAAAAGGATACAGCTTCCAAGAAAGCTGGATAGGGCAGACACAAATACATGATAGGGCCAGATTCTCAGACTTTATAAATCAGCTACAATTCAAGTCAGTTTAGCTAATTCAGTTTGTACTAGTAGAGTGTTTGTACTATTTATTATTTAGAAAGAAGAAGGTAGAAAAGGAATCAGCTTTGCTCAAATTTTATCACAGATGCTTTGCCAATAAACAATACCAACTGCTTAAGTGTTTGAAATATCCTTTTATCTTGTTAATTCTATAAGACATGGTACTTCTCTCATCAGCAGGCAAACACACACATTATTTATGAAATTGCATACTGGCTTTGGGCATATCATAATCTTATTTTTGCTCATTAAAATGCCAAGGCAGTGCATTTTCAAATCAAATCCAGAAAAAACCCACCCTTGTCTGTGCTCAAATCCCTCAATTTTAAGAAGAAAATTATTAGTGTTCATGCTTACAAAAAGTAAGCACTTCTGTTTGAGCTCGTTCCTTGTTTGCTCTTAATCAGGATAGCTAGCTGAAGCCCAGCAATGCCACCAGGCTAGTTTACACTCTGGTAACATCCAGTCCTTCAACAAATCTAGTTAATCTCTGAGGTATGTTCTGAGGGTTGCTAATACAAATTGAATGCTCCTTGATCCAGAAAATGGGCTGTACTCAGTAGACTAGATGCCATTCATCAAGACTTTTGTTATTTCCCTTATTTGAAAGGCTTTTGGTCTGAGTCCCTTTTGGTAATATCCCATGTATCTGACATCTCTAGTGAATCTTCACAATGTCATCTGGGCACTGTGCATTTAAGTCCTTCTTTTATAAAGATGTGAGAGTCAAATAATTTGCAAACTTGCACTGAGAAGCTGAAAGGAAGAAGAAATGATTCCTTATAGAAGGTGGATGTTTATCTCACAGCAGAGTGAAATCTGCTGACAGAGCATTTTCAGTCTGCATAGCTAAACGAAATAGCTACACTTTATAAGAATTGCAGGCTTGATGGCTCATTCCAGCTCTGTTAATACCCTGTATTACTTGTAATCCATCTAATGATATTGTTAACACTAGTGTAAAGAAAGGGCTAGAGAAGAGCAAGCAATATTTTTTTTTTTTTTTATTGCTAGCACAGTAGCTATACAGCCAAAAGCTGATGTCTGAAAATGAGGGCTTGGTTATGTGGTCTGTCAGAAAGGTACAGTTGATAAGCCTGGTTCATTTTTCATTTCTCCTGGTAGATAGTTAAGTGTGGAAATGTATAAAAATAATCTCCCTGTTGGCCCTGCACTGCACAGGAGCCTCTGCTGCTGGCAAGGATGGTTAGCAGTGGCTGAGAAGGGAAAAGACCAAGCATGTTGGAAATTAAGCTGATGTGGGCAGACTCCATGAGGGTTGCTCTGAATGCCAAAGCTGATGGCCCAAGCAAACTAATATAATGTAAGTTCTCCTAGTAACCACCATTCACTCTGAGATCACTAATGAGGGAGCTTCAGGAAGGGGAATGAAGCATTTGTGTATAGGACATGGAGGGAACGAGGCTTTCCCTGAGCTTTACATGGTGAGAAGGTGTGATGAAGTTGTGCTAGAAAAACTGGTGATGGCATAGGGGACACCTGTCTTAGCATTTTAGTTTGATTTGGGAGTGTGATTTCAAAGCAAATCTCCCAGTTATTGCTGTTCACCCCACTTTGGTCCTTGTGGTGCATAGAGCACAGGCTGCATCGCTTAGGGGTATGCTTGTGCTCCAGGTGTGCACCTACTGCACGCCAGGACTAATGGGCTGGGCTGGTTCAGAGTACTCTGTGCCCTGAAATGCATACAGTGTGTATGCTGGGTCCTCAACAGCCCCTGTTTTATTCTCCAGATCCACTCCTACTCAGCCACACTGACTGCTAATGTAGACAAGCTGGAGAGGCAAGGGAAAAAGAGTTTCTAGATATCAGGGAGCAGTTAGGAGCCTGAATAAATTACTCTTTGCAGGGCAGACAATTATCTATTGTAATTGCAAAGCTAGGGATTATGAAACAGCTCAAATCACTGATACCTTTCCAACTTCCACGGGAAGTTCTTAAACCAAAATTGTAGTAAAGAGTTGTGTGCTTCCAGTGCTTAAGTCAAATAAAGGCTTAGTGAGGGCAGGTGCAATTCCCATTCACATCAAATGCAGTGGCACCCAGTTAACACTAGGAATGAATTTCAATAGCTGTCTTTTTGCTGCCTCCTGGTTTCTGGTTATAGCAGCTAAAGAGTTGTAGTGTAGGGGAATTAGGAGCAGAGGAGGTGCTGATAAGCTGTGGTTGATCAGAGCTTCCTGATCCCTTGAAGCTTGAACATTCAGTAACTCAGGGGAAGATGGAGATTGTGCTGGCAGATACTGAAAAAAAAAAAAAAAGGTTAATCAAGCTCTGAGGTTGAGCTATTGCACTTATCTCTACCTTGCCTGTGGAGTTAGTATGTGCAGTCACTGAGAGCCTGTGTGACTGATAAAATGCTTTTAACTAGACACAAACTTTTTTCTCTAACTCTAATTTCAAACCACAGGAACATACTGGATCTGATATCAAGGGTTCATGTTTCTGAAGTGTCAATGTTATGAAGTATCGTGATGCTATCACAAGTCTGGAAATACTCTTGTGCTTGTGGGAATTTTATTTTTATTTAAATAAAAGCTAATTTGTAGCCTTCCTTGCAAAGAAAATGTGAAAGGCTTAAGAGATTTACCTCAAATATGTTTCTTAAAGCCTTTTTGTGCTTGGTTTAGGGGTTTTTTTTCAGTCCCAATTCACGGTTTTTCACTTAAGTGTTGAAGTAAGTATTGAGTACAGAACAACCCTAGTCACAGGTGTTTCCAAAGTTTGGTAGTGTTTCTTCCTGAGATTTAACTTTGGACTCATTCACTCTGCAAAAGTAAATTATAAATAGTAAAATGTGCATATTTTCCTCTCTGTTGAAAGAGCTGATTCCTACCTCAGGTGAATGCTATAGCAGCTCTGTTAGGAGCCAGTGGCATCACAACTGCATTAAATCAGTTTATGGCAGATCAAAATCAGGCATATATTAAATGCCTGTATTTAATACATTTGAAATCTTCTAATAAAAGAATAGAGCTAGGCCATAGCAAACTTCAGAATGAGGAGATGGTGATGATTTAAGTAAGGGAGATGATACTCACTTGACTGCAGCATAATAATCGCTTAAGCTTTTATGGTTTTACAATTTATACTATCTGCACAACAACCCTTGCCGTTGCTCGGGCCAGCTTTTCCTGAGTCAACAATCACATACCAGTACCCTATTTCAAATTGTCTCATGGGTCTAGTATGAGAAAGGAAAGTTGGATCAGATTTTAAAACCTGATGCCAATCTTCTAGTGCCCTGTATACGCACACGTATGCAAGATGGGTGTAAAACACTCTGATCTGAGAGGTACTTTTTAACAGTACTGAGCAAAGTGTATAATTAGCTGTGCAAAATGCTAAACATTGCCTGTGTTCTGCATTTTTGCATAGTCACTTCTGTACGCATATAACCTATTTGGCATATAATAGCTGCAGACTTTCACTGGTGTTTTAGGTATGCAATGCAAGCTAAACATGTAGGTGTCTTCTAGCCTGAATGCAAATGAGTATGAAATCTGCACGTGGGTAACAACAAGCATTCCCACCTTGTCTGGAAATTATTTAACCACATTAACACAGGACAGTGGTCAGGGAATCTCAGAGAGGACGATTAGCTTGTGCAGAGATGTCTGCCAAATCTGTGAATGTAACTTGATCAACTCATTCTTGAATATGTGTCCTGCTCTGAACATTGTGGTTGGAGGTGCACGACGTATGCACAGTTTGCATGCTTACCTTAGTGTGTATGCATATGTTTGAACATGCGTAGTCTGAATGCTGGACTACCCTTTGGAAAACTGTTCACTTTTCTGCCTGGGGGGAGGAAAGGCTGTTGGTACATCCCTTGACTAGCAAATGACCGTGCACAGGAGAATGGGATAAGGATAGTAAATGCAGAGCTCCTTAAAATATACTGCATACATTGTCCAAACTGGCAGGACAGTTGTTTCATGATAAAACAAATACTGTCTTGCACAGCGTAGTCTTCTTTCTGTGGCAGAAGCAGCGTTTGAAATTTAATTAACTTCATGTGGCACTGTAGAAATGGATGGCAAATCAATAATGAATGCCATTTCAGTCACCTTGTGGTGTTGTAATTCTCTGTGTTTTGCTACGCTAATTAGGTCTGACTTCAGTGAGAAGCATTTCAGGAGCAAGGGGGTGAATTATTGCTGAGTTCCTGCCTGTCACTGGGGAGATGAAGTAATTTCAGTACTGAGTAACCTCAGGGATTTCAGGAGCCAGTGACTTAACATCCAAGCAGAAGAGGGAAGATCTCACATTTTGTTGGTGCAGTTGTACAATGAGTTTTGGGCTCCGCTAGTCCATGACTTAGGCTTCAGCTGAAAGAGCTTCAGCAACCAGAAAGTGCTCTTACCTTGTAGTTGGCATTTAATGACTTAATTGCTTTTGTTTACATATGCCCCCAGAGACTGAGAGGTTTTGGCAAACAGGTGAGTATTTCCTTCATTCGGATCTGAGGCTCCTCCCATGAACCCAGAGAGAGTCGTGCATGTGGGATGGGCCCCTGGCTCTCATTCCACCCCACTCCCAAACTCACTGTGGAGAAACAGCTCACGGAGCAGAAAGGGGTTTGCTTCCATGTAGCAAACCCAAACACTGTTAACCAGAGGCAATGGCAGCTCTTTGCCTGTTTTTTGGACTTGGGGAGTATTGTGAAACATGGGGAAGAGAGCTGGAGTGTCTCCCCTCTCCAAAAACCAGCTGTTTGTGTCTGAAGGTGGGAGAGGCTTAACCCCAGGATGCTTTGAGGCTCCTCTCCAACAGTGTGCTTTCAGCTGCGTCATAAGGAAATTGGGTGGATCAGGAATGGAATCTAGAGCAAACAAGTGCTCTGAGGCCACTAAGTCAGTGTGACAGACCAGTGCCATGCTTTTTTGGGAAAGTATGTGAACTCCTTCCCTTTATATTCGTGTGAATTATGATTCCCAATGATCATTCCTTCTAACATAAACAGTTTCTAATATAAACCATTCCTGCTGGTTACCACAGACAGCCTGAGGGGCATGGAAAATTTCAGTTGTTACACCACATTCGCCCAGAGAATTGCATCAATGATCGAAATGATTTTGCAGTAGTTGGAATAATGCTGAGTGAAAGGTGATACAGAGGTATTACACTTCAGAGATAGCGAACAAGAAGTGGACGCAAAGCTGGCTTTGCTTTTGCCCAGGCTCTACTTGTGCGCCATTGGAGTTGACAAACCTGGAAAATTGTGTAGCTGATATCCTGATAGCTTGTGTGCCTCATCTAGCACCTTTCTCAACTTTATATAAAATTTTGGAGGGGGGGAAGGATGAGAAGAGGTCTGATAAGGTACAAGACAGTTTACAGGTAAAGAGTTGGAGTTAATAAATTTAAGTTAATAATGCCTTATTGTGGTGCTTAATAGTCTGACACAATCAATCACACAATACAATATCAATACACAATACAATATACAAGAATATATGTGAATGTGTGTTAACTACTATTAATTAATGCATTAACTATCAATTGGCTAGTAAATTATACTGTTACTGCTCCTTAGCCTTCTTTCCTTTAAAAAATAAAATAAAACAAGAATTTCTCAGTCAAAACTGCCTATAATCTCTGTTTCTGCCATCTTCAAGAAATTTAAGTATATCAAATATATTTACTGAATTCACTCCTCTTGTACTGCCATTTAACAGCTGTTCCTGAAATGGCTTTATAGGCTGCTTAAGGACCATGCAAGGATGAATAATACTCCCAGGCTTGAATACAAAGGATATATTCTCCAGTGCATATTCTCTGCAGTACATCTTTGCTGTCATACCTGAAAGAAAAGGCCAATAGAATCATTTATTAGGGCTATCAAGTTTATTTTCTATCCGAAAGCATATGTAGAATAGTTTATATTCTGATTGAGATCTGTTTTCTTTGCTCTGAAATTGCTGGTTAAATTCTAAAGTCAATTTTATTGTTCAGGTGGTTCAAGGTCTACAAGCGGCTCCCAGGTTCACTTGTCAACAGCAGACCCCAAAACCAGGAGCCTTGCCTTGCTGTTGAAGAGGAAAAGACAGTAATTGTAACTGGCTTATTTGTTGCAGTTGCAGAAACTGAAACGATCACTCTCCTTCAAGACCAAAAGCTTGCGGAGTAAAAGTGCAGACAATTTCTTCCAGAGGACTAATAGCGATGTGAAACTGCAAGTAGACTTGATGCCTGAGGTGAGCACAAGCACTGGGCAGCTCCCCAGCTCAGAGAGCCAGGCGTCCTCCCCCACCAGAGCCCAGCAGCTGCCAGAAAACAACAAGGCTCACATCTTCCAGGAGCACATCTTCAAAAAACCCACCTTCTGCGATGTCTGCAACCACATGATTGTTGGTAAGAAATGATTTTTTAAATCTCTGTGAGCATCTGTGCTAGAACTTGCAGGATGACCTTTCCATAACTTATGTGAGTCCAGATGTCTACTTGAGAATATTCATGCGGAAAGGATCTGGACTTATGTCACATCTGCCACAGGCTAATACAAGTTCTATATTTCTTGACAGATCTCTTGCCTTCTAGACACATACTGTTATCACAAATTACAGGTGAGGGTTTCAGCTAGAGTCAAATTCCTCTCTCGTTGAGGCTATACTGATTACCAAGCACAAACTCTGTTGTATGTTACACTACAAACAGCAGAAATCCGTCTTGCAAATTTGCATCTGCTATCCTTACTCTTTTCCGCAATAGTAATTTTAACTCTCTTGCTTCTTGTGTCTGCCCCTAGTTCCTATTCACTGTGGCAACCATACCTACTTGCTCCAGCTGCCTTACATCTCTCCTAAGTGACAATTGGGCAAGCAGTAGCATCTGCTGGGTGGTAGGCTCTGAGCTGCTTGTGCGTGCATGTCAGCTGGCTAGGACACACGTTTTGGGACAACAGGTCAACAGAACAAGTAGCTGAATTCACACTGCAAACTTTCTTGGGATTCTTCTACCTGATCCCTGCTACTCACAAAACCTCACACGAACTTTATACCTTTGAAAGATCACCTTGTCTTCTCTCTGAAACTGTTCATGGGTATGTAAGTTACTGCCAAGGGCTAACTGACAGACAGACATATTGGACAGAGCTAATAATTTATTATTCTCTTCAGCGTACGGAGAGTAACTCCATACTGAGCCCTGCTTGTAAGGTAATTTTCAATGCAGTGTGAAGGCCTAAAAAGCCAGCCTTCGTGCTGCAGACTATCTATGGGGCTGTGCAAAGAGAGGTCAGGAAAGAAGTGGTGGCAGGTGGCTGGAGGTGTAAAACATGCATGGTCACCATTATGGGAAGCTGCAGGAGTTGCTATTCAGAAGTCTGGTCCTAGAAATTCACATTATTGTGACTAGTTTGTTATGCATATGATTTGGTGTTCTTGTTCCACATAAGGGTGCTCAGTGTCTCCCCCCTTGTGCGGGGAACTTGCATTCTTTGGAAACAGCAGCTGTCTGCAGAACACTGGTGCAAGAGTATCCTGCTTCCATAAATTGAAGAATTAAACACATGAGGCCTGATTTCATCCTCTCACCACCACAGTTCTATTGAATCCAGGGAAAAGGAGTTTTGATCCTAGATTTTTTGTGTTATTTTCCAGTCTTTTAAGATTTTTTCTATTTGAAGTGGTAGAACGAGTCAAAGGGAGAAAGAGTAAAGCATCAATATCAGGGAAGGTCATAGTCCAGAGATTGAAAGGAAGTCTGGAAAATAAGCAGTTGAAATAACTTTATGTATGGAAACAGGCCCAGAACTTGTCTCCTCCTGTAATGTGGATGGACGTTCTATCAAAGCTTAGTTTCACAAATATATACTGCAAATATAAGTCCTTCACATTTCTGGCTGCTTCTCATGAAGTTGTATGGAGATTAGTATCATCACAAATCTGCACAACTCAGCAATACCGTTTCAAAACACTACTGCTCAAGACAGATTATTACTGGCAGCAAACTTTGCAGGGAGTAACTCCAGTTCATAAACACCCATGCCCTTCTCCTTTGCTGGGCAATCTGTGTCCCGCCTGGGATGGGAAAGTCCTGAAGCATAGCTATAAACTTCAAAACATCAGCTTTAACCCCACCTGCCTTCTGAACTTCTAATGTTCTTTTCTATCCTCTGAGGGCTTCCCTTTTCTCTTCTGTATCTGAGCCACTTGAAGCCTTTCATAATTGCTGAAGAAGCTAATGCGACCTATTTTGTCTGGCGGCAGGCTGTCGGGTGAATTTCTCTGACCTCCTCCAGCTCATCTTTGCTAGGATGTATGGCAGAAAAGATGTTAAGAGTTTTACCTTATAACACCTTAGAGTCTAGATGCCCTGATTCTCATAGGCAGACATCTACTCTATTGCTGTAATCCTCTGTCTTTGATCCTTACTGCAGTCATGCCTGGTTTCGCTGTATTGTATTTTAAGCAGCATGGAGATCTGGATGTTACTGTTTGCAGCTCAATTAATCCATATAAGTTGTGCAGCTGTTGGTTATGGGGATGGTGAAGTGAAACGGGCAGCTTTTCAGGAAATTGTGTCAAGCTTGCTCCCAAAGGCAGACTGAAAAAAAATTCACTTCTGTGCAGGGACTCTGAATTTACACTTGCAACATGGAGCCTATTTGTTCTCTCTATTTGCATTTTTCAAAGACAGTGACATTTGAGAGTAATACGTCTATGGCTTTAAATTCCTTATTGATGAGAATAAAGGCAAAGACAGATACATGTTTTGAAGACTGGGGGAAAGAGTCCAGGAAAATCCCGGCTTGACTTTAGATGGTTTCAATTTTGCCACCAAGAATGATTCCAGGTTCACCTTAAATGGCTCTCTGATCTATGAACTAAGCAGCTCTGTTTGGTACAGGGCGGCATGATGAACTGTGCATAGCATGAACGTGCAGTACACACTAGCACGGCAGAATTGGTCTGTAGCTTCCGAGTGAACGGGACGCTTGGAGCAGAGGCAGTAGACTCCCTGTGCTGCTCTTTTCACAGCAAAATTAAAGCAAAAGAACGTGAAACATTATCTTCCTACAAAAAATATGTGCATCATCTCTCCTTGATTGTTAGGCACTATGAGCCAAATGTTGCCTTTGGGATGCAGCACGTGTGCCTGTTTGTTCATTTGACAGAAGTACAGTCATAAGATAAAGGCCAAATACATGTACTTGGTTTCAGAATTCAGAGGAAGATGTTTACTGGGATCAATATAATGCAAACTTACTAATTCAAATGCTTTTTATACATCCCAGAGTGCAGTGCAACATATTCAAAAGAAACTCTGTTTATTGGTTCGATTACAAAAAAGGAAAATCAGTATTAATAGTGTGCTTCATACCTCACATTAAAGAGAGGAGTTGACGTGTTCTTACTAACTGTACTAGACTGGGGCTGAAGTTCCATCTCGGTAAACAGCAGGAAATTTGATATTGAAGCAGTAGTTTTCTGCCAAGTGAAATAAGGGAGAAAATTTCAGATTCAAGGGAGCTCTGAGGAGTGCACAGAGGATCCATTTTACGTTAATGGGGTGTTCTTGAAGCATGAAATACTCCAATACAATTGTCAGTTCTCATACTGAAGTCAACAGTAATAATTCATGTAACTTCAGAGCAAATCAATAGTATGTTGGAGCAGACTCTGTACTCCTTTCTGCTACTCACTGTTCTGCTGCTGTGAGGTCCAGGTGTTGGTTAGTTTAGGACTGAGGTTTCAGGTCCATGGCGGGTTACATGTTTTCCTAAATATATCCACCCATGAACATCCTCTCACAGTATGACTCTTAGAAACCTGGTCATTTGCTGTTCTTACTAGTAGTATTTATTACTATTTTAATATCTAAGATCAGCAAGGGAAAATTTTGAAAATTAAAGTATCTTGTGGAATGTATCACTAGATCATTATTTAAAAGACACTGGTTTGTTTATTTTATATCACTGTGAAATAAGATCAAATCAGAACACCTATCAGTTTGCTTTGTGTTATCTACCACTTGCTGTGTTTAGCAAGAATGGGGTAAGCTTTGGTAATGACCAATAAGGGGAGGAAAAACTGCCTGGCACTGGCAAAGATAGAAACTATTAATGTTGCATCAGATTAGAGTCTTAAACTATGCTGATCAGAAGCAAGTTCTTGCTCTTCTTCAGTCTGTGATGTGTCATCAGTCATCTCTGTGATACTTTACTCTTGAAGAAAACATGATGTCAGTACTCTACCCTTGAAAAACATTGTGTATTTTTAAAGAAACTCCATCTGTAGACTTCTCAACATTTTACTCATTTGCAGTTCATTTCCTGTGCTGACTCACATGGAAAAAATTTTATTTTCCACACATTCCAAGCATATTACATGCAATTAATGCATTTCCATCTAAGTCAAATATAAGTAGTATAGCAAAAAAGCAAGCCACTTTGCTTTTAAAAATAGCTGACTTTAAAGTCAATCCTTTAAAGCTGTGTTTTAAAGAAATAGCTGCTTATTTCTAACAACTTCTTTGTATGTATCTTAGTGTTTCAAAAGTGTACTTAGAAGTTTCATTCCATGCTTACCTTTAATTCTGACACAGAATTTTGACCAACCACCTGTTTTGTTGACATACCTGTTGGAATATCTTTGCCTGGAAAGACGTGTTAGAGGGCCACAAACTTTCAGAAAGAATAAACAGAATTGTGGCCTGCAATGTCAAATATTAGTCAAAACCGGGTCCTTCTGGATCATGCCATCGCTGGCTTAGGTATCTGAGATATATACATTTATAATTGGTCTCAGGGCAATCAAGTTTCTGATTTGGATGCCTATTCTCCAGACCTTTGCAGCTCCGGAGGTAAATAACTCAATACCTGCCTTCTCAGGGAACTAACTAGGTTCCAGTCAGAGAAAACTGTAGAAAACAAACAAGCAAGCAGAAAAGATAAAACCAGTAATAAACCCCTAGCACAGTTTACTTCCAGTCTACAGTGCTTAAGCAGTGAAATTGTGCTGTCCCTTCAGTATTGACTCACACCTACCATCCTCTGCTCTGGTTTAGCCAGTTGTTCTGGAGTTTCAAACAACCAACAAAGTGCCATGAATAATTTGTTCTGGCCACATCTTTTAAAAGCAGCCTGTATTTATTTATTTGCTCTGGCTACTAGAACTTTCAACCAGTTTTATCCCCAAAGCTGTAATGCAACATCCTCCGTAAAGCTAGGCTCGAAGTTGATAAATTGGCCCAGCTTTTCAAATGCAGGAATTAAGGAGAGAGAGAGATCTGGATGGGAGCTATGGTCTCCCAGTTTTGTTAGTCACTACATCTGAACCTCTTCTCTTAGACTATCAGTAACTGCAACTAATAAGTAATGGAAAAACTCTGTAGTTTGAGGAAGTGTTTATATAACTGTAATTTATGTGGATGTTTATTAAATATAGCAAAATTTCACAGGAACTATGACACAGTGCTTTGCCTCCAGTCTGATCAGCTCCCTCATAAAGAATACTCTTGTCTTTTTTTAAGCTTGCTGCCTCACTCCATTAAGTAGGCATTCTGGTTTGATCCAAGCCTGCCTTTATTTAGCATTATCCAGGTAGACAAGGATGCGATAAACAGTCACAGATTGATCACCACTGCTTGGCAGCTAGACAAAGAAGAAGTACTCCTGGGAAGCATGACTGTAACTGAAGCTTTGTTTCCAAAGCTATGGTGGTCTGGAGGACTCCTCCAGAGCTCTTTTTAAAAAAAAAAAAAAAAAAAAAAAGGCATTTTTATTTACTGAGGCATTTCTTGCAGGATAAAGGAAAAAAAATATTATTCATTCAGTGTTCACCCTGCCCTCCACTCTTCCCAGTGTCTGTAGCATCTCCCAGCCTAAATGCCCTTGGAGGAAGAGTTTCATGTTGCCACTGCATCGACATGGGAGTCGTCCCCTGTAGAGAAGGGTAAAGAGCTGCCACTGTGAGGAGATGCCCCTGGAGCAGCTTGTGGAAATGGCTTTGTGTCCACCTCTCCAGTGGGCTTGAGCAGTCACAGCTGAGCCTTCACAGATCTGTTTTCCAGATAATAGACTATTACAGTATAAAATAGGGTTTGTGTGTGTGAGTGTTGTTTATTATTCATGCAAAAGGGCAAAGGGTTTCCCTATGGAAAGATGTTTTCAAAAGCAGCTGAATCCAGTCTTCTACGGTTTTGCTTGTGAGGAAAATGGGCAGTTGTGCAGCCACGTCAGTGACTGGTACTAGGAGCCATCCCATATATTATTAAATGGCCTAAAGTCCCTGTCTCTCCCTCCCCTTTCCCTCCAGTAAATCCACTCCTGGATTTTGGAAACTTAGGTTCTCGCTCCGATTGATGCTGAATGGCTCTGGGCACCTAAATCTTCTAGCGCTTTTGAGAATCAGTGTGAGTGAGAATTACTTCAGTCCTCTCTGACCTGCTGTGCTAGGGTTTAAAACAAAACCATTGTATTTTTTAACACATATCTGCAAAAAACTTATGCAAAATAATAATTTTAACATATTTATTAGCTTGAAATTGAACCTGGCTTATCCTATGATTTCTTTCTTGAATTAATAGTTCTCCATAAGTGTAGACCTTCCCACTTTTGAGAGGATCACTGCAAGAAAAGCTAAACAAAAGCCTTCTGGAAATATGAAGTACTATATCAAACTGTAGAGCATGCAGTTAACTGTTAGTTATAGACTAGTCAGGTATAGAAATGTCATCTGGACTCTGAAAAATTTCCAGAAAGTGGATAATTTGTCTATTAAAATACATAAAGTGGGGATGAACAGATAGAAAGAGGTAGAAACACGTATAGTAGATGCAGTATAGGTATGCTCCATTGGTATGTCTCCCATTTTTAATAAACATGACAAAAAGTATCCAGTTCACACATCCTCACATTTGTAAAGTAGCTACAGAGGGCCACACATTCTCTCTGCATTAAATTAATATTTTTCTTTGGTAATAAAGAGTTAAACATACTTTAAAGCAAATATTGAAAAGCAAATATTTAGTCTGTTTATCCTCTGGGAGGGATTCCTCCTCTGAGATGAGGCAAGAATGTTATCAGTAAATTGGATAATCAGGAACTGCTTAGCTGAGAAAAGAGGGTGGAAATATATTTTAAATTCTAATTTGTCCTTGAACAGCACCAAGCATGTTTCACATTTGTTACTAGATAATTTTCAAGCTCACTGTAATTTTGTGGAAATTGCTATTAATATGAAACAGCAGTTAATCCTCAGTGAAAAGAGACTTTAAAGATGTTGACCAGCATTTGCTGGTCCTAATTATATGGAAAACAATAAAAATTTCTAGCACATCTAAAATCAGTATTTTAACATGATGTTAAGCAATATGATTCTTGACCAAAAACTACATTGAAAAACACCACCCTACTCAGTAGTGGCCATTGCTCTTGAGATCAGCCCCAGCGAAGAACTTAATGGTAAACTTAAGGTTTGTTAAAGATCTAGGAATGAAGCAGAATACAGGATTTCTTTTTTATGTCCTGCTATGTACTTTTCCTGAGCTGATACGGGACATCGGGTGTTTTCAGATAACCAAATTGAATGCATCTTCTTTGAAGCTGACCTTCTAGTAAAAACATTATTTTTCTACTTAGAGTCTTTGTCTACCAGAGTATCACTGTTATGTGGATAATTACATTGCCACATGGCTGACAAAAGCATCATCTAGAAGGGAAATTATTAGGAGCTTCACCTTACTGTGAGTTGCAGAAGCCATAAAATGAGGCAATTAGCAGAAATGCTTTTGCAAGAAATAAAGCATTGCCATCATGCAGGATAAAATGCCTACCCATAGTTGGTTGTTGCTGTCCTTAATATAGAAGGATGTCTCGGAGAGCAAACGATCCTTGTGGCTCACATGGAGCATCGCCTGCTCTTTCTGCTTTGGTAATACGAATGCAAGTAAAAGCAACTTCAGCAATTATCTTCTTTAATCTGCCTAAATTTTAGTTTTCCAAGTATATACAATCTATAACTTTTTTCCTCTTTGACATAAATTTATCTTACATGCTGAAGGATGCTGCACACACATGGATCCTCTCTCTGACTTCTAATTCTGAAGACACGCTCTGCAGTTGAAAATTGTCATTGCATTGTAGTTGCCTTTATAACATGCAGGCAGTGATCTTGAAAATCTTGAAATATTTTGTTTTGACCACTAGATTATTTCCTGCTTAATAGAAGGGTTGGAAATAAGAAAGAAAGAAAGAAAGGAAAAAAGGGAAAAAAAAAAAGGTGGCTATGCCTTCCCCCCTCTCCTCACAATAATTCCACTTTCCCAGCCAAGAGAGGAAATGGCATACAGCTGGTATAATCCCTGAGCCAGTGTGAACTACAACGTCATAGTCAGTATGTTCCTGATTGGCTTACTCAGCAATCACAAAAGAAAGGCTATAGATTTAATGCACAGAAAGATCCCTCCAAATGCAGATTGGGCATCTTGATGAGGGAACTTGTATTTGCAGTGCTAATATTGCCTGTTTTTCTAGCTGCACCTCTCAGAAGTGTAGCAGTCTTTCATATCACAAGATCTGTGGCACATGAAAATCTCCAGACAGACTGGAGACAAACACCGCAAGTGTTTTTTTTCTGAAGCATAGGGAAGAATTTTTAACATTGCTGGTTGCTTACAGAGCTCCATCATCAATGAGCTTGAAATAAGAGGCTGCTATGTGAAGCTTCATTTTGTTCCACCACTTTGTCTTTCTCTGCAAGCCCAAGCACAGCATATTGGCATCATTAGGGAATCATCTGCACGTCTGTTTACAGCTGCAAGGTGAGATGTTGTCTGTCTTGCAGTGTTTGTTACTCCTAGCAAATATGGAGAGGTTACACCAGGGTGCTTGGTCTGTTTGGCTAGATCTAGTCTGTCAACACAGCTGAGTGTGGAAGTCCATTTTCCATTAATAACCTCTGGATGGGTGTTGTGGTTTAACCCCAGCTGGCAACTAAGCACCACACTGCTGCTCACTTGCTCCCCCTCAGCAGGATGGAGGAGAGAATTGGAAGGGTATAGTGAGAAAACTCATGGGCTGAGAAAAAACCAGTTTAATAATTGAAAATAATAATAGTAATAATTAAAGTGAAAATAACAGAGAGAAATAAAACCCAAGAAAGACAAATGATGCAAATGACAACAATTGCTCACCACCAAGTGACCGATGCACAGCGGTTTCCCAAGCAGCAGCCCCCCATCAACCTTCCCCCTAGTTTTATTGTTGAGCATGATGTCGTATGGTATGGAATATCCCTTTGGTCAGTCGGGGTCAGCTGTACCAGCTGTCTCCCCTCCCAACTTCTTGTGCAACCCCAGCTTACTCACTGGTGGGGTGGTGTGAGAAGCCAATAAGGCCTTGGCTCTGCATAAGGACTGCTCACCAATAACTAAAACGTCCCTGTATTATCAACACTGTTTTCAGCCTAAAATGTAGCCCCTTACCAACTACTATGAAGAAAATTAACTCTATCCCAGCCAAAACCAGCACAATAGGACAGCCACTGAGTATGACGGGTCTCACGTGTCACCAGAAGGGACGACACAGAATGGTTTCTCTTGGTGAGCAGCAGATGAGCAATAGCCTCTGATGAGCAGTTGTTTTTCATAACAAGATGATGGCACGCTCAGGCAGACTGAACTGTTAGTGATGTTCTCCAAGGGCAACAAACTCTTTGTTAGCTGAAACAGAGATTTTTCTGAAGAGCAACAGAAAATTCAACACTTAAGACATTGATGGGGTTTGGGTGCATCTCTCACAGGTGCTCTTTCAAAATGCCCCATGTGGAAATTTTGGCTGTTTCTTAACCAAAGAATCAAAAATGATGCTGAGCTCTTGTCAAGGGTGAGACAGCATAAATGCCAGTGTGGAGAGGATCTGGATACCAGACTTACTGAAGAATCTGTGACATTACACGTTTCACCCTACTTATTCTTTCTCACACTTACTCACTCCCTCTGTCCCTCCCTGCCAGCATTTCAATCCCTAGGTCTCCCCTTCCCTGAAGGGAGGTCACTGCTGGCCTGGGAACGTTGGGCAGAAGGTGATGTCGGTCCCTGCTGTGATTCTGCTTGCAGTTACCTATCTCAGGTGCCACTGGACAAGGTCCCTGAGCATCCCCTGGCATTGATGTCCATGGCTTCCTCATCTCCAGGATCTTCCCCCATTTTCCAGACCTCTCCTCAGGCCAGGATCTTCACGTTCTTCTTTCTGGACCCCTTTCTTCTTTCCAAGACCACTTCTTCCTTTCAGGAACCCATCTCTTGGCACCAGATATTTCTGGAAACCAAGCTCCCAGTTCCTTCAGTCTAAATAGTGTATGTGCATAAGAACAGCAAATGATCAGCCTCTTAACTAGTGGATTGATGACCTGTCTGTATTAATTGGAGGATTTGGGATGCGTCACTTTTGTTTTGTCAAAGTGTTATGAAAATTTCCAAGCAGCCTGTACTGGTTGCATCTTGCAAGTAGCAGGCTCCTGTCTGAGAGTTCAGGAGTTCAATTTCACACATTCACCCATGCGCTGGCACACAGTTATCTGCTGCCTGTTTGTGTTCACAATTTCAGCTATTTTTTGGCTATGACAGCTCCTAAATCTCAATATGTGTATTGACCCAGCTCTCTGTTAGAGAGATCCAGCTGTGTGCCAGTGCTTTATGACACAATGATCTGGGTTTTTTTTTTCCTCCCCTCCACTCCAAGTCATGCCTTCAGTGACTTCCCACTACAACTCCTGTTGCACTGGAAATCATTTTGTTAAAAGCAAGGTTATTTGATGGATTTTGCTAGACTGTGGTTATAGGTTATATCATTGTACAGGCCAGACAGTTGTAGCTACCAAGCCTATTGCTGCCCCTGTGGGTTTCTCTGTCTCTAATAGTGGTAACACAATTATGGTCTACGTTTAATTAAGGCTTCTGGACAATAACTACATAGTCATGCTGGTGCAAGCCACGTGTATAGATGAGAAGAGCTATGGCTTGATGTAGCTCAGCTTGTTTCTACTTGAATCAAGGGTGACTTCAGATAATGCAAATACTTTCTAACCATGGACAGTTTATGAGTGATGCATTGAATTATTCCTGTTGATAGACAAAATCTCAGAAAGCAGATTTTTGGTATTTTTGGTTTATTGATTTAAATATTTAGAAATAAAGTAAAATTTCAGTTTAATGTCTGTATTTTTTCACTCCCCAGATTGACTTCCAACAGGTAATACTCTTTTTGCATGGCTGAGCTGCAGAAAATTCTGTGCGATCATTTGACAGAAGTTTTTCTTATTAATTTAAACAGTAATTGATACCATGTAGAAATGTACTTGTTGGTGTGCTTTAGGCCAGCACTGGGTCAAGTACTAAATTCTCTCAGGCTCTAACAGTGAAGGCTGAGATTGCCTCTTTGAGCAGATGACAGTAGTAAATGGAAGTGTTTTACTGCCTAACTTGTGTGATTTCATGGAAATCAGTAGCTTTCTTGAAAAAATAAATTTAAAAAAACTTCCACTTGGGTTGAAAGATTTCATTTGAATGTTTTTCCACATTTACCATTTCATTTTTTGTTTTCAAAACTGCTGTGGAAAAGAAACTGAAACACTTTGTTACAAAATGTGATTGTAAAATTCTGTAAAGAAGCAACACATTGTGACTAAATGTAAAAATAATTTCCTTGAAAACTGATCCCACCAAACTGATATAACTGCCCAGTTACTTATGGTGGTGCCCTGCATCATCTCTAGTCTGAGCAAATCATGCTGTCACACCAGTAGCTTCTGATGAAGTCCTCCTCAGCTTTGTGTGATCCAAGGGAAGAAATGGCTTTGGAGCAGAAGCCTGTATGTGCCCAGATCCTGACCATGCACTAGATTGTAGGTGGAGACACATGCAGTTATCTTCTGTTGCTCCACTTTCCAGCTCCATCACTAGCTATGGTGAAATGGGCAAAAGAGGGAGGGGGAGGAGCCACGGCCATGGTAAGTCACGCGTCAGCATTTCATGTGTGAGGCCCATTGTTGCAGGCACTGCCAGTCAGTCTGTGCTAACAAAGACCAGGAACAACGCCCAGAAGTTGCGCTGATGAGGGAGCATTTTTGCTACAGGAGGAAAGAGCCAAAAATCTCATTATGTTTGAAACAACCAGAAGTCCAGAGAGTAACTGGCTATTTACATATCAGGAGGTTTCTTTAACTAAACCTTTTATAGTCCTAATTGATTGTCCTAATCTTCTGGCACATAGCAGCCTCTCATTTCAAGCCTATTGATGATGGAGCTCTGTAAGCAACAGGCAATATTAAAAATCCATTAGCAGACCAGAGAGGATATTAAATCCCCTTGCTGAAGGCAAACTGTTCTTTTGTTCTGTAACTCTTTTCCCACATTTTCAGCAAGCCTAGAGCCCTGCTTTTCATTTCGCAGCATAGTTTTTGTTCAGACATTGTTTTTCTGTTTTCCAACTCTTCTATAATGGTACAAGGCCCTTGAAAGATCAAGGTTTCAGCATGTACAAGTGTCCCTACAAAATTCAACCGCTTTTTCAAAGTGTCTCAAAATACACACACACAAAAGTCTGTAACTAGATGGCTTTTCATTTCAACACATGTAAGAACACAGGTACAAATAACCTGAGCCTGCCAACATGGAGATCTTGTTTGAAATCTGACTTTCATCATCTTCATCTCAAGAAGAGTTACTGAACACCCTACGTTTACTAATATTACTGAGACCAAGATCAGCCACTGATCTCTGCTTGTCCTCCTTTGGGACACCACACCAGGTTTAATTTCTCCATGTTCTCTTGCCCTGTTCAGCTCTGGTACCATCATCATCTCTGGAGCAGTTCAACATCACCACCCATAGGCAAGTCTATGCCTATCTTCTTTGAGCTATTTTCCTTCTCAGCAAAGCAACCTGGTGCAAAAATCTACAAGCACAGGCTCAGCAGTCTAGAAAATTGTCAAGAAATTTGTCTAGGGAAGTAGGTATTGAGATATCAGTGTAGTTTGTTTAGAGCAAGGAATGTTAGATGTGATTTATTGTGCTTGATTTTTAGAGGACTGGGACTTTTTCTTTCGATAATAGTTAGCTGTTAGTTTATTTATCATGGTGTTCCAACATCTTAATTAACATTTAGATGATAAAAAACCTGAGATGGTATTTTAAGAAGTACGGAGGTGGATATTTCCTTTCAGGGACAGACATTTATAGCAAAGCTGCTGAGTGTGTGAAAAGTGCATTGCAAAAAAACCCTCTTGTGGCCAAATTTTTCAGCATAGGGCAGTGAGTTTCATCCTCTTCTGCTCACCAGACATCATGAATGAGAATCACTTCTGCACCAAAAGCCAGGAAAGGCCTACTTGCATTTTAAGTAAGTCTCATTGTTCCTGAACCACAGAATAAAAGGTCTGACAGCATTGGAAGTTCTTTGTCAAGGAGTTACAGAGTTGATTTGCAAGAGGAATAAAGGCATTTCCTCTTGCTGATATGTATGATTTAAAACCATGAAGTTAGAAAGGACTTTATTTTAGCAGGGATATTTTTCTTCTCTGTAACAGCCTTGAAGAAAAACCTGCCTATTACTGCCTCAGTTTTTTCTCAGTGTGTCGTTTCTAAAGAAAACTATGTCACTAGGAAGTCAGTTCTAATTTTATGCACTGTTTTGTAGCCTGCCTACATGCAAGGCAACTTTTCTTGCTATTTAAACATTGGATATTGTTATGGGGAGATTGGGTGTGGTAGGGACTCAGACCCACACCTCTCAGTGACATATAATGTAATATTTATGAATTTAGCAGGACAGGTACCATAGTTGGATATCAAGTCCTATTGTACAGAACATAAATACACAAGTCCCAGCTTCTCCCCACACACCGTTAGGTTTAGACTGACACAACGTGGACTCAAGGGAACTCCAGCCAGTCAAGGTGCCAGGTCCAGATCTGGTAGCTTGGTCCCAAATGGAAGGGTTCCTTGTCTAGCTCCCACATATTGTTGGACGTCCCTGTACAGTGTGTACCCCCATACCAAGGAGCTACTGATTTAACCTACCCACAGCTCTGCACATTTTGAACTGGCAGATTTAACTGTAAAAAAAAATATATCTACCCAACACCCCCCTCTTGCTAAAGAGTAAAAACTTTGAAGTCAATCCCATGCTGCCGGTTATTCATGAAACATTGCCTAAACAAGATTTTTGCCTAGTTTTCTCTGTGTGTTTTGAACTTTTTCATCCTACATTTCTGTTACTCATTCATAGAGTGCCTTTGCCACAATGTTCAAAGGAGTGTAGACTGTCTAGTCAGGTTAAAAGAGAAGGGTATCTGTAAAGTGCAATTTAATCTCCCTAAAAAAGAAAAATGGATACATTTGAATGATCAAAATGACAATGCCAAGAGCTGCCATAATACATTTATCTGTGGGCCAGTTAGGAACAATACACAGCAGACCACAAAATTATTACATCTTCTTTTTATTGCTTTTTTGAACAATCCATTCAGTCCTGTATTTAGCAGTGGAAAGTGCAATGGGAGGATTGCTAATAATACTGGTAATTTTATGTGAGGTGAACATTTGTGTATCAACGCACCTGGCAACTGTGCATCCATTGACTTGAATTATCAGTCAGGCATCAGATGGCAATGATTTCCGGCGCGTGGCCATCTAGGGTGGCTGGGGAAATCCGAGTTCAGGTTTTCGTCTATAGCTTGCCTGATGACGAGCTGAAGATCTGTGCCTCTGTCCTCTCCACAATTTCAGCTGGGGCAGGCAATGGGGACTGTCATGGTTTTACCCCAGCTGGCAGCTGAGTACCACGCAGCCGCTCGTTCACTCCCTCCCCGTCGGGATGGGGGAGAATTGGAAGAGTTAAAGTGAGAAAACTCGTGGGTTGAGATAAAGACAGTTTAATAGGTAAAGCAAAAGCCGCATGCACAAGCAAAGCAAAGCAAGGAATTCATTCACCACTTCCCATGGGCAGGCAGGTGTTCAGCCATCTCCAGGAAAGCAGGGCTCCGTCATGCGTAATGGTTACTTGGGAAGACAAACACCATTGCGCCGAATGCCGCCGCCCCCCCTCTCTCTTCCCCCAAGCTCCTTATAAACTGAGCATGACATCATATGGTATGGAATATCCCTTTGGTCAGTTTGGGTCACCTGTCCTGTCTGTGTCTCCTCCCAACTTCTTGTCTTACCCCCAGCCATCCTGCTGGCAGGGCGGTGCAAGAAGCAGAAAAGGCCTTGGCCCCATGTAAACACTGCTCGACAATAAGTCCATAGAACAAAAACATCTCTATATTATCAATGCTGTCTCCAGCACAAATCCAAAACGTATCCCCACACTAGCTACTATGAAGAAAAATCAATCCTCTCAGCTGAAACCAGGACAGGGTCCAAGTGTCAATTAAGAAAAAGAAACAGGAGGGTGCCAGGTGTTAGGGCAGAGAAAGGGGGCAATTCCCAAGGTGGCAGGAGGCACCTGAGGAGGCTAAAGGCCAAGGAGAGGTGAGCAAAGGGATGCCCAGCTCATCCTTACAAACCTCATGATTTGGGGAATGAGGTTTAAAATTTTTAACTTTAAAGGTGTGGATGTCCTGTGTAGAAAATGCCATTCTCTGATCTACCCACAGCTCTCAACTGAGGCAGAGCAGGGGAAGGAGGAGGGTGAGCGCTTGTCCGGCAGCAGTGAGCCACAGGGGCAGGAAGTAACCACAGAGGAATTTTTAAAAATAGTTTCCCTTTCAGCATCAGAGCTTTTACGCAAAAACAATTAATTAAAAATGAAGAAGGGGGTGGGAGAGGAGGTTACGCAAAGGCTTAGAAATGACTGCAGGGGCACCAGTGCCATTTCAGGGACTTTTCTTTCTCCTTCTAAGGTGACACACTAAACCCTTCACTGCTACAGTACTGGCCCAGGTTGCTTAAAATTCTCCATTTCCCATAAATTCTGGCATGGAGACAGCTTGCTGGTGACAATTGCAAATGCGCTTGGGGAGAAAGGGGCAAGGCACTCATATTTTTATCTGCCTCCCACAGCAGAAGTTGAAGTTCTATGGAAAATATGTAATTTTAAATGTATTTATTTATGAAAGTTTAAAATCAAAACTGGAATGATAAAAAATAGTGGTTGGATCATAGCTGGATTAGCTGGAAGTGGCAATCTCTCTGTGTCTCTTTCCCTTCTTTCTGTCTTTTATAGACCTGAATTTTTTTATCCTCTTTTTTTTTCTTTTTTTTTTTTTCATTTTTGCGTAAGTGCCTAATATAGTTATCATTATAGTCAGCATAACGTCATGTTGTTACCAACATTTGCAGTTTTCTTTAAAATTTCTCCAGGCCACAGGACTCGTTCTCCCTCCCTAGCTATTAATCTTATGTTGAGTCTTGAAACAACAGGCAAAAAGCATCAGCCAACAGTGTTGCCGCCATAGCTGCGCTGGCCAAGAGGATGATAAAGGTTCCCTTTGCATGTGTGTGACAAACATAATTCTCATTTGCATTCCTTAGGATAAATGTCACTTTCCTGAAATGCAGAGTAGTTACCAAATTACTTTTATAGGAGAGACAGACATAAAGACTTGGAATCAAATTCTGTCCTGTCTCTTCTGTCTCTCTCCCTCCAAATCTTTCCATTCACCTATATTGAGGTGTTCTGCTTCAATTTAGGCTTCCTCCAAAAAAGGCTTAGATTTATAAAAGTGATGCAGTGTGTCCTTTTGGTAGTATTTGAGGACAGATTATGAGAACAGTTCAAGATTCAATCTTCCATGGCTGTTCTGGAAAACCTAACCACTGGTTGGATATTCAAATGGGAGCTGACCCAGTTGTAGAGTATTTCTAGCAAGGCGTTATTAAACATGACCTGCTTCTCAAAACAATGCGTCCTTCCAGCGCCGGGTGTCTGGATGCATTAGCTGGTATCCAAAGAAAGTGACTGTGGCAGAACCTCATTTGTAAATTTATTCAAGAGCTACTCAGGTATCCTGACATGAAATTTCTTCATTTGCTTCCAGTGAAACACTGTTTCTTTTGTCAATTTTGGCTTTTTCATTTTCAAAAGGAATATTGGCCTTTACAGACGCTGAGATAATTAATAGATACACCAATACATAGGACACAGAGGACATAGGGGCAAATGTATGTGTGAGTGGGTTTTTTCCCTATATGAATTTCATGACTACATTGACAGTTATGTTTATGGGCACTACGAGTCAGCTGAACATGTCCAGTACTTTCCATTCTAAACTCCCAGTTTTAGCAGATTGCAATTTTTACCACGTAAACACCAGCATCTGGGCCAAATAGCACTGTATTAGTGATACCTCTGACAGTTTTACCCATTAGTCCCTCAAATGGGAGCCACCCCATCCAAGTTTTAGCAAATATTCTTATATTGCAAGGCGTAAGGAGACAAGGACAGTGATCCCATAGGAAAGCCCATGAGGCTATTAATCACCTTGTATTTGTAATTAGGTTAATATGGTACTCAAGAGATGATGCTTAAGGACACACACTGACCGATGAAAGTAAAAAAGAACTATTGAAAGAGCTGCCCATTCATTGAACACTGTCCACTTTGTTCAGCAAATTAAGCAGTGTGCCTTGAATAAAAATAGTGACAATCACATCCCTAGATTGCAATCTAAAAGTGACTTAGCAGAACCTTTGCTCTGGCATGCTCAGCATTTAACAATTTGATCAAGTAATCTTAGTGAGGGTCTTTGGAGAAGAGGGTGGGAGGGATGATTACTTTTCAAAGGTAGTAACAAAAAGTCTATATCAAAGCTGTTAGTCTATGCTCTCTTTGAACAAAAAACAGAGGAAAAAAGTAGTTAAGGTACTCCAAGTTTAGCTTAATTGCTAATCGTTTAGTTCCTCTATTTCTGATCCACCACAAATTGAAATTATTCCAAGTGGGCTAAGACATTTCAGTGAGTACTTTATACCAGTAGCTTCCAGCTGTGCTTTAAGGTTGGCATGGGGGAATATCTGCTAATGGGAATAAATGGTAGGCTGCAATCAGGCTGTCAGCTATTTAAGGGGGGCAGGAAGCAAACAAGAGAATGATGGTCATGCTTGGAGGTCATCCGAATACGTTTGGCAGAAGTCCCTGAGGAGAGTGGTTTATTATCTCAGACTTCACTACTTCTGCAGAAACACCGCCTTTCCCAGTCACTGCTGCAACCATCTCAAATGTGAACTTACTTACTCTTCTCCTCCCCCATGCCTCAATCTACAGAAAGATTAATCCAGTGGGAATAAGCACACCATAGAGAGGCTTTCGACTTCACACAAGCCCTGGTGCCCTATGGCAAATAAACGAAATGATACAAATACCCCTCAAATAGTCTGCCCCATTGTGGTGGTGGTAGTTGTGTTGTTATTGACATCATTTTTTACTTTCAGTCATTAATACCACTTATTTTCTACTTTTTGATATATGTTCAGACCAAATTCCCAGTTTTCTCCTGCTCTCTGGGGGGAATTTATTGGCAAATAATGTTTCAACACAGTACTATATCCTGTGCCACCATTTTATGCATAATTAAATCCTTCTCTTGCACTGGCATGGTGGTAGAACTCTCACTCTGTACATATTTGTAAGATCCGTGTTCTGCCTGCTTTTTCCCCATTTCAAACTACCAGGCTGCCTTCCAAAACCAGCTCTATTCAGGCAACTGCAAAGTCAACAAGCTTGCTTACATGGGACACCAAAACCTGATGCAACAGGTCAAACCCTGGTCTCATTTACACCTATACTAAATGTGGATCTGTTCTTCTCCATAACATGAGCTGTGGCTGTGCTTCAGTTCTGAATCTCAGGAACTTTTGGATCAGGTACATTGCCAATATGTAATTGGCATCTAATCTCTGGCGTGCAGTTTTGAAATAGCTTAGCCATGACTCTCTGAGGACGTTTGATTTAGTATGATGGAGATCAGAAACTGAAGAAGAACTAATTATCCTGGGGAAAAAAGAAAATGTGTCTTGTAGAAATGCCATTTTCGGAGCTTGAGATATGGTAGTTAAGTGTAAATACAGAATAATGCTTCTTCTTTAAGCCCTTTATTCCTCAGTGGGAAGCAGGGAGATACATGCAAATTATTTCCAAGCTGCCTAGACCCACAGTAAACCAAGTAGTTAGAAATGGCAATGAATTAAAGATTGAAGCCTTTGGTAGTTATAGGTAATTTCATTTTGACTTACAAAGACTTCTTGTAGACTCACGTGTACAACTGAAATACTTTTCCTTTCTTTGAAGCCACGACTAACCTACCCACAGGTAACAAATGGCATTCAGCAATGGAAATAGTGTTGCTCTTTTGTACTTTATTGTCTGCTCATTTTCACATGATCACAGATATCTATTCTGCAGAAGCTGGGGTTTGATTTTTGAAAGTAGCACAGATACTTTGCATTCATTTTGCACATCATTTGGATGTGCAGTTATATTGACAAATGTGTATATTCTGTGATCACGTGGTTATAACATGTAACCACCAATATGTTGTAATGTTACCACTAAAATGGCTGGAAGAGTATAACACAGCCAGCAGAAAGGACTGTGAGACTGACTGCCTTTTTAACTGAATCTCAGGAGTAACCTGGTAAAGCAGGTGAGACTTACAGCAGCGTGAGAGGAGAGTTAGACTGTGTAAGCACTGACACTAAATACGTGTTGTATAGGCAAAGTATGAAGTCATTTTAGTTTTTTTTCATTCCAGCCTATAAATATAATACAAAAAATGTGGAGGAAGTCCTCCTCAGTTTTCTCACTGTGCCAGTTGTTGACCATCAGGAAGGGTGATTCAGCATTTCATGATCAGTAATAAAAGCACAAAGCTGCAGAAATCAATATTGGTTTGAGCATGTGTTATTGAAAAGAAACTACAACCAAAAAAATCATCACAACACAGTAATCCAAGAGAAACCACACAGAAAGAAAAAAAAAGAAAAAAACAACCAAAAAACTCAGGGATGTGTTCTTCTAGTAAATCCTGTGTTTGCTAGGAAAAAAAGACCTCAGGAATGATGCTAGACGTCTGCACATACCTGATCAGTGAGGCACTGTGCATCAGCTCAGCTGAGAGGGGCTGGGCAGGCAGCAAGCACAGAGCAGGCGCTGTCCCCACTCCATGGGAGTCCCCAGGGTGCACCCCACACTCAACCCCATTCACTCCCCATCTCTCCAGCAGTCTCAGCAGGAAGGCGGGGAGGTTGTTGGTTGCCTGTGCTCCAAGAAGCGCACAAGTGAAACATCTGAGTGCAGCTCACCGCAACCACCCCCAGCTCCTCCAACCTGCCTCTATCTGGCTTGAAAGTGGCCACTTCAGGGACCTCTTCCCCTGAGAGCAATCCTGTCAAGGCTTGGGTTTTGTCACCAACTTGATGAATCCTTCCCTCAAGTGCTTCTTTCAGACATAGCATTTCACTGAATGAAGTCAGCAGCATGTACATCGTGTTGACTACTCAAATAACTAAGAGCTACGTGAGTACTTTCAGATGCAGGATCCTTCTGACTAATATTCCTATCACGTCTGACTAATGAGGGCCAGTTAAAATGTCAAGAGTTTTTTTGGGTTTTTTTACTACCTTGTTTCTTACTCACTCTCACAGTAGATGATAATGAACTGACATGTTGTTTACTCATTCCATTTATACAGTCCTGTGGGGATAAAAGAGTTGCTGCAGCTTAACTGCTTGTGCGTAGTTTAGGAACTCTTATGGGTGTATGAATAAGAGTGACTGTTCCTGCCTGGAAGCAGACAGACTTGGCTCTGTCATTTAAGAGTAAGTCCACACTGAAGATAATGCAGAACTACTGTTGCCTGAGTGCAAGAAGTCTGCTTCTGTAAAGCAAAATTTCTCCCGGAGCTCCCATACCTGCAGCACTGAACTTTTTCACTGCCAGTGAAAGAGAGCAAGGTCAAATCGATGGCATCCTCACTGCCCTGCTTAGGGATGCGCAGGAGCTCTTCCTGCACCCTCTGAGCACTGGTCCAGGGAGGTGAGAGCAGCAATGCCTGGGTGTATGGGTGGGCAATGATAAGGGAGCTGGCTTAGATCTCTCACACACCCCTGGAGCTACTTCTCACCCACAAAACCTGGCCCTCCACTGATGGCCTGGCTCACCAGGGCAGCTCCAGAGCCTGAGTGCTCCTTCAGTGATTCCCTCAGCCATGCACAGCTCTTGTGCCAAGCCCTTTCAAAATAGCAAAGAGATTTTGCTTGATGCCCATGAGGCAGAGACATCACTGGTAAGACTATCATACAACAGAGCATAATCCAAAATGTATCTAAAGGCAGCAATAGCCTAGGAAAGAGCCTGGGGGAGAAATGCCTAAAATGGAGTGGCTGTGAAGAAAATGCATGTACAAATGCATATAAAAAAAGTAGGCAAGGCAAAGAATGCTGTCAGTATTTACTCTCCTGCAACTGACCTCCCCATCAGTTCTTTCAGGTCATTTGTTAAATGCATGGAAACTATTGATTTTGTCTAATTAAATCATTTCTGTGCACTTCACAGGGACAAACGCTAAGCACGGGCTGCGCTGTAAGGCTTGTAAGATGAGCATCCACCACAAGTGTGCAGACAGTATTGGACAACAACGTTGCATGGGCAAGCTGGTAAGTGAGCAGCTCAGGGCAGCAAGTGGAGGCACCAGCTTGTGCTAGAGCCACTTTGGGTCCCTGACCCCCTGGCTGGCATTTAGCTGGTGCATTAATGGAACTGACACCAGGTCAGTTTACTGAGGCAGGTAAAGCCCTATTATAAATTTGAGGAATTGCTACTACTCAAAAACCTGAACAGAAATGAAACACAAATCTGGTCTGCTTTCTGGATGTGAAAATACAGTTACATAATCCAAATTCACCTAAATAACAACATTAATTCCCTTGATTTAAACTGTGTTTGCTGTAGTGTAAATCTCTCAAGGAATGCTATAAATGAGTCAAAATATTTCAGTGGAGAGTAACAAATGAGAAATCCTTCGAATTATGTTTTATTGTTTTTTTCCACTGTTGAGGCTTGAAGAAAAACCACAATTCATCTTAAAAAGAAAACCAAAGGCTATTTCACTGTGAGACACTACAGAGTTTGAAGCAGTCTCACAGTAGGAGAGGCTGGGAGGAGACCTGCCCCTGTATGGACACAGCACCTTAGTGCCTGGGTCACCTTCAGAGCAGCAAATTATCGGCAAAGGCAGGACATTGTGTTTGAGACAATTCTAACCCGACTTGATGACTTTTATGGGACTATGGTTCTTTTGATTACTTTTTTGAAAAAGAACTTGGGAAAATGACCATTTGGAATATGAAAACAGAATACATGTATTCATGTTTCATATGTTCTCAGATTTGTTGCAACCTGAAGGCACCTGAGACAAATATGAGCTAAACCTAAAGAGTTCCACTATGTTAAATGATGAAAATTTGCAAGCATTGGCTTCAAAAGGGCTAGAAAACTCACCATTCAGTGGAAAGATGTTTTCTCTCCACGGATATTCGGTGAAAGCTATTGTTGTTTATACACCTGAGGCAAATCTTTATGCATTTAAACCATAATCATAGCCCTAGTGTGTGGCATTCTGGTATAGGAAGTTGGTCTGTGAAGAGCTAAATGACCTCATTGAAAAACCATGGACAAGCCAAATATTAAATCACGTGAACTGTTTCATGTATTTCTTGATTCCAGCCTTAGCTCTTGTGGTCACTATTTTACAGAAGCAGAAAAGTAGAGGCCAAATTTACAGCAGGAAGTCATCCAGCAAAGTCACGGGAGTTTTATGAGCTCATGTTATGTCTGAATCTAGTTTCGGGGCAAACCAAGGCTGGAGAATCTGGAATTTATTCCACTAAGAAACCAAATTTATTAATCCCCTCATTCCTTCTCAACCTATACTGCAGCTCATTAGCAAAAGAACTAGTTGTCTATCGGTTTTTTGATGTATACTGAATATAGAATCAGGAAAATATGCACATCTCCATGAGGCTTTTCCACTTCTCACTGTGACTGGAAGTTCTCACAACCTGCAAAGACTAGAAATCTGAGAGACCATTTGTGAATTTCTAATACCTTGAAGGGCGTTTCCAAAGACTTAGATGTTAGAACCTTCACTTTGGGTACTCAGCCTTTGCCTGAGATATTTGCTAGCTAATATAGGAAATGGAGAGGTAACAGGAAATCTTTAACCTTCAAAGAGTGCTATAGGGCACCACTACTGGCCATATTGTGGTATTCTTTAATAATATAGCTTGTGTTGTTATAGTGCATTTCTCTACAAATGGACACTGAGGGGACATCTGGTGATGACTTGGGGAGTGTTTTGACCTTACAAGACAAAAAAGCAGTGGGAGCTGCAGTCAGTCAGCAGCAAGCCTTAAAAAAAAACTATAGAAAGGCTCTAAATTCTTTGGGTTTCATGAGGGCATATGTGGGAACATGAGGATTTGGCGTTAGGGTGGGTAAAGATAGTCGCATGTCTAGCAAATGCAATACAATGCAAATTCACATTACATAAGAAGAAAGGGAGAGGGAAACTTCCCAGAGCCTCTAATGATTCAGCACTTCTGCTGCAATTAATTAATGCTGCTTTTGTGTAAGATAAAAGGAAAAGGGGAGCTGCAAATGAGCCCCTCCTTCCACATAAATACAGGAAATTGTTTTTTTCCAGGAGAAAAATCAATTAAATCCCTGATCTCAAAACCACACAGTGACTCAACAACAGGAGGCAAACTTCCAGCCTCGCCACACTGTCACGCCATTAACGAAGAGCTGAGGTTATTTCTACTACGTCAACCATGGCAGCAATACACTTCACTTGTTTTTGCTTTCTCTCCCTCCAGCCAAAGGGATTTCGACGGTACTACAGCTCACCACTACTCATTCATGAACAGTTTGGCTGCATCAAAGAAGTGATGCCTATTGGTAGGTTTTGATTGCTTTTCTGTTCAGTCTCCCTTTGGCAGTGCTCTGCAACAGCAGCGGCAGACTTCCAGCCGTGGTATTTACCCTCAGCAGCCTTCCAGCTCCTTTCGGTGACTGGATGCCCTTCTGCCATCTCAGGAAAGGACCACTTCAAAGATACAAAGCTGGAAGAGGAGAGGGTGTGTTTATTGTGCGTTTCACTCAAACCCCCATACATATAACCTCTTAGCAATTACCCTGTTTGTAATAATAACTACCTGAGATCAAGGTGGGAACTTAAGAGAGAAGAAACACTGGAATGTTGAGGTGAAGGTCTGAGCAGGGAAGAACCAGATAAAAGACAGAGAGATCAAAACAACAGGAGGCATTCAAAACACTGGTCTGGCTTTTGAGGAACATTCTTAGGTTGCTGTCCTTTTTCATCCACACTTCTTACTTTCTTCATATTTTTCATTATTGCCTATTTCTACACATTGTCCAAGTATTTAAAAGACCAGATTCTGCTTACTGTAATACAAAATTCCTGAAAAGAAACATTTTGAAATGGAGAAGTTGAGTTGATTCTGGAAAATATTTCTCCCCATCAGTAGTCTGACCAGGCAAGCCTGACAGTACAAAAAATGAAAGCCAAAACTAGGCAGTCAGTTTAAACTGACTTGTCTGAGGAGATTTACTTTGTTGTTTTCAGCAGTTTAAAAAAAAAAAAAAAAAAAAAAAGTGAATTGCATGAATTTCTTCTAAGTTTCTCTTTGTAAAAATCCGGTTGTTTTTGTCAGAAGTAATAGAAACATTTTGAACAAACTCTGGCTAAAAAATGAGGTGTGCTTAGCTCTCATCAAAATTCAAAATCCCATATATTTTCTCAGTATTTTGGCCAAAATTTCCCTCCTTCTAGACAGTGCTCCAAATGTACTGTATTCTACGTGTCTGCTGCCTTGTACCACAAGGGAGGCTGAGGTCTAATAATGCAGTATGTAGAAGAGGATTTGAACTGAATTTGCTCATGCCAATTGAAGGCATCCATTTCTCTGCCATGGAAGATGACTTTTGGGGACAGCTGTGAGGGAGAGTGGGAGTGAGAATTGAACAAATATACGCCAGTGGGGGTGGTGGCCTTTCTAGCTACCCCTAGACTGAGCTGAGCAACCTGGAGCACATTCCCAACAGCAGGTACTTACTCACACCTGCCCTCAGACCCCATATGGACCTGCAGTGGGGATGTCGGTACCTTTCAAGGAAGATCCAGGCCACCCTGTTTATCCACATTAGCCAAGATGATGGCCCACCCACACCATGAGGATGCTCAGGCACAATGCAGGGCTTTTCCCTTCAAGCACCTACTGTTGAGAGCAATCCAAGAGGTCAGTGGTAGGAACAGGCAGCAAACATGGATTAAAGCCTCCTGCTACTTTGCCTTTCTTACCTCAGTGTAGGCAGCATCAGTGGTGATGAAAGAAGGAGGATGGCAGGTCAAGAGAGGCAAGGGCAGGGACCCAAAGAGCCTGTATGAGGGGAGGATGATCTCTATGGGAGCAGAAAGGCAGCAGAAAATTGCCAGCAAAAGCCAATTCCACTAAGTTCATCAAACAATTTTTATCAGGATAGTCACCCAACTTGTGCCTAAGCAAACATGCCAACATGTTGGTAGAGGCGGGTGTTTCTCCAAGTGGAGCAGGAACATGACCAGAAATATCTTCAAGGCACTGATGCATGTTTTGCTCCTTCTGTTGCAGCCTGTGGAAATAAGGTTGACCCTGTGTATGAAACTCTCCGCTTTGGGACTTCCTTAGCCCAGAAAACCAAAAAAGGCAGTTCTGGAAGTGGGTCTGACTCTCCCAACAGAAACTCTGTAAGTATCCAACATCTTTCTTCCATTTTCTTTGTGGAGGAGCAACAGATATTCATTCACAGGAGTTTGTATCAGAGTTCACAAAACTTGTATTTCAAACTGTAAAAAAAAATTAATTTCACTCTCAGCTTCCAAAATGAGACCAGAAAACACATTATTTTTGCAAACTTGTGTTTTAAGTATCTTTTAGATAACTCTTGAGAGAAAGAGAAAAATACAAATTAAATTAATAATCTTTTACTGGATTGGAAAAGGAAATCATATTCTTTTGATTTTGCGTATCTGTGTAAAAGTGGAACAGAGATATTTAAGTGTCATGCTGAAGTAGATGCATCCTGCCTGTTGTTGATGGTGGGCATTTACCCTTCATACAAGTGATAGTGATGGATTGGAGTCCTCAGAGCCTAGATTTAAAAGTACAAGCTCCACAGTACAAGCCCAGTCAAAGTTAAGCCACTGCTACCGCAACAAGGCAATGGACTGGCTTCTCCACCCCTGCCCAGCGTAGACTCAGGAGAGGAGCATCAAAGATTTGGGCTCCTCTCTCCAAAACCAAAAGACAGGCACGGGTGCTCAGCTTGTTGTATTTAGGGAGATTTTCACCTTCATGTTAATCTGTGTCATTCACTCTCTCCTATCATAAAAGTCACTTTCTTCAGGACCATGGCAGAAGAGCTGCAGAAGGAGGTCAAGGGAAACAATAGTTCCCTTAACCCTACCTTTGCTAAATACCTAGTTCATCAATAACAATTACCAATTTCTTCCTTACAGAAATGGTAATTTCAACAGTATTGGGACCCATGAGATCAGAAGCTCACTCATGGTGCTGAAAGAACATTTCATACCCTCTCACCTCTCATAAACAGGCACTTAAGCCTATGCTTGAGGCTCTCTTTTTTTCCAAGACATCTTCCCTACTCCACCTCTGGAAAAAAAAAAAAAAGAAAAAAAGAAAAATCACACCTGAATACACTGCAGGCTAAAGCTGTTGCTCGTGTCTAAAAATCAGACCCACAATATCTGACAACGTCTCCTGCACTCACCTCAGAATAACAATCACCAGGCACAGAGACATAATGAGACTTGGTCTCCAGGCCTCAGAGCAAATACTTACATGTTTAATTTAACATTGTGCTAATGTCTGTTTATGTTTGGTACAACATTTCCCTGGCACTTAAATGTATGCTCACTCACATGGCTGAACTGTAACCTCAGGTGGTATAGGTGGCCTCTAATCAGACATGTCAGATGGGAAAGAAGACAGACAAATTTAAACAAGAACTAAGTGAAATCAGCAAGGGAATTATTAAAGGACATGTCCTCTATCCACCCTTGTTTGTGCCTTAAAATGAATTTGGTAATTTCCATTCTCTTTTAAAACCCAAAGTGACTCTACCACCTGTCGCATTGTGATTACAGTTCTTTCTTTCAATTATTTAATTTACTTTGAAACAGAAGTTCTACAAATGTAATTATTGCTTTCTAAATCAATAAAGCGTTATGTTGAATTATGAATGACAACTCAAGCGTAGAAATCACGAATGCTGTGTCAGCTTGCCCTAGGGAATTGATCATAACTAGGCGGGGTGTGGGTGTAGAACGAGGAACCCAAGTTCATTATGGGAATTTCTCCAGGGCATTAAGGCTGAGAGACAATATAACATGTGTCAGTGTACAAAAAATAGAAACATTAGAGAACTGAAAAAACAGTCATGTGAAACCGTAACTTCTGCCACTGCAAGCCTGTGGATTGAGACAAGGATAAAAACCAGGGGCAGACACAACCCTGATCCAAATGATGAGGCCATGGAGCTTTACAACTGTGATGTGTGACCCAGGAGCAGGCACTGACCAGTGACCAGAGCAGGCATGTGACACGGAGTCCAGGTAAAATTGCACCAGAGCACGTGAGCTAGCAGCACATGTGCAGTTAATAACACATAGGGACTAAGATCTTTCCCCAGTGGTCCTCAGCTGCAAGGCTTATAGCAGCACAGGGGCATTGCGGCTGGGATGTGCCCCAGCCCTGGGAGCTGGGGAGTGCTTCAAGGTTCTGCCTTGTCACCAAATCAGGGACACCAGGGACATGGTGACACCTGGGATCCTACTTCACCTCACAGGTGGTATACAAGCTGTCAAAGGGCTAGCTCTGGGTCAGAGCAGCATAGCTGCTCCTGCTGAAGGTAGTTAAAATCAAAGGCAGCTAGCTTAGCAGCTGTGCCTTGCCTCTACAGCCATGAAGTGTCCAGAACTGCAGTTCATGTCTCTGCACAGAGTAGAGCTAACTGTTTTACTTTGAACTAGCCAGGGTATTTTTAACATGACTGTGCAGTGTGGACACACCCACTGTGATTTTTCAGCCTGGATTCTGCAATTCCCATAAAAGAAAGTGGCCATATGCTCCAAATTTACAACCTACTGCTTCCGTCAAAAATGTGCTTCTGCAACCCACATTTATACAGAAAGTTACTTGAGGTGATGTAAATGTGATTCCAGTACTTGTTAGTATTTTGTGGATCAGGTCCTCTCAAAAGCAGCTTTGTACCTCTATCATTTCTATTAGAGCATTTGTCACATAGCTCTTGACTGAAAAATCATTAAAGGTAATGGAGGTTACTTCAGGAGCTTTTGGATGAGGTATATACTGAAAAGCCGTCACTACATTCTATATGCCATAGTACCCAACAAAATATTAAGCTAATCAACAATTATGAAGCTACTGTATGAAGACTGAGAAATATGCCATAGCAATGAGCTGAAAAATAGCTAGTACTTGCTATTTCAAGAAAGCTAGTCTTTCCCTTCTCCACCCAGCAGCTAGAAATCCCTAGATATGCTCTACACTGACTTTGTGTTAGCATTGCTATTGCAGTGCCTTCTCATCCAGGTGGTGACCCGTTTGTGCCAGCTGTAAGACAAGCATGACTTGCTGCAAAAGTCTGAGTCTAAAAACAAGGCATAACAGAGCGGTAAAGTAGAAGGGTCTTAAAATAGCAAGGGAAACAAGATAACCACAAAATACCTGTGGCTTAAATCTACCTTTAGCCTCTTTGTTCATTAGTATCCTTGGATAGCTAGGAAAGTACTAGATAGAGGAAATTGTCAAAGTACTTTCTAAAAAAAGTTTTGTTGTCAACACTAATAAAAGGAAAAACATATAAAAAGCTATAAAGCAATTCAGATTTTGTGCTCCCTGAACAAAAGCAGGGAATGTTCCTCATTTGGCTTTTCTTCCTGTAATGCAAGCAACGGTCTGTAAAGCAAAGCACAGAGCTATGTGTACAGTACAATTGTAAAGTATCATGGAATAATGAAGTTAAATCCTTCCATGTGTCTTAAAATCCCATTAACAAGAAATAAATAAAGCTTAGGAGGATATAAGGATTTACAGTTTTTCAGATTAGAGGGAGCACCTGACTCAAGTTCAATGTTTGGGTTTTTTATGGTTATCAAAGATGTTTTACCCAAAAGAAGTCAAGTGTGGAGAGTTCAGAAACTGAAGTTCCATAAGGTCAGATTCGGACAGAGTTGTTTGGAGCAGCTCCTGGTTCCTGTCGGGCTATACATGGAGAAGCTGACTACCCAGCCAAGGAATCTGGTGCCTTATGCAGAGTATACTTCTGAGGCTTGAGATTATGTCATCCCACGTTTTCCTACACCCTAGAACTATGGGTCCCTAATCATGATTGACATTAATATAGTACAAATACGAAATCATAGTAATTCTAACAACAACATTTGGGTTTCATTTTTCCCTAACCAATACCAGCTATATGGCTGTTGAAAAAGAAAGTGAGGGCAGATACTTAAAGACTGACTTCATCAACTCCTTCACACTCCAGCTCCTTCTTTCACAGAATGTTAACAGAGTTAAAATCACCCTTACATTACAGTTATTTTACTGAAGAATGTATTCAGGGTAAATAAATTAATAGTTTCAATTAATAGTCAGTCTCCTTGGTAGATAGCTATTTAGTATACCTGCAGGATCTACAAAATCCCCCAAACCCTTTCTATTTTATACAGAGAACTACATTGTTTAACATAATCCTTTGTTTCTTAACTTTCACTTCACTTTATACTGCAGAAATCTTTTGTACTCCAGATTGTAAACTTGATCTGGAGTTCTTTCTGGGTTTTCATTGCTCCCTGTGAAGCAGGTATTTGTTGTGCATCACTAGATACAATGTTTTCTGTAATACCATTAGGCTGACTTGCTCTGCTCTGATAGCACCCAAGTATTGCGTTCCCCGAAGGCTCTTGCGTGGTCTTATATCACCTCATTGCTCCCTTTTTTCTGGCTTATCCCATCTCATTTGCTCTTTCTGTCCCTGCAGACAGCTGACCTGGCAGAAGTTCCTGAGGAAGGCGATAGCTCTGCAGGCACCCTTGACATAAGCAGGAAACGCAGCAACAGCGGTGAGTGCTGCCAGGCCAGGATAGCATCTTCAGATGTATAGCCCTGTGTTCAGCCTATTTCAGATGGGGGTTATTACGGCATGTCCATGTTTTAGCAGCATTCTGGTTTTCAAAGCAGGAGGTGAGTGGGGCATGTAGTTGGTGCAAGAATTTGGGGAATGCTTTTTGCCATTCAGATTAAATCCAAGCCACCAATTTTCTTAATTTGTTGTGTCTATACCTGACACTGGACAAGGTTTAGGTCCATTCCCTATCTCCTATGCTTCATGAACATGACTGTAGACTAATCACTTCACATTCTTCGGTTCCACACTGGCAAAATGGAACAAAAATAATACTTCCTTTCTTTTCCATATGTTTGACTTGTCTACATGTCTCTGTATACCATAACCTCTTTGGGATAGGAAATGAATCATATACTATCTGTATGTCTGTAAAATATCCAACACAATGAATCCTGATTATAATTGCAGCTTCTCAGTACAACTACAATAAGCACCCAGTAATATTAATAGCCCAATTCTTTTGTATGCTTTGCAGTACAAGAGTAATGTTTTTACAGCATTGTTATGACGGGATTTCAAGACCATCATACCAATCGAGAGCTTGGTAACGAAATCTCAGCCACTGAGGGCTGGTGTTTGTGACCCTGTTCTTGAATTCAGTCATGGTGAGGGAAGCAATAAGTACAAAGGGTTTTGGAGTGCTAAGCAAAACTTCAGGCCCAAACTTCTTTCATAGCACCTGAAGGCTGCTTTGATGAATCACTCATGAGATGTACACTACAAAAATAAATCACAGTGAGCATAGCTTTCTTCATAGCACCCCCAGTGCTCCTTACATGCTGCTAGCAATTCATGTAGGTGAAATGCCAGCTTCAGCAGTCCATTCCCATTTTATGCTACCTCCTTATTCCTTTCCTTCCCTCCTGGTCCTATCACCTCTCACTGTGCTCAGTCATTTTCTCCCTCTCATTTTGTGAACATCCCATCTACGTTATCTGCTTTCTCCTGACAATTTTTTTAGGTTTTCTGTCTTGCAAGTGTAAGTTGACCTGACCTGGTTGAAGAATTCAGTCTGCTTCACATTGTTTAATCCTGCCCACCTGAGATTAATTTGGCTCTGTTTGAGTTTTCAGATAACTTTTTATTTCATTGTCGATCACTAGTTTCATTTCTGAAACCTAGAGAAACTTTTTTCTCTGAGATCTGTATTCACTGAATGCACTGAGAGGCATTCAAGGAACTTACTCAAAGAGATTAGCTTAAAAACTCAGCATGTGTCAAATCTCTAAATAACTTCCGCGGCACATTAATGATTCCTTTGATCAGCACTGGCTTTTTTACAATCCATCCTTCAGAGGCCCAGGGTATAAATTATGCATCAGTCACTCCAAAAATTTCCCCTTGGTAGATTTTTAATAAAATGCCTACACTGTTTGCACAAGCTATGGAAATGGTGAAAACCTTTTCAGACTGTAAAAATCCCTGCCCTTTTTTTTTTTTTCTGCAGCTGCTAGGGCAAACAAATATGAAAATAGATGGATTTCTGTTGTGTGGAGATGTGAACTACATACCTCTATGGCCTTCAGATTCAAGCCTCTCCCACTAATATCCAGAGACCATGAGCTAAACAGAGATTAAAAATTTTACAAAGTAAATTCAAAATGTTGTTACAGGGTGATTCAGCACTCCTTTTTCTTCAGTCGTCCACTGCCTCTTTAGCAGGCAGTTCCACATTTATGCCTTGATGAATCAGGTCCATACCAGTTGTGGTTTTCTTTTTTCCATTTAAAAACTATCTTCTGCAAATAAGATTTTAGGAAAATGTACATTTAAGACTCTTTGCTTAAAGGGAAATAGTGGAAAAGACACAGGCTGCAGAAGGGTGAAAGGACCCAGTACATGTGCGGCTGTGTAATTGCTCCTATAGACTCCTATGGCAACAACTTAAAGGGAAGACTCTTTCATTCAGGCCCTGGCACACATACTATGAAGCAAAGCTTCCTAGTTTACAACTGTAAGATGGCATACCTAATTTCCAGCCCTTCAGCCTCCTCTAAGCCAGTTATACTCCTTCACAGCTGTGAATTGCCATCTGTAACAGAAATCCCACAAGCCAAAATGTACTTTAAGTGACATGTGTGAACCCGTTATCAACAAGGATTTGAGCACTTTCTCCTCGAGTCAAATATGGGATGTCCTCCTTGCAAACCCAGGTCGGTGAGCACTTCTCAGCAAACACAAGGATACAGTCCAGCCCCCTCCCCACCTGCTGGGTCTGCTCCACACCTCACGAGGCTGTACACTAGTAACTCAGCTTTATTTTCTGTCGCCTAGCAGAAATTACTCCAAACATGATGCCGAAATACTTCCACTTTGTCTGGTGAATGACTTTCTGCAAGTCCAAAGTGCTTCTGGTTACCCAACTCGTTATTCACCAGAACTTTTTCTATTTGCCTCCCTAACTCCTTTTCCTCTGGACACAAAACACAAAGCATAGTAATTTGAGTAGGACTTAAGCCAAGCCAGATTGTAACAGCAGCACTTTACACTCCTTTAGACAGATGTCAGATATATGTATACCTCTATACTAGAAGATACAGGAAATTAATTATATTTTTAAGTTTTTCCCTCTGCTACTTATGACAGTTTGCAGCGTCAGAGTCCCTCTACAACAAGACTTGGTGAGGAGCAGAGTGAGGCCCCCAGGTCAGCTGCAGTCAGACCACCTGGACGCAACTTAGGGCATTTTCAGGTTAAATGCTGCAGGTATCGCCTCACATGCTGTCTTCACATTCACACATTGGACTTTATGACTACAATATTGTCTTACATTTTATCAGAGAACAGCTGCTTCTGTATGCTCATGGATGCATATCACTTTGTACAAATCTTTCTCATGCATGATGTGGCTGTTGTTTTAGCTATCTTCCTGTGTTACAAGAACACGACGATTTTTTTCAACGTCTACATACAACTCTACTGTCAAGGAACCTTACTATTTCAGTCATAAAACTTCTTCAAAGACGCTTTGGTTGGGTTGTCATTTACAGTGTAGAATAGCCACAGAAATATGCGTTAATGGAAGAAAGGGTGAGCAAGTGAATGAGCAGAGAGGGAAAGAAATCAGCAATTTGGTGTTCCCTGGCACCTTCTTTCCCCTGAACGCATGTAACTATATCACAGAGAAACAAAAAGAAAATGCACTCAATCAATCAGCCTGCTACTTACTACCATTTTGGTGATTTCCAAATTGTTAGAGACTACAAAATCCAGCTTCTGCTCAAAACACCTGCAGAGGTAAATGGTGGGAGAAGATGCTGATAGTTCTAGCTGTTCAAAGACTCCAGCTATTAAAATCACATTCAGACTTTATCCAGAATCAAGAAACATCAGGCAATTCTTAAAATGCGAAGGGGGAATTCAGTCAATGTAATAAATCCACTGTGCTTTTTCTAGGGAGACAACAGAGGACAGGCATCAGTCAGCTCATGCAGCAATTACAATAGAGGGTAACTGATTAGATATCAGGTATGTTAGGTGCTGTGACCATTGCCTTATTCTGTGAGTTTCTGATTTAGTAACTTAGAAGCAAATTTTCACACAGGCCTGTGTCTCGGATAACTCATCCTGATTTGAAAGCAATTCAGGTGCCTCCTGTAAAATCAGAGAGAGAGGCAGCATATCCAGTGCCCCCCAGGCAGGGACTAGTGGAGAGAGAGATCAAAGACAGCTATTAAATATTTAGAGACAGAGGGTCGAAGAGGGGGGAAGAAGGGTTTTTTGTATACAAACTTGCCGCAATATTGCTCATATATGGTCATCAGGTTTTGCAGGTGCTTTTAAATGGAAATATTGCTCATCCTAAACATGAAAATACAGCATTCAGTGTGAGGAAAAGGCTGCTGGACTTCAAATAGTAGTGCAGTTAGGGGATTATTCCCAGTGCTGTACTTGTGTATATGCACCTGGTCAAAATGGTTTCTATGTTACAATTGTAAATTCTTCAGGACAGAGATTGCTTTGTGCCATGTCCAGTGGTATATGTGGTTTTGTTGGGGGTTTAGAAGGGTTCAGGGGAGAGGACAAGGGATTGAAGAAAGTAAGGGGGAAAGGGAGGAGATTATTGAAATAAAGGTGATCCTGTTGAGGTGAAGAGTCTTAAACTACTCCTAAAATGTCATGCGTTTGCTTTATTTCAGTGTTTACATACTCCGAAAATGGCACAGAACACTTTGGAGAAGAACCAAAGAGTATACATTCCCCGGTATGGGCATAAATTTTGTGACAATGCAATGGGAAGGGGAAATCATATAAAAGGCTTGTTTTTATGGATAGCTGAGTACCTTGAGTAGGTCTGCTGGGGCACTATTCTGGAGAAGCATTGATATCTGACTGTCATGTTCTTATAGCATTTCTGGGCCCCTGACCACAGTTGGAAGCAATATACAGGACTGGATGGCTCTTTGGTTTGCCCATTGTGGTCCCTTTTACGTTCTTCGGTTTATTACAAATGGATAGTGTGAACAGAAAAGATCCAGTGTGGAGGCAATGTCATTACATTAGAACTGCAGTAATGTAAAAATCACAGATTTTATTTGGAAAATTATTTGGGGTTTGTTTTAGGTGCTTTTCTTTTCTCTAGATTACCAGTGGAGAAAGGGAGGAGAGAGAGTAGCCAGTCTTCTCTGTGGGAAGCCCAGTGCAAGCAGCTGTTTAAGCTTTTCCCACCCTGTTTTTTTGGACCTGTGCACTGTAGAACTCTACCTCCATCCATAATAAGGACTGTATAATTGACACTTTATATAATGCCTGTAATAGACTGCTGGGCTCATAAGAGTCATACATTAACAGAGAGCAAAATGCATACTCATTTTTAAGATCTCACTCAAAAGACCAACTTGTGCAGATGTCTGCTTGTGTGTTTTGGAAGACTGGCATTTGATCTTGGGGTTCAAAGAATCTTATTTCTAAATAAAGATAGTTACTGCCTTAGTGGCTCACAATGTATCTGGGCCATAGTCCTCCGAGGCAATGAGATGATTCTGGCTCATTTCTTGGAAGATGAGGCCCTGGGTCCTCAGTCCTTAACAAAGTGAAGCAAATTCCTGTACAGGACAGATATTTAAATTTTCTCTTTCTCTTTTTTTTTAAAGGGACCATTTTATAAAAGCACGTTACAAATGAACACCTATGTTGCCTTGTACAAATTTGTACCACAAGAAAATGAAGACTTGGAGATGAGGTAAAGCCCCAAAATGCTTGTTACTTGATTTGACCCATATGAACTGAGGGTCATGTGGCTAAATGTGATTTCAGGGGAGGGAGGGTTCGTTCTGACATTTGTACTAAACATTTTGTATAGGGGTATCCACTTGCAGATGCAAAGATAATTTCATAGATAAAAAGCTGGTGACCAACTTTTTTGGCAAGGACACAATAGATAAAATGTTTCAAAAACATTTATGTCACTTTAGAAGTAAGGTGGCTTTCAGCTAGAGAATACTCAGTTTTGAGTTGCTTTATTTTTTCAACCAGAAGTTTTCAGCTAGGAATTCCTTACCAACTCTCATGCTAACACTGAACATTTTACCAGCCCTGTTTGATTTTCCCTCACATTCAGGTTATGTTTGAGAAAAGAGAACAATGTCCAGCTTCTGGATGGCAGTGTTTTCATACGAGAAAGATGCATTCTGAGCTTTGCAAAATAACCTTGTTAATTACAATTTTGAACACTTCCTTCCTCAGTTGTGTATCAGTTTCTAGCACTACAAGGTCTAATCCAAGCCCACTGAAGTGAAAGGACATTTTCTCTTTTAGTGAAATTAGTTTGACTCATGCTACTCACATTTTGCATGGTCTTGCTAGAGCTCTTGTTGTGAAATGTGTCAGCTCTCTTCAGTGCATCCCCTGTATCAAAAAGCCATGCACATGCCACAGAATTTAGGGAATTGCCAGAGAAATGCCCTTCTTGCCAGCATCTCCTTCACTGAAAGCCTTTTTTCCTGTTCCCAGCTGTGCCTTCTCATTGCTCTGGAGCTAATGGGTGGGATGTAAGGCAGAAATTACAAACTTCTCTATCATTCTGCTTTCCTGGCATTTCCTGATCATTATTTTAGGAATGTTAACTCTTTAGGAAATAACCATAGGGTATGGTGACCTCTAGTGCAACTTGCCACCTATTCTGCTTGAGGGATTCCACTTTGTATCCTGATCCTTTAAGGGGTGTATTCCAGCTTGCACATTTGTTCCATGAAGAGGAACACTGCTCAGACAAACCTGCGCTGAACTACCACCCTCATCAACACATAGCAATCCAGAAAACAAGTCATTCTCCAAATTTCTCCTGTCCCTCCTTACTTTTTCCTTTCCCTAGGGGAAAAAGTAACCTGTGGTCTGCAACCTGGACTGTCATGACTAACAAACAGGCTTTTTCCAGAAATACCAACCAGGTTTTAGACTAGTGTTACTCAGCTACAGCAGCATTGTTTGTCCCATGGGCAGAAATTCAGTAATACATGGGTTAACACTGTTTCCTAAGGAATGCCAAATGGCTAGTAATGTCATTTGGTCACTGCAGAGCCAGGCAGGATTCAGCTCAGTTGCATGAATTTTCATTTAACGTAGTTGAGTTGCTGGACATGGGTTCAGCATAGCAATGTTGTCAAGACTTACAAGCACTGTCCTGGGAACCCAAGTCAGGGACCAGACAGACACTGATCCAACTGATATAATGAAGGCAAGCAGCAGGGAAAGGAGCTGAGCTGAGAAGAGGAGTTGAGGGAGATTTCTGGAGATCTCGGCTCACCTCTGAGGGTCTGCTATGCTGCACTTGCAATTCAGCAGCAATTAGTACTTGCCACAACACTGATTTCTTCCTCAGCAGCAAGAGCAGCCAGTCAGGTTTTCCAAATCTCTGGCATAAGTAAAACATGATGTTCCAGTAATATGCTTATTCTAAGAAGTGGCCTTATTTTACAGTAAGTAAAGAGTCCTGGAGACAAGCAACCCCAGGTTTCAGACACTGCAATGAATAGCATAGCACAGCATGGCATGGCATGGCATGGCATGGCATAGCATAGCATAGCAGAGAGTAGAATATTTGGAAGGGGCCTACAATGATAAGTGGTTTCCTGGACACTTTAGGGCTGACGAGCACCTATCTTGCCACCTACTGAAATCTAGAACACTGATGTAGAGCAGACAACTTATCCAGAGTTGTGATTTACAGAAGAAAAAGGTGAGACCTGACAGTGATTTCAACCAGTAGTAAAACACCAAGGAAGATGCCCCCTTTCAGGGCTTAGCAGCCTAAATCTAGGAAGCAAGAGTAATATCAGTCCAGCTGGGACTTCTATTTTGAATCCTTTTTGGAGATTAGCGACATCTGTTTTAGCCCTGTGCGTAAAAAATATCAGAAAGCAAAATCTGCAGGTCTTGCATCTAAAAATCTCAGTGCTAAGACCACTGACATAGAGAAGCTTTAGGTTCAGTTACCATCTTTCTCTGACACCCAAATAAATTTATATTTTCTAAGTTATTTTTCTAGGCTGAAGGGTATTTGGGGGATGGCGCTTTCTAAATCCTTCTTATTGAAAATGTTCATCCTTGCAGTATAAGGGCTCCAAAGGTGGTATTCACTTTGAAGTGGCAGGATGGGCTCCCTCAAAACCTCTTTAAGTGTTTTATATTAAGCAATGACTGGAATAAGGGCCTCAGATGTGCTTTCCCATGGAAGAAATCTTTTACCACTGGGATACGAAGTTGTCTTTTTTCTCTAGCTTCCTTTCTCACCTCAGCAACATTTAATTATTCGAAACACATTGGAACAGCTTCCTGAGGAGGGCTTGAGGAAAATCCTATTGATAGTGCCTTTCTGTGAAAGCTGGAAATCTCTGGTTCGGATTGTGTGGTACTAGGAGGCTAAATGCCTGTTTCTCCAGTTGTCAGCAGCAATGATAACCACTGGGCAAGTGGAACAAAGAGGCACAGCACCACCCCCATCTCCAGCTGCATTCTAGACAGATCCACATCTTCTATGTGTGCTCTAACAGAGCCCGTTAAATTGGACCCGTTATCTATCACATGCTCCAGATGCATATGCAAGCTCTTGTGCTGATACCTCAACTATATAGTGAGCCTAACAGGGTATGCAAAGAAAGCTGAATAATTGGGGGTCAACTGTTAATTTTACTAAGATCAAAGAAATATCTCTTATTAAGCAGACAGAGCTTTCTGAGGTTAATCCGTTTGGAAATGGGCTGCCACTTACTTTCTACAGCGCAGCACTGTTATAATTACATAATAACGTTGATGAAGTGCCACCAATGGGGGGAAGGAGGTCAAATAACTGTTCAACTACCTGCACAAAATTAGCTCAGCACATTTTGCTATTAGCATTTCCAGCCAAATTATTCTCCTAGTTCTGCTTTGGTACTAGTCAGCTGGATGCTGATACTTAGCAATTACAACCCTGCACCACACATTATAAAGGTAAATATGTCCCATTCAAATCAAAAAGACATTCCTGGGCAGAATTATATCCCTGCTGACTAATTGCCTTTGTCAGTTAAATAGAACTATTTTCCTGCTGCCTTCCTTCTGCAATCACAGCTTGAAAACACAGATGATAAAGTGGTGTGTCCCAACAATGTGAAATGTCTTGAAGTAACAAGATAATGCCTGTAACAAATAGGGACTGCGTTTTAAACGGTTTCATATTAAACAGGAAGCAAAAAAATCCAGTTCACAGGTGTTGTCTCAAAATAAAGATCTAGTCCCAATATACAGAGACTCTCTTTCTATGTTACCATGTATGATTTAAGAAAACCTTGCTGCCTCATTGAGTCTACCTGCAGTGAATGCTCAATAAAATGACCAAGGAAGGACCAGCTTCCTATTAGAAGGTAATTGTGGAAGCTGATGCAGCATAACAATTAAGAGTCAGCTTAATTTACTTTTCCTCTTCTAATTACAGGCCAGGGGATATGATCACTCTTCTGGAAGACTCCAATGAAGACTGGTGGAAGGTGTGTGCTAATTATTTCATACCTATCTGTTTTCTTTCCAAAGGGAAAAATATGTTATTTTCAATACTGAAATTGTATTAAAGCTACTAATGTTAATGACCTTCATCTATCAATATGTTTTCTCCACAGGGGAAAATTGATGACAGAACTGGATTTTTTCCTGCTAACTTTGTTCAAAGAGTACAACACGATGAGAAGATTTACAGGTGTATCAGGACATTCATTGGCTGCAAGGAACAGGGACAGATAACTCTGAAAGAGAACCAGGTAGGTTCCCCTGTGCCAGATCCCCACCAGACTTGAGCATCCAGCAGTCTGACCAATGACTGGACGGAATGTTGTGCAAGACGAACACAGGCAGATGCTGTTCACTGCAATTTTACTACAAGATTTATTAATTGTATGGTAGTAGTGTCTAGTAACCAGTTAAGAACAGTGTTGGCCTTGTACAAGCACATAATCCCTGCCTAACGTAGCCTAAATTTTCAGTCTTACAGACATTCACAAAGATACTTTACGTATTATGCACTCTTACTGACTTCAGAGGGACAGCTTGAAGAACACACAGTCTTAGAGGTAGACTTTGCGTGCGTGAAAAATGGTCTGTTTTTCTCCTCACTATTAGAGCTACTCTGACAAAAGACAGTGGCTCCCTACCCAGACCTTACCTTGCCCAAAGATCTAAACACAGCTCATTGTTTTGGCTTCAGCAGGAGCAGAGTTAAGACAGCACCAAACAAACCTGTAAATCGCAAATTTAACTCTTATTCACCAGTTGCAAAGTATCTTTATTCATTAAGTGCTTGTGTCACCACTTACACACCTTCTCTACAGGCTGTAATTTATTCTAAACTAGAACTGCTGCTGTGAGTTAAAGAACACCACGTACAGTGAGGAATCGCAGGGTCCATTCACCCTGGCATATTTTAAGCAGTTCCTTCTACTTTTGTCATTCGGGTGGGTTCACAAGGTGAAAGACATGGCCACCATTATGGGTTGTGTCTCTGATCTGATTTTAAATGTGATTTAAATTTTTACCAGCCATCCAGCTGTCAAGTCTGGTGATTCTGGGGTATAAATGCTTGCTGAGGTAAAGTGAGAGAAGGATAGGGCTTGAAATCTACATTAAGGGACAGTCAGGTTTGTGGCATAAGTTCATTTAAATAGGAGGATGGCTGACTAAGGATGACGCACAGCCTGGGATTTCTGACACCTGGATGAAATAGAAAGCTATATTTTTCTCATTGCATCTTATGAAGCCCAATGTTCTTCCACCTCATCGGGTATTTTCTTTCCTTTGGCAGTTGATATCACGTCGCCAGGAACTGTTTGCCTTACAGTGCCTGTAGCAGTGCCACTGATTTTAATAAAGTAGAGCAGAAGTCAGCATCAGGGTGGGCTTCAGGGCCACAGGTTTTTTCCACACAGAGCTTCTGTAACATTTCACTCCACTGGTGGATAAGGTTAACTTGTACCTTTGCTGCAGCTGCCTTGTAGCATAGCAAAACATACAAGTGCTAACAATTCTTGGGTATACGCAGCTTTTTAAGGAAGGCATAGCAATACAGTAACCTGAATATATTTTAACTGCCTGTCTGCACAGAGTAAATTGGGCAGCCCTGAAGTTGCTAGAAAGAGAGAAGGTGCTTAAATTTTTTTGACCCAGCACCTCTTTTGCTTGTTTATATATGTGTACACAGAGGGGAAAAATATTACCAAAGCAAAATAATGAGAGGTTTTTGCACCCTGTGTGCTCTAGTATAAGCAATGCACAAGGGCAAGGCTTAGGGAAACGGTGGTGTGAGAATATGGCAGGCCACCATGAGGGACCGGTCAAGGTCTGAGTCCCTTCTTGTCAGTGGGCATACCAGAGCCTCTCTGTTAGAGTGGCTGCTGCTGCAAACAGTGTTTCTTGTCTCATTTCTCACAAAACCACAGTTTCCAAGTGGGCAGGTCTGGCAGCTTCATCTAAACACAAGGATTTACTATTGTCCCTATTTCATAATAGGCTCACAAGGGAACTCACCACCAGGAGTTTGTCATTGTCTCCAGTAGGGCAGGAGGTAAAGAAAGGGATGAATGCAACCTGTCTGTCTACTACTTCCTCTTTTTTAGCAAACTTCTTCAGCCCTGTCTCAAACTCATGCAAATGCTGAGGTTGAATGTGAATGCTGTCAGGTCCTCACTCCACATGGAAGAGGCTTCAGAGGAAGAAATAAATAAACATTTGGTGTAAAACATGGAACAGAGATCAGACTGAACAAACACATGAATGCAGAGACATGAGAGGAAAGGAGTTGAGCCAAGAGATCCCACTCCACCTTTGCACAAATTATGCAAAAAGAGGACATTCAAGTAGCTTCAAGGCCATTTTGAGTAATTTCCAGGTGGGACAGTCACAGTGAGGCCCTGGAATCTCATCTGCTTCCGCTATCCCTCCATTCAAAGTTTGAGGCCCCCCATAGTAGCCCCCAGTGAGAACTGGCAGCCTGCACAGCGCCAACACGTAGCAGCAGCATGGGGACAGGAGCACAAAGACTCTTGAACCCAGCCTGCAGGACATCTACCCACCATGGAGATCACTGCCTGCATAGCACAATTTTTTTAAATTTTTTTTTTTTTTTTTTTTTTTAGCAGAACAGCTTTGCCTTCACTGTGGAACAACTCTTATTATAAAAAACATTTTAATTGTTATTGGGAATTTTTTACTCTAAAATTTTATTTCATATTTCCAAAGTCAATTTTTTTCTTCTTTCTTCAGCTGTTTCTCTTATCTTCTGTCCTTTATTTCCCTGTTTTTCCCATGTGAAGCAGAGAGGAGTGCAATAGGGAAGACATAAAAAGAAAAAAAAAACCAAACCCACATCTGAATGGGACTTCTGGGAAAAGTTTGGCAGAGTTCTTTTTTGTTTGTTTGGTTGGTTTGGGGATTTTTTTTGTTCTATTTGAGGATTTCTGTGGGGTGTAACCAGCCATTTTAGCTGTCCAGAGTGCTGTGAGCACAATATATGTTCTACTTGCAAAGCACTAGCTTGTTCCAGATTAGCAAGAAGAGGAGATTATTCATTACTACTAATTCCTGTCAAGTCTCACTTTAGCTAGAAGAACTCATTAACTGGTCTAATAAATTCCTGTGACTATAGTATGGCAAATTGTCTTCATTTTATACAGTTCATTTAGTAGGTCAAATTCTGTAGGGTCTAACAAGAGTCCAGAACCATTCTGACAGTAAAGGCAAGGATGATATGCCAACAGGAAAACTTATCCAGTGATAGTAATATTAATTTTCAGTATATTGCTTGATACCATCCACAGTTTATACTGGAGATTTCTATCCCCTTTGTGCCTTATATGAAAGTTCCCAAGTAGAGAGCCTGTTCTTGTGAGGCAAAAGGCAATATATTCACATCAGCAAAGCCACAGGAATACCTTAAGAAAAGCCCTTTCAGGCAAGCAGAGATATTTTCACAGTTTGAAGCACAGTGGATGAGGACTTTCTCCAGAATCACTTGCCGGTTTCATGCCCTGAGAATAACATTTTCATGCAAACCTTTCCCGTAAAGCTAATACTCAAGGAGAGGACTGGGGGAAAAACAACACAGTTGGCTCACCCATCTTGAGCAATATGCACAAACTAGTCTTCACAAAGGATCCTCTGAAAATTTCGTTATGAAATATGAAACCCAGCCTGGGGGAGAAAAAGTGTACTGCTTCAGAGGCATCAACATCTTGGAGTTTAGGGTTCACTGACAGATTTGTGGGTCCTGAAACAAATTCAGAAGACAACTGAGTACCACAGGGTTCAATCAGGAGTCTGTGGGAGGGAGGCAGACTTAGACCTGACATCAATAAAGCAAGATTATTAACAGGAAAACCAAACCCAGCCAATTTCTGTGGCTTTCCGCTCTTTTAAGCTGTCTCACACACAAGACTGGCTGCATAATTTCCAACTCAGATTGATTGTACCATCACTTGGATATATAAATTTTTCTCCAGCCTGTAACTTCTGCTCTAGCCTACCCAAATTCATTACCACACATTATACAAATACTTCTTTGCATGACTACAGGCTCTGATTTGACCTCTTTTCATAAAAGAAAAAGTCACCATTTTTAACAGATACATCTTATATATCATCAGTGTTTGAAAATCATCTCTTAAAAATGCCTCTAACAGTTTTGGTCATCCTTATTTTCACAGAAGTCATAGAAATCTGTTGTTTGAATGTCTATTTTTATTCCTCGTATAATAGCCTACTTACTTACTTAAATAAAGGAAATATCCTCTTTAAAAAAAACCCTACTCACACCCTTTACTGGCAATCTTTCTGACGTCTGCAGTCACACTAATACAAACCACTTACTTTAGAGTTGGGCTTTTTGCGATTAAATAACACAATTGATTTTAAATTGCACAAGTGATCATGTGCAATAAAAATGACCCCAAACCATGACATTTGTAACAAAAATGGCAATCAGAAACTGTCTGCCTCATCCAAATGTGGACTGTAACTTTACCTAAAGGTCAGTGCTACAGATCCATCTTGCGATGGATCTGTTTCATAAATGTCACTGATGTAAACTAGCCCTTTTACAGAAAGCGTCTCCCAGCCAGCTTCTGTGGTGACTGCAGATCAGCCACTGCTGTTGTGATGGGCACAACCTCCAAACCAGGGCTGTCAGCCTTGCTGTCTCCTTGGCATCACAGCTCAGGGGACAAACTTCCCTCCAACCCCAACACCCAGTCACACAAATTTCAAAAAGAGTAACTTTTAGGCACACGTACATTAGCAGCTATGTGCAGGTCTGATCCAGCAACTCAAAGAGAGTCTGGGAATGGGTTTAGATACATTCATGAGATTAGGTTTAACAAGGCAGGATTGCAGCCCAGGTCTCCAGCCCCAGGGGATGCAACTGGCTTGGGTCGTCTTCTGATTAATCTGGATGCTTTGTTGCTACCTGGCTTTTCACCTGACTGCCTAGGATTTACTTTATGTACCCACATTTTTCACCCTGGGATACTCTAAAAGGAGTTGAACTTCTAAGACCATAGTCATCTGCCTTTGAAAATCAGTTGCATCATGGTACTTTATGCATTTGAACTGAATCACTTAAAAATCAAACTCAGTGCAGAAAGTGATGTTGCAGTTCTTCATATGCCCCCCAGCAATAAATGCTGCATTTCACAGCTAGATTTAAGGGGAAAAGGTTTTTTTCTTTCCAGCTATCTTTCATTGTCATTGACATCAGTCTTGCTGGGCAGGGAAGGGTGTCCCCGTTCATTCAGAGATACTGAGTGGGACACAAGTTTTGCAAGAGTCCAAAACATGGGCACACCCATGCATCCAGTTTAATCCAGGTCATATTTAAAACCCTAAAGAAGTGCCATAGGTAAAACAAGCTGGTGTTCTCCATCCAAACACTAATGAAACAGCTGATATAAAACCTGTCATCATCATTTGCACTATGGCTGAATGGGTATGAAAACTGAACTACTTATCATTTCCTTCCACAAAGCTCACGTAGGCAAGAACTTCAGTGCGCAGGCAGCAGCAGATGTAGAAACTCACAGTGTCCCTGGGCTGTCATTCTTACAGACAAGCGGAAGACTTGAGCTTCAGACCTCTTGACCTGGCACTGTCTGCAGGCTCCAGGACAGCTCTTGAAACTGTGCTGTCCTCACAACCAAATTCCTGTTACGTCAGAACCAGTCTGTGGCTGACAGATGGGTTAAATATACGGGAGAGAGAAGATAAGCAAAAGACAGCTGCAGAAAATTAGAGCAAGTTCAAAGTTGCTCCTGGACAAAGAGAATTTGCCACTTGAGCCCAAACTCAAGGCACAGGACCTAGAAGAACAGGAGAGTATTAATGACCATGCAGATTAAAGGATCATTTCCTAATTGCTCATCTCCCCCATCTGCTTGGGGCTGATTGACAGATAAAAAATCCTCAGGGCAGATGTTGACAAGTTCAGACAACAGTCATGATCTGAACAGTTGTTTGTTTTGGTTTTAGTGGTTTGGGTGGTGGGTTTTTTTAACCAAATGAGATGGAAGAATGGGGAAGTCACTTTATAATATTAGATCCCACTTTCAGCTATTTCTGGAGATCACTTCATGATTGAGAAATGGCTTGAGATGTCGTTTCTTACCTTGTGGCTAACTCCACTACTAACCTCTTGAGCCAAGGTGCAGGAAAAAAAACCCCACCAAACATTTGTCTCCATTTGTGTTGCTGCCAAATTCGCTGGAGAGTGGCTGCTCAGTGGCTCACTTTTACCTTATCAGGCCATCAGCCCTCACCCCAAAATACACCAGCCTGAGTAGCTGCCATTTTAAGCAGTTTCCAATTTGATACAGAAAACCATGATTGATGGTAGCTGTGGCACCTTGTGCCTTCACAGCCGTCATGTTCACTGTCCATCATGAGGGCTAGTCCTCAGCGACAGCTGATTCATCAGGTGGAGTTCAAAACTCTGGATGCTACCATACACTTATCTGGGGTTACTCCTGATTTACACCCACTTAAGAAAGACAAGAGCCAAATCCCAAGCCTCCAACTTGTGGGTGGAAATCCTTGGCAGCACTCACAAAAGAGGATGAGGACAAAAGTGGCCAAAGATGGTGGTGTGTTCCCTCTTTTCTGAAACTCTGGAATTTGGAGCAGCTCCAGGGCTTTGCAAAGCTCCAGCAGCTGCCACAGCCGCAGGGGACCCAAGTCGCACGGGATTAGGAAAGTGTGGCATATTGTGGCCGAGTTCACTCTGCCCCCAACACATCCCCTTCCTTCAGGAGTGGGTAAAAACTCTGCCAGCCAGGGGCCAGCACATGCAAGGCTGTGCATTAGCGTGAGAGAATTTCAGCTGGAAATGGGGGAATTCAGATCAATGTATTAGTATGTAGAGTGAGAGAAGTTCTTACAGAAAGGCCTTGTACACCTCATGCCCGGTGAAGACCTAAAGCTATTGCTGTAGCAGAGCACTCTCACCGATATCAAGGAGCACTCAAACTAGCAGCAGAACCAAAAAAAAAATCTCTATAAAAAAGACCAAATCTGCCATCCTTTTTCACTCCTAGGATAAAGAAAACCAGTGTTCAGAAAGTTCAGTATTTTTCTTTTGTCCACAAATCATTCTGCTGACAGTACAAGACATCAGGGAAAAGCACTCTGGTCTCACAAGGTGTTCTGCACAGCACCAGAGGTTAAGCTAGAAATGCAGCATGGCTACTGAGCAGTGCAGACCTCTGGAGGTTCCTTCTGGAGACCTGACTACTTTGGGGGATTCTTTGGCCCATGCAAAAAGCTAGAGGTCTTGCAGACATCTTTAGTTAGGAGGAAAGCACAGTGGTAGAGTCAAGCTTTCCTTTTAACCAGCCAGGTCTAGTTATGGAGAAGCTGCAAAGGCTCATTTTCCCACACAGCAGCAGGGATCAACCGAGAAGGGGACTCTCAATCACGATGCTGTTTCCCATTCTTGGATACTCTGCCATGCTCAGCTATACTTATCCTGGTGTTTCTCTGTAGGCTTTTTCTCATTGTTGAAGCTTTCATAGTCTTTCTGAGACACAGTCCAACATCTAGCAGTAGTCAGAAACACCTTTCTGTGTACATGTGCTTTACACCTCTCTGCTTCAAATGGTGATGTGACTGGAGAGGGAGCAGTTGCTGTGCTAGGGATTCATGACACAAATGAGCTTGGCTCTTTTGCAGCACTACCTAAACTAAACAGCAATTTCATATCTCTCCCACAGTTCTGTGTGATTTAGCCCAAACAACAATCCCCCCCCCCCCCCTTTTTTTTTTTTAAATTGCATGTCAGCTCTGGTGGTGTGCTCAGTCATTCTGCCCCAGGGATCCAATTCAGCTAGTGTTAAGTGGGTAGCTTAAGTAAGAAAATTAATGAGTCCATTTGCTTTCCAAACCTTTGTTTACAGGTACAGAGATGCACCTAACCAAATATTGGAGGTGGCAAATATGAAGCAGCTTCGCCTCCTTTTTTATGATCTTTCATTTCCCTCTGGCAGCATCAGTGTTGTTAGTAAATTTTATGGATGTAACAACAGAAGGCCAAGCTGGTCCAGAACTCAGATGTGGCATTTAGGTGTCACTATATAATCCATAACAGTCATGCTGAAATGCATTTAGCCAGGAACATTTTCGAGCCATGTTTGTTCATTTCATACCTTCTGAATTATTGTAATTAAACACTGTAAATACCTATCAGACAGAGCCTTTGTGACTGTTAGTCCAGACAGAGGGCTTTAAAGGCCTGGCACTGACATCGTCAGAAATGAGGAGATTGGTTTCAATAGGACCATCAGTTTTATTGCTATATTTTAACCTTGTTGGATTAGTAGGAAATACATAACTCCTTGGCACAGACGTTTGAAAACAATTCTTTATTTTGTGTGGCTCTGTGCTCACGTGCCCAGTCTAAAGTATCTGTGCCACTAGGCCTTCAAATGGCTCAGCCATTACCGAAAGTGTCAGGATGGGCCCTAAAATGGAAATACCTGAGATCACAAAGGTCTTCAGGAAATGCAAACCTTTACCACGATGTAATCCTTGTACTATTGTAAAGACCATATGGTTTCACCGTAATTGCCTCCAACTGGAGTAGGTGTTACGCAAACACACTTACAGAGCTGGGTTCAGATCACATATTTTGGTATCCACAACAGGCACAGGCACCTGTAGGTGCGAGAGCTGAGTAAATGACATAACCCACTGCCCATCTGAGAAGTACTTGGACTCCTTAAACATGCAAAAGAGAATATGCTTGCATTCAGATCAGCTGCTGCAAGTGACCCACCTTGGCATCATGATTACTTTCACCACCAACTGTTGAGGGAGCCAGCTAGCTTATGATCTGCAGTGCCCAATCCTCTCACACACAGACAACTAAATCACAATCATTACAGTAGGCTGAAGTCATAAGTCAAGTTTCAAAATCTTTGATCCACCACAAAGTTCTTTATGATTTTAATGTCTTTCATGTATATGTGGCACTTCAGGGAGGCAGGGGGAAAGGTAACTCTCTAAATATATGAGTTTGAGTTTCTTATCAAAGCAGTGAGAGTCTAAAAGGAATGTTCTACTTACAGAAGTAACTAGCAGGATGTCTAATCCACCTGATAAATAGCCTGGAATAATTTGTTGCTTGATCATGGCAAAGAGTTTATTATTTTCGTACTTTCTTTGCATTCAGATTTGTGTGACTTCTGAAAAGGAACACGACGGCTTTATCAAAGTATACAGCGGGAAGAAGAAAGGCTTTGTCCCCATAGACGTCTTAGAAAACATCTGATTTCAACAGCCCGCTTGCTGCAGTAGGAGCCCTTTGTTGGCAATGCCTGTCTGCCTCATCTCACACTGTGTCAACCCAGATGGGCTGTCTTGCAGATGTTCAGGGAAATAGTGAGAAAACTGCAACTACAAGAAGAAAAAAGACATTTAGACTGCCACAGCAACACTAAGAAATAAGAAAAGTAGAATGTTTGAAAGAAAATATAGTCAGAAACCACTAGGGAAATGAGGGGTCCTTGGATACTAACAGGAATAAGGTAAGGAAAAAAAAAACAAGTCTGGGCTGATTTCTGGTGCAAGATGGCTGTTATGGCCCTGATGGAGACAGACAGCTTGTTTTGAAGGACTAAACTTGCGTTCTGTTCTTGTGTCTTAGAAAACTGTTGGACTGCTTTCTTGTTTGAAGTGTGTATTTAGGGGGGAGGGGGGGAAAAATACCATTCAAACTGTCCTCGTACTACAGTCCAATGCTTGTAGTAAAGAGTGGCTGTGGTTCTACAGTTTTGTCCCCAGTATCAACTGATCAGTTTAACCGTTTAATCCTGGTGTTTAGTCTCATAACAAAGCAGTTTGGAGAGACCACGTGAACGTCAGTCCGAGAAATGCACTGTGCCCTGGAAGTCGGCAGCTTTCTCTTTCTGTGCAATCTTCCCATATGAAAGAGTAGCGAACTTGTGTGTCCTTTGTTTTCTCTGTATACGAACAAAAGCTCTCAGCATATGTCGGGTGTGATGGCTGCTCTCATAGCTCACAAAAAATAGCTGGTCCTCCAATTCACAAGCCTGCTTGGAAACGTCCCTCTGTGTTTCCTGCACCTTTACCTGGTGATACAGAAAATGGGCAAAATGCTGGGAGAGAGCCACAGGCTTGAAACATTTTATATTTTTCTGTGTTTATTGCACTTAAAAGATTTTATATATTAATCCTATTTATAAAAAATAAAACAGTTAACTAACCCCCTGGAAGACTGAAAATGCTAGGAAAGGACAGACTGCACACAGAAGTGGTCTGTAATTATCAAAATCCAGAACTCGTGACAGAAAGGCACTGAGTGTCTTAGCATTGTGTTCACACACCAAAGGCGTCTTCATCATTTGCTAAATAGAAGTTTTGCAGATTCAGCAGTAAATACACTGACATGAAGTCCTCCTTGGCATAAACCACCGTGAGCATCCCATAAATGTTCTTCATCCCAGTGAGACTGTGCAGACAGGTCTGTTTTGTCCATGTAAACTTCCATCTTCAAATATGTTTTGGGCATATGAACCTTTTGGTACCTGGAGAGCAGTCTGTGGGACCTGTGGATCTTGACCAAATTATACAAGTCAGCCAGTGCCAAACCTGTTGTAGAGCAGAGGCCTTATGATGTTGAAAGACAGGGAACCTAATTTCCAAGTATTTAATTGGATGTAATTGCACCAAATACACTTAAACAGCTTAGCATGTATTATGACGTAGAGACTAAGTCCTGTCCCAAAGCGCCCTGCTGAATTCATGCCTTATTTGGCCAGCTTGAGACTGAATGCCAGTCTTTATTGCAGTTAACCCCAAATTGATGTCCTAAATCCTGATACTTCAAGAAGGAATTCACATGCTGCCAAGCTAGTATAGGCCTTTGCAAAGTTGACGCTATTTCCAAAAACAAGCTACCAGTCCTGCTTCCATATGCTAAGGCAGTTGGAATCTGTGTTGCACAGCCCAGGTCTCAATAGCTCGATTTCAATAGCTGATCTTACTCAAAGCCTTATGAAATCCAGTGCAACTCTACACATGACCAGAAATTCACAGAGCAGATCAGTCTTCAACCTCTGAGAGACACATTTGGCAGCTCTTACGTATCACTTCATTGCAGAGGAAGAAGTTGCAGGGGTGTCAGCTGCTGAAATGTGGTCCTTCGTAACATAAATGGTCTATACCAATTATTAATGTCCTCCTGGCTGATCAAAAGTATCTGATTTCATATCTTCTGTGGGAATATCATCAATTTATAAATGGGGTTTTTTTCAGTTTAAACAATGAACATTTGCTCAGCTCATTTTCCTAAGTAACCAATAAACTCAGTGGCAGGACAGAGGATTCTGATAAGCCTTAAAGATCAAGAGGAAAAGCAGTGGAGACATATTAATCCACTCTGCTTTATAAGATTATTTTTTTTATATTCACCCTTCAAAGGAAAAACTCAAGTGTTTGTTAGAATTAAAATATTTGCTACTTTTGATCAGGCATGTCAAGTGGACAAATGAAATTTGTATTAATCTACACATATGTGCTGTTGTTTACATGATTGCATCATACTGTGATTCCCTCCTATTTCAGTCCTCTATGATTTCAATTTATCCCTACTATGTGCATCATACTATTCAAAGAATTATATGAATATTACCTACAACTCACAATGGCCTTTAATCAATGTCAGTTTGATTCCTTTTGATACTGAGCAATAAATAATAAAGTGACTGAGTAAAAACAAAACAGACCTTATGTGGACTGTATTACATCTGAGAAAGCATTGCTTCTGAACCAAAGCTTTCATGGTTATCTTTTCTTTGTGGGTTTTTTTGGTTTGTTTTGGTTTTTTACTGGGCTTTTGCTGCCATTTGATATATAGACGTAATTTATGCCTAATTTAGCAAGAAGTACATACATGAGTCTTACTTTAAGCATGTGATTCATTGGCTATTTGCATGCTTAAAGCTGAAGCACTTTGCTGAATTAAGGTCATTTTCCTCAACTTTATTTTGGATGCCTTACTCTGAATCCAAACAAGTATCCCATCATTTTTTTCCTACCATATGCAATTCACAATAGATACTGCATTAGCAAGCAGTTAAAAGACAGAAGATGGAATGGACTTTATCTGACATACGCTCAGAAAAATTGAATTTTACGAGATAAATGCTGTTCAGATTTAATTTAATATTCTGCATAATAAAGACTATGCGATGGTTGGAAGGAGAATAGAAGTGTATGTTTCTTGGCTTCTTTGCATCAGACCATATAATTTTCAGTTATCCACCTTCAAGAGCATTCACTAAACCCATCAGCAACGGATGTTACTGAGCATTTCCATTTAAGATCTACAGCACTTGCATTTGCCACATTTAGCAAACCATTTCTGAAGTAGTTCTTCTGCAATGTATGTAGCATGTGTAGACTTGGAGCGAAGTTTTGTGGTGGGGCCTTCCTGAACATTTGTTTCTGGCAGATCAGAATGTATTTTAAGCCATTCAACATCTCATCACAGTATAAAACTGTCTACAGAATATTTTCGTAAGTGCTAGGAACAGTTGATCAACATGAGTTGAGGATGAGCTGCGCGAATCATGATCTCCTCCCATACATAAATAACACAATGTCTCAGTTTATTATCATCTTTCTCTACGCTTGGCCATTTTGACTCAGTGGCTTCCTTTGGAGACAGATGCTGCAGTGCACTGTCAGCTGCAGACTCATTGCCCCAGGGGAACTAAGACACTTATTCTTACAAACATTGTGTATCTTTAGCATTGCTTACAGGCCTTATTTTGTAATTATTTGTTGAGATTCAACTGATTAAATATAGCACCCAGCACCATCAGAGGAACCGGCACAGGGCCAGCAGGCAGGGACATTGGAGATTGGGAAGAGCCGTGACCTTCTAAAGAAGCCACTGGAGGTCATGTAGGTTGTCTAAAATGGCACTAGACAGATGTCTTTGGAAAATGAACCAACTCATTTATTTTAAATATGTGCAGACAAGTCTGATTTACTGAGCTTTCAAATTACATCTTTCTTTCCCTAAAGGACACTGAGTAAATGCAGCAAGCCATATCAATCTTGTCGCATTTAAATCCACAGTAAAAAGAATCCTTGAATGCCACAGAGACTGGAGTTCAGCTATTATCTTGGAAAAGGGTAGTCAATGTTATCGTTCCCCCCAAAAATCTATGATGTACTTTGTCTGATCTAACTGTGAATGTCTACAACTAAGCTGGTAAATCAATTTGCTTTCCCCCTTCCCCAGAAGAGTGTAACGTGCACTTCAGTACTATGGTTCATCTGACCGACTGAAGACTTCTGCTTTTGCGTGAGCTAGATTGTGCCTCACAAGTGCCTGTTTCTGCCCGTCGACAACCAAGGGAGCACTGGATAGCTGGGTCAGATGTAGAGCTCCGCAGACATAACATCTGTATCAGGGCAGAAGAATTCCTAGCCCTAATTTCTGGATGTGTAAAAGTGTAACATATATTTCTGTAACAGATACACCTGACTACCTTGCCTCTCTTAATTTTACAGTGCCTCTGAAGTTACTAGTGATGGTTATTATTAGACATGAGAGAAGAGGTACATTTTTCCCCCTTTTTTCTTTCTACAGAATTTCCTTTACTGGCTGGTGGATAAGGGTGGCTTCCTAAATAGAACATTTTGCATTTAAATACAAATATACCTTTAATATCATATGGAACTGATCCTATTAAGGACATTTTAATTTCAAATACTGAGCAGGAAGAATATTAGCATGGCCCTATCCCTGCCTGCAAGAATACTGACTGTCCATAACTTCCGAGAACAACAGTAGCACGCATTTACCATTTGCCTAGGGAGGTAGATTTGTATGATGTGGTTCATTTTCTACTAACATTTCACAGTGTTTCTGCTGGACAACATCCTGAGATGCTATGAACTGCCAGAGTGAATAGCATTGGCTTGGGCAATCAGACCAGAGTGGGTGTTGCTTTGCTGATTCACACATAACAAAAAGCAAAATGCAGACACGTATTTCTATTCACTGGTATCACCAGTGCTCATACAGCAATGAAAATAAGCACAAAAGAACGTGAACAAGTACCAAGTATGTCAGGTTCTGTTTAAAATATAAGGAGCATGGAGTGTGAATGATATTCCCATGCATGTTCCTTCTGCACTTTGCATAGGATCAGACCAACACAAGTGTTTAATTTCATATTTGAGACATTTCATGAAAAATGTAGTCCCAAATTATCATCCAGATAGTGTGCACTACATTTTGTAAAGGAAGGAGAATAAATATTTTTCCCAGTGGGAATATATGTCACCACAATGTTGAGTTTTCCATGGCTAAAAAGAACATCTGAATCTAAGAGGTACATGAGAGTTATTTTTAAAATCATTCTTTATATAGAAAATTGTTATATGTCTGGGGAATGAACACTTGGCAGGATCTCCACAAAAGAGGCCCAGAAAAATCATAATAAAACTGCTTCAGGTCAGCATGTGTGTCCATCTCCTGAATGGCTCAAGGAACTCTACGCAACACCTACCTAAATTAATGTAATTTGTTCTATCAAATAAGCCTAAATTAATTTCATATTTTATTTATGTACTTACAGGCAACACATAAACATATATAGATATGTATCTATATCTTACATTCATTAACATCGACCCAATGGCAAGAGCACATGCCCTTATAAATCTGTCCTGTCTGATTTTTTTCCTTCTCTTAATGTGCTCAGCACCTAGTTAGGATGGTAATTAGCGCCCAGTAAGTACTGAGACAGACAGATATATAACATATAACCCCAGAGTTACAGGCAGTTGAACTGCAAATATGCAATACATTGAGCACAGTCAAGATGCTCGCTGCTCTGAAATGCGTGTCATTCATCAGGCAAAGTTAGGATTGCATGCCGCATACAAATTGGTAGCCTGAAAATACTGTCAGAACAACATGTAAATCATACCTCTTTGACCTGGCTGCCTCACAATAACAAGATATTGAAAATAAAGAATAATTTCTCCTTGGAGACCTGAAGAAGAGGGAGCCAGGAGGCATTCCTATGGGCTTAAAATAATTTTTTTAAAAAAGTGATAGTCAGTCCCACATGCACACCGTGAGAAGGGCGCATAAATTTACCTTCATTAGAATGAAGTAAATCAACATCTGAGTAATTACTATGCTACCAGCGGTTTGCCAGCTGGTAGGGTCAGAGGCTGACACCACAAAACTGAGACTGTGAGACTTGTTTCAGCTTTGCATCACAAAGAGAAAAAAAACAAGACGTAGCTGTGGGTAAAATCCAATTTTTAAAAGAAACAGAGCAGTAGTGGTACTGAAACAAACCCTTACCTTTTCCTCATGGCCCCGTCTCCCTGTGGGGCCGGCCGGGGTGGCCACGGCAGCGGCTCCCACCCCACGCTCTCACCCGAGGGCAGCGCTGAAGGTGCGTGGGCACAATCGCAGAGTAGACCTCTGGGCTGTGCCCGGCATGCCCAGCCCACGCCAGCAGAGCCTCTTTCCAGCTGCTCTTCCTTCCTTCCAGGGATCACGCCAGTTTTGTTGCTGGCTGGCCACTCCTTGCCCTTGCATCTGGCAGGGGAAAATAACCAAAATTATCCCAAGCAAACAGAAGCCAAACAAAGCAGTCAATATGGCAGCAGTCCCCAAAACCTTGGAGTCTGGTTTCCCTGCGCACCTCTGCAGTGTCTAAAACTGCACTGCAGAAAATGGTTGTTCTTTGTGCCTTCCTGCAAGGTGTTGCTCCCCTCTGCTGCTCATGGTCCTTCTCTGGCTGGGCAGGCTGCAGCACCTTTCTCACCAACACACCAGCCATCCTCATTTTACACTCATTGACTGATGAGACACATCCCCACTAGCACTGGGGATGGAGAGGGTCTGCTCTCATGCGATCAAGGATGGAAGAGGAAAAACAGACGCTACTTTATTTTGACCCTTTGGAAGAAGTCTGGGTCTCTAAGGCCCAAGTATTCTGTGAGTCATACTAAACATGGGAGAACAGCTTCTGTTTTCAGCTCATTCACATTATTTATTACTCTGTGTCTCCACATTTTGGCTCAAGAAAAGCAAAGTGAATGCGAATCCCTCCTGCTCTCTCTTTCACTCACTCCACATCCTAGTCAGCTGCAGTCTTTGTGCTCAGTCTTGCAAAGGTCTCCCCTCCCTTGGTTTTCTCCTCCGGCCAAGGGTGATGCTTCCTGTGGATATTAACCAAGGTACAGTGAGAAATTCCCCCCTGCAGGATGGTGGGGCCAGGCTTTTCTATGTTGACGGTGTCACCTGGTCAATAGCAGGTCCTTGCAGACACCCTCGTTCATGTCATGGATGCCAATACCCAAGCAAAAGGAAGGGAGGGAGGGCAATGATCTTCATTAGCATTTTTGTGTTTTGGGCAGGGCCTCAATTCACTTGAATGTGAAACACCTGATCTCCAGCTGGGCAACATCCAGCCCCATTGACGTACCTGTACCACTGACAGGTCTGAAGATGGCCAGGACAGCAGTTGGGTTTGCAATTCATGCCTGTTGCAAGGAAGTATAGGGTCATGTTTGGTTTTTTAAAACCATAGCAGACCATTTAACCAGAAATCACTAGATCCCAGATGGGTACGGGGAAGGTGAATTATTTGATTAGTTGGATTGAGTGTGATCAGGCTCCTAATCACTCACAGTAGACTCACTTGTCATTCTTTCATGCTTGCAGGCAGGCCTGAAGTACATCATCTTACATCAGTAGGCATGGGGTAGACTAAGCTGACGGTACATGTGGTATGTATTACATAGGCACAGCTATCCACATTACTAAGTACTGGCTGCATTGACTAAGCCATTCGAAGCTCAGTCCTGCCAGGAATGAGGTATTGGCTGCACAGGGAAGAAAAGCCCAAGCTATTATAGTGTAAAGAGAAGGTTACCCCATAAAAATAGCACCTAGATCCCATGTGTTCAGTTTCTTGCTTAACCACGGACAAGGTAGTTCATCTAATGGTACTGAGGCTAAAATGAAAGTTATTACTGTGGTGAGACAGTCTAGAAAAGCACACTGGAGCAGATTTTTTTTTTTTTGTATTTATATAGTTTGCAGCATTTTACCATGTAAATAAAATGGTAAATACACAAAAATAGCCCAAGACAAAATTATTAGCATACTCCTACCCATCATCTTATACATGCAGCTTTTAAACCATCTGCTGTATTTTTTCTGCAGAGATGTGTACAGTCCTATGGCCTCTAGAGACTACTGTAATACGAATTATTAGTACAAATGGCAGGCAAATCTGCTTTACTGACATGCTGAAACTAACTCACAGGTGCTTTATGGAAGGAACAGAAAATCAGCTTAACTCCTGTACATAAATCTTCATTGGACAGTAAGACATCTGCTACAGTCTTCCTTAGAAGGGCAAAAGTTCCCACATGCCCAGTCTTGAAAAGACAGTTTTCGTCCTGAAGATTGCAACACCAACACCATTGCTATCCTCCACATTGCTTGCAGGGCTCTGCTCTTGAAAGACCTCAGAGACACCACAAAGAACCTGTGCTGGCCTTCCACACCAATGCCAGAAGTGCAATGGGACATGCAAGCCTGCACATAATGTTCACTGGGACAATCTTTGTTTCCTGCACACTTATATGCATTTTGTGGGGAAAAAAAAAAGAAAAATGAAAAAAAAAAAGTGGCACACTGGTCATATATGTATCTACAATGTGCTTCATGCAGACATAATGAAGTCTTGGTTGCAGACTAAGTCTCAGCTGCTCTGCAGCACTGCTGGTGCACGGGGTGACTGCTAGCTGTGCAGCAAGCACCACGTCCCAATCTGCGTTCAAGCATTATCTGCCCAGTGTTGACCATATTGTTGTCACAGGTCACGGTGCTCTAGCTTGGTTTCTTCAAAATCCCAGTGGCCTTTATGTTGGCTTGTGCGACATTAGTAAGGGTTGTACAAATACTGTCATCTTCTCTGCGTAATGCCCCCTTCCCAACATGCAAACGCCATTAACATAACACATCAGTGGAGAGATCAGATGCTGGAGCAGACACACGGTTCTTCATGTGACAGCACTGTACTCACCCCTTAGACTTCAGTTAAACAAAAACTGAGAAGGAAGGTCCATAATTTCTTGTTTCAAGAGCTCTTCAAGAAGTCTTGCTGCTTCAGTGCCCCAATTAACCCCCTCATAGATTGATCACACTAGGCACATTTAGTGCTAGCAATTAATGAAACAATCTGCATCAGACCAGAGGCATCAAAAAAGCCTCTGGCTTGCAGTGCTGTCTCTTTGAGTGAACACTTCCGTCTGCCAGATCAGTGCAGCAGTGGGTGGTAGAGGTAATAGAAATGGTCATTTTTGCTCTTGTCCCACCTCAGGACTAAGCCAGACCATCCTCAGCCCCAAAGAGTCATTTTTTCAGGCAGGTATCACCAGATAGTGGTCTTTGCATGTTTTAACTTAAAAACCAGAGGGATACCCCTTGGGTCTTCAGAGAAATACCAATTGCATAGCCAGCTTCCAAAGCTGTTGCTCTCTTGTACGTAAGATTTCACCCTCTTTTCAGCAGCATCACTGTGGCTTTGGTCTCAGACCAGTCAAGGAAAGATCTGACAAATAGATGGAGCAGCATCTAATGTAATGTTGTAGCCTCTGAGTCTCTCCACGAAAGATGAAGATTCAGCACCTGCTTAGTGGAAATCCAAACACAGATGGGGTAAGTGCCTTCCTCCCACTGTCTTGGGAGCAAGGGCAGGAAGAGCTGTCAGTGCTAATGAGATATAGAGCAGGTGATGTAATTATCATCTGAGAGCCTGAGCAGGATGAGACAGATGTTGCTTTCAGGGTTCATTGCTTTATTATCGACACCTGCTAACCAGCTTACATGATACCCCCTCTAGCAACACCAGATACAGCCTAATATAAACTGAACTGTTTTGAGTAAAATCAAAACACTCTAGGTGATATCAAAGCCATACCCGAGGCTGCCCTTAAACAGTGGGAGTCCCAGTAAGAATTGAAAATGGGGCTATAAATTACTCTTAAATAAAGTAAATATGTCATTCCCGCTTCCTGAGAATCTGTCTCCAAGCTTGCACATCACTGTAAGTCCCTTCTTCCTAAAACGGGATCATCAGTTTTGACAGAGCTGCAGAGGAGTAGTGACTACTCATCTGTAGGCTGAGGAACAAGCTAGTTAACCATGGGTTTGAGGTTATTGTAGGAAAGAGAACCCATCTGATGTTCACTCAATCAGATTTGGGTGGTGGTGCTGAGGAATGGAGGCAGCTCCCACCACGGTGGGAATGGCACAGGGAGACTTGGGGTACGTAAAAACCATAGTTGTGTGTCAAAACGCAGTCAAGTTCTTGCAATAAGGCCCAACATAGCAGATCATCACTCAAACAGGCAGGATGTGTTTGGGAACTTGGTTTTGCCCGGGGGGGAAGATGAAGGGAAGAGGGAAGACCTTGCAGATCAATTTAAACCCCTGTGGCCCTCATGCAATGGCATAATAACAACTGTATGCCGTGTGATGCTTGGATCTGTGCTCATCCATGCTGCTGAGGGCTGAGAACAAGTGGACAAGGGTGATAAAGATCCATTAAACATTGGACAAGGTGAAGTAAGGCTGTAAAGCGCTTTGAGAATCTTGTACCACTGGAGCCCGAAGTGTTACCACGACACAGACATCTGGCAGCAACTGGTAAATCACTGTAGACTGAATTACATTAACTCCAAGGGTACACATGGATACGTCTAAAATCATACCTATGAAATGTGTTGCTCTTGCTCTTAGGCTTGACTGGATTGTGGGGAGCAACATAAGATCTTACTCCAAGGGAGAGGGTGGTAACGGTGTAAGCAGGCACAGAAGAAATCTATTTTTGCCACCAGACCAACTTGACAAGAGAAAAGGACTTTTTCTTTTCAAGTTGTGTTCATTCATTTAAATACTTTTCCAGGTAATTAACACTGACCAGCAACAGAACTGATGTTCCTTGAAGAAGAGTGAAACATTTATTACCCTTCTCATCTTCCTTCCTGAAATGATTGAGGTGAAAGAAAGGTTAGAAGGAGAGTCTTTTCTGGGTTGTCTTATTTCTCTTTTGTCTTTCACATTGGTTCCAGGAACGGAAAGTCATTAATCACCTATCAAGATGGCAGATAAGAGTTACCTTGGGGTTAGTGAGGATTGGAAAAGATCGTTTAAGCATGGCAATTAATTGAAATGAGTAAGATGGGGACAGACTCTTTATTCAAAAGTAAGTAGCAGGTGATAGGCAACAGATTTGGACTGGTATTAAGAAAAATCGAGTGAGGAATCTTAGCTGACAAAGATGAAAAGTAGAAAATGAGTTATAAGGTAAAAAGAAAAAGCAGCAAATGAATGGAGAAAAAAGTTTATAGTGATAATCCCAGTTTATTTATTGTTTTAAATTATTCAGCTGGAAACCTCTGGCTCTACCTTTCCTCCTAATTATGTTAGCCATGTCAGTACTACACAGACAAAGCAGTGGGAGCCAAACATCAGCCACCTTTGAGGCTCCAGAAGAAGAATGCTTCAGACAGTGATTGCATTATGCATCTCTGTGACAAAGTTTTCTCTCCCAGTTAGACTCCTGGGACACCACAGATATATATCCTGGAATACTGCAGCGGCAGGGTTGCACGAGCTCTCATTATACCTTTTGCTGGTTTTATGCAAGCGTTCCTCTGTGTGAAGGACTCCCCGGGAAGCTCCTGCTGACCACTCACCTCTCCTAGAGCTGGTGCAGACTGGCAGCGTTGTTTTACAGGGGCAGGCAATATCACCAAACACCTTCTGCTTTAATCTCCTTTCTGAAGGAGGTGCCAAAAGCCGATGAAATAGCTTGCTATGAAGAGCCAACACAACACAATAAAACCTGCTCACAACCTAAAAATACCTGAAAGATTCATGAGGCCTTTCCTTTGAAAAGCCCTATGGTCAGAACAACTGGTGATAAAACACTTTTTACTGTGTTCTTTCTGCAGTAAAAAAACCTGTGTTCATAAAAGTCTCTGGGAGATATGATTTGACCAACATACAACCTTTTGTCCACAATGGTTTACTTCTACCTCTTTGTTAAGCTCAATACATTCTCTACTAAAGAAATTTGTTGTCCCATACCCATGCAAAAAATTTCCCAATGGCATATTCAGAGTTGAAATATCATCAAGATAAGCAAAATCTCAAATCAAATGCTTTGGTTTCTACAAATTGCCATTTCTATAAGAAAAGGGCATTAGAAAAAATTTAACACGCCAATGGGTGCTGCTTCTTATATACTTAGACGTTGTAGAGATACAGTAGGGCTACAGGGTGTTGTGGTGTCTATTGGCAGGGTCTGCCGTGCTTCACTGTTCAGCTTATTTGGATTTTTCAGCCAAGGTCTGGTGCAACATGGTGAAAACACACCAGAGAGTAGGCAGAATCCCTGTTTGCCATTGGAGCAGCTATCCAAAAAACCTTTGATCTCGGAGGAAACCCATTGCTAGTATCAGATGGCTAACAAATTGTTACTCTCTAGAAGAAAGCAGGTGTGGTGGGTTGACCCTGGCTGAGGGCCAGGTGCCCACCAGAGCCGCTCTATCACTCCCCTCTTTCATTAGACAGGGGAGAAAAGGTACAATGAAAAAAAAAAAACTTACGGGTCGAGATAAGGACAGGGAGAGATCATTCTCTAATTATCATCACGAGCAAAACAGACCGAACTTAGAGAGGGAATTCATCTTATTTATTACTAAGCAAAACAGAGTAGAGGAATGAGAAATAAAACCAAATCTTAAAAACACCTCCCCCCACCCCTCCCATCTTCCCGGGCTCAACTTCACTCCCGGCTTCAACCTCCGCCCCCCCTCAGCGGCACAGGGGGACGGGGAGTGGGGGTTACGGTCAGTTCAGCACGTGGTGTTTCTGCCGCTTCTTCATCCTCAGGGGGAGGACTCATTGTTCCCCCGCTCCAGCGTGGGGTCCCTCTCACAGGAGACAGTCCTTCATGGCCTTCTCCAACGTGAGTCTCCTCCACAGGGTGCAGACCTTCAGGAACAGACTGCTCCAGCGTGGGTCCCCCACGGGGTCACAAGTCCTGCCAGCAAACCTGCTCTGGCGTGGGCTCCTCTCTCCACGGATCCACAGGTCCTGCCAGAAGCTTGCTCCAGCGCGGGCTTCCCACGGGGCCACAGCCTCCTTCAGGTGTCTCTACCTGCTCCAGCGTGGGGGGGTCCTCCACGGGCTGCAGGTGGAATCGCTACACCCCCTCATCCTCCCTCCATGGGCTGCAGGGGGACAGCCTGCCTGACCATGGTCTTCACCACGGGCTGCAGGGGAATCTTGCTCGGCGCCTGGAGCACCTCCTGCCCCTCCTTCTGCACTGACCTTGGTGTCCACAGAGTTTCTTACATCTTCTCACTCCTCTCTCTGGCTGCAAAAGCGCTCTCTAACTGTTTTTTGTCTTTCTTAAATATGTTATCACAGAGGCGCTGATTGGCTTGGCCTTGGCCAGCGGCGGGCCCTGTGTCTGACAGAGCCAGCTGGCATTGGCTCTGTCAGACACAGGGGAAGCTTCTAGCAGCTTCTCATAGAAGCCACCCCTGTAGCCCCCCCCCCCCCCCCCCCCCCCCGCTACCAAAACCTTGCCACGCAAAACCAACACAGCAGGAAACAGAACTGAAATTGCATTTCAAAGTCGCATGTTCAGAAGTCAAAATTTCTCTCCTGGCTGTTACTGAACCACTCATAGTCTTTAAACTGGGACAGAGGCCAGCAGGACTAAGTTTTCAGCTTCTCTGTGCCCAAAATGTCCATTTCCTAGTGAATACTGACATCCAAATGGCAGAGGTCAGGGCCTCTCAGAAGTTACCCCTTGGAGCAGGCTTTTGTCCTGGAGTGGTGGCTTCCAGATAAATTAGCAGTCTCTCAGTCATAACTCTCCCTTTCATCTTCATATAAAAAAACCCAAAAAACAAACCCAAAACAAAACAAAACAACCCCCCCCCCCCAAAAAACCAAACAAACAAACAAAACCAAACACCAAAAAAACCTGCTTTGAAAAGATACTGACAAAATAAAAAAGCCATTCACCTCCTGGAGCTGAAGATTGATCCCTGTGTCACATGTGTGAAGCATCCAGTTATGACTTTTTGATTCCTGCTGAATAAAAGACCAATTTTAATAAATCTTTGATGTCTTCTAATCAAACTTCAATATTTGGCGCAATAATTTTTTTTTGCATAAATATCCTGTTCAGCTACTAGCTGGAGCACGCAGAGCCAGGTTGCTCTAAAGCATCAATCTTGAGGAAATTGGAGAAGTTCATAACAAGCTCTCAGTCATATTTGCAATGCAAGATTAACACCATTTCTGCATGACTTGGCTCAGTCTAAGTCCTGAAAGACCAATAACACCCAGAGCAGCTGTGATTAAAGTTCACACACTGGGCTGTCATTCAGTGGACATTATACTAATTACAGTCCTGCTGGCTTCAGAGAAGAATTGTTCTGCTGTCTTTTAAGATACCAAGGCTGTTGTAATTGCATGTATACAAAATAAATCTAAAAAAATTCAGAATAAATCTCAAAAAATTAAAGATTCAGGTAGCAACTTCATTAAGATTGGGAACTTGAAACTAGCTCTGCTGCAACAGGGCAGATTTAACTTTCCAAAAATGATGTTTTCTTCAGATATGCTGGCTGGTACAATTCTCTTTGCATGCACTATTACTGCTCAGTGTATGGGGCATGACTCATGATACATCACAACACAGAGTGATAGCTAGAGAAAATTGAGCTTCTGAAAACTGAGATTAAAGGGGAAAAGCCACAGGAATAAATAATACAATAGACAGATAGGGCTGGAGCATACAAATGACATGTCTCAGAATAAGTTTTGGCCTGTCATCTAGCCCCTGGTAGTGGGCTGTGGACACACTTTGCCTTCCTGGCATCCTAAGGGAAGCGTGAGATAATTAAAAGAAGTGAAGCATGAGGCCTTCTGCTATCAAATCCAGCTATGCCGCTAGTTGAGGTTCAGAGACTTGTGTATTTTCCAGCATCCCCTCATTTTTAGTCCTCTGATGAACAGCCCCAGGCCACCAGCCAGCTCTGCCCACCTGCAGCCTGCAAGGTCGGACACCTGCAGCAACTGCCCCGTGACTCCGGTCTCAGCACAGAGACCCATTCCCACCCAGCAAACCCCCTGCTTGGCTTCTGCAGCTCTGCCCTGGCTGCGGTGGGTCCAAGCACAGCCCCACACCTTCCCATGGGAGGAAAGCTGCAGTCTGGCTTTGCCCCATCAGTAGAGACATTTGTGGTACAAGCGTAAATAAGTACTGCACTCCTACCAATTTTTTAGTTATCTTTTTTTTACTTAAAGACTCTGACTTGAAAATTTGTCTTGCAGTTCTTCCTATGAATTTCATATTTGTCAAGTAGTACTTCATGATTTCAAGTGCTGCTTACAACTAATAAAACTCCTGGCAAACTTTGCTTTGGTTTAAGGAAAAGGCTACTTGTTGCTGCCAGTATTTCATACTCCTCCATATCTACAAATGCATGTGCAGAGCACAGTGCATGAGCCGAGCAGAGCACGCTTTACCACCTCTGCTGCTTCCTTTTGGGAACAGAAGAGATGGCAGGTCTGGCAACTGGAAGGAAACCAAAGAGAGGATGGGGAGATATCAGAGAGCAAAGAGAAGGAACAGTCCTCTAAAAATCTCTTGCTGATGTTCGGGCTCTGCAGATAAACACACACACATAAGTTAATTATTGGGCCTTTTTTTTTCCCTCGAATTACTATCTCTCAGTAGTAAGATGCAGAGGCTGATGTTATAAAAGGGTGCATGGTTTTAAATTAAATTAAAAGAATACAATAACTTCATAATGGCTTTTCCAGAACATAGGCATCCTTCCAGCAAGAAGTAATCTGATGTTATTGTAAGAGCTGTTAAGCTTTCACACTCAAATTGCCACAACATTGCAAACTAAATCCATGCAGCTCATGTATTGCTTGTTATTCTTAGCCTTACTAGCCTTGTACTGGGTATGCCACCTGCCCTTTTGTTCTGCCCTGCTTTCCACAGTCAGAGGCAAGCTGCTGAAACACTTCTGAGAAATGCCAGCATACAAGTGCCCAGGAAAGTCATCTTGTGTTGGCCCACCCACACGCCCTCCCACCTGACAGACGTCTTTTGTTAAATCAATACCACAGAAAAGCCAACAGAAAAGATCATGTCTGTCTTTGTGCAAGTGCATATAGCACTTCAGCGTTGATCGCCCTTGAAACAACTGGGAGTAAAGTAACACCGGCAATGGCCTCTATTTTCCTGGAGAAAACAGTGGAATCCCAGAGGAGTAAATGAAATATCTATGCTCCAACCTTGGCTTTAAATGATGGCCTTCGTCCCCAGTGAGTTGAGCTCCAGCGATCCTGGGGGGGTTTTGTATGGGCAAAAAAGTTTAACTGCCAGGAGCTCAGGGCGGGATGGAGGTCAGACTTAAGAGGTCCTAATCTCGCTTCCACAGAAGTCAGCTGAAAGACTCCCATGGAGAATATGATCCTACCTCTCACCAGCTGTGTTTTAGCATTGACAAGAATTAAAGAGTAGGTTAAATAAGATCGAATAAGTACAAATTTTTTCAAAAAAAATGTGATGGAAGAGGGGTAGAAGGAAGGGACAGAGACTGATGCATTTGGGGGAAAAACCTAAAATTTCAAGACCACGAGAGATACATGAATGAAACATAATCATTAATAATTAGAAGTTTTAAGCTGAATGCCTATGTATGTATTCCTTAAAGAAAAAAAATACTATATCCAGTGAAGTGCATATATGTGCGCCTAAGGATGCTACAGCCAGGGTGAGGGTGATGTCATATAGGCTGTTAGCAAAGGAGAATCAGTTTCCAAGTCACATGTGTGTGAGCTGATACATCCTGGGCAAAAGGATGTTAGTCCATCATCATAGCCCTGTCTCTGTCTATGGAGGGAGTCCAGTGCAACGATGTGAAAACAATCCTTTGTTAAACTCTCTCCCTCGTTCTCTGATAACGGATGTAGTTGCTGATATTAAAAACAAGAAAGAAAAGTAGAAACCAATAGAAATTGATATGGAACAAGTTACAATGCACCAAAAAAAATTCTGTATTTTTCCTTCGTGTCTTTAATTTTCTTTTTTTATTTTCTACACATTAAAACTTAGAATTTATGCTGAAGATACCAGGGAAAGCTCTAGGACAGTTAGGAGTGGGAGAGAGGAGTTTTCTGAGTATGTTCAGCACAACAGAAATCATATTAAGAACTGCTAAAGTTGATGCTGAAGTTCCAGTTCAGCACTAGACAAATACAGCTCTAATCTTTTTTGGAAAGTCATGGCAAAAGGTATTCAGAAGGAGGTGAGACACTTGTAAGCCAACCCATTCAAACACGCTGTGCACTGGCACCCACAGATGCAAGTTCTCTCCAAGACAGATGAACAGAGACATTTTTTGCTCTAAGACAGGGAAACCACAGAGTTTCAGATCAGGACAGCCACATCCTGAAACTCACTGAAAAAGATTTAATCTATACAGGTTTCCCACCCAGCACAAAAGAAGCTTCAGCGATGCTGTAGGGATTTAAAAAAAAATAACCTAGGATATATTAAAAAAAAAAAAAAATATGTGGCCTACTGTAAGGGACATCGTGTTACCTGCACAGGCAACACAGATAAGATGAACACCAGCTACAGAACTACTTGCAATTTAGGTGCTGAAAAATAGGATGCTGGAAAAGGCATCAAAAATTTTACCAGATACTTCAAAAATGACTTCCAGTCAGGTAGTTATTCCAAAGCTCTTCAAAAGGATGGTTTCCAAGTAATTTGTTCACCTGCTGTCATCACTTTCAGAGAGCAAGGCCAAGGCCAGTGACAAGTCCTTTAGTCCAAGACAGACATAAAAAACCCACCAAGGACTCCAAGATGAATGAGACAAATTCAGACCAGAAATAAAGCCCATGTTTTGAGGAGCAAGGGTAACTGACCAATTAGACAAGATACGAGAAGAATGGCAGAGTTTGGGTCTGAGACAGAGATGACTTAGAAAATAATCTTCACCCAGCACTGAAGCTACTAGCCTCAAGACAGCAGTAACCCTGCAAGATCAGGAATAACACAGGAAATGTGGGAGACCGTGTAAGGGTGGTGTCTGAACTTAACCTTTCTGAACCATTGTTGAAAATCATTATTATTAACCTGAAATATAAACCGGGAATGAATCACTGAAAGTCTTTGAGAGGCCTTTCATTATAAGTATCCTTGCACTAAGTTATTGAGGGTACTTCAAAGAAACAAAAAGGAGCAATTGTGCTATCCAGGAACAAGGAGTGGAAATGATTTTAAGCCTTAAAAATGGCACTTACTTTTTCAAGAATTGTTGCCCAAGTGTTTGCAGCATTAGCGAGAGTTTTCAATTGTCTAATCATGGTTAATCTTAACCTTGAAACCGGTTATTAGTCAGCCAGCCACTGGGAAGGGGAGGTGAGGAGGGGAAGCTTTTGGTGTCACGCAGATGTCAACGCAAAGCAACCCTAATGAAGCCAGAGGAATCACAGTAATGTAAAACATACATGTAATGCAAAATACATACATATTCTGACTCTGGGGATTGCACCCATGCCAACGTGACTGGCACATGAGCAAACAGCACTGAGAAGCAGCCCTGTGTGCAGCGAGACGCCTGCTCAGCCAGTCCTGTAATTTACAAAGAGCTTCCCCAAAACCCACTCTCCTCGACGGTGAGTGACAGCAAAGCACTTGGAAAAATAGCATGGAAGTGAAGTACCAGAAACTAATCCAATAGCCACTTGTGCTCTCCTGTACCCCGAGGCACCGGTTTTATGGAGGAAAAGACGGTGGGCTTAGGCAGGTTCCCTTGGTGGCCCCCTGCCCTGTGCCCACACCTGGAGGCGTAGCCACCATTTCAGAGACCCAGCTGCTGACCTGGGCAGATGTGGACCTGCAGCTGCAAGGGACAAGGGGAATAGCAGTCACCGTGGGTCAAGTGTATGCACGTGTTTCTGTCACTGCTACTACTACACTGCTATCCCGAATAACCCAAGCAGGAGTGAGACTGACGTTTGGATAGTACCAGTGTATTAACTTTGCAGTTGCATTTTGCAACCCCAAATATCAATGACCAGACAGAAAAGCTGATCTATGCTAACGGAGCTACCACTGATTTAATCTTTTAGTTTAAGGAGATAGGCACAAACAAGTATGACTCTAATTCTTCCAGAGATTGGTTGGAAAAAAATAATTTTGAAGAACCACACCATGAAGTCTCATCCATTTCTTAAAGGTGGACAGACTTGGCAGCCATATGAGTTTATATGGCTCTGGTGTGAGCAGAAGACATGCTGGTGTTTGTCTGCTGGAAATGACACAGGACATTCCTGATCAGTGCTTTGAAAGCAGCTTTTCCCCTCCTCTACATAACCATGCAATCTTTTAACATGATCCTGAGAATTATCCTTTTTCCAGTACCCCATTTGACTTTGTTGCTGATGTCATGGAAAAAAAGCAGTCAGTTGTTTACCAGAGCATTCGATTTGTTATCAGCAGATCTGGCTATGAATAATTATACCACATATTAATACCATAGTAAGCCAGCTAATGGGCTACAGACGCCTAACAAATAACAGGATGAGAGAAGAAAGGGCAGATTGGCAGGAGGTTGTTTGCCTTTGTGAGGGCTGAATTATAGAACTGGCCGGGCTTCAAAACTATGAATCATTAAGAACATGCACACAGCAGTTTTACATCAGTGAGCTCTATTGACTGTAGAGGAGCTAATATTGATCTACTAAACATATGGGAGTGGGGAAGCAGGTCCCACATAGTTAAAAACGTTGTGTTTTAATGTCTGTCCTTTGGATTGTGTTGGTTCCTTGAAACACCCACACATTTCTGACATCATGACCAGACCTTTCTCCAAAGCCTTTGAAATGCTAGCTGTTTCTTTTCAGGTTCACAATGACAGAAATCTTTGAAACGCGACTGAAAAAAGATGATTATGAGTTACTATGCTTATCACACCTTGTATCTCCCTTATCACGTTAACTGAGTTTGCAATACCTGCACTGAGGTCTATGTTCATGGAGATGTTCCTAAATATAAAAAAAACCCAGAATTGACTTGCCTTTCCTTACTAGTTGGGTTTTATCTTAATTTGTGCAAATAGGGCAAAAATACTGCCTCACTGCATAACTGTTGTATGCTATGTTGCAACCCATGACATGAGTGGCAAGGAACCACTGTACAGCACTTTGTTCTTCACTCCTGCAGGGAAGGAGGAGTGAACATTGCAGACCATGAGGCTGTGCTGACCACAGGGAAGGGAATTCAGACTTTGTTTGCTTTTCTACCCATAAATACACTTCATTGTTCATTATAGGAGATAGCACAATTAGCCCATTGACTATTAGAGGCTATTTCATGGGCCAACAACAAAAACACTTAAGCAGAAATTATACTTAGCCTGTTTTATTCATGAGACTCAGAAACCCTGGACTAACATCAACAGACCATAACCATATGGGTTTCCACTGGTGTGTTCTATCACATATTTGCACACAAATGACAAATAAACATTTTGCATGCTGGAATGTAATAGGTAAACACTGAATTTAGGATCTTAACTATAACATATGATTTTTCTTCATGTACTTAGTTAATGCTTCAGGTTGTACATAGAGCTTTATTAAATATTTGCATCTCTAATTGAATCTTAACATTTTCTTGAATGTGATCATAGGACCTCTCAGCACCATGGTTTCCCATCCCCAGTGACCTGTTGCTAACAATGTCTGACTTTATTCTTACAAATATTGCAGTCACTTTCCTGTCACTGTGAGCCATAGCACAGGGCTAAAACAAATGGAAGCTGAACACAGTACTTTCATTCTGACAAGCAAGGGCACATCCACGAGCACTTAACTGTCTTGGCAGCCTCCAGTAATAATAATCATACCTGGACCCTGTTGAAATAGAAAGAATCTCTCTGTGGGATAGGATTACGTGAAATACAAGACATTTTTGAATTTAAATGATGATTTTCCATCTCTCTACCATAAAGAAGTAGTGAGTTTGTGATATGCATCTGTTTCAAGGAAAACTCTGTTTGCAACATGACCTCCACACAATGTGGCCTGTGCACTGGTAAACAAACTAGGCGTGATGGAAATCTACCACTTCAGGTTGGGCTATTGAAAACCAAGAATATGAATGATTTAATTTTCAGCTCTTTACGACGAAGATGAACAAGGCATAGAGCTCTTTAATTTCTCCTGTTAATCCAACCCACCTCATGGAAAACCTGAGCTGTGGCCCTTTGTGACCCTTTTCCTTTGCTTTTATGTAAGAGAAAGAGAGGGAGACCAGAGGAAATTAAAAAAGCAAGGGCGATAAAGTGATGTCTCAAATGACCAAGGCATTGAAAAAAATTCAGAACTGGCAACTCACCTTGAAGTTTCCAAGTCTCCAGTTCCCTGGACCCTTCCAGGGAGCCAAACTTCATACCTTGCTGTGGGGCACAACATTATCGGCCTCTTCTCCTTCAGAAAAAGCACATGTGGTTTAAAGTGATGAGGGACAAATAAATATTTGCTCTAAAATTATTCTTGACATGCAAGATCTCAGGGAAGGACCTATTTAGGGCTGATTGGCTGCCTCCCTTGCACAAACATTTGGTAATTTAAAATTTGATCACTGTAAGTCACTTAGTCACAATCAAACTGTAGGTCAAATTGCATCATTTTCCCTAAAGTGCTTTTGGAAACAAATGAGATCACTGAAAATATAAATTAGTGCAGAATATATTAGATATTTACAATCTATTTATGTGTGGACAATAAATGATTTCACTATAGAGAGAAGAGTGTAAGCTAATGCAAACAGACAGGGAATGGCAGAAGCTTTCATTTAATAACAAGTGTATTTAATATAACTATTTTACTACATACTTCTGAAAGAAACATAGTCTTTCCAACTGCAGTTGACCTGCATCTGCACAAATTAGAAGAAAATCTGGCTTACAGAGCAAGGGATAAAAAAACCAAACAGAAACGTCTATTTCCCTGTAATAAGCTGTGAATACTTGAATCTTAAGGAAACTTGGTGGCTTCTAATAACTGAAAGATATTTATGGTACTTATACAATGATCAGATTCACATCTTTTGCTTTATGATACTTTTTTGATTGTTGTTATTCAAAACCAGTTTCATTAAAAAGCAATCTTTGGTATCGTGTGACTTCATTTCTTTTGCATGAGTCTTCTAACAATTCTAATTATTATTGTAATAACCCCAATACCTATTAACTGCCCTCCCTTTCAATTTCACATTCTTCAGCTCAGACAAAATCATGGTAAACCTTTCATATTGACTCTTTTCAAGCATCATGGCTGTTGGGTTTAAACCACTGCACGGCGTTGTACATCCTCAGTTTATTAGGGCTTGCACTTGCTGGACCTTGAGCAAACTCTATAGAGGAAGCCAAGCAAGTCCAATAGGAAAAGGAAACTTGCTCTGCCTGGGGATGTAAGTTATCTTCTACCACAGTGCTGTCACTTGGCTTGCTGGAAGGGGAGAACTGACGTTCAGGAATGGTGGGCAGAAAACAGAAGAGAGCAGACCTTCTGTTTTGCAGCACAAGGCAACGCAGTCCTTTAATAACCACAGGGTTGGAGAAGACTCATTTTAAAAGGGATACCAGAATTTCATCTGAAAGAAGAACCAAGCATTTGCGTGGTCATGAAGATGTGAAAGAAAACAAGGCAAGGCACTTGCTCTGCCCCATCTAAGCAGATACCATGGATACCATGAGGCCGTCCCATTTTAAGTTTTGTATTTCTCACCATCAGTCAATTTATTCAATGCTGTTTGAAGTAATACAGTCCAGTGAAGTAATATATCTGCACCACTCCTTTTCACACTGATCCTGCACTCTGTTTAGAGCTTGGATTTTGAAGTTTCATATTCGTTCCCTGCCCATAGACCTAATTACCTTGGCTAGATGACAGACCACATTACTCACAGAGTGACACTGGCAAACCCAGTGAATTAGCTGAGGATCACATAACTTCACAATCCCCATTTCAATGAGATGTTAAAGTGAAAACTCTTTTCAGAGTTGTCATTCTCTGGTTCATCTCCACCTTCCAAAACAATTTAGCCCAAGAAGGGGGCTGCAGAATGGAGATTGCTATCACTAAAATCAAATTTGCAAGAGAAAAGGCTATACTGCTAGCTTCTTAATGGGAGGCTTCAGTTACCTACACTGTTTGTTCGGTTCTTTAAATAGCAATAAATATGTGGAATTGGAATAGGGATCTGATCATAGGAACTACACTGAAAACAGGAGCCCATACAGTAAGTATTCATGTGGCATTATTCATAACAGAAGCAGAGATGCTGCTGCTATTTGAATTAATGACCAAGAAAACCTGAAGCTGATCCCCCAAGGAAAAGGATGTACAATGCTGTCTCTCCCCGGCCTCATTTTAAGACTCAAACTGATTCAAACTGTTAATGGGATAAATATTCAGCATTTTTCTTTCCTCTCCCATCTACCTCTCCTATTTTTACCTTGGTAGGCATCATTACCATAATATAGGCTCATTATATTATGCATTGGGCCCAATTTTGAATGCTTAATAACAAATCCTCTCTTGTTCATGTACTGTGGTTGAGCCCAATGGGACTGTTTGTGGGGTGATCATTTAGGTAATTAAGGGTTGTGCTACAAGATGTGGAGCTGACTTAGCAACACGTACCGTGTATTCAATAATTTCCATTAACATATTTATTAACCAAGTCAATATGTCAAGGCATATCATAATCGTTACTATTTCACCGTCTTACAACAAGCAAGGGAGGCAGAAGGGAGGGGGAGAGAATCCCATCCTTTCAATAACCAAAAGGCAGGTCTCAGAAAAATGGAAAGAAGGAAAGAAAGGAAGACACCAGGCAGATGGGACACTGAGGAACATAGATAAAAGGGAATATTAAAAAATTGTATGGATGACGGCAAGAGAGCAGCTATGATGTCCAACAATTTTGCAAAGCATTTAATACCATGTCCAAAATCTTACTGTCAAACTTAGTTCAAATTGCTTTGGACCTGATCAGTGCCACCTGGACAGAAACTTAATCAACCAGCTACGAATTCAGGGTGATGACAGCAAGCAGCAACACAAAGCCAAGAGATGAAACGTATGGTCAGATTCTGCCCAGATCTGGGGTTTTGGGAGTTTGGATACTATGGCAAAGTACCACAGAAGTGAATTTAGGAGACTGACTGAAAAAATTGGATGGCAATTGCTGATTTAGAAGAGGCAAAAGGTCAATGAGGAAAGAGAGCAAATATTACTGGGAATTATACACACTGGTCAGGATGCAAAAGGTTGGGTAAAATTGTCTGGGATGCAAGGAGGACAAACATCTCTGGTACCTCCTGGCCTCCCCTCGAGCAGAGCTACCCACTGCAGCAGTGACTCTGCTGGGTAGAAGAAGGTTTCTCTGATCCTCCTGAATTTGTCTTGTTGCTTTATTTAGGTCTTTGGTGAGGGCTTGGGTTTGCCTTCCTGGTTGCCATTGTGCTTCTGAGGACCCAGGCCCCAGTGTTCACAGCACAGTTTAAATCCGATGCAGCCATGTCGAAATCAACCCAGATTCCTGTCTGCTGGTAGGAGTCAGAGCAACCACTGGCCCACTGTGACCAGGTGTTGAAACCACACGTACAGCTCACGCACCTACAAGCAGACCCAGCTCTAGAGACCTGATCCACCTACATTTGCTCTGTGGTAGATCTAATTAGGCTGAAGCCCAAGAAACAAGAACATCTGTCTCTCCTAAAAGTCACAGCTCCTGGGCCCAGTATACGCCATTCACAAACATCTGGTGCAGGATTTGGACCTGTTGCAATATGCTTACTGGTGGGTATTTTAGCTCTGCTAGTATGACAGCATTATATCTTCTTTAGTTCCATAATTAGAAAAATCAGGGTTCGTGTGCAATAAATTATTTCAGTGTACATTTTAGTAAAATAACCTTTGGAAAGGGTAAATGTTCTGACATCAGGAATGGCAAGGAAACAGGTTTCTTAGCCAGGTTGCCTAATTACCTTCCTGTAGACTCACAGGGAACCACCCCAGATCCAAAAGCTGCACAGTCACTCAGGTGGCACAGGCTCATGCCTACCTCCCCTGGACCAGCACTCCCTGGGGCACCTCTCCGTTGTTCAGGTCAGCCTCACACCTTCCTGCTGCGCCTCAAGGACATGTTTCTTGCCATGTCTGTCGTGCCTTCCCTCTCCATCACCACAGGTCATCAGGATTGGATCAGCATGAGAAAGTTTATCCTCCTCCTCGCCCCAGGTGATGATGGCTGTGGGACGGCGGACGGGATGTCTTGATGAGAGCAGGCACGTGCCCCTTCTCCAGCTTCAGCGACTTCCCATCACACTGGAAGAAGCACTCCTGGCTGGCTCCTTCCACATCTCCCCACTGGAGGGGCGAGGAAAAGAAACAGAGAGAAAGCAGAAATTAATTCCAGCTTGAGTTCAGTGCACTTGCTAAGACTGCTTCCTGCCTGCCAAATAAAAGCACCATGGTAACAGCAACAAGCAAATTAATGAATTAGAAAACACCCATCTTTGCAAATTGTAGCTGTAGCCACAAAGCCCCATACAAGGAAAAACCCATGCAAATTCAGAGGATATGCAACACTGATCTAATACAACTGCGCAGCTCCTTTGCCCAGCCAGAGAAGGGTGCCAAATCACAGCCATATGCAGGGATCTGAAGGACTGATTTCAGATGGGAGATTGGTATTTTGTCCACTCTAATTTTCGCTTTTGTTGCCATTACACTCTTGCCCTTTGGGGGAGAATTTGATCCATTGTTATTCTAACAGTAGGTGAATGTACAGTGAAAATCAGGGGACTGCTCTCCATTCCAAGTCACGCTGCTTTTACAAGTGCCAGCTTCTTGCCCAAATAGCAATAGAAGCAAATTTCAGAAAAATTCTGAATAATCTAAGCCTCGGCTTAGGAAAGCAAGCACAAGTAAAAAGTTTTGATATCTTAGGTATTCATGAGGTGCTTGCTATTTTTTTTTGGAGGGGTTTTTTTGGCCTCCCAGCAGATGAAGGTTTTATTGAAGGATTCAACAAAAGATTAGAAGTCACTTTTTTTTGATCCTGAAGGAGTATCTCCTAAATGTGAAGACGCAAAGGACTAGCAGCAGCCCCATGGCATTTGGAAAAATATAAGAAATGGGCAACCTACTGAACAGCAGAACTGTCCCAAAAGAGGGAGAGATCGTTGATTAATAGCTAAGATTTGTGATAAAGGATGAACAGCTGAGTTTTAGCTTTCTTAAACTGGAGCTGGAGATGGCACATCAAGAGGAAATGCCCGAAAGACAGGCTGAGATTTCATTTGGACACAAGCAGATGGGTCTGGAACAGAGAGATTCATCTGAGGTTTGTCCGTATAAAGACAGTAATTAACTTTGTACTTACAGATGAGTCAGGTACACAACAAAAGAGAAGGAAACCACAGGCAGACCTCTCTACAAGACTCAAAATATGAGCTAATATTTTCCTTTCCTGCTTCCGTGCCCATGTAATAACATGTGTACTTTCGTGTCACTTGCTTCAGTGATTTCTTATTTTAACACAGAAATCAGATTTTCTACAGCCCTAAGCCTTCAGAGGTGTCCTGCAATACGACAACATAGTACTGGAAACAGCACATGTTTTCAGAAAAACAAGATGTATTTCAGTTTTGGGAATCTAAAGGGTTACTGACATATGTACAAACAACAGTGAGTTATGTATTAAATATTGCACCTGAGTAAGAAACATTTTGTATGACACTTTGAGAAGAGAAAAATGAAATCTCACTGGTGTACCTTAGTGACAGACCTGGAGACCAAAGCTACCAATCTTCCATTTTACTGACCAGATCTGCAGTATGATGACTTGAAAGTTGTCTCTAGAGCCTTCCAAGAGGGCATCAGGCTGATTTAGATGACATAGGTAATTTCTTTCAACACAGGACTTGTGGGTGGGATGTAGATGTTCTTTGGCTCCTGCAGACACTCAGGAAATGCTGTGTCCATCACAAGACAGGGTCTGGAGTGCTCTTGTGGTCAGCTCATCTTCACAGAGATACAGCTGCTTCAATGTAGTTCCTAATAGGACATGAAAGATGTGAGATGACCCTTCCTACTAACAGTAGGACACCTTGACTGCTACTTGAGCCAAGACCAACAACCCATTCAGTGATGTTTCAACACCCCACACTTGCCTCACTCACTGGTCAAATCAGTGCTGAAGAAGCCATTCTTAGACAGCTCAGAGATGAAGATTGTCTTTAGGTTGGTGCTTGGAAATGCAGTCCAGTTACAATACCTCTAACAATCTGCCCTCTGCCAGAAGGAGGCACATCCATGCCAACTCTCATCATTTCATTGTAAGCTTCTGGCTGCTTCATGTTTTTGCTTAAACCCCAATATCCACCAACAGGTAGCAGCCCTCAGGTGATTTTGACAGCTGCAGTTCTCAGTAGCTATCAGCTAGTCAGCACCAACTAATATTCTCACTGCTGTTACCCTTCTGCCCAAACCCTTTGGTGCCTCTTCCACCTGCAACATCTTCAGGTAAAGTCAGCGCTGGTGTATGGGTTCAGTGCCCAGACTCCTACACAAACCTGCACAGCACACATGCACCGGCTGTTATCCAGGCAGTACCATGACAGACCTAATGGCTAGGGGGATGCCAACGTTGTATGACGGATAAGGGTATAGGTGTATGGGTGCACCTGTATAGACAGCTTGGAAGGAAGATCCTGTTGCATGTGAATTTTTCAGTGCAGGGTTGTATCTTCTGAATAAACATCAGTTTTACCAGATCCAAATTAAGCATATACTGCTAATTTAGTTTTGCCATTAAGCACATCTTGCAATAATCTTTATTGGGATAAGAAACATTATTAGAGCTCTGTTGGCTGAATATAGCTATTTTCTCTCAAGTACCACAATTTTCTTCAGCTTCTTTGTCTCCTCTTTTCTCTTCAGGTCATTTGATGATTGACAGTTCAATGTACTGCAAGAACATTGGAAGGTAAGAGATTACTGCGTGCTGCAGTCAGAAGGTCCATGCTGCATAAAAATGTATTCTCTTCATTATTACCTATTTGACAAAGATTTAAGAGGGTTTTGCAGCTGAGGGCCATATGTAAAAAGACTACAGATCACTTCTGAAGGACAAATTGCAAAAGATATGCTCACTTACATTAAGGAGTTGATGAAAGCATATCTTTAAGGTGTACCACTGGTGCATAACACATCATGGGAAGGAAATTGGAAATGGCAGGCAGCAGCACAGCTGGCTGAATGTTTTAGGAATTGCATATTCTTCACTGGAAAATGGGGTTTTGTTGAACTAGGAAACAGTAAAATCTCACGTTTGTATGCTTCTCTGTTCATTTTACTATTAGCAAAACAGGAAAGTCATCCATTGCATCTGCAGCTGTGTGAAAATGAAAATCTACTGCTTCTGAGCTGCTACAGAGCACTCCTGGCATCGTAGTTCATTTCCCCATTGCTCTCACTTTCTCTGTGGGTCTTGGGCCCCAGCTGAATCAGACCTCCCTGGAACCCTGTCAGCCTTCCCAGAGACCCCGCTGATACAGTACCCGCCGCATCGTGTCTCCCCAGCAAGGCAAGGGAGAAAACATGGCATCGGAGGCACGGCACATCTCCCACTGGTGCCGGGAGTGAAACATAACCTCCTGCCCTGCTCTTCTTCTCTTTCCTCACCTTCATACCCTGGTGCTGGACCTGAGTGCTTGTCATTCATGTAGTCGTGATCCTGCACGGCACAGCCTGAGAACCAGCGCTTGGCCAGAGAGCAGAGCAGCAGGGAGGAGGACCAGGGAGCTGCAGATCCCATGAGGGTAGTTCAGGCAGATGGAGAAACTAATGACAGCTCGTAATGCGCAAAGCACTCAGAGAGAAAGCCAGCTTTACATTCTTGTGTGTTGATCCAGATTATGGGAACCTACATTAATCTCTTATTTAATAAATGACGGCTCTGAGTACCAGCCTTCAGGAGCCTTGTACGCTTTCCTGGTTCACCTATATAATCCAAAGATGCTGGTGGTGATCTTTGATGACCTGAAAGGTTGAAGAGATGCTAACCCACAATGTTGTAAATCACCTTATAATTTACAGAAAATTAGCTGGCTGGCAAATGCTCAGATAATAGAGGCAACAAAGTGCTACAAACAAGCTTTTGAATTCAGGCTGATCCTGGTGATACACACATCTTTGTCCATGGGCTCCTTTGGAAACTATTCCTGTGTTTAGATAATGAATGCTCTACTAAATCAAACTCGCCTGTGCAGGGAGCTGCGCAAGGGCTGTATTACTTTAGCCCATGCTTGATATGCTTTTAGTGTTTGGTTTTGAATGGCACTGAAAATGTGTGCTTTCATCTTTGCCACTTTGCAACACCAAAACAAAAGTAACTACTATAATCGATGTTATGAATAATTGCAGAAGAAAATAAGCATGTGTCCTGGTTTCAGCTGGGATAGAGTTCATTTTCATCCTAGCAGTGGGTATTGTGCTGTATTTTGGATTTAGGATGAGAATAATGTTGGTAACACGCTGATTTTTTGGTTGTTGCTAGGCAATGTTTACACTAACTCAAGGACTTTTTGGCTTCTCATATTGCCCAGCCTACGAGTAGGCTGGAGGTGCACAAGAAGCTGGGAGGGGACACACCCAGGACAGCTGACCCCAACTGGCCGAAGGGATATTCCATACCATATGATGTCATGCTCAGTACATAACTTGGGGGAAGCTGGCTGGGGGCACGACTGCAGCTCAGGAACTAGCTGGGCATTGGTGGTCTGTGGGGGGTGAGCAATTGTGCTGTACATCACTTGTTTCGTATATTATTTTATCATTTTTTGTATCGATATTATTATTATCTTCCTTTTCTGTCCTACTAAACTGTCTGTATGTCAACCCATGAGTTTTACCTTCTTTTTCCCCCCTGATTCTCTCCCCCATCCCACTGTGGGGGTTGAGTAAACGAACAGCTGTGCAGTCATTTTAGCTGCCTGATGGGTTTAAACCACAACAGCATGCCATTAGGATGTTCCTTCTCTTGCCTAAATGGGAATGATTCCCCTCTGAAAGTAATTCCCATGAACAGTGTTTCCAGCATCTCTCCCTTAGTGACTTGCCGATACCCGCGTAGCACAAGCTCACACATACTTTCTCTGGATGCGCCACTCTCCTCCACCCAAACACTTACTTTCATAAACCTGGTAGGAAATTTTAATCTTTGAGACAGATACACCTCTGTCAGATACAACTGATGTTGGCAAAGAGTTCATAGGTAGGGGGACACATATAATCTGAGGGTGTGATCACAAAGCCTCATTTCCATAGGGAACCAGACTGAAGAGGGCAAACCCTTGGGATAGGAGGCACTTGCAGCCAGGCCGTGATGCCACCCCATCAGGCTATCTACCTGAAGAAGGGAACCTACAAAATATGTAATAAAGGGGCCTAAAAATGGTGATAAGCAGAATGAGCAATGATTCATTTTTTTTGCTTTGGCACATGCAAGGAAATCCACAAACCCTCCTTGCTCACAGCACACCCAGTGCCTGCACCAACAGCAATGTTTCATCCTAGACCTTAGCTAACCAACACATCCCATGGCAGAAAAAGGACAGGTAGATTCACTACCTGATCCCACACGCACAGCTCTCCTCGTTGTCCTGAGTGGCCAGACCCCGTACAGAAGAGGGGCAGTGGAGAGCTGTCAGAGATGACAGCACTTCTCTCCCTCCCCGCTTTGCCGTGCCGATGACCTTTCCCAACCCCAGCTAACAAACTGGAAAGGGAACATCTGCTGGGGGAGCGGTGGTGAGAGGCACGACTGGTGCGGCACAGCTGCCAGGCCACCGATCTGCAGGGAGGAGCGGTGTGATGAGCAAGATGGGCTGTCAGAGGGCAGCTGAGCGGCTGGCACAGGTTTGCGTGTAGGTACCGTCTCGCACACAGATTTGTGCGAGGGTTTGGCTTTGCCTGGGAGCTTGTGCTGTTTTTCAGTTCATCTCTGCCTGAAAAAATAAAAAGAAAGCACCTGAAGAAAGAAAGAGACAAGGAAAGAAAAACATCCCTTGTGCAAAGCAGTCACTGAGTAACTTGGGTGTCCTCATCCTAAGACAGAGGACCCAGTTCAACTCCCTCCCAAGTCACAGGAAAAGCTCTCATTCTCTGATCCCTTTCTCCCTTGCTTAGCAAGGCACAGGTCTACAGCCTGGTTACAAGTATTTCCATTTTGCACAATTCTTAGAAACTTCTTTCTCTTGAAGTCAAGTCAGCAAGAGACAGATGTATTCAGACCTTCTAGAAGCATCATCCCACAGCTCTATGGCCTTAGGACAGGCAAACGTCAACAGGATCCACTAAGCAGGTTTCCATCTTTCTCAAGTTGACTCTGTATTTCTGCCTAAAAATGCAATTCTGTCCTGCCCTTTCCACCTCCCAAATAACTGCAAATAAACAAAAACGGAATGGTTGCTTTCTTGGCAGGAGAGAAAGCACATGGTTTCTGTGAGCCACCAAAACAAATGAAGTTGTCTAAAAAAAATCCTAACGGCTCTAAATTTAGTAAGTGTCAGAGCATTGCTTATGCAGTGCTCAGCTGATGGATGGGATGCTGACAGCAGACCAAACCTCAGTGCCACTCTGAATACCATCTACTAAATAAACTACTCATGCCATCAGCATCAATGGCCAGCTGCATTAATGACAGTACCTTGCCTTGCTTAAATCAGGGCCAAGCTTTAGTCAAGCAGGGGCAAGAAGAGAAATTACAGCCTGAAGGTGCTACAGCGTGGAGCCTGATCCCAAAACAATGGCCTTACAATGCAGTGAAACAGTGCTCAGTAAATCATTGCTCTAAATTAAAATATGATCCTAAGCTAATCTTGACAGGACTATTTCACCCAGGCAAAGGACCACACTAATGTAGCTGTATTTGCTCCATTATCGGAGCATGCAATAAGTGCTGTGTGAAAACAATCTTGTCTTAAACAGGCTTGCGTACTCAATCACTGCAACAGAAGGAAATTTGGAGTTTTCTCTGCACCCACATTACTGTTTCTTCTTTTGTCTTAACCCAGAATTTGGTAGCAGAAAGTAGGAAGATGTTGAATTAAGTCCAGTAAAAGAAATACTGAGATCTACTAATCTTGTATCATTCCTTCTCCACCATTTTTGCTGGATTTTGGGTTCCGTGGAGTGCTGTGGACACATTGGCCTAATGGTTCCTCTGGATGGCTCTAAGAAGTTCCCTGTTCAGCCTTCAAATTAGTCCCCCGAGTTGGTATCCCAAGGGTTTGAGGTGCTTTGCAAGAGAAAAGTACGTCTGACTTTGGGTCTCTGGTAGGAATAAGTGAAATAGAAATGCTATGTATGACCATGCAGACAGGCTGCAAGGGTGAAACAGAAGCTCAGATATTGTTAGAGCAACAACCAATGTCTTGTCTGTGTCACGTACTCTTCTGGTTCTACAGCCCAGTCATCCGAGCGATTTTTGCTATCATTACAAAACTAAAGGGAATCATGTAAAACTTTAGACTTTGCCAGAGAATAAGAATAAAATCAACCAGTGTTAAGACTCCTACTGACAACCTCAACAGAAGGCGGAGAGTAGGAATTCAAGTCAGTCCAGCAGTGAATTAGGATGGATTGGTGGGAAAGCATAGGCAGTTTGCATTACTGCTGACGGTTCCAAAATTCTCAGCACATGTGCTTGACCAAAGATCCATGTCCAGGGCTTTCCTGGATCGCTCCATTCACATATCACAAAAGTGATGAGCTCGAATAAGACAAGACGAGCACCAGAAGATTCACTTAGGAGAGGCGTAAAGAATACAAACATTAGCACAGCAGTGCTCTCCATTGCCTGGATGACAGAAAATACATACTTAGTAAGGGAAGTGGAGTTTTAAAATTATGTCAGAGAGTGTGAATGTCATGTTCTGTTTGTTAGAAGCCTTCAAGTCTCATCAGGAAACAGTTCATTAGAAATTCCTCTGCAGCTAGTACAAAATGTATGCTCCGAATGACTCAAATCTCCTTTAACCTTATTAATAAGCTCAGATATAAGCATAGTGTGCCTCAAGTTGCAGTGGCAGACATTATAATAGTTACTACAGTGCATGTATGAGCTGCTACATGACAGGTATTGTAATGTTAGTAATTAACCAGAGAGCTACTAGTGATGCAATTCAGACAATGCGATAGTTTGGAGTTACTAGGTACTTCTAGAGAGCAATTTTGATAGACCACCACCAAAACAGTATACCGGCTAAAAACACCACTGTAAGTTAAATGGTGGTTATTTTTAACTTTCTTTTTCTTGGTACCAGTATCAGATTCTCCAGTCAGGCTGATTCTCTCACTCAAGTCTTTGACAGTGCAAACCAGATCTTAACCTCCTTGCGTCCAGAGGAAGGATGTGGACAGGGGCTCGTAGCTAGTTAAATAGTCCACGTTCCCAGACACAGAGGTGTTGGCCACATACGCTGTACACCGGGAAGTCTGCTTTGCCAGCTCATCCTTTCATCCTCTTTCAGATGTGAAGGGGAATCCAAGTCTCGCTGCCTAGCCTCCTGATACCTACCTCCACAGAGCAGCTTTACTCCCTTCTTTAGCTCTGCTGTCATCTGCCAGATGCCTCTGCTACATCACCAGTAAGTGCTCTCCGGGACTGCGGTTGGCACAACTGCGAACCTGTGCATCTTTGACCTTCCTCGATAGTGCAGAAGAACAGTTTTCTGTTTCTGATTTGTCCTTGGGCAATAAAAGTAGTGGGGAATAACCTTCATAGGAAGGCATTGATTTAGTATTTCTCCAGATTAACTTCTGCCTTACTACGTTTTTGAGGGTTTTTTTCAGTAAAATGCAGCACAAGGACTCCCACACAGACATCTTCATGCATTAGAGCTTACAAAATCAGATCCTGTTGTCTTTCATTTTATCTTTCCTTTTCAAAGGGAAAAATACAAGCAACAGCTTACTATAGTTAAGGGTAGAAAGGATTGCTATTCCTTGTAAAAAACACTTTTTACACTGCACTCAGGCTTCTTTCTGGTGCAATACCTGTGTTTCCAATGGAGGTTCATCTCATGAGCCACCAGAAGATTAAATGCATACTTACTGCTCAAAGATATGGGTCATAGAGTCAAACATCTCCTTTGCTATAGCTAGTCATTGTCTAACAATCAGGAGCTGTAGGATCAAATTTGAGGCTAACACTTTTCACATACCTGGAACACTCAATGCTTATCTCCTCCCTGTAGACAGACTGCAACGCAACATCAACGTCACAGCCTGAGCAGCTGTTACGTGTTACCAGTCTCCATGCCCCAGAGTTCAATGAGCTCTGCAACAGGCTGACACCTATGCAATGGGGCATCAGATATCCACCTTTTTTTTTTTTTTTCTTGGAAGTGTATTTGTCCTCCATTTCAAATTATCTCTCAAATATGAAGATTGTATATTTTACCTTCATCACTCACGACTAGCTGATTAGATTAATAGAGCAGGGGTACATCAACCATCATACCTGTAACCTCTATGGAGACCGCTGGGTAAATTTTGCTCCTAGATGTAAGAATTACCACACCCAACACTGGAAAATCCAGGAAATAGAATAAAACTGTGAACAGCAGCTACATGACAACTATTTAGACCAAGACATGCAGAGGAAATTGGATAGAGATGAAGCTCCAGGGGACGTTAAATATGGATGAGGTACCTTGAAAGAAAAAAAGACAAGATGATGTGTCACAGTCTTAAAAAATGCACTGGGTTGAAAGATTCACGGCTACAAAAGAGGGCATAGTCCAGTACAATCAGAGACCTGCTGCATTACCTTGTGAAACATAGCTTGACAGTCCTTTGACAGATTTCAGGCAAGACCTATTCATTCTGAAAGGGTGAGGCTAAAAAAGGGAGAAAAAAAAGAAAAAAAAACAACATGGAGAGCTTTTTTTAGAGCTTGCCATTTCAGAATGATGACAGCTAATTATAGCAACTGCTCTCGTTATGGGTGACCTCTGCTCACAGTGAGTGATACCTTGTTACTGGAGCAAGCCAGGAAATGAATTAAATTGCTCAGCCTAAGTCCTCGTTCCTTCAAAGCATAGCAGAATATGGCCCCTACTTAGCTATGCCGTCATTCTGGCCCCCAAATTCCCCCTAGAAAGGACTTACTGCTGTAATGGAAAACACTGCAGCATCTCTGTGTAGGCTATACATGACCTATCTGAGCCTAGAAAGCTACCAAAAAAAACCCCAACCCACCACCTAACAAAAGAGATAATCGACATATCTATTGTCTTATTTCATGTTACTGTCAGGGATATACTCATGGTTGGTTTTCTGCTAATGCTTAAAGGAACATCTGTATTCCTGATTTCTTTTCATCTCCATGAATAAATTCACGTCACAGACGGCTTGGTTAGCTGGCTACACAGGCATCAAAGGAGACGAAACTTTGAAGGAGGTGGGGCAGCAAGACATCACTATGAAAGGTGGGCAAGAGATATTTCTCTAGCATCTTTGCTAAATGGTCATGGGAATAAAATTAAAATAAGTTACCTCTTTTCTGGACAGAGGAGGAAAGTTGTTCTTACCTTTCAGTGAGCTAAGGAATCAGAACCCTTCTGTCACAATGCTGCTTGTGCATTCAAACACTTCATAAGAAAAAAACATCCCTTTAAACCCCAAAATATATTCTTTCTTGGAGAAATGTTAAAAAGGTTATTTAGACCTTTTTTTCTTGGGTTTTAGGTTGTGGAGGGTTCTTTTCCCCATATAGAAATTTTTCATCTATGTTGCAATTTTATTTTTCTACATTCCATTTTGGCCTCCATTATTTTTCCATAAGAATCTCCACTGAGCTCCAGGCTTTACTTTCTTATTCTAAGTCAAATTAATTTAATCACATTGCAGACCTGTAGCTCTTCTTCAATATGGCAAATGAACTATGATAAAGCTAAAGCAATTTGAAGCCCACGCTACTATACACCAAATTACTTTGCTAGCAGAGAAAGGAGTTGAAAGGCTGTACAAATACTGACTTTTTGATTTTTTACAATTCGTGAATTGCTAACAAGCTTTGTGCAACATTCAATATCTGTATTCAGTGATAAAATACTCAAATATGATGGTGCATGAACTTCATAAGTAGTTTCAAAGATTTGATGGAGCACTTCTCACTTAAAAGACTCTGTGTGCAAGCAATGTGAAGAGTTAGAAACTCTACCAATTTGACCAAAAAGGGGAACAAGAATGCTTTTGTATTTATTGTGCTGTACAAAAAAGCAACGTGTCTTCTCTGTTAGAAAGGTTGGGAGTAATATGTTCAGAAAATATTAGCAATGCTATCATCCCAAAAGGTTAAGAGAAGGATTTACTTATCTGCAATGATTTATGGAACTGACAAGACAGTATACAAATGGGGCTAGGAAATGCATGGGCAGAAAATCTTAGAAGGAAATCATTGTGTCAGGGCACTGAGCAGATAGATCCTTTTAGTAATGAAACAAGCGTTCTAATTCATAAATCATGTTTGTCAGGAATAAATAAAAATAGAATCAAAGTTGGTACCTTCTGTCTTTACAACATGCCGAGCAAAAAGGTTCTCTCCCTGGAGCATAAGAGAGAAGGAAGTGTTATTTGTTGATCTACTCCAACAAGGCATGTCTGAGTGATGTTTTCCACCCTTCGTGTGGTGTTTGTGCTGTATATTATCAATATTGGCTGCTGATACCAAGGTCTCAGTTGTCGGCTAAGTGCTCTGCTGTGACTTGGGTTTTAAGCAGCAAATTGTCAATGTCCCTCCAAGAGATGGACACTGCAGTAAAACTTGTCATTTACTTTAATGGCCCAGACGTCAGAGAGAAGTTTTGTCATGGCAGATGAAGCTGTCTGTTAATCCTCCCCCTCCACGCCAAGACCGATGGGATTGCCATGCTTACCCATCTAGCAAAGTTCCCCACATAAATTAGCCCAAGCAATTTTCCAAAGTGTAATAAATAAACATTGACCTCTCACTGATGTTCACCAGATGGCATTACAGATGAGATGTACCCAAGGGCAAATTATTTTGGTTCAGCAAATTTCAACCTTGGGGCAAAAGCATTACTTGACATGATGCAAGAACTGGCCAGAAAACTTCCCAGATACATCCAGGATAACCATGATATGAGTGGCTTCCTCATTACTTACTGTAAGCTATGGCATTGATACAGCTTAGATCTTGGAGCAGTGCTAGAACTTCCCCTGCCATTAAAATAGAGTAGTTGATAAATGACACTGCAAAAGATATCGTCTCTCCTAACTTTCATGACCTAAAACCTAGGCACCTATGTTAAAGCAGTTGTCTGGTCACCCTCCATAGCTGACAGAGTTGTCTCCATATAGCAGTTCATGTCACCTGTCTTAGATATTTATCCCAGAGTGTTCTTCAAAGGTGTCTCCCTTTTACCTTTAAGGATAAAAAGAATCACCCACACTGTTAGAGATGATTTAACATAAAAATGCAACTGTGGGCTTGAGCAACAGATACATTTTGTTTGCCTGAGACTGCTCACACTCTAGAAGTCCTCTTCAAACAAGAAGTGCAAACAACTACGCTGAAGCTATTAAAAGTGAAAGAACAAAGATACTGGGTCAGATCAAAAGTCTAGCTAACATAATTTCCTGAATCTAACAGTGCCCCCAGGAGATGGTAAGGGAGACATAAAAAAACAGGACATAGTTTCATATTTCCCTGATTTGTCTAGCCAGCATCTAGCATCATTTTATCCTTGTGGTGGGTTGACCCTGGCTGGACACCAGGTGCCCACCAAAGCCGCTCTATCACTGCCCTCCTCAGATGGACAGGGGAGACAAAATATAAGAAAAGGCTCCTGGGTCAAGATAAGGACAGGGAGATGTCACTCACCAATTACTGTCATGGGCAAAACCAGACTTGACTTGGGGAACTCAGTCAAAGCGGAGTAGAGCAATGAGAAATAAAACCAAGTCTTAAAACAGCTCCCCCCACCCCTCCCTTCTTTCTGGGCTCAACTTCACCCCTGATATCTCTCCCTCCTCACCTCAGCGGCACAGGGGGAAAGGGAATGGGGGTTGTGGTCAGTTCATCACACGTTGTCTCTGCCGCTCCTTCCTCCTCAGGGGGAGGACTCCTCACACTCTACCCCTGCTCCATGCGGGCTTCCCACAGGGTCACAGCCTCCTTTGGGCATCCACCTGCTCCAGCATGGGGTCCTCCATGGCGGGCTGCAGGTGGGTATCTGCTCCACCATCATCCTCCATGGGCTGCAGGGGGACAGCCTGCCTCACCATGGTCTTCTCCAGGGGCTGCAGGGGAATCTCTGCTCTGGTGACTGGAGCACCTCCTGCCCCTCCTTCTGCACTGACCTTGGTGTCTGCAGAGCTGTTCCTCTCACATTTTCTCACTCCTCTCTCCAGCCACTGTTCCCCCAGTAGTTTTTTTCCCCTTCTTCACTATGTTCTCCCAGCGCGCTACCACCATTGCTGATGGGCTCAGTCTTGGCCAGCGGCGGGTCCGTCTTGGAGCCAGCTGGCATTGGCTCTATCAGACACAGGGGAAGCTTCTAGCAGCTTCTCACAGAAGCCACCCCTGTAGCCCCCCCCCCCGCTACCAAAACCTTGCCACACAAACTTGATGCAATCCTCAACACAATCTTACCTCTTCAGATATCCTTTGTGTCACCAGAATTAAACCAGTAAAGTTTTAATCAAAGCATGTTCAGATTTTCTGTATATCTAATTCATCAATATTATAACTTATTGTCTATACAGGCAGCCTGCACCAGACCCTCAGTGCAGTCACACATTCAGGTAGGGTTAAACTAAAAGGGTGTGTAGGTGTTTCTAAAGGCCCTTGCTTATGGAATAGGATTGTATCCATCCCCTTGTCCTGGCACAAAGCAGAGGTTAAAAATATTACCTATACACCAGACTACAGGGCAGTATCATAATCCACATATATTCAGCATAGTCAGCAGTGTGAAAATGGGAAACCAGTCCTGATGGAAAACGTTAAAAAATGCAACTATCCTGCAGTGGACCTTGGTTTGGGGCAAATGTAGACTCAAAAGTGAAGATGTTCTCTGTGTTTCAGTGTCTCAGATGGCTCACCTATTAGAGGGAAAGAAAAAAATATTTGTTCAAGTGAATCTCAGCTTCCAATTTGGAAAATAATTGCATATCATGTGAGCCATAAGCAATATGGGGGAGAGAGGCAGGTTTATGCCATCAAGAATAACTCTTGTCTGTAAACCTTGTGCCTTCATTGGACCTGCCACTCCGAATAGGGGTATGCTGTTAAACCCATAATTTTGCAAGTTTGGTCCTCTAGTTCATATATTTCTGCGTAAGACAAGACTGAGAAAACTGAGGCAATGTTTCCCTTCGTTGAATGAAGACTTGACATTGATGCCTGTTAGCTTTGGGACAGTTCTGTCTGAGGAGTCACAGAAAATACTGTGAGCACATGCAGATGTAGACCTAGCTTGAGCCGAAGGTGACGGTGCATCCTGTCTTTGCTCAGGGCATTAATGTCTAGAAAAAGGACACAGGGTTTGCTGCATCACAAGGACAGCAACAAATGCAAGGAGCTGAACGACGAGAGCCACTAAGGACTGGCACTTTTACAGACAAGAGACTTTAGACAGAAGATAAACCAGCTCCTTGTGAAGCAGAGGTGTCCTTGGCCTAGCGAGAGGAAACATTTGTAAATCAGGGCACCGTCTGTGTGCTGTTTCAGCTTGCTTTCTGCAGTAGCGGTGACCCAGTTCACAGACCCCCTGATGATGCTCCCATGGATGATTTACCGAGCTGTTGGAAGAGAGTATCAACGCACACACATTACACTTGTCAGTGCAGGACCAACAGATCCATCACAGAGAGCCATATCTGTCATCCTTCGGCAAGGCACAGAGCCCCGCATTCCGCATTTGCAGTGAGCAAGCAAGAGAAATGGGACTTTTATTCCTCTCCCTCTTTTCCTCAGGAACTTTCACTATTTAGCAAAGTCTGTGAAAACTGACCAGGACTAATGCTAGGAACTAGTGCTTTTGCTAGATAATGTGCAGGGATGGTCTGTATTAGTCCGGTCACTAATGTATCACTTCCATTTTTTCCAGCTAAGAAATAATGAGCTAGAAAACTTTTAAAGTATTCTAAAAAACTTTCCTTTCCTCAGGGCCACCAGCCACACATTAGACTACACCATACATCACTGTCTCTCATTGGGCTCTCTTTAGTCCAAAGAGCACAGCTAGTTTCAAGGGTGACTTAGCCCATTTAAAAATTTGACTCAGGCTTAAAACTATTACAATACTATACGTTTCATTGGCATTTCAGAGCGAACTAAGTTGATTGATGGGGAAAAAGAAAGATTTGTCTGAAGTATAACAGTGTCTCTTTTCCACATTTCTTACATTTCCTACAATATTTTGTATCTAGAGACCTTAAACTGCTTTTCAGATATTAATAAATTAAATTTATTCATCCTAAATAATGTATCTTTCCCCATTTTGCAGAGGTATGAAAACATCAAATGAGCTTGCCTGATTTCCACTTCTGAGAGAGCTAAGAACAAACTTGGACTATTCCAATTCTCAATCTCATCCTTGGGCCACATGGAAATAACTTTGAACCAGAGCACAATTAAGGGTTAACCACCCTGTATTACACCAGATCAAAATCAATCTTTCCCTGCATGTAAGGAGTAGGCTGGAAGATTCCTTTGTTCCCTCTTATCTCTCTCACATGAAAAGATGAAGGAAGGATAGAAATTGCTGTGTCCAGCCTCAAGAAAATAGTTTCAGTTCCTCGGGCTCAACCACGCTCTGACAACAATGAAGACAAAAAACACTCTAGGTTCAAGATATTTGTTATATTTCCCTAGTTTTGTTCCTATCCATGCACATGTTATGTATACAAGCTGAAAGGGGGAAAAAAGGAATAAAACTTTTAAAATTAAAAAAACCCCCACACTTTTTTAATATAAATAATTGAAATCTTTAGAATTCAGTTCATAATTCTCAACTTACATTGGTTATCAAGTATAAGCATAGTGGTTTATCCATTTCTAATCCTGCCTTGTGGAATAGAGGTGGCAGAACTTGCTAGCTTTCTATCAGTGGAAAGCAGAAATCAAAATAACAGCTGGCAGTTTACATCTCATATGGGCTCCCACCCCCCCCCCCCCTTTATACTTGAACAATGGTAAATATATCATTTTTCTGCACAGGTCATCGGATAAAAAACATCTATTTATTTGTTTACCTGCTCCCAAACTACTTGAATAATCAGTTTTCCAATTAAAAATCCAGTTCTGTCAGATACAAAAAAAGTACAGACTACAAAAACACTAAGAAGCCTCCAAATCTCCCCTTTCTGCAAATGATGGGGACCCTCTTCCTTCTGTAGAGCTTTCTGGAGCTGTCACCAGAGGAAAATGATATTGAATCAGGCTGGAAGGTACTCATAGCCCATTTTTCCCTGATATCTTCATCATTCTTTGGCAAACACAAAGTTCTAGATGTATATTTTTATAACTCAATCAAGCCTATTGAACAGGTTTCCCAGAAAGCTTAGAGAGTGGTAGTTCTCCACTAGTATCTCCATATAAAACCCCACTCATAGTGCTGGGATAAAATAACAAACCCACTAACTACACACACAAAAAAAAACCCCACCCAAAAATAACAAACCCAAAACAAACAACCCCAAACAAACAAAAAAAGCAAAAAAAAAAAAAAAAGCCACAAAAAATTGTAAACAGCAAATACGCTGTATTATCTGCATCTCTTTGTGCCCAGCTCTAAGAAAAGATACTTTGTCCATCTCCACGCTCACACAACTCTGGCATTATCGCATGATACTAAGGAAACTACCATTTATATCAGAGATTCGGTTACCTCACTTACAACCAGATGTCCTTACGTTTTCACATGTGATTTCACTTCCCAGCCTACTGGGACCAGTCACTAATTGTCTCTGTCTATTGCTGAACTTAACAGTCAACAGTATGACTTTGCCTAATTAAATAGGAAAAATGCTCAAAGGACATGTACCTTTCAAAAGAACTCACATCAGTAAGTACCCTGAGAGTTGCTTTTATAGATAAACTATGGATGAATTGTACTCGGAGATAAACCCTTGAAATGTTCCTCTAATCGAATTCCACCTTATCTCAGAACTTGCCCTCTCCCTTTGGTACCCTCCCTGGCAAACCCACAAAAAGGGAAGGAAAGAAGGTAAAGTGAGCAGCCACCCTAAACCTTCACCTGGGACAGCTGTTTGGGAAGCCTGAGCAACTACCACATCTCTGAGATTTGCATCTCCTCCTGCAAAATAAAAAGCCCAAGGTACAACAACCTCCTATAGCCTCGCAGTCCCAAGGAGGCTTGACTGCAAGCAAGGTGTGTATGTAATCCATACACGTGACAACCCCTTTGCCAACGCTGGGTCAAGTGCCAGAGGTGATCAGCCACCCTGTTTGGCTGTTGCTTGCAAATCCTTAATTTCCTAAAACCTTCACGTGCACCAGCTGTAACTGCAGCATCTCCCCAGCTATCCTCACTGCTCTAGAGAGTGCGCTCTGTCTTTGTTTCACGGTAGTGCCAGGCACAGAGGAGTCTGGGATTTAATCCTTCACATTACTAGTTGCAAGCGGAGTCATCAGCTCCTCACATCTGGCAATGAAGCATCCTTATTTGTCAACATGACCGTGACTTTTACCTGCTTCCCACACAGGGAACCCCACACCAAAGATTTGGAAAGTGTAGGGTTGTGTGGGAGGGGCAAGTTTCCACTATAAGAAAATGTTAAAAAAGTATAAATGTTAAGGTGTGGGGGGTGGGTGTTGGGTTTGTGTGTTTTGGTTTTGTGCTTTTTAAACCACCAACTGAAATGCCACACAATGCTTAAGAGAAGCTGTACTTTGGATGCCTTGCATCCTTAATTTCTACCAGACCATGTGCTGTCTGGATCAAGCTACAGCTCCCACAGTATCTCTTGCTAGTCTAGAGAGACTTGAGATCATGGCAATTACACAGCAGCTTTGGGAGACACAGAACAACCGTGGTGCTGGAGAGGAGGTTGGAGCAATGATAGCTTTAATGTAGCACAAGAGTGGCGTACCAGAAATGCTTTCAGTTTAGGTTGAAGCATTTCAGTTTGGAAACAAAAAAGGCATTTTTAACTTCCAGTTGCTCCATTTTCTGAGTAAATAAAAGGTACTAAATGACATACACGCAACATTTCAGTCCAGCAGAGAGAAATACATGCAACAAATCAATATTTTTTAATAATGCAGTTTCAACAACTGCTGTTCTACCAAAACAAAAGAGATGGCAGGGCAGGGCTGCCTTGCAGAACCCTTTCACAAAGTGGATGATGCCCTTCCTCCTTCCCTCTGCATCCCGTTGCATCAGGAAACCACAATTGCTGTTGGTGTTAGAGCGACGTAACTCTCACGCTTAAGAAGGCAAAAGAGGAAGATAGTTCTCTGATCCCTTCAGAGCTACTGCCGTGCCTGAGCAAACACCCGGTGCTCTGGTGGCTAATCCCTGGGAACGCTAATCCCGCCTGTGAAGTCTTACCCAGGGAGTCTGTCGGTCGACGAGGGTGCCCTGTTGTTGCAGCTGGGCAGGTAGCGCCGTCCCGCTCTGCCCTCCGCACAGCCCACTGCCTCCACCCACGGGGACCGCGGGGTTTGCTTCAGGAGCACCCCTCACCACGATTTAAGAAAGAGCCGCATGCTGTGAAACCCAATCATCGCTGATACACGAGTGCAGTTACCTCGTTCGGTGTTTACATGGCAGATCAGCGGTAAATCCGGCATTAAAACCCCGGAGTCCTAATACCCAGCTCCCAGTCACCCGCAGTAACGCTGCTCATTCCTAGTGCAGAGCACACCTATTAAAATGAGACAATACTATTCCCCCTAGTATTCATGACACAGAATGCAGTAAAATTACATTTAACATTAAGTTTTCATTTATAAATTGTTAAAATTGCTTACAGATCTTCTAAAGGAATGTGATATCGCACAGTTGTAAGGCAAGTTTACAAGCAAGACACTGAGTTGCTAACTTTCATGCCAACCGACAAACTCTTATTAAATAATCACTTACTGACACTTTATGAACAGGATGCTCTATGAAGTGATAACAACAACCTATTGGACATAAGGTTTATCTGGGAGAATTCTGGAAAATTTGATTGTGCAAAATGAGCAATACAAGTTTAGAAGTGTTAATAAAAAAATCGTAGTTTTGGGAAAATGATGTTGCCATCCTGAGGCTTCAGTATTTAAAAATAATATTATCAAGGAAGATTTCACTGAAATTTGGCTTAGGTTATACAATCTAATGGCCCTTCTGGCCTTCTAATCCATGAATCAGAACAGATACTAACTAAGAAACTCATTGGAAAGCAAGAGGAAAAAATTCAAAGGAATGAAATTGTGCAGCAGATCAGAAAGCACTATTCTCAATTAGGGTTTTGAACAGTGATGCTGTCATCTCACATTTTTCCAACTGGCTAGGACACTAATGTTTCAAAACATTTCTAACCATTAATACACACAGTAAAATTAAAACTGAACCGTCAGGAAGTATCCAGGACACCAGAGGGAACATTGTGTTTGAAGCAAGCGGCTGTGCTCCCCCATGATTCCTGTGAAGGCAAAGAAGCCATCAGACAAAACAAAGACTGAAAATAAAGAGGCCCAGCTCAGATTTAACAGAGCAGAGATGATTTTCTTGCCGAGCTCAGATATTACCAGCAGAGTGAACTGTTCTCCTTTAGAGGGTCACACTGCTTTTGGGCCATGAGCAGCATCACTGGTCCAATCTTGCACCTCAAGACCTTTGGATGCACCATACTGTACCAAGGGTGGTGGAAGAGGACTGCGGCACGCTAGGTTATAAGAGCTAATTCACTCTTCCTGCTCGACCAATTTTTTCCCCCTTCTGTCCTCTTTTGTGCATGGTAAGTCCCTTTTCAGTCACCCCCACAGACCACAGGGCTGTGCCAGCCCCTTCCCACTCATGGTTTTTGGGTTAACACACCATCACTGCCTTCCACAGAGCAAACTTTCACTACTGGGGCTGGAGAGCAAGGTAGGGAGAAACTACAGAAATTAATCACAGACTCTGATAGTCACACATTGGACCAGCCCTCGGACCTGACCTAGTGGTTTAACTGCATCGATTTGTTCAGATTTGTGCCTAGGAGAGCCAGGAGAAGCCAAGGAAATTCCAGGGCTGGACAAACGCCAGCAAGGAAGCAATAACTGGAGATTTTTTTTTCTAAACATCAACAGAAATGCATTGGCTTCATAAAAAACATTTAGGGAAACTTTGTTGCTCTGCAGCCCATGAGATAAATACGATTTTGCTGTTTAATGCACGCATAGACAACTTGCTGAGAACAGCACCTCTTTTGCTGGGCTTGAATTAGGTCCTTCCAGAGTTTTTCTTCGCAATGTTTTGTGTTCGTTCAAATAATGAAAAAGGTTATAGCCTCCGTAATAATTATCTCAAACAGAGACATTAATGAATCATTCATCAAATGAAAGGGAACAAGTGTTATATAAAATGCTTTAGAAAACTTGTCTTTGTTCTAGTAATTTAGCAGCTGGCAGCTGTCTCATCTTCACGCGCACACACACAGGGATTAAAACAAGAGAAAAATTTGGCTTAAAGCTACCATGGCCAAAGGCTAGAGGGTAAAATTTTCAAAAGACCCTGTGTGATTTATGCACTCGCATCCTACCCAAGAGCACAAGTTTTTAATTTCCATGATGCTTCTCCTCTTGCAACACCATTATGCAGAAATCCAGCTCCCCTGCCATCACTGCAGCCCCAAGGCACAAAGGCGAATGCACATCCCCACCCACGACCACACTGTACTGGCTGGCCCTAGGAGCCCTTGCACCTAGACGTGCTCCCCACAAGGCTGGGCTCCTCTCAGGGCCTGGTCCTAGACACCAGTTTTACCTAGAGAGGTAAACCAGTGTGACCAGAATGAAACCACTGTTACGTCCCATCCCCAGAGCTGCTTCTCCGGGCTGAGTGTGGGAGCTCTCTTTTGCACACTCCGAGCAAATACTGCAGCTGAAGTGCTCCTTCTGCCAAAGGGTCAGACCCGCCTACTTGGGCAGTCATACCTGCTTGCTTCATACATGTGCTTTATCATCCTTAGCTGCTTAATCAGAAGACAGATGGCTGCTGTTGGGCAGGTTTGGGGATTTTTCCATTTCTCTCCTTAGTGTGATGGGTAGCGTGTTATTGAATAAACAGACAAGCCAGATCCTGGGAAAGGTCAGGATTCATTATGAGTAAGAGGAAACAACTTATCCCCCACATGCATATAATTGGGCCTGACTTCCATTAACACGAGGCAAACAGGCAGCTTCCGACTGGGTACCTCAAGGGAGTGTTATAAAAATAGCTGCAGGCTCAACCAAGTTTAGCCAGACAGGAGTGAGGACTAGCACAACAGCTAACAGAGAACCACAAAGGAGATTAGAAAGAGACACAAAGGAGACTGCAGGTGACTGCTTGCTCCCCAGACAAGTATTTTGCTCCATTCATTGTGAAGACCCCCAAATTAGTCTGGAAGGGACAAAGCAGGAAATCTTTCCAAGTATCTTCATTGCATCTTTTGTGAAGATCTGATACTAAAGCAATACTGTTTCTTCTGGCTAATACATGTTTTTGACATTTTTCTTTCCCTGCTGTTAATTTTCAGCCAGGCAGAGTCTAACTCAGTAGTCATTATCTGAGGAAGATCAGATGGTCTGATACCTGTTGGCTTTAGGAAGACAGGAATGTCAGCACAGTTGATGCTACAGCCAACTTTCCACTCTGGTCAAATGAAGACAATCGTAACTCTTGTCTCCAAAAAGTTAACTGAGGTCTTGTGACTACCCTGGAGAAGATAGGTAAAGAGCAGGGTTTCACCAGCGTGTTATTGCTTTGAACTGAGGCAAAAGACAGGGATACTCAATCATGACCTGCCACAGCGAGCCTACATCCATGTGCTCAAATCCAATTCAGAACAGGCTAATTGCACTGTTGTAACTCTCAGGATAAACAGCTGCACCTGCTTAAGCCAGTTTAATTTAGGCTTGTTCAGCAGATGTTTCAAAACAGTGCAAGCACTTGGTATAGGTCTTTCCAGCACAGCTTGGCTTTGCACCAACATATCAGAACCGTTCTCGACCCACCAGCCTTACCCTGCTGCTTCGGGAGCCACCCCCAAGCACTCAAAAACCAGACACCAACCACCTCATGTGCATGGCCACACCAAGCAGCCAAGATGTCTTCATCTCCCTGCAGCCACAGGGATGAGGAAACTCGATTAAGCATCTCTAACTTCTCTGCAGTTATGGGATGGAGCTTAAATTGTCCTGAGATGTAACGATCTTCAGTTTGTACAACCACATATTTAAAAGGTAGATTACACATTCTAGTAGAAGTCCACACCTGGATTTACTCACATCTTTCATGGGTTTTCATCTCTGTGCAAGGTAGAGGCCTTACCACAGAAGCTGGAGACTGACTTCATAGGAAAAAAAAACCTAAAATGTGTGCAATTTCACAAAATTCAGTTTAAGGAAAAAAAAAAGTGACAGACAGACACAAAAGACAGACACCTCTAAACTCCTTTCAGATGAGATCAAGAAATAGAAATCAGTACTGAATGCAAAAAAAAAAAAAAAAAAAAGGCATTATAGAACAAGAAGTGAAAGTTCAACCCGTACTTCAGTGGGGCACAGTGCAACTTCCAAATACATAGAGGTTACATCCCCCACCCAAATCTTGCAAGATATGAAACTCTCCACTCCTGCAAAGTTAATGGTGTGATCTTCAACGATAATAGACTAAATGAAAATAGAGGTTCTTCAGAATACACAGTAGTTCTCAGCCTAATTTATCCCAAATCAGAAGTGAAGCAACTGCAGGGTTAAAGCCCAGTAGACTCACCTACTCATTGGTTTTGTTACTCATATACTCATTTTTTCTTTTTTTTTTCTTCTTTTTCCCCCCTCCAGGAGAGTTTAACTATTTAGAACTTGATCTGATGAGCCTGCAAATTACTGACCCAAGTTTTAGCAATCCACATCTAATTGGATGAATAGCAATGCAAAGCAATATGATTGCTGTAAGCTGTCTGTGTTGGACAGCAAAGAATCCGCCCAAAGAAGTGAAAAATTGCACTAGTCACTCCCTTTGCTGACAGCAAGAACTTTTCAGATGAAAAATGCTTCCTTTTTGCTATTCCATACCCCTGAAATTATCATAGCCTATTAATATAAAAGCAGAAAATGACACCATTCAGGAATGCATGCTTGTTATATAAAGTGCCATAAATATGCCATTAAAGTTAGACTGTGTGTAAGCCTCATCAGTTTCAGAACAGATTTGGGTGCTCTTCTGAATAGATGCCTAAACACACTGTAAGTTTTGCAGAACACCTGTGTCCTCAGAGGAGGTCCGAACTGGCTGGGAAAGCACAGCTTTCCTGCAGAGGAGCGGCTGCTTTCTTGCTCAGCCTGCACACCCGCTCAGGACACTGCAGAGATGACCCCTATGGATGTAGCCTCGTCCACCTGAGTCGACATGATCCTTTAGGTACTAAACCACAGGCGCCGGAGCGAGCCTAGCTTGTAGAGCCGTGACATCAGGAAGGAGCACGGCGGGCCAACCATCTCTGTGGTTGAGGATGGTGCTCTGATGCTCTTCACCGGTGGAAGGGGCTGGAAATGGCAGTGATGTGTGACAAGGAAAGTTAAGAGATGCCTTTAATATGATACATGATCATTAACTGGCTCCTCCATACAAGATGCTAGCATTTCACATCCCTCCCAGGCATGTCACAAAGAAATTAAGGAGAAAGTGCTACTGGTGCCCTGTGCTCGCAGGCACTGCTGTCTTTTATGGGAGGACAGGCGACCTCAATGTCAAAGGCCTGGGCTTTTGCTGGCAGTCTCCAAAGCTCATATGCTTCTCCATTGACTTAATTCAGACAAGGACAAATGCGAAAGGCTGTCTCTGACTGCATGGGTCAGAGGAAACTGCAGCTATCACGGTGTGATATTGTGGGAACTGCAGGTACTCTGAGCTTACCCGCTTCCCTGGGCATAGATGTGGCACCGAGGGAGAGCAGAGGCACTAATTAATTAGGAAGACTGGTTTGATAAAATGAGTGATAAAATGATGGGAACTAAAGAACGTCACCAGCAGTACTAATATTTGCAACTGAGGTAAGCAAGGTCCTCCCGAATGACGATGGGTATGACTAGTCTGGTCTGGACTGAGAGGAAGTACGATTTGCTCCTGCTGATTTAGCAGAGAAAGGAATTAAAAGGCTTTTTATATCTTTTCTGTAGTTCCTTGTGAACAACGTTGATCATGCTTTCAAATGAACAAGAACATCCCTGAAATGCAATAAAAGCCTTGATTGTTGGCTTAGCTACTGCGGAGAAGATTCTCAACATTGAGAAACTCAGCTAAGAGTTTCCTGCTAGTCTCTCATTCACAACAGAACTGGGGGGGTGGGGGGTGGAAAGTACCTGTCTTACAAGAATATCATAAGAAATACAACATGGTATTTTGCCAATGACAATTGATTAAAGACATTGCTCTGCCCTCCAAAACACTTTGGCAACTTTCACAAAAGAGATGTGATTTTTTTTTTTTTGTTTTAATCTTTAATGACTCTCAAGTCATGTAACAGGCAGTTCACGTAATTCACTAAGCTACATTGCTGCTTTCTTTGCCAGCAGCAAGCAGAAAAACACAGACTTGCCCTTGCACCGTTTCTGTGCCTATCGATTATATCATTAGGTAAGCAAATTGGTTACCTCACTCGAAACTCAGTGCTAAATTACAGTCACTAAGGTTTGTCATCACCTTAATAGGGTATCGACTGCCATGAAAAGAATACATTGAGAAATCCCGGTATCCCAGGAGAAGCGATTGTGAAGGAGCATTCCGAGCTCAGATATACTCTAGAGCACGACACACACTGTAATAAATTGTAATCTATAGCAAGGTCAAAATTCAAGTCATTGTATATGCTGCAAGCACTCATTTTAACAGATCAAATAGGCTACCCATCAAACACAGATTTTCCTAATAGTTAAATTGTTCTGTCAATGGACAGCAAACTGGCCTCCCCGCTGACAGAAGCGCTCACGGTGTGTTAGCGTTGGCTGAACTTCCTAGGGGACAGAGATGGGGCAGATTTACAGCAGGGATGCTGATCTGGTCCTGCAGGTACGACTCCTGGATTTTAGCTCTGGCTTTACCACTGCCTTAGTGAGGACTTTGGGCTCTGCTCACCTCTGTCCTTGTGAGAAGAGGAGCTCATATTGTTTTCACCCACCTGCAAAACAGCCCTGATGAGGGGGAACATTGGTGAAAGAAGTGACTAAACCTCGCCAGATACAGGACTAGCCTAACCCTTCATCTGACTTTACCTACTCACAGAGTGCATGCTTTGAGGAGGATCTACACCCAGCAAACAATCTACTTCAGCCTGCTCTCAGACCCACTTTTCGCCTTATAGCACAGATGCAATAAGAATGTTTCCTTTCTAGGCAGGTGAGCTTAAAAGGATATAGTGACTCAGGGCCAACAGCATATCCTGACTTCGGCCACAGGGAAAGCATCTTATCACCGCTCTGCAAAATGCCCCTTCAATGCAGGCTGAGGCACAGTCACAAGGCAAATTTGTTTAGGTCCTGAAGGCAGAAAGATGGGCCAGAGATAGATCTTGTGGTCAGGGAAGATACCAGGCAGCCTGGAGATACGGTCTCCATCCCATGGTAGCCCATGCAAACACATAACTTATTTCATCTGGGCTACTGACAAATGAAAAAGTAGATACAGTCTTCTGGAAGGACCTCTCTATTAGTCACCAAAAATGTTCATTGATTTCCATCGGCTTTTAAATTAGGCCCTTAATTACTATTAACTTAGGCTGGTGGTTGCAAAGCCACTTAGGAGCAAAAAGGCTCCATTTTCTCCTGGCAAATACCCGAACCACTGAGACGCTCTGCAAAGTGTTGTGTTGAGCTCAGCTCAGGTTTGAGATGGACATACAGGTTCTCACCTACTTAGAGAAAACAGATTTTTCTTCTTTCTGGCTTTATTCTGTATCTCACATGTATCAGTATTCCTTCTCCACATCCGTGTACACTTTTCATGGGATTTTGCTAGAAAAGAGAGTTAGCCAGCAAGTTGTTTATATTTCCCAAGAAGCCTCATTAACAATATGTGACACCCCTGCCTGCAGCAGTGTGATTAAAATGCTCAGCCCAAAGGCTGCACGAGCAGATCACACAACACAAACCCCACAGTGGAAGGAAGCAAGACACTGGGGAGGGGGAGAGGAAGAAATGGAGGAGGATTCTGCACAGCTGTGGAGCTAGGGATGAAGGAAAACAACCCCTTTACCATTCTCTAGTATCTCAGCTGTCATTTTACCTAAGCAGCGGAGCTCTGCATTTCTCTCTGCGATGGAAAAAATTGGTGGAGGACAAAGCACAAGGACCTGCCATCACGGGAAAGGCCACAGGCCAAAGGCAGGACAATGAAACATTGAGATCAAGGAGGTTTCTCATTCCCTGCAACGTCCTTATGAGCTCTGAACAGACATTATGAGAAACCATCATTAGGAAGGGCCTTATCACACCTACATAACCCTCGAGTACTGCCAGAACAGTTCATTGCAGCATAAATATATCCTTGGCGTACAGCTCTCTGGACTGCAGTAGCTGGATGATTTTAGTTAGGTTTCTTTGTAAAGATATTAAAGAAGCTTATCATCATCTCAGGCATTGAATTCAATGAAAGATCCACTCAAGCACACACTAAAATATCTATTTTCCTTGGAGCTGCTTATAACTCAGATGGACTGACCTGTACTGCAGAAATTAATTCATAGAACATATACTCCCTTAAGAACACCCTGATGCTTATTGAACTGATGTCTAAACAGCTTTATCAATACTGTGTCTATTTAATGGGTATCTTTTATGAATTCTCTAGAGCAGAAACATTAGACTTCCATGCAAAGACATGTGGATACTCTCAGAAAAACTGTTCTGTGTGGCAAGCTGACACAGATCAGATGTACTCATTCCCTACCATCCAAATTTGAAAGAAAATTCAATTTTTATACTGCTCATTTTGTTTGCTTCCATATTCCCATGAAGTTGAAAAGCTCCATGCTTTTTGTGGCAGGACTTCTTCACCCCAGAGCAGGAAGAGCCTCCTGCACTCTGTTTAAAAATGAAAATGCAAACACACACACCTGCACAGACAATCTGCAAATATTAACTTCTCTCTCAAAAAATACACTAGGAGAGAAAAAATTGTAAGAAGAGTGTTGCTGCCTGGGGATCTGGTCATTCCTTAGGGTTCAGTAACACCTGCATGCCTGAGCACACAGCTTTGTAAGGAAGCCATCTAACGCACACGTCCTCGCTGCACCAGAGCCGATGCAAGGACAATTAACCCGCTACTGGGCGCTGGCACGAGGAATCGATCCCTGCTGGGACACGGGCCAAGGCTCCCTGTGCCTAAAAGCGGTCATTCCGCCACCCAAAATGCAAGCGGTTTTCATGTGCCATCGCTTGCAGCGAGGCAGCTCCATCCCCAGCTCCAGCCACAGGGTACACCACTCACGGACCTCACATCACTAACCCCAAACTGGCAGCAGCGGGGGCAACGTGCCCCACCTACTGCAAAAGCACCCTCAATTCAGGCAATGGGGAAATGGCTAACAGCTGGAAAGGACAGGCTGGGGAGCTGGGACATGGGGTCTCAGCAACAGCAGCGGCAAGAGCGGTGGCTGTGCTCTGACCAGGCTGATCTGTTTGTCTTCAGAGGGAAACAGATCTCTTTACGCTCTGCTGTAGACACTGTGGGATCCCACGTGTAGGAGGGAGGGGTGGTCCTCCAGCTGAGACTATAAGAACTGAATCTGCACACTCTGCACATACACTGAAGAGCTCACAGCATTTTTCACTTGAGATGCTCTTTGCTATATGGGTCCTTAGAAAAATCACAGTGCGCATCTTGTTCAAAAATCACAGTGCGCATCTTGGGAACTTGAGTCCCAGTTTCACAAAATGATGCCCCTTGGTGTGCCTAAGCCACTCAGGTGCTTTCAGATACTCCATCAACTGATATTTTTTTGTACTTCCAATCCTAGGAAGAAACAGAAATCACAGCAACATGCGAGTACCTGCACCTGGGTAACAGGGGATGATGTGAGAGGGATGCAGGAGTCAAGAGTGCTTGTGAATAAAGACCTGAGACATCGGTGCTGAGAGGGTGCCTGTCCCAAAATTCATACGCCAGAAGGAAATGAACAATGACAAAGTTTGCCTAAGACAACAATCAGATGGATTAAATGGAAATGGGAGAGGAATTGTCAAGAAACTTCAGGAAAGCCATCAGCTTGGAAACAAGGGTGGAAGATGCATGAAAATTTGCAGCAGTGGAGAGAAAAGTGGTAACAGCAGCAGGCAAACCTCAGTCCAGCACTACCAGGAAGGTAGGAGTGTTAGTTGTTAGAGGGAGTTTAGGCACCTATGGGCATTAATTAACATCTTATAAGTACCTAGTCCCATGGCTTATCTGTTGTATTGCTAATATATGCTGAATATATAGTTCAGTGATTGCTGGGTTATTACATGCCCATAATGAATCAACAAAGCACTTTGATCCCAACTTGATTTAAACCATGCGAGTCAAGCAGTTTTTCCCTGCAACACACCACAGATTTTCCTGACTGCAGGGGAGAACATAAGAGGATGATCAGGCTTATAGGTCCAAATCCCAAATCCTTCATTCATCTCTGAAAACATGACTCACCCAGCAGTAATGGTCCCCATCATCTGGAAGTTTAGAGCACCATTTTAGTGCTTCACAGAATGCTTTGAGATAAAAGATGCCATATAAAAATATTTTATGTTTAACACTTTGGCAGGTGTGTCATTCCATCTCATAAAGGATAATCAGAGATATATACGGGATAACACATTACAACTTTATCTTATGAATCAACCCCAGCAGAGCTTAAGTGCTTATCCAGCAAGTCAGATAGAGGAAAACCAGAAACCACCCAGAGGACTTTTTTTAAATGTTATATTTGATTCCCTTTCAAACCCATTTTGTTTTATTATTTTTTTTTAAGAGCTGAAAAAAGTCAGATTAGGTATTTAAACTCAGGTGCCTTTTCAAATGGGAACAGATAAATTCAGAGCTCAACATTTAAAGCCACATAAACCTTAGGCATTTCTGTAGCTTCAAGCAGAACCATATTGCCATTTATGCTCCATTCAAGGCAAGACAGATGCAGTCCCAAAACCAAATATGCCTGGGTAATAAAGACTGCTGTAAGCCAGGCATTTTCTGAACCTGTGCAATCAGCTGATCCTCTAATAGAGACTACTTGGCAGCCTTTCCCCCTCCCACAACAGCTTTATATATACAGATAAAAGGACCCAATCCTGAAGTTTGCATTCCTGTGAACTTGTGAGTATGGCTGATCTCAACCCTCATATAATTATGTGTTGAGACTTTTTTTTTTTCCCCTTCAGTAAGTTTCTTAAACCCACTGGTTTCGTTTGGTTTGTTTTTCCAGGAGATTTATAAAACATAAAAAAAAGCCCAGGAAGAGAGAAATTTGTACACATAGGCCAGTTTATCAACTGATTATCAACCAAGATTTGAAATATGATGGGAGTAAGGTTTGGTTTTGGTTTTGTTTTCTATGTAGGAAACAGACTGCAGCAGAAACCCAGCTCAAAGCAATGCCTGTAGCACAGGGAACAAGGAGAGGTTGAGGAAGCAAAGGAGTCTCTGGATTGTCTTCTGAAACTTCTCTGTGTTCTCCAAGGATGTAACCGGGCTCCAGGTAATGGACCACAACAAAATTTCTTTAGTAGGCTAAAGAAAACCATATAATCCCTAATGCTTCTCAGTCTTGAATGCACTTGGGTGAAAAAAAAGGTCTCTCCAAAAGGCTTTCCTCCAAAATTTATTCCTTGTAAACAACTCAGTGCTCCACATGGCCTGTAAAGTAGGCTACCAAATCCACCTTTCAGTGGTCTACAAAAGGAGCAGACCACCTACCTGCTCTCAGATGAAGTATGCACACAGATGCTCAAAAAACTCCCTTTTTTTCAAGACACTAGCCCTTGTCGCTGTAACCTCAGCCCTGTCACAGGGATATGCCTGACATCTGGCAACTACTAATGAACTTTCAGGTGCTGCAGTGACCTACTTTTAAATAAAATCTGCACAGCAGATCTAGGAAGCTCAGCCTCATCATTCTCCTGTCCTGAACAGTCAGACTAGGTAGCAAATGCCTGTAGCACAAAGACAGATATTTTCTTTGTGGTTTCATAGAGTTCTGGCCACTTTCACTTCAAGGCATGCAAAGCAAATTACATTTCATATGTAGCTTTTTTTCCCCTAAGCTATGCATGTGAACAGCTCCCGTAACTCTTTCAAAAGCATCAGCAGAACATCATTTCTCGTCAAAAGTATATTCTAGACAAGGAATTTCTTTTAAAGCAAATTACTTACCAACAGCTCAAACCAGTCCATTGAGTTTCCAGGCCACTGAATCAGTGCAATTACGATTCTTTTCATTACCCAAACGTCCTTTTACTTATGTCAGTACTACACTGATGTATCCCTCACCCGTGCACATGTAAGCTCACGCCTCCAGAGGCAGTTTTTAATGCCCACCGCAGGATTTCTCAGCCAACCGCCTGTTTAGAAACCCCAAGACCTAAACCTTGTGCCTTTTACCAAGAAACAGCCAGCAGTGCCAAGGAGACAGACAAGATGCTGCAGGACTCGCAGCAGGGAAGAGAAAGGGGTGCTAGCCCAGAGCAAACGCCCCTGCCAGCTCAGTGCTCATCTCCAGTGGGGGAACCAGGTCACCCCAAGGGCCTGGAGCATGAGCCCTCCCCGACATCACGAGTCTGCAGGACACAAGAAGGGCTCCAATTTCCACCTACAGCCAAGAAGAGAAAATTTAAAGAAAATTAACATCCATTCTACTCGTTACATTCATAGAATTTTGTCTCCCCTTGCTTACATCTTATTTTTGCGACGAGCATTTTCACAAGAACAAGGACTTTCTGTGGGGAGTTCATCAAGCATGACAGCTCATGGTCCACCTCAGGGCACAAATCCCTGCCTCTGACTTCATCGCTTCCACAACAGTCCCGTGTAGGGTCTCCACCAGAAATGCTGCTGGTTCAGTGTCTTGGGTTCTGCTTTCAGGCACGTGCTACAACTAGTAGCAGAGGACAAAGAAAAGACACACAGAAAGAGCCAGCAGTATACACAGAACTGTTTACAACCCAAACTAATTTCAGCTGCTGCGGAACCAGCAGCACTGTCAATTTGGTAGTCTGATTTTCTGGGAATAAGATAAACATCTAAAATTAAAATTTTCAGTTGCAACTGAACAGCACATTCAATCTCAAGAAGGGAAAAGTCTTGATCTACTGGAAGAAGGAAAGGGTCTACTAGATCAGATAACTTATTTCCTGACAAAGAACGATCACTTTAATTCCATTTGATTTTAAAATCTAGAAATTCTAACAATGCATGCTGCTAAAAGGGATTGTATACGAAAAAAAAAAGATCATAGGATGTACAAAACATATCCCATCTCACTCTGGCACCATTTTCAGTATCCAAAATATAAAAAAAAAAAAAAAAAACAACTGCAGAGGGAGTCCCTCATAGCTGGACTTTTTATTACCGAATTCAGCTCGTCCAAGCTTTGGAAGAAGACAGGGAGACCTCTTGTGAAGGAACGATGTACTGCAAGCGCACATACTACACCACCTTCTTGGTACCTTCTTTCTTCCTTTCCCTCTTTCCATAGTAATGGGCTTTTTAGTGAACATTCCCGTCTCCTCTTTCCCATCAGTTCCACCTCAGTCACCAGCATCGTGGTGGGAGGAATATGTGCAGGTCCCTCAGCTGACAGGATGCACAGGCCCTCCACATCTGTGGGAGACCCAGAAGGGTTTTGACCCTGACCAATGGCTTAATTCTGTGCTCAAATAACAGAAGGAAACACCCTGAGAGGATCTGCTCCTCACTGTCCTTCCTGTTTGGTAGGACAGCCAGAGAGGTAGGACAGGAGAGTCAGTCTAATCAAAGAAGGAGAATGAATTTTCGTCTACCATTTATTTCAACAGACTTGAACTTTACAGGCACCTGAAAGTTTATCCTTTATGTTTTGGGGCTCTTAAAGAATGTAAGAATATAAGCAAGTCAGAGTCAGTGGAGGAAAACAAAACTATCGTGACAAGCGATAGATCAAAAAAGCTGAAGATGATGCATGGAAACTTGTTTTCTCTAAAATGAAAAGCCCTTTTGGATCTTATGGAGCTTTTCCTCCACTTGGTTGATTGCAGAGCTGGGTGCATTACACACTAATAGCAAAAGCAGATGACACAGTGTGCAAGTATATCTGTAAATCTAGCTTCTGCGAGGGATCTGTACACGTGTGCCATTAGTAAATAGGATGCTACGATAGCATCAGGTGAGCTTTCTGTGTAATCACTGCTCAAAGAGCTCATGTACTTTGACTCAACTCTAAGAACAGCCTTCCTCATCAGAAAGCTCTTTATACAGTGCAAGGCTAATTCAACAAGCTTTGCAAAGCAAATACACTCCACCGGTGGCCCTGCCTTCCACAGACTCAAACTCCAGCTTCTGCACGCAGCCCTCACAGTCAGCGTGGGACAGGGGCGTGCAGGCACTGCCTCGCTGCAGCTGTGGATGGCAGCAGGAGCAGGATGGCTTAAATCCACAACTTGAGAAATCAAGTCTCAAAACTTGGCTAAAAAACCCCAGCAGAATACCTGGCATGACCCAAAGAATCACGAGCCAGAGGTGGCTGCAATTGTTTTACTAGCTGTTGCAAGGGAAATATAAGTAGCTGAGGCTCCCTGAGTACAGCCTGAAAATAAAGGAAGAAATAAATTTGCTGTCAGACACTGGCTGTTCATCGATTAAGAGCACTGATCAGCCATTAAAGGATGACTGCACACAGATGCCCCAGTGTTTCGTTCTGGTGTCTGTTCATTTTTAATGTAACCCGCTACAACTGTACCACCAGTGGCCAATGTTTTCTGTATTGGAACAACTACTCCCAGGCAGTAATTTGGAAAGGCCAGCACCATCAGGGCACCTACGCAATGCCCAAAATGAAAGCTAGTGACGAGGTACTGGGCTGCCATCTCCTGCGCCAGAGAGAGAATTGCTCACCAGCACCTCAAAGGCCTTTTCTCTGCCAGGTGCCTCATCTTCTCACGACAATGCTGGAGGCTGCAGGGTGGGAAGCCAAGCGCGGGAACTTGACGCAGAGTACAATAAAAATTGAGCGTTTGCTCCTAAGGGAAGGAAGACATCGGGGGAAAAAAAAAGGTGGGGAAGGGAGGCTGCTGAGATCCCAAGTCCTCCTCGGAGACCTGGTCTGGAGATAAAAACCCCTTTTCAGCTGCCTCCTGCCTACCCCAGCAGCTTCAGCCACTTGTAAAAGGCTGGTCCAGGATCACAGAGTCCAAGCTCCGGCAGCACAGGGACGAAGCTCCTCGGCTGTGACTCAGAAGAAAGAAAACAGCCCACAGATCTTAGTAAGATACAGAACAAAACAACATATTTTATCTCCAGCATCTCCATCCACCCTCAAGCTATTTATCACTCAGAGACACTCAGAGACTTAAAAGACCATCCCCTGTTCACCTCTGTCTGGATCCTCCTTGGTATCTGACGGTGTCAGATGGTACCTCGCTGACAACTCTTCTACTCATCTCAGCAACAGGCACAAATCTTGGTGTTTAACTCCAAAACAGGCAAGCTGAATGGGAGAGGGGGGTAAAACAGTGCCAAACCAGCCAAGCCTTCAAATTGTATAAAAAAAAAAGGTATTGTTCGCTGCCGAAGGGTGTTTGCCACAGGCACGGTTTACACCAGTGGAACCATGCCAGGAAAAAACAGGGTCTAGGTTTTCCCCCAGGGCAGTCCCTTGGGACCAGCAACAAGAGAGAGGCTTTCCAGGGAAGCAAGCAGAGGGAAGACGTTTCGTCAGCATTTTTCCCTGGGGAGATTCAGAACAAAAATATCAAATTTCCACACCCGCTGCCCAGGGGTGTGGCACGTGTCCCAAAAGCTACGCCGGCGCACCCAGTAACCCAGTCCTCTCTCATGCAGAAGCAGGGGCATCATCAGAGCCATTCTCTGGACCACACTCCCTGCCAAGGGGGTGTCAAGAAGATTCCCCTTTTAAAACCCATCTTTTTTTGCCTTCTGGAGGAACTGGAAGAAGATGTCTATATTTAAACTGCTTTTTCTGGACTCATTTCAAAGTCAGGGGACTTTTGCGCATCCTGGAGAGAAGCAGCTGTTCGTGTCAAAGTTCATTTGCAAATTAATGCCGCGGCCGAGCCAAAAGCTTTACGTGCAGCTAAATCCCGTGCAGAGCAGCACCCTGCAGCGCCCGAGTCCCCCCATTTCTGCGCCAAGAGCACCATCCGGTGGCCTCCCTGACCACGGCGCTCTCCCTCAGAAACCGTGATAAAACTGTTTGAAGGAGAAGAAGAAAATCGAAAGCTTGGGGTTGTGCAAAGAGCTGTGTGGATAAGCTGGACAAAACCCCTGTGTGTTTATTGTATGAAACCGGCCAACTAATAAGCAATGAATCTGTATTATAGACATCTTATGGAAGAGGGAAGAGTCACATGGTGGGGTTTTTGATGGGACCAGCTGAAGGTGCAGGGCTGGAGAGGCTTTGAGAGAGCAAGCTCCGGTCCCACTCATACCAGGCACTTGCCTCCTCCTCCAGCACCTCACCTCCCAGGGGAGTAGCCCTGCTGCTCATGGGGAGCAAGTACCACCATCCCAAAAGTGCTGCATCACACAGCAGTGTGCCCCTGCTCCATGAGCAGCTATCAGCAAGCCGAGGCAGGTCTGGTACAGTGGTGAACACTCACCTTCCCATTTCTACCCTCCCTCCACTATCAGTTCACCTCTACACAGAGTGTTTCATGGGCTTACTGCATGTTTCTTTGAAGATCTTGAGGCCTAAAACTGAGCATTTAACAGGTGCTTATCAGTAGTTATTTGCATATAGCTCCCAGGCTTTGGCTGGAGTTGGCACTCATTGGGTTCCCTGGGGCACGCTCACCAGAGGAGACCTTCCTGAGCATGGTGGGGTTTCTGTGTGTATCCTCCACCTGCCTGAAGCATGAATACATTAAATAATTCAGTCCCGGCAAGGGAGACAGCCCTGTGGGATATAATTTATACAGCCTGGCACAGGAGACCTTATCAAACAGGCAAGTGACCTCACCAGTTACCTGAAGTACTAATAAATAAAAAGACCTCACAACAGTATGAGCATGAAGGAGGAAAGGGTCGAGCAGGACTAATTTGGGAGCAAGCAGCCTACAACAAATGCCCACGAGCTCAGCCTGTGTCATGGTTTAACCTGGCAGGCAGCTAAAACAACCACACAGTCGTTCATTCACTCACTTCCCCCACCCCCCCGCCCCCAAGGGATGGTGGAGAGAAGTGAAAAGAAAAACAAGAAAGAAAAAAAAAAAAAATAAGAAAGGTTAAACTTGTGGGTTGAGATAAAGACAGTTTAAGAGGACAGAAAAGGAAGACGAAAATAATAATAATAATAGAATATACAAAACAAGTGATGCACAGCACGATTGCTCACCAACCAAAGCTGATACTCAACTAGTTCTCGAGCAGAACTGCCTCCCGATCAACTCCCCACTTATATATGGAGCATGATGTCATATGGTATGGAATATCCCTTTGGCCACTTTGGGTCAGCTGCCCTGGCTGTATCCCCTCCCAGCTTCCTGTGCACCCCCGCCTTCTGATTGGCAGGGCAGTACGAAAAGCTGAAAAGTCCTTGACTGTTTGGCAACCACTAAAAACATCAGTGTGTTATCAACATTATTCTCATCCTAAATCCAAACCACAGCACTGTACCAGCTGCTAGGAAGAAAATTAACTCTATCCCTGCCGAAACCAGGACAGCCTGGCAGCGCAGCACCAGCTGACACGCAAGTTCAGGTCACCTGCCGCACCTTTATCTCACTAGGTCACAGGAACTATGGCAAAAGCGTTCAGTCAGCTCATGCAGTCCTTCACCTCTCTCTTTCTCCTCTTTCATTTCTCTTTCCTTTCCACTTTCGTTTTCCTTATGAGTTTAGAAAGAACGTTTTCTATTGTCTGTAAACAGACCAGCTGGCAGGTCATGCAGCCCTAGCTGTGATAAAAACTACAAAAGTGTGATAAATACATCCAGCAGGTACTTGTCCTGTTTATCTTTTGGATGTGACTTTGCCTAAATACAGCCACATCATGAGAGGCTTTTTTTTTGCTAAAATATTAAAAGTGCTTTAGTAAAGATAGAATTACCTAAAAGGCTCTTCACTTCAAGAGACACTTCAAGGCACCTCAGTGCTGTAAACCTTTATCATTTTAGTTAATAGAAAAAGCCTCTCAAGTGTTTTGTACTGTGAGCAGTATAGTTTCTGGGACAAGTCAGCATCACTGGAAAAAATGAGATAAGTACAAACACATAAAATCATTAGAGTCAATACGCACGTGCACGCACACGTTGTGTAACAAAATGTAGCGTCAAGCTTTAGTTTCCTAAAATTGCAAAGGCCTGATTTCATAGGGAGACACTGAAAAGATAAGCCCACACCAATTTGAAACTTAGAATAATATTACCAGAGTACACTTTTTTCCCAGACGTTAGCAGCCATTTGATGAACATCATCATAGAAATTTCATCAGAATACCAAAAAAAAAAAAATAAAATAAGGGAGAACCCAAAATTATGTCTCATGCTTAAAGCTCTTTGGGAATTTATTCAGATGTTTTTGTTTTAAACCACCACTTTGTTCATAAGAAACAGATGATCACAAAAAGCAGCATTTGCTTTTAAAACACAGTAACATTATTGGATTTTACTTTGACTTAAACGCTTTTGATGACACAATATGTAAAGCAACATATTCGACAGGTTAATATACTTTTCTAAGCTGTATCCTTTCCTAAACATACTTTCTCATATTGTCATTTTTCCCCTCTAAAATGCGTTTCATGCTGTAACACTTGTCAACTTGAATCTACAGCCACATCTATTTTTTAAAGCCAAATTTGCAGATTCTAGCAAAAGATGCAGGCAAGAAGATGGTTTCTCTGCAGCAACTGCAAAAGTATTACTTGCTGCTTACTTTCATTGTGAATTTGCGCAGGGATTGCTTTCAGTAGTGAAATTTTGAAGACAGGCATTGGGGTTTTTTTGTTTGTAAACTGCTGTTTACACCCTGCTTAAACATCCCCTAGCACAAAAGTCCACCCTGGAGAGTCTCTGGATGCTGCCCCACAGAAGGTATTTTAAATAGTCTTTGTAGACCTCCTTTTTCTTAAAGCTCATGGTACTGATCTAAGTAAAGTACTTAAAGTCTTCATATAAAGTGCTGCTAAATCTCAGTTCTCAAAATTATTTCTCCAGCAGCAACGTCCCAACCTATAAAGGTTTATACATGCTGCCACACATGAAGGAATGAGACCAGTGCAAAGGGGGAGGCAAGATCCAACCTGGAAAGTGTTTGTAGCTTACACACAACACTGAAATGAGGTGTAGACAGTGAAGTAAGATGAAACATGCACTTAAGCATAGATATTGATCCCACCATAGGCTTGATCAGCTCAAGCCATTGTTAATACCTGAGAAAATGACAGTAGGCCAACTGGAAAACAGACTTGAGGATGTCAAAACTTTTACCCATCTCCCAAGTATTTTCTAGCTGAAGGCATAAGCCAGTTGCATCACATGTCTAGAGAGGTGACTGTGTAGGGAACAACCTTCAGGCGCAGGAGAAAGGGAATAACCTGGTCTCCAAGCTGTGAGCAGAAGCAATGAGCTAAGGTTTTGGCAAGAGCGACTCACTTGGCAAGAGAGAAATTAGGAAACATTTTCGGACAGTAAGAAAAGCAAAATACTATTACAGATTGCCTGAATAACATACGAGATCTTTTTCTTCAAGCTTGGGGTTGTGATGGGTTGACCCTGGCTGGGGGCCAGGTGCCCACCAGAGCCACTCTATCACTCGCCTCCTCAGCAAGGCAAGGAGGGGAGAAAGGAAGATGGAGAAAAACAACCCCAAACTCGTGGGTCGAGATAAAGGCAGTTTAATGTAGCTAAAGCAAAAAAGCCGCGCGCGGAAGCAAAGCAAAAAAACAAAGATTATTCTCTACTTCCCATCAGCAGGCGATGTCCGGCCACTTCCTGGGAAGTAGGGCTTCAGTAAGTGTGCCCCTTACTCCGGAAGACAAACATTGTAAAAAAAACCAATGAATGCCCCCGCCCTGTTCCTCCCCCTATTCTCAGTTTCTTACTGCTGAGCAGGTGTCATGTGGTATGGAATATCCCTTTGGTCAGTTTGGGTCAGCTGTCCTGGCTGTGTCCCCTCCCAAGATCTTGCCCACCTCCAGCCTGCTGCTGGGGAAAAAGAAATGTTGGAAAGCCTTGATGTGTGCTGGCACTGCTCAGTAGTAGCCAAAACACTGGTGGGTTATCAACAGTTTGCTAGCTACCAATACACAGCACAGCACCATGAGGGCTGCTGTGGGGAGAATTAACTCCATCTCAGCCAGACCCAATACAGGGGTCTTTTTCTTCAAGCTTTCAAAAAACAGGCTAGCCAGTGTCCATCAGGAATGCCACAGGCATCTTACCTTGGAAGAAGATGGAGTGGTGTCCTCCTGAAATGTCTTCTAGTCCCTGGAGAGTCACAGAAAATGTCTAGCGGAGACTGCAGCAGGTCAGCAAGCTCTTAGCTACCCCTCTAAGCCTGGGGTTTTCCCTTGGCAACACTTGCCAGGCTCAGGTCTCCCATTTGTGACCTTTTTACCCTTCTCCACAGCCCCATGGTAGACAACCTGGACCTGCAGCACATGGGCTCACAACTCACGGTGCTGCATTGTGCAAGTGTGCAGTGTACGGCCCAGGCTGCGGGAAGTGCAAAGGAGGAAGCAGAGTACACAAGTCTCACACTCATTGCACAAAGTCTGGCAGATCTGTTCAGTAACGAAGTCTTCTGACCTGAGCTCACCACTGTACCTGGCTGGCTAGGAAAAGCAAGAAATAATCCTATCTGTTCACTGTATCCATCACACACACAATGTTTATAATGTGCATTACTATATGTGGTTATAACTAAAAATTGCTGCTTATCATTCAGCCCCAAATGGCCTTAAACTCAGGTGTCCCAGACAGACAATATTTCATCTTTTGAGTACCATCTACTGGCACTTTAGATACTACCTACCATCCAACACCACAGTAAGAAATGTTTGTGTTGGTGCACGCCAGCCTCAAGCAGGTTACATGCTGGCCTCCCTCCTGCAGGATGTGAAGGGAAGCTGTCATTCTCTAGCAAAACAAACCCCCCGATGAGAGTCTGAACCCGTGCTTATGCACAAAGCAGCCTCCCTCAGTCCCTTGCTGCCCTCCTTTGCTGTTACTACTACTCCTCCTTGCTATTACTAGGGATTTTCTCTTTGCATGTCTCCTGTTGAAACAAACCCATTTACGAAGACTGACTTTGTAACTCCAGGTTAATTCAAGTCTCTTTGAAGATACTTTGCAGCAATCACAAAATAGCTCCTGTCTCCCTAGCTGCTTTTAAAACCACCACCGACAGCCACCCTTGTCTTTCCCTGACCGATGATTTCCTCTTGCACTCTGCTTTTCTCCACTGCGTAATTCCCCTTCCCAGGCCAACCTTCTTTAAACTGAACTTACTTGGGGGGATCTCCCCAATTAGACATTTAAGTCATTAGGCTGACTGACAGCAGGATTATGTCTAGCATATTCTTAATTGTGAACGCAAACACTCAGCTGGAATAAATACCTGCCTCATAAGGATTTGCTGAGGCTTAATTAGTTAATGTTTGAAGATCTCTGAACACGTGAAGCGCTGTACAAACACTAAGTGCTATTCTCACCATTCCCAGTAGCGCAGACTTCAAAGTTGGACACGGCAAAGATGAGGTGGAAGGATTTCAAGGACAGAAGGTGACCCTGTACCATGGCCACTGGGGACAAGAGGACAGACAGAGGCCAGGCAGGGCTTTGCTCTGACTAAACATCACTGCTGTTCTGCACTCATGAAGCCTCTCTTGTTCCTCAGCAGGATGGCAGCAGCCCATGACCTCCAGACCTCTGCATTAGTGCTTCTTTTCCCAACACAAAATATAGTTTGGACTGGCATAAATAAAAAATTCCCCAGAATCCAAACAATTGTAGCCTACCAATAAGGAGGCTTCCACTTAAAAAGCAAAGCTGTCCCATCCTTACCCTTCCTCTATCAGTCCATTTGACATGGAAAACAGATTGAACGACAGCAAATCTGGGTTACTGGTGGTTTACATTGCCAGAATGAAGCTGCTGAATTCTTTGTCTATTCTCTTCCCAGAATTCCTCCTCCAGAATCTGTCCAAGAGATCATCCCAAGCATCCTCCTGGTAAAGACTGATTAGTTGTTGGTACAATTCATAGCAGTCCCATCACTGATGCATTAAAACAATGATCTGATGACACTATTTTTGGCAGCATGTTTTGAATAATGTATTCTTTTTTCTGCTATGTGGAAATGTAGTAACACTGGCAGATAGCCCCAAGAACTAACACTACAGAAGAGCCAGCACAGAATACAGCATTTATATCATTAAAACACACGTGCACCCCCTCACGGAAGCTGCTAACCTGAAAAGCCTCAAGCAATGGTTACATGCAACTAAGGGGCAAAAGTCTCTCTCTGTGTATGCTGGCTCAAACCCATTGAAACACACAGGAATACCCTCAGAAACACCAGCACATCTTTCCATTTCAAAACACACATTTTGGAAGATGTTCATGGAGGAATCTTTGCTGATGGCAAGTACATAGGAGCCAAATTTAATGCCATAGAAATCTGTTTCTGTTTTCCTTAAAAGCTGGATTACCAACCAGCAGGAAATATTTTAAATTGTGAGATTTTCAAAGCTAATTACTGCAAAAGCATAAATAGTGCCATTATTTCACAGAGAGTGATAATCTGAAGCCCTTATTCGTGGCTTTTAAGATCTCACCCTCAGAGCTTAAAATAAATAAAAGAAACATTTCGTCATAAAAGAAATACAGGATCATTTTCAGTGACCATCGCATTCAGTGGTCTGTTTTGACAATTAGAGAACTGATTGATTTTCTTGGTCATTAAGGGTCTTATCTGCATATCTTTGTTCAAGTTTTCCTGATATTTCCCGCAGCCTTTCCCCAGGTGAACTGTGTACCTAAAGAGAGATTTTGGATTATTCTAATTTTACAACCTTACTGGTCATTTGCCATTAATGTATGTGAGGTTTCATCTGTCAGGAGGGGTTTATTACCGTTATATTTGAGCATCCAGCTCTATTTGTCCCTTGAAGATTAACCATGTGAGTTATGAAAGCTTTTAAGAATAAACTTTATAAAATTCTTGTGTGGCTGAGAGTTATTTACATGGTGGAGCAGTTTTGCTTTTATTTCTTTTAAGGGATTCTCCTCCTGTCCCATTTTTAGGGAATTATGATCCAGGTGGGATAAAGCTAGCAGCTGCTACAGTGTCTGCTTGGAATCAGTTATCCCCAGACACACAGAAATAACTGGGGAACCATCACAGGAGCGTTACACACCAGCAAGGTAAAAGACATTTTTTTATTTCACTCATAAAGCTTCGTTAGACTTGTCCACAGCATTGATTTATTTAAGAAACTGAAACATTTTGGAAAAAGTTAACTTTTTCTTCAGCTTTTCCTCTTATTGTTTTGGTTGTTTGTTGGGTTTTGTTTTGGGGTGGTTTTTTTTGGGGGGGGTGTTCACTTTTTTCTTTCATAATCTTTTTTCTTTCAAACAGTGAGGGGCTACTTTACATGGTGTCTGTCTCTCTTTGTTTAAAGTACATAGAAATAATACTCTATCAGGACAGATGCTGGCCTTTAGCCAAACAGCCAACATGCTCGCATGTTTAAGGACACAACATTTGAAATATTGGTCAATAATACACATTTCACCCATCAGTCACCACGTGAATATAATTGTGGCCAGTATGTTTCCAGCCAAGCTGAAATGAATAAAATGTATTTGACCCATTTAGTTCCATCCTTACACTAGGAACATAGGTTTCTTCTGAGCCTGTTAAATAATAAGTTTATATGCTGAAGCATTACAATATCATTAAAAGTGTCAACATTGCAAGCTGAGTAGTTGCAAATGCTTAGGATCACAAAATCACACTCTTTTTGAAAATCCAGCAATAAGATTTTCTTGACAACTTACCATAGCAGTTAACAATCATACACTTCCATTTTCTAGAAAAAATGTGCTGAAATTCTTGACATTAAACATTATCCAAAATATTTTATGCTGAAATTCTTCATGAGAAAGGCCTTATTACAATACAATGGTTGTCACTGAAATTTAGAAAGCTTCACGAACTAACACAGCAATGACGACGCAGGAATAACGTTTTGTCACATTTTTCCAGTGATTAGAAAGAGCACCCCTTATCCAGTCCTGCATCCTTTATCCAATAGAGCAATCTCAATACAGCAAAACACTTTTGGAAGGTGACTGTTGTAGCACCTACTTATCCCTAGCAATGTCCGGCATGGCTCGTGCTCTCACTAGGTTAATTATTCTTATTGCTTGAATTGCTGAAACACTTTCTACAGGAATAATCCTACATTTCTCTTAATTTTTAGATGGTTCCAATTCTTCATTTCAGTTTCTGAATTCAGAAAACAAAATATATTTCCATCAACAGTATAAGCTTATTAGCTTTACTTTTTCTGTTTTTCCAATTGCTACATTGTCAAAACAGCTCTAATTTCGAAAGATGAAATTCTGCAGAAGTACAACATCTGTTTATAACACAAGACAATGGAGTGAATCAGCAAACTGGATGATACAAAGGGTCATCTCTTCTCTTCCAAAAAAATAGCATGTAGCAGTGACAACTTTAACAGCCCATTTAAAAAATATATATATATTGCCGGACTCTGACTTCAACTAGTAGTAACACAGCAAACACAGCTGAATCTCAATTCCCAGCAGCAAAGTATTAAATCACTTTTAATTATAGCCACCTATAAATACCATTAAAATGCACCACAATAAATGTGTGTGATTATCATAAAAGTCAGTCATTCCTAACAGGCTAGAGTTATTCCAAGAGTAGTGTGGAGGCTGTGGTCTCTTTAAGTACCAATATGTAATGAATGAGAGTCTGTACTCATTCTCACTGGCAACAACCTTTATCACACATGCTCACAGCCAGAGAAGGTAGTTTCTTTGAAAACACCATCAATATATTAGACACATTTTTATTTCCATTGCTTCAGTTGATACTGCAGGTCTGCAGGAAAATACCAGTTTTAATAACTGAAGTGAAATATACACAAGCTACTAAGAAAATGTGTCCTTTGAAAAAGCCACTTTTGCAATCAACTCAATTTCAACCAGAATGCCTGTTTCCACAAACAAAGAAAAATCTTTTTTTCTAAGTAAACTTGGATTTTACAGAATAAGAATTAATGATGGGAGAATCCCATTCTGTGTGCATTAAGCATCAACGAAACTAGCTCTGCTTGTCATAATTGCTGTAACATCGTGGCAAACAGTACAGGGATAAAAATGGTGTTTGAATCTCAGCTCCAGTTTTTCAAATAATTGTGTTGATTTTAATGGGATTATATACAGCAGCAAAGAAAAACACATCTGTAAGTATTCAAGTACTGCAGCGTTAGAATGAGTCCTTTTAAACGTAAATGAAGGCATACACAGTAATAATGAAATTGCAAACCTTTTAAAACAAGCATTTCCCAAACAGATAAATTGTCGGGGGGGGGGGGGGGACAGGGAACAAACCACAAGTCAAAATACTTGGCCACGTAATTGTTTCTTGATTTATTGGAAAGAATATTGAAATATAACATCCATTATATAGTTTGTCTTTATTGGTGGGGGGAAGAAGCACTTTTCTGCTGAAGTCTATGCTTTTTAATTTAGAAAATGACACCTTCAGCCCAGTTGCAAATAAACAACAGTTTGTAGAACAAACAGTGCCAAATATACGCTGTTAGTCCAGTTAAAGTGCCCATATTCCTTTCAGAAGCAAGAATGTCAACCGTAAAGAGTTGTACTGGTGGACTCAGAGAGGACGGAAAAATGCATGCCCAGGAACATAAGAAGCATTTTCCTTAGATTGCTGAAATTAAAAGAAATCTAGGCAACAGAAGAAATGACAGGAGGAAGATTTCAGACTGATACTTACTTGTCTTTGGGAAGATCAGTTTATAAACACAGCAAATTTACTATATTTTCAAGCAGACTGAATACCACCCCAAATCCAGATACTTGCAGAAAATCAAACAGTCAACTCCAGAAATTTCACTTTCACAGTAGGATCATAACCCAAAAGACTCAAGTTCAGTGGATAACATTCCACGACCCCTCTTTTACCCTACAGTCAAAAATTGAAATAACTGAGATACAACAGATGCACCTATCATGCCAGTCAGAACACTATACTGAGATGGCACATCTAATGGTTTCTGAGTTCAGCTATTCCACAAGGCAGCTAAACAAATCATAGATGAAGAAGAGGTGACCCTGAGTAAGAGAAATTAGTGTCTGTCTCAGAGGAAATAGAGTCTCTGCTGTCCTGCTAAGTTTCTGTCTCTTGGACACACATTTTTAAATATAAGGTGACTAAAGTACAGATAGGGACCAAATTCTCATTTTTTGTTTTAAGGTAGTTAAGCACTATGCAGTGTGAAATGCTAGTACCTTTTGCACGCTTTGAGATGCCTAAATACTTTCAAAAAATGTTGCTTATTTCCTGCACTGGCCACATTCCTGTTTCCCAATTCTGATAATTTTTTTCATATGTGGCCAGCATGCCCTGATGAAAAACATATTAATATGTGCAGATTTCACCATCTTTCAGTAATGAGTGATCTGAGGGGAGAAGATAGGTAGGTGACAGTAGACAGGTGATAGGTGTTAGAAAATAGGTAGGTGAGGTCTAGGATCAATGAAATGTAATAGCATACATGAAAGTGAAGAAGTTGACCTTGGTGGACAAATGGAAGAGGACATCCAGGGACTGCTTTATCTTTAGACAGTGAAAAGTGTATCACTGGAGGGAGTTTCTACTTAGCTTGTCAGTCACAGGCAGTCACTAAAAGCCTGCACTTAATATTCAGAAACTCCTAACACAGTCAAGAAAAGTTTATGATGCACAAAGCTAGTAACGCTGGCTTTCAAGAATGCTCAAAATGCTTCACAGGAGTCCTCGGCTGATCCCTGGGAATAGCACATCCTTATGTAGACCCTAGTTATCCTGTAGCGACCACTTTTGTCACTACTGTAGTTGAAACTCTTGACTGTGGTTTTAAGTTCTGACCCAGTAATAATAAAAAAATAAGCAACTCTGACTATGAGGCATGTGTATCACTAGGAAATGAAATATTGATAAACGAATTCTATATGTTTGGATCTTGGTGCCTCAAAAGTCTGAGAAGTCTTACAGTTAGGGCATGGAAACATAAGAGTGTGCTTAAAAACTGCAACCAGCTAGTGAATAGCCAAGTCTATCTAAAGATAATGGAGAGTCAGGGTCTCTGGTTTCTAAAGAGAGAAAAAATTTTGAATAGTCAATACCAGATAGTAATGAAATAACCCTGGAATAACTAGAACTCAGTCAGTATCTCTGGCTGTGAGACAAGAATCAACCAACACTTTTAAGAGGCATGGAAAGATTCCTACTCAACTAATTTGCAAAAGCTTTCAGGAAAGAAACAGTTTGTTCCCTTCTGTTGCCTTAGACCTAGCAAATCCTGTGTAAGTGGATCTTTTCTATTGAGGTCTGCAATATGAATTCATACTTTGCACTTAGCTTTTGGGGGTTTTTTGTTTGCTTTTCTTAATAGTACATTCCAACTTTCTTCATTGTTAGTATCTAAAGAGCTAAGGACACTATAACTAGTTTTACTTTCAGAGGAGTATAAGGTTATATGAGGGACTAAATCACAAAGATTTAACAAAGGGCAAGGAGGGATATTTCTTCCTCCTAATGAACCAGCAAGAACTTGCTCTCTTGTGAGACTTTAATCTTCCCTAGTTTTGAGCTTCCTCAGACTTCCTGTAGACCAAGGGACCAATCAAGAAATGTAAGCATAAGGGGAAGATGTCTCCAGAACCCAAAGAGACAGCAATCATTACAAAAATCTCAGGAAACAAAGCGAAAACAGCAAAAATCCTCACCCCTAGAGTGTAAATTTGGTTTGTGTATGAGAAACTGTCTTATAGGGCATAAAGATCAGGTTTGAGTTGGAGTGTCATGCAGTAGGAAGAGAAAAGCTTGAGAAAAGCCAGTAGGAGATGAGGGGGCACTGGAGATCTTGGAGACCAATAAGGGATTTTTACCAGTTTTTTTTGTCTGAGTCCTCTCTAATCTTACCAACTTTCAACATCAGCAAACAATGCTTGAGGCTGAGCTCACCAAAATCATATGTGTTCTCATTCCTCCAAGCAACTTAAACCATAATGATTGGGGACCCAGACTCCTTAAAGCAGCACAGAGGCAGAGCAGGAACAGTGGAAATAATGGGAGAAAAGAAGGAATATCTAAGTAGGAGAGAGAAAGAAAGAGGCAAAAACTCTGAGAAGCACCTGGAAGCTTTTTCAGCCTCCAACCTGAAGAAGGAGGGCCTAATGCCACATGTCTTTTAGCAACACCAATGAACCAGTCCCCCGATGCTGCCCCAACAGGGTCTGTACTTACGGATTCAATGCAGTGACAGCACACAGCACAGTCCATGTTTAGTCTGTCTGGGACCCAGAGCAGAGAACTTGAGAGAAAAACAAAATCTTTGAAAGAATAATTACTTTTATATTCATGAAAAGCAAATTCTCTGTCTTCTGCACTATGAATAAGGCTGTAAACAGGTTCTTAAAGGTGAAAAAGGCAACTCATAACACGATCTCCAAAATGTCAGATTCGTTGCTGATAAAGTATTCTATTTGTCACTTCAAACTTTATTCCTAAATGACTATATTAAAAATAAGATCATTACAAAATATAATATTGCAAGTCAGAAGATATTTTTCCAGTTTCCTATCCAAAATAAACTTAAATTAACAAAGGAGAAGTTATTACTAGTGCTCAAAGACCACGTAATGCATTCAGAATATGAGATTACACACAGCCTTAACTCCGGAAAGTACTTAAATCCATTCTTTTCAGGAAAAGAGAAAGTCTTCCTGACTCAGGGCCTCTAAAGCAGAGGTATTTATATCTATAAAGCAGAATTTTCCACTTTACAGGGACAGAAACTCATTCGGGTTAATGCTTAGACACTTTAATTTAGGGTGAAATATATTGCATTGCTTTGCTAAGGACTGTACCCTTGAAGAGGAACTGAAAGACTGGTAAAAAGGAAACATGCTGCCCCAGAAGGCACTGAGAGCTGAGTGATTGCCAAAGAGGCATCAAGTCAACAAAAATCTGCGGTAACTGGGGAAAAGGTAAAGGCGGCAGGGGGAGATCAGACCACCAACTCAAAGGACTCTGCAAATTACCCACACACACCCTCTCAAGGAGCATGTGTGCTAATTTAAATATGTTTAACCAATAGCAGATGATGTAGTCATTACTAACTAATGAGCATAAATTTAGGGCGTTTTTTCTAATCCTGAAACAAGACAAATATGTTATAGTTTCTTTGTGTAGTGTGCTAGGTTTGTGGAATTACCACCTGGCACCTATCTCTGCGCAGACATGAAATAAATACCTCTGCTCTGTGTGTATATTGGCATATTGCAGACCAGGTACACGATCTTGTTTTTGGGACAACAGTATGACATATCATACACATATTACTTGGGCATACAGTAAAGATTTGACTTGTTTGTTACAGAAATTCTTGAACTCCACAGCAAGTCTTATTCCAATATGTATTTAAAATAAGCCAGTTTGATTGAAAGTGCAATTCCCCTTAAAGATCCAAGTTGTCTCTACCTTCATACATTATTCTTAGAGCAAAACTGTCACAAGTTGAAACAGATACATCATGACAGTATCCCACACTTTTTGGTAATTCATAAAGTTCACACAAAACATTAGCACTCACCAAAAATAATATTCTGGTTCATATAGTTATGAAAATGTTCTACTGATTCTGAAATGCTTCTGACATTTCTCATTATGAAATACATCGGCAGAGCAGCAGCTCTGCAGTTGTAAAATACCCTCATTCATTTCTATAAGCTAGGAATTCAATGCTAATACCACTGATATTTTAATGTCAATATTATTTGCTAGCACATGGAATTCATGGACAAAACATTATAAAACAGACAACTCAAGTGCTTTTTGGATTTGATTAGTTAACCAAAAGTTCTGAAATTCATAAGCTATTCTAGGTCATGGCCCTTCTCAGGACTGTATTTTTCCCCTCCAGGATTTCTTCAAAACTGCATCCAATCAAATAATAAAAAACATATGCATGACACTTCCCCTGGGAGACCTTTCCATAGCCAACAAGTTGTTGTTTTTCCCCAAGCTGAATTTTAATGTAATTTCATCCCATTGCCCATTCTCATGGAAGCAAAGAAAGAGTCCTCAGGGAAGGCAACAAGGAAAAAAAAAACAATCCCAAACAATTGCTAAACTACACTGAAAAAGTGTATAAAAGCAATTCAGCGGTGAAGTGTGTTGATGAAAGGGGAACCATGAAGGTAAGGGATATCTCAAGTCACAAAAGCAGCTTCCTAGCTTTCTATTCTCCATCAGCATGGAAGAGTCACAGAGGCACATGGATGGCTCCTGAGAAGAAAATCAGTATGAAAAAATGCTTGGGTTAGCATTCCATAAATACACCTTTGGGAAAAGAACCAAAGTTCCCTTAGAATTGCTTAACTTCCTACTTCCCAGAGTAGGAAGAAAAGCACTTTGAAAGTTATTGTTACAGTCTTGAAAAGGTATCAGCCATGATATCTTGCTACTTCTTCTCATAAACAAGTGAAACTACCATACTACACAACACTACCATAGTTTAACAGAACATGGTACAGTCTATTGACTTGTCCATGAGAACATCCAATGAAAGATGTTGCCAAGCGAGATATCATAAAATATCTGATTTAGTCTATAAGGATTTTTCTTCCCTCTCTATTTAATAAATAGTATCTTGCTGCTTATTTAACATATTCTACAGCTAAAGGATATATTTACTTTTTTTTATTCCTTCTCCTCCTCCATTGCTAGCAAGAATTGATGAAAAGACAGTTTAGAGAATTAGTACAGGATGTGTACGCAGACAGCTATTTTGAAAACATTATAAACACAAAACATTATAAACACAAAACTCCTAGAAGGTATCATACAAAAAGAGACAAGAGAAAGCATTTCATAGTCATCACTAGTGTCAGCCACAGAAGCAAACATTTATCTAAAAGGTATACATAATGTAAAAGCCCAAATCAGTATTTAAAAGAAAAATAATAGATACCCTCCAGGAAATACCTAGTCCCCACTGCTGTCAATGGAGAGACTGCTATGTAACAACAGAGGGAAGTGGGTGCGAATTTGATCTCTGTCCTTTCTCAGAATCTCAAAATCAAAAAAAAAGGCATGGCGATTGCCAGCAACAGCTATATGCTAAAGGCCCAATTCATTTAGAAAAGAAAACATAAATAATTTGTTAATCAATAAAAAGACGACTAAACAAGCTTGAAGAGATTTCATGTGTCCTTATCTGCAACTTCCTTTCGGCGCTGGGCCCGGAAATGACGCTCAATATTTATTGTCACTTCCCTCTGCAAATTTCTGCTGTTAGTTTTTCCAGCTGTTCTGATCCAAGGGTGCTGAAGTACTTGTCGTGCTGTGTAGCGCTTCTGGGGATCCACTATCAACAGCCTGGTTATGAGGTCTTTTGCTGCTATTATGGAGGAAAGAACAGGAGAGAGGGGAAAAGAACAGTGATGTGATGATGCTGACAGTTATATACCTACACAAAATGTCCTTATTTTTTCTTATTAGTTTTACCACAACGACTTTTGTGACTATCCCCAGGAGATATTCTAACAACTGGATTTAGAAGTAGTGACAGGAGAAGTTAAATCTCCAACATATCTTTTACTGATACCACTCTCCCCTTCAGAAAGGGGAGAGTGAAGGGAATTTAATCTTGAAAGCATGCTGAAGGCATCAGGCTAGGTGTTCAGATTCACAGGAATTAGCTTTGGTATCTCATCCCTCAAGGAGCTTAGAAGTCATAGAATGCTGTTGAGCGTATTCTTTAAGGGACTGTATAGGGATAGAGGGGTTTCAGGGTTTCTGATTTTGAAGAGTGCACAAGAGACATTATACTAGCCTGTGAGAAGGAAAAAACTACTACGTGCAGACCCCACTGATCTCAACAGAAAATCTACACTGCATTCTGCAGAACAAGGATTTAATTCTCATCTTTTGAGATTTTTGCATACATCTTTACAATTGAACACAACCTTGCAGATTATTTTGATACCTTTTTCCACAAAGACAATTCATATAAGCAAACTGAGGAACCTTGTTCTTGCCTCAGAAAGGGAGCAATCCATTAAATCAATCAGTCCTAATATCCAGATTCACAGCCATCAATACTGAGGACTAAATTCACATTTAAAGCAAACAGAGAATCACACAGAAGAGATCTGCAAGACACCCTCAAATTCACTGAGCTCTCTGTCCTGATCAAAAGGGAGTCCCACTCCAGGGAAGTCTGTCAGTTCTCAAATCTGCTATATGTGTTGAATCTTACCTGCAGAAATATTGTCCCAGTATGGGGAAAGGAACTCGTAGTGACCTAGCTGTATGATCTGAAACAGTTCTTCTTGATCACGTTCCTGACTCCGAAAAGGGGGAAAACCACAGAGTAGAATGTAAAGGATTACACCTGCTGCCCACATATCTACTTCGAGCCCGTAGCCTAAGGAAAAAAAGACAAGGAGTCCTGTTTTAGAAAGAAAACTCACAACTGGTAGGGAACTGTTTCTTTTTCATTCTATTTTCCAAGAAACACAGAAGCTCTGCTCAGTTTCTCAGAAACACAAGGTCAGCAGAAGAATAAGTGGCTGGTACACAATGCTTACAACCTGAGCTGCTCTGCCTGTTAATAACTACAGCTCTCACAAAGCGCCTCTCTTCAACATGTTTCACAAACACTGTCTCACAAGGCCAGTGTCAATTAGAGACTAACTGAGAAAACACAGCATATATTTCTAAAATAGTCCTCCCCAGATTCCCTTTGAAAAAGCACTAAGAGAGTGCCAAGTTTCCATTGAAATTGGATATAACTGGAGATGTGCAACCCAGCTCCACAGAACAAAAAACAGAAATAGTTTTGCTTGAGTCATAAACAATACTGACTTCTTTCCAGGTCTGAATCTTTTCTGATATAAAATCTCCAAAATTTCTTCTGATGTGAAACATGGTTTGGCTTCTTATACAAGTTTAACATACATGTTCACAATGTTTTTGCATCATTAGGAGCCTTGGAAAGTTGTTTGGGTTAGTCATGAAATGCAGCTGACACTCTCAGGCTGCAAGGTGAACTTTTGCTTATTTCCCCACTTCAGCAATTACCATCTATGATATTTTATGGCTTGTCTGTTTGGAAATCCGTGTTATTTTACCATAGACATTAATAATGCAAACATGACTGATGTCATGCTTGTGTTTGTCAAAAGCTGAAAGGTCTCCTTTCCTTTCACAGATTACACTGCAGCCAAACTCCTACCCTGTAAAGACATATCAGGAGGTTGAAACACTCTGGAATATTTCCATGATTAGAAAGTTCACAGTAATTGTATGATTTATGACAAATTATAAAATGTATACACTCACCCTTCTCAGCAAGTATTTCAGGGGCAACATACGTTGGTGTTCCACACACAGTAAATATGGGTTTTGTAACCTGCTTTGCAAGGCCAAAGTCTGCTAGTTTCAGTGTAGTAGATTTATCTGCATTATGCTGAACCTATACTCAATGAAAAATACCTATTTTTAGTCCAGATGCATTCTAAGACAGCAAAAGTTAAAGGAAGTAGTTAATAATAAACAGGAAGAAGTTCTAATAATAAACCAGTATTTTGATAAACAGTATTCAGAAAGTGGTTTTTTTCTCCCAGATACTAAGAGGACGCATATATTTAGGAGGACAAGCAATAATGGAAAAAGAAAACTTTGCTCTACAAAGTGTGGCACACTGTAATTTCCAAGAAATTAAAAGGAAGAAGACAAAAAATAACCAGGAGTCAGTTAAATGCTATTATTTCCTCTTGGGAAAGTAAACTCTTCTTTTGCCCTGGGAAAGCAAAGAAGAATGCTGTGGACATCTTTAATTTAAGCTTAAATGCAATATTCCCAGGTAAGCTACTGACTTTACAGTATCACTTGAAAGGCATATCTCCATCATAACGGTCTAAAAAAACCAACCAAACAAAAGCTTTACTTTCTTTGTGAATTACTCTGCTACTCTACCTGCTGCCCTGAAACTAAATGAGTCACAGTCATCACATAGTAAGAGTTGGCAAAATGGATCCATGCAGAATGTCCTCCTAAATGGGTCTTTTTCAGTAGTTTCCATCTCCCACATCCACCTGGAAAGTTATCAAAACACTTCTTCCCATTCTAATGTTGCATGCATGGTCTTAAGCAATACTTTGTAAAGCAGTTAATGAAACACTATTTTAAGAACCAAAATATTTCAATGACATAGGCAGTGGAATCAAGTGCACCCTCAGCAAGTTTGCAGATGACCCCAAGCTGAGTGGTGCAGTTGACACGCCTGTAGGAAGGGATGCCATCCAGAGGAACCTGCACAAGCTCAAGAGGTGGGCCCATGTGAACCTCATAAGCTTCAACAAGGCCAAGTGCAAGGTCCTGCACATGGGTTGGGGCAACCTCTAGTATCAATACAGGCTGAGGGATGAAGGGATTGAGAGCAGGCCTGTGGAGAAGGACTTGGGGGTACTGGTGAGTCAAAAGCTGGACATGAGCCCACAATGTGCACTCACAGCCCAGAAAGCCAACCGTATCCTGGGCTGCCTAAAAAGGAGCACGGCCAGCAGCCTGAGGGGGGCCCCTCTACTTCCCTCTGGTGAGACCCCACCTGGAGTACTGCATCCAGCTCTGGGGTCCTCAGCACAGGAAAGACATGGACCTGTTGAAGCAGGTCCAGAGGAGGGCCATGAAGATGATCAGAGGGCTGGAGCACCTCTCCTATGAAGACAGGCTGAGAGAGTTGGGCTTGTTCAGCTTGGAGAAACAGATCAGCAGCTAAAATTTCTACAAGAAAGCCAAGGAAATCTGGATGATGGTTGTGAATGGACAAACTGTAGTATAATGTGACAGGCATACTCCATCCTTTAACACCTCATACTTTGCCATCAGACAATGCTTGAGAAAGCAAAACATTCAAGATGGTCTCTATTACAAGACAACTAAGGGCATAGATGGGACAAAAGTTGGTCTCCTACTTTAGAGTTGACTAATCCCTATTTATCAGCTTCTTAGAAACTGTAGCACTCATCCAATTTTGAATAAGCAAAAAGTGGTTTTGTGAGGTTTTTTTTAAGAAAAAATATTACATTACAAATAATACATTATAGCCTACTAATCCCTTTTTGTCTTCTTTCTAGAAAACACAAGCACTCTTCTAGTCTTGATTAAGAAAAACATTTTGGATTTTTTCTGTTTTTCTAAGAAAAAATATTTTTCAGCATGAAACTGAAAATAAATTTTACTACAACCAGGCAGGCAAAACTTCTGCAGGAGAAAGCTAAAACGCCATAGCCATTTTCTCCACTACATTAGTCAACGTGATTATTTTTTGCCATGATGCACTGTGGACACTATAGGTGACAAAAATGAAAAATAAATTACAAATGTAACAGTTACTTTGTAGAGTAGTATCCATCCACAGGATTTATATTCTAACAGTAGGAGTAATAGTGGTAGAATGCAACAAAAACTCACAATTGAAATGCTCAATTTTATATGTACTATGAAAATATGAGCATGAATATATTTTCCTATTGTATAAATAAAGCTTTTAAAATTATATAAGAAAATCATGTCACATGGAATTTCAATACCCTGCATGCTACTATACCAAGACAAATAATACTGAAACATTTATATAAATTTTTAGAAACCAGCAGTGGGGTGGGGAGGGTGGAAAACACACTGGTCTTAATCCCAACCCCCAAATCAGCAGGAAATGTCTTGCTTTGTAAAATACAGTGTTGTGCTTTTTCTTTTATCAGGATGCCAGGCTCCTAATCTCTCATCACAGCACAAGGTGGCAACACTGCACCATCTGTTCTTCCAGGACTGAGCTTTCATTTTACTTAACAACCAAACAGGTAGGAACAGCATGCACCGTGAGTATATTTTCACATCTTTGTGACAATCATTTCAAAGACAGCATGTAACCTGTCAACATGCCTGAAAAACTCAGCCCAGAACTCCTCAGCATCTTCACTAACGCTATGCTCAGAACAACTCAAAGTCAGCTCAGGCAGAGTGAGCATTGCCTTCACCCCCAATTTTGTACTCTCCTGTCTACCTTTCTGTCACCTGGCATCACCTTCAGCATGCAAATATGCTTCACTATGTAACAAAAGCTTCTCAGGTTGCTTTTATTCCCTCCTGAGGCCAGACTACTTACTCATAGCAGTATCACAGAAATGTACAACCTGCTCGAGAGAAATGTAGTCTCTGACATCTACAGTATGTGCTTTGTGAAATGTTGAGAACAAAGCAAGAGTGGTAACATTAGATGGACATACTAGCCTTACTGTGACCACCTAAAAGATAGCTATTAGTGTTTCTACATTCGAGACCATAAAGTCCATTAAAAAGTGCTGCTTTGTCTTACCTGCCTATAGAGTTCATTAAGATAAGGAAGACCAGTATTCAGTACACTTTCTATACATAGCCAATTTAGGCCATACAACTATTTGTGTCCTTCAACTGCAAGGGAAGCCAGTATCTGGTAGTCTTGGACTAAAGGCAATCAGAATTGCTCACTGTTCTCTCAAATGCAGATGCCATAGCAGGATATTAGAATATTCTCTGAGGATTTCTAGCTATCTCAGCCATACATCCAGAATACAAATCCAAGTTCATCTTCAAAGAAGGGATAAATTGATCTTTTCCTTTTCTCCTGTCTGTTGATGACTCCCAGTTCTTCATGCTCTCGTTTGTTTTCATATCTACCTTGGAAAATCCATCAGGGTGTTTAAGATGATGATTTCCAGCATTAATATTTCTCTGTATGCACATATATATGGTACCACATATTCTTCTTATATATATCATGAAAGCAAGCTAGCCCATGGGACATTTGTGTATTAGAAATAGGTAGAGCTAAAGAAAATGCACTTCTTACACATTTGAGTTTCAGACATCCCTTCCTGCTAGCTAGAAGAATCTCTATGAAAAATCTGACAGAAACTCAAATGCACTGGGAAACCTCTGGCAGTGCTTTGTGTATATGTAAATAGTGTCACAAAAGCAAAGTTGAAGGACAGAAAGGCTATACTTGAAGATCTCATACATATAAGGAAACTTGAGAAAAAGAGGGAGGGAGCAAGAAAAAGGCTCAAATGCATAAAACGCTGTAACACTTATTTATGAAGCTGTGTTAAACAATTACCACATTAGTATGTTTGAGAAGTGTACAAGCAGATGAGCATACAATCACAAATATAACCCCTCCCTCCTTCCCCCTAAAAGGGGACAAGGAGACGACTTTGTGTCTTTTACGGCTATAACCTGGAAAAGCACCACTACACTTTGAAATTAATTTCTCACAAGTCAAGAAACACCAGCATCTGTAGAATTAAACAGTCCCTTAGCTAAAAAACTTGCCAGCAAATTCTGCTCCTCCAGGTAGCATTAAAGAAGTGACTGGCTTCTTTTGTGGGACCAAATACACCACATTGCTCATCCATGGTAGCAAAGGTTTTCTTGCTGAACACCCAGTCCCAAATGAGGTGATTCTGTTAGCAGATGGGAGGGAGCTGGAGCAGCTGTCTTCACACCAGCTGCCAAACAGATTTTGTTTTTATAGCGCAAGTCACTGCCCTTCTGCCTCACAGCTACGTTGCAAGGAGTCTCATCATTGTGGGCAGACCCAGTAATGATGGGAGGCAGGGGGAAGACAAGAAAGGATGATGATGGACCGTTACAGAAGTTTATAACTAGAGGACAGTTCCATAAGAGGAACACTAGTGCAGTGAACTAATAATTAAACCAGGTTTCCAACTCTGCCTTGTGCCAATAATTTTACAATTCACTAGAGGCTCTGTAGGGACAGAAACAGTTTTCCTTCTTTCCCCAGCTGCTTATTTTCATGAAACTTCTGGAAATATTTTTATCCCCAGTTTGCTGCTTCTCTGTCAACTCTGATGGAAATTAGCCAGTAGATTCAAAAGTCATTAGGAATAGGGTTAGATTCTCACACAAAGTGGGTTTATAGTAGACAAAAGCATTTCCTTAGTAAAACAGATCAAGGATCTTTTCTCTTCCATTTCCCATTTGCTGGAAAGGGTTAGGTAAAAACAGTTGACAACAAAAAGAAAGGACAAGATTCACCAGACCAGAAGACGACCCCAAAGTAGGACAAACAAGTCAACAGCCTAAAAGAACATACCTATTTCTGTCCTCTGTGTACAAAGTCTAGGAAGACTAATTCAGACTTCAACATCCACAGTGTTGGAATCTGAAGTAAAGCAAGAGGTATCCCCAACCAAGGACATCTCTGCAGGATGCCAGCACTTCCAGCATTGTGCTTCCTCTCCAGAAGGCTGCCCTCAGCCCCTGACCCACCAACAGCAGATAAACACGTGAAATTTGTTTCAATGCTATATGTTACTGTTCAGCACTGGCTGACAATAAGATTAATGGCAGCTCTCCTTCCTACTCCACTGCTACTGCTCCAGTTGCTTTGAGGAGTGAAGAGGCAGCACATCAAAAAGTCAGAAAAGCCAGAAACTTGCTCAAATTGACTGTATTTATAGAGATGCTTATTAAATAGCACATGAGCTATCCAACACTGTAAAGAGCTTATAAACTCATTTGGCTTGTTGAACAGACTAACTTTTCAAAAGGATGCTTTATGTAAATGATCTCTAATACAGGTGTTCACAGCCAATTAGCAGCAAGGTGAAACTGGAACAGTTACAATTTTCTTTCCCATAGTGTTTGGGTAACACTGTTCTCATTGACAAAATAGGTAAAGGCTGGGGACCAGTCTGTCCTTGAAAAATATTTACTGACAGAACGGGCAACATGATTTTTTCAGTGCTACACAACTTTGCCACTGCCCAGCAATCTCCATTTTGCAGTGCTGTGAACTAAATGTGAAAACAACCAGAATAGACTTGTATCTTGCCTCTTTTTGCTTACCTGCATCACTGAGATGATTACATATTATAGAGGGAAAGGAAGCATCTGGTCTCAGGTGTTTCACATGCACTAGCTTATTTTCAGCAAATATGAAGTAGCAGAGCCTGGTTCATAATGGCAAATCAGCTTCTGAAAAAAAGCCCTGCAGTTCTAAGAGAAGTTTTTTTCTAATGGCAAAATGAGGCATGAAGACAGGGCCTACAAGCTTACTTCTTCCTGCAAACCAGCCACTTGGACTCCAGATCTTTTATTTACACACCACCACATAGCAAGGATTTTCATCAGACTAAGCCAGATGCATAGCAAGACCTAGTATAGATGCTATGGATTAGTTAAACGGTTTGGGAGCAAACCATTCAGGCCTGGCCTTGTTCAACCTCTGCATGTCCTACAGGTTACACTGCTGCTCTTCTCCAGAAATTCACACTGATTTCTTCCTAAAATTAATTCCCTTAAGGAACTCAATGGCACATAGAACTATTACCTTTTTTTTTTTTTTTTTTGGCTAATGATTATCTTCCACCAGCTGATTAAATCCAAATCGTTAGAGACAGGCAAATATTTGGTATCTATCTATCAGGATAATTGGAACTCTAGTACAAGAGCATAATGCACGATTAGCAAGGGAAAGTTGCTTACTGTTACTGTTCTATAATGGGTGTCTTGAGAAGTGTCAATACTGCAAACGTTTCTATGCATATTCACACATGTGAGTAACTATTGACTTCAGCGCTGGGTGCAAAGAATGTAGCCTCAGAAATGTGATGAAAAAAAGAACTTTTCTCTTTGGCATGAAGATAGTATTTGAGCTGACTTTAAAGCTGTATTTCACCAAAACACTCACATTTTACTGTCAGATTATCTCAATCAGCTGCATCATACTTCTGCTCCTAAGAAAATAAATTGTCACAAGATAGAAATCACTACAGTAGAGGACTAGCACGGCAGTCTGCAGGATATATGACTGCAGTAGACAAAGATTCCACCAAATAAATTAGCTAAATTAGCAATTTTAATAAATTTTGGTCTGCAAGGTAGACGTCTTACGATTCAGTGCATGCTTCATGCAAAAAAAAATAAAAAAAAAATTCATCCTTGCATACCTAAAAATCAGATGCTAAGTAACAGGACTGATTTCCAGAAAAGTACAGGTGCTCACTACCCCTGAAAGCCAGGTCATTTTTATTTGAATTTCTACCTGCAAGCACTGCTATCTACAATGCACAGCAGATCTATGTGAGGTAAACTGTAATGGCGATGTCCCTTCAAAATTGTACCCATTTTTCCAAACAGTCCTGCCACAGCACATTATGTCTGCATAGTATTTACTTAAAAATATTCAAAGATCCATAACTAAAAGGAAAATAAATTCAACTCCTGCATATAGGCAATGTGTTTGCCAATACGTACCAAAAGATTCTCTGGTTTGAGGTCCCTGTGGACAATATTCTTGCTGTGAATATAAACCAGCGCTTCACACAGGTCAGTGATCATGACAGCAGCATCATGCTCCGTGAACTTCACACTTTCTATGATTGCATCAAATAAGTCCCCTCCTGGGACATACTCTAGGATTAGGTAGATCTCAGCTTCTGTCTCATATACTTCAATTAAGCTTACTATATTGGGATGAGAGAGACTCCTAATGATCAGAATTTCACTTTCCATCATGTCCTCTTTCCCCTTCAGCTTGGACTTATCAACAATTTTCATGGCATAGATCTGATTGGAGTCGCAGTGGCGACATTCCTTCACCACTGCAAAGTTCCCATCCCCAATAGTTCTGCCAATCTCATAGTGTTTTTCCACATCAGTTCTGTTTTTAATGGCATGCCTGCGGCTTATGTTTTCCAATCCCTGAGCCCTGTTTTCTTCTTTGTTCGTTTTACGCTCCCCTGTTTTTTCTCGTCGTGTCATGTCACTCTCTCTACGCATGATATTCCCCTCTCTTCTGGCACCATCCTCTTTAGCCCTTTGTCCCTCTCTGCCCTCCCTATGTGTTTTAGATGGTTTCTCGGCATCCCTCGGAGTGTCTTTCTTTAGCCAACCACTTTGGTTCATTATGCAGCTACTTCCATTCTCTTCCTTCACTTCCTGAGTTAGCTGCAGCCCTTCTACAGCATTCTTCTTGATTTTTAATAATTCCTTCCCATGGATTTCATGTTTCTCCACATCCCTTTCCTTCTCAATGCTCCTTTTTTGCTTCTCCAGCCCTTCATTAGCATTCCTATGCAGGGGCTTCCATGTCCTCCTACAGCCATTATCTTTCCAACCAACTCCTTCACCTTCCAAACAAGTATCTGAAGATTTTCGGCAATGCCTCATTTTTGCATTTCTTTCTCCAGGGTACCTCTGACACACACCTGTGTCCAGGTCTCTGTTCTCAAATGAGGCCTCAGCCTGCCTTTCCCTTTGTAACTTTTGTCTGGCCTGCCTTTCCTGTTCACACTTCTCACACCTCAACACCTCCTCTGAACTCTCTTCTAATCCCTCCTCAGGACTCCTCTCACGGTTAAGGTACCTCTCACTTTCTCGGGTTTTTCTAGAAGGCTTCACTCCTTGTTCACCACTCCAGCTCTCTCTAGTCCACTTTTTTTTGGCTCTCATTTTTAATTCTTGCTTTGTCTTGGCTTGACTTTTTCCTTCATGTCCAGCTACCAGTTTGGGAGACATGCCATCACTGCAGTTCTTGGTAATTTCTGTCTCATCAAAGCCACTGTCTACTTTCGAAGCCTTGTCATACAGCCTGCTCTTCAGTTTTTGGGACTCCTTGTTCTGCTGAATGGCAGCACTGGCAGCATAAGGATTTTCAGGATAAAGTTCTTGTAATACCACTTCCAGGTTCTTCAAAGTGAGGGGCTCCTTCCCCATAGCAATGAATGCATCACCTTCCCTGAAGAAGTCAGAAACACTTCGGATTTCTCTGCCTCTCAGATTGTAAAGCTTTCTCACACGGTCATTCTTCCAGCGTGGAAATCCCAGAGCTTCTGATATGTCAGCCATCAGCTGTTCAAAGGTCTGAACTGATCTCCTGTTGAGAAGCAAGGTTATCCTTCTGAGCGTGTGTCCACCAGGTTTCACCACTGTAATAATCCTCGGCTTCACAGGACTGTGCTCTGAATGTATCGTGTGAAAACCATTACGGGGATTAAAAAATGGGGACCTATGACTGCTTTCACTCAAACATGGTTTTCCATAGTTTCCATGACCAACAGGAGGACAAGGCCCTTGTAGTTTCCTCTCTTTTACTTTTGAGCTTGCATGGTGTGACGAGTGGTCAAACAAGCCTCGGCATCCTAAAGCAAACAAATAATAGACATATTATTCATTTTGCATCATCAGATCTTTCCGAGTAATAGTTTTCTACATATCAGTGTACGTGACCTTAGAGAGTAAGGGTACAAGCATTCAATGCTTATAAAGAACTTTAACTGTTGAGAAGAACTAAAGAACAGTAACTCCACATACGTGCAACTACAAACTTTTTCAAGTTTGTGAGAAAATATAAGTCCACCTTGTGACAGAGGAATGCTATTAAAAAAATAATAATATTGGAAACAAATAGATACTTCTCCTAACTCCTCCCATCTTCCAGAAATCCTCAAAAAAAAATGGGGCTACTTGTGCTTGAATTGCATCCAGATTGTTTAGCATCCTGTTATGAATCTACCTACCATGAACTCACTCAATTCCTTTCTGAACCCAATTATAATTTTGGCCTCTGTAAACCCTGTGGCAACAAGTTCCACAATTGCACTGCATGAAGTAAAAGAAATTAAATATTTCTGGTTTAAAATTGGTACCAGGTGGCTATGTGTGTGCAACCTTATATTCTTATAAATAATTATCTCCTCTCCGTTTTCCCTGGACCGTTTGATTTAGTTTCTAGACTTCTATAATAAATTAAGTATCACAGAATCATAGAATGGTTTGGGTTGGAAGGGACCTTAAAGATCATCTAGTCCAACCCCCCCTGCCATGGGCAGGGACACCCTCCACTAGACCAGGTTGCCCAAAGCCCCATCCAACCTGGCTTTGAATGCTTCCAGGGAGGGGACAACCACAGTTTCTCTGGGCAACCTGCTCCCAGGTACCTCAACACTCTCACAGGAAAGAATTTCTTCCTATCTAATCTAAAACTACCCTCTTTCTGTTCAAAGCCATTACCCCTTGTTCTGTCACGAAATGCACTTGTAAACAGTCCCTCACCAGTAAGTAAGATTCTTTTAAAAAGGTATTAACTTTGCAGCAATTTTATAGTGCATTTAATAGTAATGTAATTTTATTTTTTTCCCTTAAAGAAAGGTCATCTTAGTTTTGTTTGATAATTGAAGTCCTAGTTTTCCAGTATTTTGGTTTGACTTTTTTATTATAAAAATGATGTAAAAATCACATAAAGTCCTGAATATCCTCTGGGACATTAACAATTACCCTCCAATATTTCATCTTAGAACACCAATGAAAGAAAACTGCATCATTTGTTATGTGTAATTCTGAAAAGAAAAAACTGAAAACATAATACATGCTTATGATAAGTCAAGCTATAACATAATTCACTGTCTATAAACACAACAATAAGCTAAGAATAAATATGTCCCCTTAAAGTACTCCGATTTCTTGTACTTATTAAGACAAAAACTTGATTACAATGCAATTCTTTTCAGCCTCAAGAAATAAACTTTCAGAACAAGATCACAGAGTGCTTCCAATTCCATTTAATAGTCTTGTGGTTCAGTTGGGAACAAACATTCAATGTGTATGAACTAACAGGATCAAGCCAAAAGAAAGCAGCCAGAATGATTACTGAACAATTACGAGGAAATTCCCATACACAAATGGCTTATCTCCCAGAAAATCCCACCCATTTTCGTACATTACATAGTCACAGTGTAGTGGGAAAATCCACAAAGGAAAATCAGCGCATGTGCATTCCTCTTGGTGCTAGGGTTAACAGACACATGTTCAAGAGTTCTGGCAAGCTTAAACCTACTACATATTTGTTTTCAACTGCTGAAAAGCCATTTTCAGTATTTCAAGCTATGTGTCCTTTTCATCAAGTCACAATAGAGTGAAGAGGAAATATGCCTCCTCACCTACGATAACAAAACAAAAGGGAAAACTACAAGAAGTGTTGCAGCATTCACTCACTCTGCCTCAAAAACAGTGGATCCAAAATGCCAGGAGTTGAGTGGGGAAAACACACGAGGAGACACTGCTACAGACCTCCACTTTGCTGTTGGCTTTGTTCGATGTACGACGATGGACACTGCTTAGTCGTAATGCTCTCGCTAGCTAAGTGCTGTGTGCCCCCCAGCGTGCCCCTTAACTCTTGGCTTCATTTTCTTCCTCTGCCAACTGAGATAGATACTTCTCCAAATAAATATTAGAAGGAAACCCAGCTGCCAGCATGCTCATTGAAGACATAAGCATTATATAAGAGCTACGTGTGACTAATGCTGGTGGTTGTACAAGTTATTTCTGTCTTCATTCTGCTTTTTAAGGATGATCTCTTGTTGATCAAAAGATGACTACATATGTGCTAGTGATTTTTCAACAATCAGATATTTACATTCCACCCAGAATACAAACTGCTGTGAATGAGGAGGAAAAAAAAATAAAGAAATTCAGATGTAATAATAGTTCTCTGAAATCTAAATCAACCCCAGAACACGTTGGTTACCAGGAACTGCCGAAGCTCTGAATTTAATCAACATTTCCAGATTCTTGTGTACCCACTGTCATCAAAGCATTAGCTTGCTTATGGGAACAGTGCGTGACATTTTTACTGCTTAAATCTTAGTACAACATAAAAACAATGCTGCACTAATAATGACTTTTCCCACAGATTATGTTTCTCCCAGCTATGCTGCTATTATCACACCTTTCTACAAACCGTTCATTTTAAGTGCCTGGCTGCACTGTTGATTGTTTCAATTACCCAAACATCAATAATGCTTCTTTTCTTCACTAAATCAGCTAACCTTTAAACAGAAACCAAGTTTATTTTTTAATTCTATAACTAATGGAATAAAAACGGTTTTATGTAATTATTAAGAACAACCCAGGAATGTGTTTTTGTGCTTAAGCAGTTTAAACTGGCTTAATTCCTAGCCAAAACCAGTTTGACACAAGCCACAAGTTAATATATAATAATTTTAAGAATAATATTACATATTTTTCTAAGATGAAAAGGGAAGTTACATGAATGCTTAAATCAACGCATAAAGGAACGTCCTAATGCCTTCTGAGAAAAGGAGAAGCGTCAAATTTTGTCAAAGTGGTGGTCACAATGACTAATCCATATATTACATAAAATAAAAAAAAAAAATTAAATTGCCCGTTACAACTATTTCAGTCATAATTTCTGTTATTTTCCAGTTATGTTGTATTTAACTGACAGACATGAAGCAAGCCTCAATCTGTCAGGAGAATGCACACACTTAAAGCAGTAACAAGCATCTCCAGAAAGCCTTCAAAGGTCACACACATACACAAATCCTGTAGCTACAATTTATATTGCTTCAAAATCTTGTTTCCATATTTATATACAAGTGGGAGAGGGAGGAAGAGGGAAGTGGGATCAGAAACACACTTCGATGAGTCTGAGTACTGGCAAATTACACATCAGAGAATAAAATGTGGTTTTTTTTCCTTTACTGTCTTACTGAGAGCTAATCGTTATCAAATATGCATATTTCTTATAAATGTTAATATGGATGCATGCATGCATCTGTCTATTTTTATCTGAATACACATCTATCTGTATATGCTTGTGTATCAACAAGTATCAACATATAGGGTAATACAAAAGATTAAGAGGGCAGAAAACCGCAGGGGAGCAGCACAGCCGAGGAGGGTGATGAGACTGTTGCTGTGGAAGGGCAGGGGTAAGGCAGCATGCCTGGTCAAGGGCACCACGCGTGCCACCCATGCTGCGCACGTGGGCACAGACAAAAGAAAACTGGGACTTGCAGAGCGATACAGAGCTCCAGATGATCAAGACATGATGGTGTTACAGGATAAATGATCACAGCAAGTCCCTAGAGAAGCAGGGAGGATGGGACAAGCAGGGATTTGGGGCCTTGAACAGGTAGTAGGAACAAGAAGTTTAGCACCTACTGACCAGAGCACAAGTGCTGCAGGGAGCACGGCTTCTGAGGTTCATTTTCAAAAGCCAATTCACAAACCATTTGTGATAGTCACAGTCAATCTCATTATGGGGGGGAAGGCATAGTGAGGAAATTCCTCTAGAAGACCTTTTGTTGTGGGATTTTGGCTCATACTCTGGACCTGGAGTAAATTAAAGTGAATTCAGAAGACTTAAGCTCTGAATAAGGTGTGTATACAAAGCTTCAACCAATCTATATCATAATGAATTGCCTGGCTACACCCCCTCCAACAGTAGAGTAACAGGGTTTACCAGAGGTCACCTATTCTTGCAATTAAAAATATATTGCTGCCATTTGTCCTTCAAAACTTATCCCTTCCCTTGACCAGTCTATAAGTTTTTGTTCATTAATTAAAATATTTCCACTCATCTTGCATTCCTTCTTGGCTCTTCTGCTTGAGATCACAGTTTCAGTAATTAACTGAATGGTTTATCCAGCAGCTAATTCTGCTATCAAGTCACAGGTTGCAGTGGAATTAATTTTTTACAAGGAGTATTACTACACGATTTAAAACAGAAGGCAACACCGAAATAGGATCTAGTTATGGCATTGGTTTCTGTGAATAAGATGGTGTTATTTAAGCCCTGCAATTTCTTTAGAGGGCCTTGGATCAATATGAAAGCTCCACTTACAAAAGCAACCGTGAAAACTCCCCAAAACATTAGCAGTATTCCTCATGCAAGCAAAGTTGCACATGACAGAAATTGTGTATCTGGGACTTGTTATGATATATTGGTCCCAATATAGCATAAACAAAATACTGTTTCAAATAGGAATGGAAAGAACAGCAATAAAAATGTCTATTTTTTCCTTAAGTCCCAGCAATTCCTGCTGAGAGCATGCAAAACAAAGACCAAAAAAAAAAAAAAAATAATCTTAATTGGAACTGAAAACATTTAATTCATGTCAAAGCATCAACAAGTATATTGAAGTACTTGAGGGTGAAGAATGTCTCTGGTCTTTAACTCAGAGCAGCCAAGTATGTAGTTCACACAGGTTATATGTGCATCAGCAGAGGGTTCCAGGATGCAATCTGAGTCCTCTAGAAGTCCTCTAGAAGTCCTCCTTGATCTCCTTTTCTTGCTGTAAATTATTAAATGTTGCAACTTTCAGGGGTAGTGCACACTGTTAGTGCCCAAGACTGAAGAAGCAGTATGACAAGTCTCAATGTACTGAAGTAGTTACAGGGAAACAAAATACCATCACAGGCATCCTTTTACAGCAAGTAAATTTTACATAGGCATTACTTACAGCCCTACTGTTGGAAACACTATTGGTGATTTTTTCTCTGAAGAGACATAGCTGTAGCACCCTTTCTTTCCTTTCCTCCCACTCATCCATGCATCCCCACCATGCTTCACAGCATTTTAGGGTAGAGATTTTGAGACAGGACTGGTGGCTATTTCAGCAACAACGAAAGGCAGTCACACTGTGTCAGTTTTGTCCAGATAAAATCCTGAGTAGAAAAAGAAAGTTAAATTTCACGAGGGCTGTATTGAGCCAGTGTCAAGCATAGCAGGACAGTCCCTGCTAGTTCCAGCCTGAGCAACTCCAAAGGCTCAGAGGTATGGTGGACCTTGAGGACCCCAGCATGCTTCAAGCCAAGCTGCAAAAATGTCTTTTCCCCTGCAATAGCTACTTCAGTAACTGCTAGAGTAGGCTCAAGCAACGGAACTGAGAAGACAGTTTGTCTCTCCATCCTCTTGGCGATCCCATGGTGGTCCTCTGTGTAGAAGATGTTTAATTCAGACAAAAGCAGCCAAAGCAGATCACAAAGGAAAGGAACATCTGAAAATGGGGCACTCAGCGGTATTATGCAAGCCATTTTGCTGGGAGGTCTGTGTCCTGCTGCTTTCAAAAACCCCACCAGCTATGAGGGAGAGTAATGTTAATAAGAAAAAGTCAAAGTTGAACAGTCAAATCAAAAGCTTGGGATGGAGTCAAGGTAGCTGGGCTTCTCACATGGAGACTGAGAGTCAATAAGGGAAACCAATGAGATTGGAAATGTCTTGTCAGAAAGGAGACTGGAATAAAACAGGGAGCACAGGAATTTTGCTACCAAAGGAAGCTAAGACTATAGACAAGCATGTACGAAGACAGAAAAACAGGAAGAGGAAGGGGGGTCACTCTGTCCTCCCATGTGTTATGGAAAACAAATTGGCCCAGCAAAGAGACAGGATTAGAAATTTCTTATAAAATAGGGTATGGCAAAAGGATTAAAAGTGGAAGCTGATCGGGGAAATGCCAAGGAGAGACACAATGCAGTAGGAGCTGGAACTTGCAGGAAGATAAGAGGAGGGCTGGGAGTAGGAGAGGGAACTGGAAGGGGCATTGCTCTTCTGGTATCACCATCCAGAAGCCAGCCAGTATGTAGCAGGGCTAGACCTTGAAACTGAAAAAGGAAACCTAGTGGAGAACTGGACTGTGAGAATAAGAGAAAAGAAATTATAAAAGAGACTGGAACAGACTGCAGGGAATGGAACAAATAGGGCCATAGTTAGACACTGTCTGATAACAATTCCTATGAACCTTGATACTGGCTGATAGCAATTTCTATGAACTGTGCTGGCACAGTGGAAGCAGATGGAGACTATAATAGGGAAGCAGTAAAATGTGAGGGTGAGAATAAGAGCAGGTCGGGAAGTCAGGTTGGATGCTGAGCTCGGGCAAAGGTACAGGATTGGGAGCGAGCAACAGAACTGTCTTCATGTGGTCTAATCCTTTGCAGTTCTTCATAAAAGACATCTACCTGCTTTTGCTGTCACCGTATTAGTTTACCTTGATTTATTATTTTTTTTAAAGATAAAAAAAAGTTTTTCCTTTTTTTTTTTTAGGAAAAACTACATGCACACAGATGACTACATTGAGAGAACATTACCAAGGTCATCATTAAGACAGAGCAAAATTAAAGTTGTCAGTATGACTTGAATTGACCTCCTCCTTGCATACAAAAGAAGTGGATACAGTTTTTTCCTATGTCTACGCCAGGGTACAGTGGATCCTCTTCTACAAATAAACTGGAATCAGGACTGTGCCATAAAAAAAAAAATCTGTTGTCCATCGAGACCTTAACCTCTGTAATTAAAAGAGCTGAAAAGTGTGTAGTGAGAGCACACAGGAAGAATAGTTTCTCTGCGTAAGGCAGTGCAGCCCAAAGAACTGGATTTTCTCTCAAACAATCCCATAGAGTTTCAAGGCAATTGACTTAATCTAGATTTCTCAGAGAGGATTACATTCTGGTGGCCAAAATAATATCCTGAGACCTGATCCACAAACCTGGTCAGTGCTCACAGCTGCAAGAGAATATACTGGAAGAGGTACTTTAGACAAAAGGTAATATAATACAACACATAGATAATGCTAAGTCATCCCAAAATTCAGGACCTGGGCATCTCAAGTTGCATTCTTCCCCAAATTAAAGTAATTTTTACTTCATTTTTTTGCACCTTGACTACCACTGAACGCAATTCATGCCCTCTCTTTACAGGTATTGCAGAGATGCTAATTCATGTTTGTTGCTGTAGCAATAACCATGACAGAAAAAGCCCACAAGTTAATGAGCCTGTATTAACAGCAGGGTTCAAAAAGCATGCAGTGAAAGGCACAAACAGCCGGAGTAAACAGCAAGTAGATGTTCATTAGGTAAGCTTTGTCCATCATATGCACTGATGGAGCCAGAGACCCTAAGGGGAAAAAAAGCAGTATCTGATAGTCTAATTAATGTTTACATATTAGTGCACAAGAACAGGGGTTGGGGGACAGTACTGCTAATCAATAGTCATAAAGGCTTGACTTTGTAACCTGAATAATGTTAGATTATAAGTACCTGGCCTCATAGAAATACATTTTTTTTAATACATTGAACAAATTGTATATGTTCAGAATACATCTGATGATAAGGCAGTTATAAAATATACTATGAAATAAAATATTAATGTAAATCATATGGTATTACAACCATGGTTTACTAAACCAAATAATATAAGCACAATCTAAGTATTTTTAGAAGACCAAAGGATATTTTGTCCAATTACATTAAAAAATTAACTCATCATAGTATTTGTATTAATTCTTACCTGCATTAGCTACAGGTGCAGAAGAAAAACAAAACCATATTACAAATACCGTTTATCAGCTGGACTCTTTCAAGAACAGTTTTAATACTGTCACAATGAAAAAAAAAGGGGGGGGATCAGTTTAATTATTATAACATCATTTCTGTTATCCTAATGGACATTTCCAGTCATGCCAGCACATCCATGTCCAATTTGCACTAGTGTAATGGAGATCAACCGCTCACCCAGTCTAACCCAATTTGTAGAAAACTAAAATCACTCAGCAGCTCAGGTAGTATTCTAAGTTCACCAAAGCAAAACTAATTTGGGTTTATTGACAAAAAAGAAAAAAAAAATCAACAGAATAATATCTCTATGTCATAAATATACAGGTTTAGCCCTAAAGAATCCTATAAAATTAGTATGATGGGATTTCAAGTTCATTATCTTTCCCAATATTACATCAAGCATGCTTACATTTGCATGCAATATTATCTTTCCTTTAACTGTCAGCCCTGCAAACTCAGCTGTGTGTCAAGTTGGGTTCCTTCTGTCCCACATGTCTCCAACAGAACTAGTTTCTCACGGCCAAATATGTCTGGTCCCATTAAGTGAGTGCCGAAGTGTCAGCTGCAAGGAAAGAGAACGTCCTTAGTGTCTACTCCTAGAGTGCAAGAGTATGGGAGACACACACCCTTGTACCCACTCCCTGCCCTCATGACAGCAGGCAAGAAAACCGCCAAAATTTTGCATCATAGACCATGTCTTCAACATATCTGCTTTTTATTTTAAGAATAAACATCCATTATGTCATGCAAACTGGAAACTAGACATCTCCAAATCTTTCAGTCCCATAAGCACCCACTCTCATTCTTCTCCAGTCTTTCACTCTAGAAAGACAGAAGGGATTCTACTCCCTTCTCCCTACCCATTTCTCTCACTCCCTTTTCACTGCCAGTTTTGGGACATAGACCTCTGAGTTTACGGGAGATCCTAGAGGGCAAAGAGTACCAGAACAGCTATAAAGCAAGGCAGATGTTGTAGCAAAGGAGTTCCTAATATGGGAAGACTGTCTGGAAGGACAGGCTGGGTGGCAAACCTTGCTGCTGGCTGGACTTCAGCCGAGGGAGGGATCCTGAGGGATGCCCACACTGGATCTCTTGCTATGGCTAGATGAGCTCTGGATTTTTCCATTCTGAGGATGGATGGTGCCTCTGTGTCACCCCCAGCCCCAGTGTGGGTTCCATCCTGCAGTGAAATGCACGTAGGAGGAAATGCAGCAACATGTGACCATATTTACTGTATGAGAACCATGAGGGATAAATGACATTTAGCAGCCACCTTTCCTTCCTTCTCCTCAAAGAAGATAAACTCAGGGTTTTCCTTGCCTCTTCCCCCTCCCGCCCCTGCCTTCTCCTTCACTAAATGTTCAGAGCCCCTTTGCAGCCTGCCCTGGCCCTCTCCTGTCCAACTCCCCTCAGGATGGAGCAGTAGGGACCAGACTGCTGCAGGGCATCCTGGTTTGCTCTTCTGGCATTATGCTTCCTTTTCCAACCTGGCAACAATGGTTGGGCAAAAATTACCGTCCCAGGTGCTCACCTCCTTCCCCTGCAGGCTCACAGCCACCCCACTGTACAGTTTAAGATTTTCTAAATCAAGCCATTTGTAATTAAAAAAATAAAATATTTACAGCAAACACAGATGGCTACTGCCATGTGTTAGTGTTAAACTGAGCTGAATCACCCCCAGAGCAGCAGATGAAGGTAAAGATTTCATGTAGTCTGGTAATGAGTCACAAGTCCCATCATTTTTAACTTTTTTTTTTTTTTTTAAGAGCAGAACCCCACTTTCATTATCTTCTTTCTGACATTTTAAGGGTAGCAAATTAAAAAGCGAGCATAAAGAAAGCCCTTTAAAAAAGTATACAGATGCATAATCTGTAAAGACTAAGTGAAATGTAAGACTGCACGTGAAATGAATCAGTGCCTTTGGAGGTGTGAGGCTCAGTTTAAGTTGTTACCTTGCATAAAACCAAAAAAAGAATATTATGAAACTGCTCATTTATTTAATTTCTTTCAAAGATGACAGGCTGTGTATTTTATTGGGAACAGCCAGGGCTGCTTTCTGCAGTTTGACAGCTTTAGTGCCCCTTTAACCAGGAAAGTGAGCTCTGCAGTCCAGGACCTTCCATCAAGAATCTTTCAGGAGAGGGACAGAACTGACAGAGGGAAACAAAACCATCTTACACAACTGTGATATTTGCCAGGATCCATCTGGCAAAGCCCTCTGTGTGTTTCTGAAGGCTCAGTGTACAGGGGGTTTCACTTCCACGTTCATGCTCTTGACTCCTGAACTACCATATATTTCAAATTAATTATTCATGTTTCATCACAAAGTAAGCTTTCACTGCTTTTTAATCCTGTTAGCCAATGTTGCCTCAGTCAAAGGAGGAGGATTCTGTTTCTTCTTGTGGGAGATTTTATTTGCATTGCTTCCTAAATCTCGACTTGATGACTAATCGGTTGCAACTGAGCAAACCCAGTGAAAATAAAGAGAGCTTGCAGAGGTGTCACTGAGGCTTCCAGATCCTTTATTACCAATAACCTTGTTGTATAACTAAAGGAAAGACCCAGTTAGAGTCTGATTCTCCATCTGGTTTGCAGAAAGGGCAATTACCCAAAAGTTTTCTTTGTAATTTTACCACATTTAAGAGGTTAACTCACATATAAATGTATAATTCCCAAGCACATTATTAGAGAACCTCTTTTTCACAAGAGACTTATATATTAAAGTCAACATTGCAAAATAAATTGTTTTGCAGAACTTAAGAAAATGGGTTTCCCAGGGAAAACTCTAAGCAAGCCAGTGCTAATTAGACTTAAAAGCATGATGACAAGCAGAAATATCAGGATTTTCACACCACCAGACATTTCTCAGCATTTTGATTAACTACATTATTTGGGGTGACAAGAAAACTAAAAAACTGGAGTATATGCATGGGCTAGCAGTACTGATTGAGCGGGAGATGGTGTTTTCAGAATGATTACTGAGAGCTGCTTCTAAGAATACACAACAAATAATTGTTTGGCATTCTTACAGAAATTAGATTGAGTAAACTATACTAGCAACAGAGGGAAGATGGTAAATGTGCCTGACTTTCATTTGCAGTGAAGGCAAACTACTGCTAGATAAGATGAACAGTTGGCAAGCATTACCAAAACTCCAAATTTGCATGAGATCCAATCAAGGCAGTAGCTCCATCTCCTTTTTTTCCATTGTTTCCAATATTTGGTGAACACTCCCATGCCCTGAAAGTGAGAAAAAACCTAGAAAATAGTATACTGTTAAGAAGAGTGTCACATTCACCTCTTTACTACTCCATTTTCAGCTCTGATCCAAGTTGCACTGAAGCTAATTAAAAGATTCACATTACCCTCAGTGAGAGCTGGATCAGATCTAACTGAGGCTGCTAAAGTCACCATAATGTTCTGATGCTAATTATATTTACAAGAAAATCTATATAACACTGATTTCAAATGTTGTTAAACGTTGAGGAATCATCAAGTCAAAGGAAAAGAGGAAAAGCAGTGACAGAAACCAACTCAATTCACCCAACAGCTATTGGAAGAGAAGGTAGGACCACCAGCTTCCCTGATTTCTACAAAACCATAGATGTCTTTCTGCAGAAAACAAACTAAACTAAGTAATCTTAGAAATGGGGAAATGAATCCCACACAACTTCCCTTAGTCACCACATGCTGAAAGTCCCTCAGATGCCAAAATTGTGAAGCTCTGCAGAACACGACTAGAAAAAGCAGCAGTGCAGACAGATACAAAGCATATAGTGACACTACCAGATAAAGAGACATTTAAAACTCAGGTTAGCATGCCCAAGGTAATTAACTTGAGTATAAAAAAAGAAAATAAAGGCAGGTAACTTCAGCACAACTCAAATTCAGAAGCTTGAACAGCTGCCAATATCTTGAATTAAAACTAAGTTATCTTTGCTGACAGTTTAAGTCCAATTAACCAATTCAGGTTAATGAACCACAGATGGAGATTTACCAGGAGGTAACTCTCAGCTGATGCATCCTAACATCCTACAAAAATTTTCATGGAAAGAGTCATGCCATTTCAGGAGATCCACACCCATTATACCAGAAGAAAGAGACTAACTCTACAGGATCACTTTTATCCAGAGCCGCAGGACAGCTTCCTGAGATACAAAATGCAGCCACCTCTCAAGAAGAGCATGACAGAGTTGCTATAATAACTGCACTTCTACTACATAAAGTAGCTGTAATACGCTTTGTAAGCTTGGTTTTGCATGCTGACTGCTTTGGGACTCTGTGCTGATTCTCAGTGTTTCAAAGAGTCAAACTTGCATTTAGACTGTATAAAAAAATACAGGAAGCATCAAAAGGAAAGAGACGGGCTAAAGAAAAAGGAGGCAAGGAGGTGGGAAGACAAACTTGCACGTCAACACGCATATAAGTACATTTTAATTTCTGTATAAAACTAGTAAAGAAAGCATGCATGATAAACTCTTAGGTTTGGTGATAAACTCTCAGATTATCCCTTCATGCAATATAGGTGGCAGTCTAAATGCTCAGAGGAAGAAGCCAGAATTTTGTTATACTGTTGCAAAGGGTTTGTTTGTTTTCATATGGGGTTGTTTCCAAACACAGTGTCTCACAACTTGAAAACTGTTCCATTAGATCAAACCAGTAGCCCATCCATCCGGTCTTGCTGACATTGCACAGTGAATGTTTCCTGAAGAAGGCAGAAAATAACACTGCGCAGTGAAAAGTTACAAAATAGTTTTCCTAACCTGTTCTGTTATTAAATAGGAGCAAACATAACCGATATAACTACAGAAGTCAGGGGATACAAGGGCACAATCAGCATTGTTCCCTAGAGAGGTTTGGCTACCACATGTCACAGCATCCCCATCCCACACAACAGCCCTCCCCACCCTTTCAGTCTGTGCCTGTAACCCGCCTAACTCCAGCTGTAGTAATTTCCCAGCTGAGGGAAAATTCACAACCCTTAAGTGTATTTTAACACACAGTTGTGCAACAGCTTAAAATCTTTACAAGCGTGCTATTTACTTCTTTTTGCAGAGCATCGGTGCTCTCTGAGCAGCCCATGAGCATTCATTCTGAGAGAACTAGACTTACATCGAAGATGAAAAGTAACTTGCACTTTTAATAGTCGATTTTTATTGCAATACAGATGACACTGTGCGTGCCTTTTGGCATAGCAAGACACTGACTTCACAGTCAGACTTCAAAGCCTGCTCTTGTCTCTCGTACAGCTACACAGGTGGTCTCTCAGCCTAGAAAAGGGGCAGACAGAGAGCCTGACCCCCACCCGGCACCCCTGTGGGAAGCAGCAGAGACTTGCTCTCCGTGTAGTAGTAGCCTCTTGTTACGCTTTCCAAAGGCTGAGCAACGAATTAGTTTCCACTGCGATACAGAGCGGGGATGGGGGGACTTCTCTTTAACCAAAAATACAAGGACTAGAAGGAGCAGGGTGGAATAATCACCCCAACTTCGCACCTTCGGGGATCCCCTCTTTTAAAAGCCTTCCTTCCCTCCCAAAGCCCTCTCCCTAATCCCACCGCCAAGCGGGAATCGCTCCTTCCTCTGTCCCTCTCAAACCCCCATTTCAAGCCCAAATGCCACCGAAAGCTCCCCCCGCTCACCGCAACCCCACAGGCACGCAAGGACCCGGGGAGGAAGTTTCGCCGCCGCCGGAGCCCCTCACGTCCCCCAGAGCCGGGGCGCGGCGCTCCCAGCTCACCCCCCTCCTCCTAAAATGACCCCCGCGACCGGCGAGCAGCGTGATGTGGCGCGGGGGCTGCCCCCCGGGTCGAGGGAAGAGGGCACTCACCCGGGCAGTGGCCGTAGGGGCAGCAGGAGCCCGCCACGGGGTGCAGCGGGGGCGGCGCGGCGGCCGGCATGGCGCGGAGGCTCGGTTGGGCTCGGGCCGGGCCGGGCCGGGCCGGGGGCTGCCCGCACCGCGCCCCACCGCACGCACAGTCTCTCCGCGCCGCCTCCCGGCTGCCAGGGCAGTGAGAGGGAGGGGACCCAGCGGGGAGGCGGTGCCGCGTAACGGTCACACCAGCGGTCACACCTCCGCACCCCTCCCGGCGCAGGCGGGCGGGGAGCGGTCCGCCCTCACGGCTTAGCCCCGCGGGATAGAGCCTCTCCGCCGCCATCTCCTCAGGCGGCACCCAGCCCCCGGGCCCGCTTCCCTAGGCGCCACAACCTCATCCCGTCTTTCCCCGGACTCCCCCCTCCTGTCAGCTCCAAGCGGGGACGTCGTGCTCGGCCCCAGCCACCGAGAAGTCCCCGTTCCCCCCCCTCAGCCTGACACCCACCCACCCGGCACGGGAATTTGTGATGTGGTGGGGCTTCAGGTGTCCCCATGGCTGTTCCCCGGGTGGCCGGACGCAAGGCCCAGCAGCAAGGCCGCTCAAGTGTGCAAATACTTTTGTCGTAGCCCCTTACACACCAAGTAGAATTGGTAAGTCATTTGATTTGGCTTGGATTAAAGAAAGACAAGCGCTAAGCGATGTAAATAACGCATACATTAGACACGTGAACAACTGGTTGCCCAACGTCTTTGTAAAGTATGAGAAGGTGAGGAGGATCAAGGAATTAATTTCATCTCCCTGTGCTGCAACATCCAGGCTGCCTGTGGGATGCTGGCTGCGCACCTGGCACCCACAGTCGTAGGGGCATGTTTGAAAAACGTGTGAGAGTGAAGGATTGTATAAAAAGAAGTCGGACTTCTTACTGTACTAAGAAAGAGATGCAAATTGGTAACAGCAAGTACATACCTTCGTAGGAGAAAATACCAGGAATTAAAAGGCCCTTTAATCTTGTAGAGGAAAAGAAGGACAGAGAGTCGATGTCTGGAAGCTGGAGTTGGACAAATTCAAATTAGAAATTTTATCAATGGGATTGAGTAATCATTGGGACAAATTACAGAGGGAAGTTGTGTTTTCTTCTCTGGAAATCTTCAAATAAAACAAGATGTCTCTGAGGAAAATACACTGTATATGTATAGAAGTAGTTGGACTTACCATAGGTATAATTGGATAAAATGTAGTGGCTAGGGATATCTAATAGGTCAGACTAAAAGACTTAGAGCTCCATCATTCTGGCCTCAAATTGTATGAGCAGGACAAAGCAGAACATGTTAAATGTACATACCTTCCACTCTGGTCTCTCTCATTTCCTGAAAGTTTTGTCCTGCTGCCCCATTTAACTAAGTTTTCTTCTATGATTTTACTCCCACAGTATTTCATCATTTTTGAGGTAATACAATCTGACACAAACACCTTTGTAAATGTAGAACTTGATCAATATTTATCCTGAAATGTGTTTCACTGTGTTTTTTGAGAGTTGAGTATAATGACATGGACAGAAAGCTCAAATCTCTTTTTCTGGCTCTTTGACACAGAGTTGAATGACAAATGAAGCCATGTAAAATAAAAGCACAGACAAAAATTGTCATGTAAACTAGTCAAAACCCAGGTTGTTAAAATTTGCAATGCATTATAATAACAAGTTAGCAAGTTGCTATCTAAAAATTTAGCATAATTCCACTTCCGTTCAAAATCTTCCAGTTTGTTTAAAATCTCAAATACTCTTTAATTCCATATTTAGTTTTTTTATTTTTTACTTACCCCATTGTTTATAGCCTGTTAATCCTGCAGTCATCATTATCTGTTTGCCATGAGTATTGAAGTTATTTTCAAATAATAGATCTTCAGGATTAGAACTGCCTGGAGGAGCGTAACTACACGTGCAGCTCGTATGGTAGGCCAGGCTACCTCTACTATCACACTCTGCCCATTTGAAATCTTGGCTTCACAGAAGTCAATGGGAGGTGTCTTCTGGTATTCCCCATCTTTCACATGGTTCTTTAAACAATGCTACAACTAATTTCTGCAGTTCTTGGCATCTCAATGACTTAACACTGTCTTAAGAATTCAGGGATTGTGTTCAGTTCTGGCTCTGGGACTCCTCAGTCAGGTTATTCCACATTTCTGTGTATGACCTTTTCCACCTGTAAAATGTGGATAATGACACCAGTTAAAGGGATTTGCTGTCTATAGATGCAAAATCCTTAGAAGAGCTAAGTATCAATCCTAATTATCTGGTTTACTCCCTGCAGCTAGTTTCTGCAATAAGAATGTAACATGACTCAAAAGTCAACATTCATCCGTAGTACTCACATCTCTTATTGTAGAATGAAAAACAGATGAAGAGTGAATACAGACTTCTGAAGACATCTCATTCCTACTTACCTCTGGAAATTTGTCACCTCTGTCTTCAACAGCCAGTGAAGCTGATTTCCCTTTAATCCACTTTTTAACCAGCCAGTGATCTCAAACATCCCATTCCTCTACTCAACCACCTGCAGCTTCCTTACTGGCACAAACAAATAACACAAGATTTGCTTCTCAGTAATAGCCTTTTAACCTGTAAGAATGCTTAGTTTCACAGACTGAAATTATAGGCTAATGACTAATTAGCAGAAAGTTGTCAAATACATGTCTCTGTGTGTTGCACACCCAGGTCATATGCTGTATATACATATGCCTATGATTGACAACAGGTATTTCGGTACACTCTTGGAAATGGATATTCTTTTAGGAGGAAATTCTGCTTTCTTTTGTCCTTGTAAACTCAATGTTTTCCTTCTGTTTTAGAAACCATCTATTCTTTCCCTCCCTTTTCCCTTCCCTTGAGACCCGGGATTCTGCTGTCACCTGTTCTGTTTCAAGGGGCTGTACTTAAATTAAAGGAGATCCATAAACCAAAAGATCTTACTGATCCTCTTGAGGAATTAATCTCTCTAGATTATCATGCTCAGGGGTGGAGTTTTGTGTGTTTCTTGTCACGTTCTTAGAAAAATATCATTATAATAAAATCCACATTTTTTTATGGTGGATCTATTGAGTTGTATCCCAGATATAATCCTCCCTTCCAATATCACAACACATTGTTTTGAAAATGATAAATCAACTGTACACACTTAGCATATCAAGTGAGGAAAAAGTAGCAAGAGCAGAGTAAGAGCTGAATTGTATGTATTTACTTGCCTCTATTTGTTTTATGTAAGTTAAAAGAGATTACAATTGCTCGTTGACAAGAAAAAAACAGCTACTTTAGGCTTAATCAGTTTACTCACAAAGTCTGATGAGAGCTGTCTTCCTAATGTCCAGAAATCTAATCTAGAATATTGAAGAAATCAGCATAAAAGTAACAGTTTCATAATGTGATTTCAATAATAAAAATGTTCGCTTGTCATTTGTATATGAAAGTCATTCATACACAGTGGCTTTCCAGCTTGCTAATAGTCCCTCAGGAGGAAAATTAAGTTTGAAGTCTCAAAGCCCAGCACTATAATGTAATCTGTCCTTAGTCTATTACGAAAAGTGTGTGTATCCTTTTCAGATGAATCCGAACACCCCACAGCGCTAGGATATTCCAAACACCCAGGAGCCGATGGCTGCTTTGGGCACTTTCAACTTTGTCACATCACGCGGTGCAGAGTAGCTCTCACCAACACAGAGCCTGAAATACAAACACGTGTGACAGGCATCCTGACACTGCTGCTACTGGCAGAACTAACGGGGATGATTTAATATTTGCAAAAATACCTATTTTATAAATAAGACAGCAGTTAATATGGCTCCCTTTCAAAAAAGAAACCCAATGCATTTAATATAAAAATAAAGACAAAAAACCTGACCTTTACAGAGGACTAAAAATAAGACTGAGTTCTCTCCAAACCATGTTTCTATCTCATGTTCTATGGATTGAGTATATGAAATACAAAGGACAAAAGATGAAGGAATTAATCTGAATAAAAGTGATAGTAGCTAACATTCAGCTGCTGTTAGAGCTCCAGGAGCAAATTCTTCAGAGGTCCTCAATAAGAAATCAAAAGCCATCAGTAAAATAACAAAAATGACAGGCATTATTCAAACCACAAAAAACCCTAAATGCCAAACTATATGTGAACAATATGGGGTTTACCCTCCACCTTCAAAAATAATTTTTTAAAAAAATAATCAGAGAATTTACATCCATGCTACTCCTTAGATGTGTGCTAAATGTAATGAAGAAAATAGCTCCCAATAGAAACCAAGTCCTAATACCAGAGTGGAACCATGACAATGTATCATTTTGCCAGAACAGTGATATTACGGTCATTTAGACAACAGCACTGAACAACTTCACAAGATCAAGAAAAAAGATCAGGATCCAAAACTTCCTCAGCCTCAGTCAGCAGACCAGCAGATACTCAAAGCACAAACCAGACTTTGGCAATGTATTGCCTAACCAAGAATTATGATAATTAACATAATTCTGTACTTCTTTTCAGAATTAACTTTTTGTTTAAAGGGCATATTTAGAAAAAAAAAGCACTGTAGTTTCACCAAAGTTGTGTTATCTTCCTCTAACATACTGCCTTATTTCAGTTTCCAAGTCATGAATATACTTAATCAGTGTCAAATGCAGATAATTAGAAGCTGCAATGGAAAAGGGCATTGATAATAGGTGTATTATAAATGGCAACGTTTTGATGATGTGGGATAATTCTCAATGACTTGTTTTAGAAACTGTTAATGTAATATTTTAAGAGAGACTCATTGGTATCAAATGAGTAGAAACTGTGACCGCCTGACATCCCCTGACACTCCAGATTTATGCTTTACCTGTGCTAAACTAACAGATATGGGATTGTGACTCTTGCCTTCTAGGAAGACTCACGGAATAGCGTGTTCATCATTAAGACACTTTTCAAAGGAGACATTTTATATACTAATATTGCTTTTCATTCAAGTCTGAAAGCTTATCAGCATTCAGTGAAATGTCACACAATGGTGTAAGGCACATAGGAACTTCATTAGTAGGTGACCTGATCAAAACCTAGAGCTGGAGAAAAACAGTTAAGGTACATAAATTTTATTTTATTTTATTTTATTTTAATCTTAAATGAATATTAGAAGTGAGAAGATTGAGGCACAAAGAGATTCAATGAGGCTCACATAGCACAGAAATAGAAATAGAACCCAAACTGCTTGACTTTGTGTGTCTCAACATTTAGCATTATTATTACAATATTTGATGCTGGATGCATTTCTTGAAAGTACGCTGGGTATTTAGACACCTACATACACACATAAGCTCCTGCTGGATTTTTAAGAAGCCAAATTCCCTGGTTGACAGCCTAGCTTTAAAAATACGCTCCTTTCCTTACTTAGAAGATTTGGAACATTCTCCCTGCTGTCAATACCTCCACTTGCTACATATCAGCTTATTTCATGCCTCATGTAAAGTGAAGAGGAACCTTCACTTATGGGAGACATTGATTTTCATTGCCACTAATGGCTCAGGCAACAGAGAATTTAGCTGCAAACAGTGTGAGACAGTGTTTGTACAGATACAGTTTTAAATGACACAATTCATAGTGTTTGGAAGCAGACAGTTTATACTTACTAATCATGTCTATATTCTTACTGTAGAAATGGAATACTACCAGAAAAATAAAGATGGATGGGAAAAACAGATCAGTAAACCAGAAATAACAGTGCCAGTCTGACACCATCTTTTACCTCAAGGTCATTTAGTCTAACAGAGGTCAGTACTGATGAACACATCTGACTTCTAGGCACCACCAGAGCAAGGCAGCTGCTACTGACAAGGCAAGAGAGACATCACTGATTTTCTGGGGGCCTCTTCAGGTAACTTGGTGGGCTATATATATTTTCTCTCCCCATGTTCAGCAGCTGGGCTTGATGAGTAAATTCAATTCCTCACTTCTGTATTGAATGAAAAGGTTGGAACAAGGAAAGTGTTTCTGTTTCCAGGAGTGGGTGAACAGGATTCAGATTGCCCAACCTCTGCTGCATCTTTGGGAAATATGGCCATAGCCTGTTGTGTTCTTACATGCAAATAGGAGAGAGTCTCTGAGATACTGCAGTCAGTTGTCTGTGTAATACAACTGTAGATCTTTCTTAAATTAATTCTCATTTAAAGCTTATCTTTTGAAACAAGGACTTGTCACACAAGCAATGCCCTAGCCTATGCTTGGTAGGAGAACAAGAATTTGAAAACTGCAGATTTGATCTGAGAAACCTCCCAAATAATACAAATTGTGGGCTTTAGCATCGTCATAAGAAACATCCCAACTTCTGTACCTTCATTAAGAACATTTGAAAACTGTCTTTTGCACAAAGTCCAGTCTAACTAATAATGCTTATGATTCTTAGAAAAGATGGATAAGGAATCCATATTTTCCTCCTCACTCTTGAATATGTTCCACTGCAGTTAAAATTCAGACAGCAAACAGGGCACTATCACCGTTGCTTTGTGCTTGCTTGCAGTATCACTCTTCCCCTTCTTCCCCAGGGCAGAACTTCTTGCTTCCCCATGCTTTTGCAGTGCTGACCATGTCAGAGCTCCTGTTCTCAGTCTCTCCTTACGAAGCATATATGACATGGAGAGAACTCAGGCACACAGGGATTCAGCATTTTGCCACCTCTCCCCAAGGAGAATTCATGGGGTAAATCTACACAGGCCATGATCTCATGGATACAGACCTTAGTGGGACTCCTTGGCAATCATGTCAGGCAGGTCAAACCACCTGGGAAGACAGGCTATGGGACCAGCCTGCTCTTACTGTATCCTCATGAGAGCTGAAAGGAGCCAGACATCTATACAGAAATATAAAGCCCCTGCAACAGGAGGTAATCTGTCACTTTGTACCCAATAGGGAGGAGGATTCAGAGCATATAACTTACCTTCGCTTGTACTACCCTAACCCTCAAAAGATTGCCTTGCAATCCCAGCTATTCAATCCATTATACAGTATAGTACCGTACTACTATAGTACAGTAGTACTGAGAGGCGATGATGTAAAGTGGCATCTCTTTGCACCTGGAATTATATGAATGCATTACGATAAACAGGGCTAACAGTCTGATGAGCTGGGTCCAAAATTACACTTTAATTAATCGTGATTTGTCAGTTATAATAGCAAAAAAGGACAAGGTTAAACCACATGGAATAAAAATGTTTCTAATGGATTACAACCCACACAAGAAGTTAACATATTTTTGTTTGTATGATTCATAACCCCTTTCATATCCACAGGAACGTGCATTTAGCTATTTAGTTCTGAAGAATAAGGAAATAAAGACCATTTGTGATCCAAGTCATTAGCAAAGAAAGAAAAGTCCTACAAGAGAGAAAAGTATATTAAAGAAACGAATGTCATGGGGAAAAAAAAATTGTATCACTTTGACAAGGCCAAGAGACAAGACAAGCCTGTGCATGATAAATGCATGGAGTATTCACGCATTTATGCTAAAGACAATGTAAACTCAAATATACTTAATGAGAATATAATTCTCATGAGAGGTCACAGCAGCATGACAATTCATGAGTGTCTGAAAAACGTGATGAAGCAGAATTCTTGAAATAAGTTACTTTTTTCTCCTCCTTTTTTTTCCCTTGTCTCAACAAAGATTTTAACAACCTTGCATAAAAGTGAGTGAATACTGCTCAGCCATATCCCAAGACACAGTGTATTTCAAGTGTTTTGGAGAGTTTTCTATATTTATTAAGTATTTATAATATTTCCTTAAAACTTTTGAGTTTCGTAACATCATATTAAAAATGCAACATTTTATTTGGGACCTTGTGATGCAGCAGGGGAGTCTAGGGAAGAGATTCCGATGGGGAGGCAGGAGACTGAGCTCTATTCTCAGCTCAGACACTGATCTGCTCTGGAGCTAGGCACAAGTTACCTCATTTTGTGGCACCTGTTTTTCCTCTTCCACTCTTTGCCTAATTAGCTATGATATTTGGGGGAAAGGCATAGAGGGGAACTGGGGACAGGATTGTCTCCTGCAGCAAGTAGATACAAAAAATAGCACCTTCAGGCTCCACTTTCAGCCAGGACCTCTTGGTATTACTGAAGTATAAATAATAGTATTACATTGCAAAGCACTCTCTAACATTTAGAGGAAGATAGTGTGTAAAAACAGTCAGCAGCTGTTCCTTTTCTGCATGCTTAGGACGACTGGTGCCACTCCATAACTTTTGGGAGCCCTGGTTAGAATTAGGTATTTATACTGGACTTTGATGGACAAGACAGCAAGGGAACCTAAACAGGAGGACCTGTTCTGGCTTGCTTGCTTGCTTGCTTTCTTTCTTCCTTTCTCTCACAATGTAACAATGATTTTTGAAGCCTCAGCTACAGTTATATGAGAGTTTGTAATACCGTAAAAAAAGCTCAGCCCTCCTGATTGAGAAAGAGTATCTTGAAAATATCAGCCTCAGAGACTGAAGAAGGAGCAGACATGTACCCCATACTGGCATTAGCTGTTTCAAGCCTGACTTCCCAAGGAAGAAAGACTTTTGAGGCTGTGATTTTCTCCACCTGCCTGATATGGCATTTTCCCTTTCCTCACCCAATAATTTTGAAACCACTGGCTAATTTCTACCAAAGTATTTGAAATATAACTGTCTTGTATACATTTTGTGAAAACTTAGAGCTGACTAGCACATAACAAGACAAATTATTTTCCCTCATGAGGGAAAAGCAACTGGGACGTAGCTCCTCTTCACGTATGCAACTGCTGACAACCAACTGGCAGTTGAACATGGATAATCATCCACGGGTAGCTTCACATTAGCCCTGGCCCTGTTTTACAGGGCAAGCATCGACAGCTGCTGTGTTAACAGCACATGGTTGAGTGATGACATTATTCAAATTGGAGGAAAGCATAAAGGGAGAGATAAAAGACTGGAGGCAAAGGACAATTCATAGGAAACCAGGATTGCTTAGTCCCACTGCTCACAGAACAACCTGCTTAAATCTCACTGATTTTAACGTAGGGGCCTCACCACAGCACAGACACTGCCAATTTTAGGAAAACATGGTAAAATGAGCACATGGCATTAATTTTGACCCTTCAAAGAAGCACTTTAAAAGTCTTGCCACCTTTTTTGATAGCACTTTCCTTTGATTCTTGTGCCAATGTAATGTATTACATTATTTACAAGCTTTTAAGCTCTTCATGCATTAACTTCATTGCTTTCCTGACGTAGCCTTGCAAAACAAGAATGCAAGAGATGCACATAACTGGACAAGGTGAAAAATCAAGAAAGTGTGTGGTTTTCCACTGGCCCTAATGAACTTTGCTCAACCCCAGAGAACACAGGGGAAGCTGAAGTACTGAAAGTACTTCTATATAGCTGCCAATCCACCCATACCCAAGTAAAGGAGAAAAATGTAAAGTCAAGAGCAGGCAGTTAAGTGCTTTATTAGGATTTTGATGGAGATGGTATTTTAGCACACAGCCACATGGTAGCATGCCAACTTTTTTTTTTTTCCTGGTTTTGCCCTTCTCCTCATGGTGTGGTGAAAGAAAATGGAGAAAAAGTTGAGGGGCCTCCCAAACCATCGCTACTCAGCCAAGAGAACTGTGCCTGAGTATAGCCTTTCCTCTGCCATGTGTCCTTCAGACGCAGTAATAAGCTCTTTCGGAGGGAGAGGGAAACAATCTCCTTTCCCTGCTCCTACCCACATACGTTATACATCAAATGGTATGGGCACAATCCCTCTTCCCCCTTCCCAGCTCAGTCAGATCAGAGCTGCCCCTATCTCGGATATTGTTCAAAGATCTTCTGGATAAGAAGTTTTCTGTCCCTCCTTCCCTGGCACAGATTTGTGGTTCCAGTTCATTCTCTAGTGCTCTATTCAATGTAAGGTCTGTTTGTAAGGTCTTGTTTTCACAGGAGACTCAAATTCAAATGGTTAACGTAGATGCACCATTGCAGAGATGATCTGTTACTGAGTTAAATTAGCCATTCTGCAAGAGATTAAAACTTTCTACTAGGCCTCCACTCAAATTTCATTCCTAAACAGCTAGGTGAAGGTTTTAAACTGCTTTGAACTGAGACCTAAGACTAGACCAATTTTCCTCCTGCTGAAAAAGATGAAATTCTTCTATATGTGCTGAGTAATGAGGAATAGTGCATTGATGTGAATGCTTTTTCCATCTTTTCAGGCAGAAGACATGGATGAAGTATTTATTGTTATGGCTACAACCTTTTATTTACACTTTTCTCATTTGCCAGTGTTCCTCACTGTGTCTGACTAAACCAAGGAAAACTAGACTTAATATTTCAATGGTGAAAAGAGGAGAAATGCAAAACGGGTGGCAATTTTCTTCCCTTCGAGAAAATTCAGTCTCTTCAAAGCCATCTTAAATCCATTGCAGATCACTTCACAAAACCCCATGTGGCACCTCACTTCACGCAAAGGCACTGCACAGCAGCAGGAGCCGGCTGCCTGTGTCGCTTCATCTGGTCAAGCAGTAGTTTGCCTGGAAAACATTCTATGTAACCCAAAAATTTAAGCTGGCTTCAAAAACGTCCCCTGCAAACACCGCTTTTCCCTCCCTTAAATGATCCATAAATCTCTCTCAAGTAAGGAAGTATGAGCAAAAAGGTTCAAAGTAAGCAAACGGTTTCTAATCCCTCTACACTTGTTACGAACAGGCCTGCAGTGGAGTATTTGCTCACAGCCTGGGAGCCTGGGGACGATATTTTGCCACCACGGCAACTTATCCACATCATCAGTAAAGCCCTGTGGATAGTATCTGCAAACCAATCTGAATGAAAAACCCTGCATCTCACCAACTATGTCTTTTACTTAACAAGATAGAAATACAGCATCTGACAGTTTTTGTAAAGAAAGAAGTGAAGCTTACAATGAAAACTTGGAGTTGTTAACCAGCACTTTATGCTCCTATGCCTGTGCTGAAGATCACCATAAGACTGTCAAACGCACTCCAAGGATGCATTTCCCTTATGTGAAGCTGGTGTTGATATGTGGCATAGCTTAGACCTTTGGATGAAATGGAAAATGATTCAAAACACTCAGGGAGCGATTAGAATGATCTGTTGAGTTTTGCCATCAAAGATGAATAAAAGAGCGAGTCAGCCTTAACTAAAGATGCAAAACCTACCAGTCCCTTTGCTGAAACCAAGCAGATGAGATGCTTTTATGGATAACTTCATTCATTTTAGGGGTAAACCTAGAGAGTCTTTAAAGAGAAAGCAGACGTTCCCTGTATAAATTCTACCCACTTCAAGTAACTGATTGAGGCTATCTGGCATTTTTAAATATTTGACAGACATTTTTAAATACTGAATGTATTAAATACATAGGTCATACCTGTGCCAGGGCATGTGTTGGGCATACATCGATACAGCGTGTCCAGTGTGTGACAAATTTCCCAAGAATTAGAGCTGAGGAAATGAATTCAGTCTGTGCAGAACTGTCTTTAACATTATGTTCTGAAAAAAGTGCAGGCTAGCTGTTCCCTTGCCCTTTCCACTGGAAGATTTAGAGAGGCTACACCCATTATTTCACAGTACTTCATGCCCTGTGGTGAGTGTGACCTGCACTTGAAAATCAAGACCGTAACAAAAAATTGTTTCTCCAGCAAGTCGATAAGGGAAGGAACAGCTCCACGTGAACAAATTCTTGCTTTATGTTTTAAACTTTTTAAGGCAGGAATGGGAATTCATTTATTTTAGACATTTAAAAAAAAAAATGTTTTAATCAAATGTATTTGTTACTGTAATAATGCACCTATATTGCAAGGGCATAGAAAGTATCTGGAGACAAGATGACCAGCTTAGCAGTTTTGAGTGTTCAGTGAGTGCTCTAAAGAGGGGACAATTTAGAGGAATCATACTGTGGTAAATTCTGAAAGTTTTCAACAAGAATTCTTTCAGAATAGAGTCTATCAGAGCCTGGATTTTTCTATGGCCACTTTCTGAGGTGAGGTTTTAAAGGAAAGCTGAATCTCTCTGTTATAAAGTCAATGTGTGGGTGCTGTTAATAACTCCAGTAGGTTGGGGATGATTGCACATGACTTACAGCTTTGTTTATTCACTGCATATTTTTTTAAATGACATGGCATAAATCCAAAGGGAAACAATTAGTATCCATGTGCTGAGAAACAAAGCAGTGCCAGTTCTTTTACTCCTAAACTCTCAGAGGAGTGTCCAAGAGCTAGATTTAAGAAAGAACTAAAAGTAACAGAAGTGAGACTTAAGTTCACCAAACCAAAATCACATTTTTTGAGCATCTCCCCTTCCCCCTAACCACCTCTAAATGCTGTCAGTACCTTCATTTTATACAGAAGCTGTTTAGTGTAAAATGCAGAACCACTGAGAGGTGCACAGGCTTCACCCCCTCCCTTTCTAACCCAGTAAGTCTCTTAATACTGTTTGCATGAAAGGGCCAGGTCCAGGAGGGAACCTTGCCTCCAGCTTGGTTTTGTGTCATGGTCTCAAGGTGGGAGATGTTGGTATGAATATCCTGGGTGAGGAAGAGGCTGACTGTGCTCCCGTTTTGTGTCCAAACGCTCCCACCATTTCAGTGTCATCTTCAGGATGGAGCTTTAGGAGACGCTTTAGAGATGCATCCCATGTAGACACCAAGGCCCCACAGACAGAGGTTCATGCTTCTGTCTGTTATTTCCACAGGCCTAGCTTGAGGCAGCTGTATGTTTTAGCTGATCTCATAAATCAGTGTAACGGCTGCACTAGATCACACCCTGAAGTGTTTTATACTCTACATGGACTGCATATATTTCTGAACAGAGGACTTTTGAGTGTCTAACGCATTCACTGGACACATTGGCTTTTGTGTGCTTTCACTAAATAGAAAAGAGAGAGAGAAAAATGCACACTTGAGGTCACCACATCATTTGAGGTCATCTATTAATTGTTCATTACTCAACTGATACCAGAAAGAAAACCTGAAAGAAAAAAAAAAATTCACAAATGCAGCTATCATGAAATGCACACAAAGCCTACCAGAGCTCAAAGAGAAAGGTAACATATGGGTAAGGCTGAAAAAGCTAATTTTAACATGATTTAGTTCAGCAAAGAACATATCCTGATTCAAAATGCGGCTTTATTCTTATCTCATATTTGTTATACTTAGTTATTTTTCTGAAGATTGATTCTCACTTTTAGCAATTATTAAGACATGCTGTTTTGCAAGTAAAAGTGAGGTGTTTTTACTAAATCTGGTACTTTTACTTTGGTAACTAGAAGCATGTATAATTAGGTAACTTAATTTTTAGACTATATTCTATTAGAAAAAGGCAGATAATGCTTCTTATTTCCACGGAGATTCCTTTTTGTTCATGATTTGAGTTAAGCTAATTTGAATGGAAATTTCAATTACATATAAAAGGCAAAAACTTGATATGCTTTAATCAATTAAATATAATTACATGGAATACTATGAATAATAGCAAAACATTTATTGAATTATATTTTGAAGTTAAAACTATTTGAACACGGAATTCTTTATGGCCATCTGTCCTTGAAGATATCTAGAAGCAGAGGAGGTTAACAGCTCCTCCTCAAGATTTTGTCCTTAGGTTGTAAATTTTCTTCACCCAGGTTTCAACTCCCAATCAACTTGTCAAGTTCTAATGGTCCTTGTATTGAATTTAGTTTTCCATGCAGCAAAATTTAAGAGTATCTACATATAATTTATTACTTCAGCAAATTCTACACACAAAATCACCAGAGGTGATTTCACCTATTTCATTGACTGGACTTCTGTGACTTTTTCCTAGGTGTAATTTACAAGGATTTCATAAATAAATCTAATCTGCAATACACATTTTCGTGGAAATATTCAGGTCATAAGCTGTAAACACATTTTAGTAGAAAATATTCATGACAGCAGGCCCAGTTGCCTGCCTTTTTTGAAGCCACCATTGTTTTAGTCTGTCTTTTCACACTAAGGTGGAAAAATAAACCATCAAACTTATATTTTAGTTTCTTTGTCAATCTGCTCCTAAGCTAGTCTGGAAATGGGTCAGTTAATGCTCTTTCATTCTTCTTAAGATATTTTTTTTTCTTATACATGAAGCAAAAGAATTTTCTGTCTTTGTTTATAAAACTGTTTTTGCTCAAGGCTCTTTATCTCTTCATATCAATCAGCCAAGACTAATACATGTGACAGAAAGTAGGACAGACATCCCCAAAGAGGGACAAAAAAATGAAATGACAAATAAGCTGGAAAAGATGTGGGGTCATTTCCCTTTCAGCTTCAGTGAAATACCTTGCTTTATGAGTCAGCACTGAAGACACAAATAGTTTGCAATTATAAAAATAGTTAAGATGATGAATGCCAGACATTTGCAGAATGTATTTTGCTACCCCAGTTTAGCAAGGCAGGAACAAACAGGACTGATTGGTCTGAGATATCGCAGTTAAAAAGCATAAACCCAGGAGCTGAATCCATGTTTTGGATACCTAATCAAGCAGCCAGAACACCAGGCCCTTGTGTGACAGAGGCAAAATCACCTCACAAAGAAAAACAGCCGAGAAGCCTATCGCTTCAGAAGCTTTGCTTAAGAAATCCTCATATGCACAGACACACGCACTCCTAGCCACAGAAATAGAATCATAGAATCTTTAAGGTTGGAAAAGACCTCTAGGATTATCAAGGCCACCTGTCAACCCAACACCACCATGTCTACTAGACCATGTCCCGAAGCGCCATGTCTACATGCTTTTTGAACACCTCCAGGGATGGTGACTCCACCACCTTTCTGGGTAGCCTGTTCCAATGTCTGACCACCCTTTTAGTGAGGAAATTTTTCCTAATATCCAACCTAATATCCAACCTCCCCTGCAGCAATTTGAGGCCATAATAAACACTTTCTAGAACCTGAGAGAGGAAACAAGAGGTTCATTGCCCTGTAGCCTTCACCAGCAGTTCAATATTATCAGCATCCAGTCAAAGAGAACATCCCTTTTTTTATTTCTGATTGGATGAACAGGTCAGGGTAGTTCAGAAGGTCCATCTGAGCTTGTGCATTGAGACCCAACTGCCCTGCACTGAGACTCGGAGGAATCTGACTCTGGTTTTGCTTGTTTTGCTTTTATATCGGTGAAATTAATCTGATTTTTACCAATTGACTCCACTTTCCCACGAGTATAAGTAAGATTAAATTGTGTCCAGAAGGGTTTATGCAAGTATACTCACATAGTGACTTCCAGTGCACGGACAGCAGAACTTAGAGATCTCTCTGAGCTCATGTTTAAACATTTCACCCAAATATATATCTTCATATAACCATGATTTTGACCTTACTTAAAAACAGCAGTCTTTTTTTGAGGAAATGTGGAAAGCTATTTAATTTATATTGCAACAAATTATCAGAAGGCTTTTTTCCCCCCACTTAAAACAATTGTTGGGGAGGGGGGAAAGCTAAGATTTTGTAGGTGGAAACAGTACAGATACTTTTAGCTATTTTCTCCCTGCCATTCTCAGATGGGAAAATTAATTTTCCAGGAGAGCTTTAAAGTCATCAGTTCTAATGAAAGTGACAGGTAAATTAAACCTGATCAAGGAAAGTAAATGACAGTGTATTCCAGGAAAAGGCTGGGTCAGGCACATACAGAACAACTGTCCATGTTCATGCCAGGCAGCTAGTCTGAGTCTGAACAACACCTACAGGGAGTGAGGTCCTGTACTGGGAGAAGAAGCAGCTACTAACACAAGGTCCAGCCCTACAAATCAACGTTCTTGTGCACCTAAAGCTTATCATATACTCTCTATTCCTGAATTTCTCCATCTCTAAATAGGAATGATCGATATCATAAAGCTCAGCTGCCTAATGTTTGTAAAGCATTTTGACAGTCCCAGATGGAAGCTGCTCCATAATTATGGAGAGTTGCCTCTACCTCCTTGATGCTGCTGCACTTTCTAATCCACCCTTTAATCGACTGGTATTTCATGCACCCTCCCTTGCAGCCAAAGCGGCGAGTGAACAGAAATGACAAAGTGCGCTTCCAAACTTCCCTCCCACTCACCTCTCTTCCATCTGTCGGGGAGAGAGATTTTATTTGCTGCAGAAATGCTGTCTGGCTAAAAATGTGAGCACTTTTTACAGCATGATCCCACTCTCTCCTCCACACACACCCACTGCCCAAGTGCTTCATTTTGAAATATGACATGGCTTCTTACCTAACACCCTGTGTAAGAAGAGGGTTCTACAGCACATTTTATTAGGTGCTGACTAAAAAGCTGCTATAAAATCCCACACGGTGTTCACTATTGATCGTCTCCGCCCTACCTCTTAGGAACAGAGGATATCCAACAATAAAGACTATTTTTCTTTCTCTTTTCCCTGACACAAACAGTCCAATTCAGTCATATGCCTCCCTATTTCCAAGTTTTGAGGTTTAATCCTGAGTCTCATGACCAATTGGTATTTCTCTAATACCTGGATCCTGGAAGGAAGTGCTCGCTTCAGATTTTCTGTTTCTTTGAAAGCAAGCAGTAAGTTGAGCACCCCTGGCTGGGGAGGAAAATTAAGTTTGGCTGAAAACACTAAAAGATTCAGGAAATAAACGTATCTAGAAAACATCAAAATTCATTAAACACAAAATATAATCCTTTGGTTTTAAGCCAGTGTGCAACACTTCTAAATCTGTGGAATTGGCACTATGAGAAGTGGTGAAAGCCTGTGATCGTGAATACAAGATTGTCCCAGTTCAAGACAGACAGGGAACTACTGGAGAGAGTCCAGTGGAGGGCTATGAGGATGATGAGGGGACTGGAGCATCTCTTGTATGAGGAAAGGCTGAGAGAGCTGGGCCTGTTTAGCCTGGAGAAGAGAAGACTGAGAGGGGATCTGATCAATGTTTGTAAATATCTAAAGGGTGGATGCCTAGAGGAAGGGGCCAGACTCTTTTCAGTGGTGCCCAGTGACAGGACAAGGGGCAATGGGCACAAACTGGAACACAGGAAGTTCCATCTAAATATGAGGAAAAACTTCTTCACTGTGAGGGTGACCGAGCACTGGAAGAGGCTCCCAGAGAGGTTGTGCAGTCTCCTTCTCTGGAGATACTCAAAACCTGCCTGGACACGATCCTGTGCAACCTGCTCTAGGTGATCCTGCTTTAGCAGGCAGGTTGGAATAGATGTTCTCCAGAGGTCCCTTCCAACCCCTACCAATCTATGATTCTGGGATTCTGTGATTGTCCACCACATGTAACTAAAGGCAATATAAAAACTTGTGTTCGGACAGTATTCTAGGACAGATCTCAAGGTCTGGGCTTGAGATACTGTTAAAGAGAAAGCACAAGAATAATTAGATGAAAAAGGAAGATATTGCCTCATTTATCATTGAGGTAAAACCTCTCAACTTCATTCTTATTCTTAATACTGCAGCTTTCATAAAGAGAAAGGTTTGTACAGTTTGGGACTTCTTTGAGTTTCATTGGTTAAAGGAAGTATCCTTCCCAAGTATGTATAATGGTCTAGCTATCAATCAACCTAGGTAGATAGATAATTTTATCCTACATTTTCAGCGAATCTTTTAGCAATCTTTGCAGAATGAATACAAAATGAGGGCAAGTGGAAGATGAGTGTCAGGCAAGAAGTGGCATTTTCTTTTCTGTCTCACCCCAATTTTGGCTAGCAGGAATATGGAGATGGAGATCCAGACTACAGTTTTGAACTGGGAAAGATTCTGTCCTTTCTTCCATAAGGACACAATTTCTACAGATTGTGCTTTAGCAATTCCTGTAAAAAGGCTTCGACCAGAGAAGCAGATGCATCACTGATGCAAACAAAAGGCCCAGGCTATATTACCAGGTGATTACAGTTTAGATTAAAAGCTCGTTACACCTAGAAGGGAATGTTTTCTGCTTGGGGAATGGTGGCCAGTCCCAAGTGGTGGCTCTAACCTTGGACAGGCTTGAGTCAATCAGGGCAGCTACTCAAGAGAGTTATAGGTCCTCCTGACCACAGGCTCCTAACCTAGGTTCCTAAAACCCTACTTACTGAAGAATCGACATCTTTAACTTGATGACTCACAAGCCACAAGAGCTTCAAAAATATCCTCCAGCAAAAATAGGCAGAGATAGCTATTTCTGAACTAAACAACACAAAATGGGAAAGGTGAGAGGAGGACAAAGGACTTACGTCCTTAGGGCTGGTGGTGGAAATAGGCAAAATTCTCCTCTCTCCACACCCATATTCACAGTTCAGTAACAAAACAGCAATATAGTTTTAATTCCCAAGACAAAAAAATATTCCACACAATAACCAAAGTCTTTTCTTTCCCCCCTGCAAGACTGCTGCAGAGCACAGAGCTATAAATAGCCCAGCTAGCAGGTGCAGTTCATTGTACTACAAGTTTATTCTTTTTGTAAACATCAATGATGCCTCCAGCCAAAGTAGAGTGGTGAGAAACTGTGAATGTAACATTGGGAAATTCCTTCCCATTAGCTGGTGTTTAACCTTGTCTGAACAGCATCAGATTGAAGAGCAGACACATTCAAAGTGACAGGGTCAAGAAAAAGGGAGAGGTGCCCAGGCATATTACTCACAAACAGAGCAATGTGGAAGCTGACAGGTTTTTTTCCTTACTTATTCACTTCAGCTTGGTGCCTGTGTTCTTCATGCAGCTCTCCAGCCAAGAGTTCTTTGCTAACTGCTCAAAGTGCATCTTTAAGGAAACTTGATCATGTTTTATCTAGGAACTGTGGAAAATGTGGTTCTGCATGATTTGTTAAAACAAAGTATTTAAATGCTTTATATCTGCCTGATAATCATGGTTCAAATAAATAGAACAGCACTGCTGACTTATTCCAGAGCTTTTCAGTGAAAAATTATCACATAAGATTGCAAAGCACCAGTTGTCCTAAAATCTCCCTTTAAAAATTGATGAAGTTACATAAGCAGTATTAATATTGGCATTTAATGGACACAAGGGCAGGAGTAGCCTCATCGCCATGGGGATGGGCTGTGAAACAGCATTCCTTCCTTTAAAGGTAATGTGACTTCGAACTTGACCTTGTAAAGGAGCAGAATGACTGAGGGAAGGGAAAGGGCTTCAGAAGAAAATGGGTGGGATTAGGAATTGGGCAATACCAAACCCAAGATACCCAGCTGCACCACCCTTGATCTGAGCCAGTATCTCCATTATGCACCCAGAACCGTTGTATTGTGACAAGGCTGAGCAGCTCAGCCTGTTACCTATCTGTAAGTCCAACCAGGATCCAGAAAATGCATCTTTCTCACCTTCACCTTAGTCCAGTAAAGTACTCCCCAAGGTTCTTGCACACTATGGGCATACCCGGAAAACACAGAATGGTCTCTATTGACTGGCCTCTGAATGACAGCGTTCTCCCAGGGAACAGGAGATCCAGATCCTACTTAGCAGAGGATGAGCCTGGCTACCGGGCTGCTGGCATTTCCACCTCTCCTGCAGAAGGTGTTTCACTGCACAATGAATTCAGCAGTCACTTATCAGGGAAAGGGGGCTCAACCCTGCCCTGGCGACCCAGCGCTACTAACACTGGAGCTACAGGTCCCCTTCTAAGGTCAGTTGTATTTTTAAATGCAGGACTACTAGTGTTGACACCTGCAACTACAATGCACATCTTCCCTTCCTTAATGGGTCTCTCTTCCACCTTCTCTCTGGCCAGAAAATTCCTGAATGAAGTCACCTGCAGCAGCAGCTGCAGTGAATGCTCCTCTAGGCAAATCAGCACATGGCTCAGAGCATCCTCCTGGGAGGGGTGGGTTTGAAACCTGGCCATCTCAGCAGCCTGGAGAAGTACTCCAGCCACCAGGCTGTTACCTAGGTACTCCTTATCACATCCTCCTCCAAGTAAACTTTTTTCCTGGCTGTCTCCTGGTGAAAATAAAGAACTCGGATCTGTTCTTTTGACAGAGAGACTCCTGAAGGTTTCCAGGCTGCACACTTAACACCTCCTACTCCAGAACTCCCCCAGTTTAAGCCTCAAGGATATAGAGGGTCTGAAACTCACTTTTCTATATGTCTTCTGCAGGCAAACACCATTTCAGATCACAAGTATGTCTCAGGTCAGTGCACTTTTGCTCCCTGTTCCACAGTGAGGTACCCAGCTTTCTCCATTGGAAATAGGCACCCCATCCACTTCAGCTTCAGGGTCCTTTTAGGCAGCTCCATGTTCAAGGGCTCTTCTCTTTTTGAGCACCCTGTCCAAGACTACTAGAAACATAAACTTCCTGAAAGAAAGGCTGCAAAATGCACGTAGAGTGCCCCAAACTACATAGATACTGACTTTGACTGTGACATTGCTAACACTGGAGTAACTCAAAGCTCACTGTTATCTAAGCTGACAAGGCAAGTCAGCAGCAAATCTCCTTAAAATGTTTTGCTATTTCTAGGGAAGCAGCCAACTTTTAAACCACTCAGATGTTCTATCCCTGATTGTTCAAAGGTAAAAGCCTCAACCCATGATTTCACAAAGCATGTCTAGCACAAAGACAAGCAAATGTTACATGTTACACAGAGGCATATAGCACTGGTGTGATGTAGCTTCAGTAAAGACCTACTCAGCCCTTCATAAAAGGGAATTAGAAGGATTTACTTCTACAAGATTTAATGAAAACTACTTTCTGGCATCACTATTATTTATTTTCCTGTAGAATGTCTTAGAGGTAAACCTAATTTTGTCAGTTGTTTGCTAAAATTTCAGCAATGGTTTACACAGGCTAATTAAGAAACTAGTTGATCAGAAGCCAAATAAAAGTAACTTAGAAGCATTGGGAGTATTGATACTATTTAAATCACTAGCAACTGCTTTTTTTATTTAAACCATGAAACTGTGTGCAGACTAAGCGGAAGATGGGCTGTAGGTAGGTAAGAGTCTTCTACCAATTTCTTTCCAAACACTGTTTCCGCAGAGCAAGCGGCACAGAATGATCGTAATTGACTTCAAAGACACTGCAACCCATCCTCTGGCAACAAGGCAGGACCAACACAGCCACGCTGACAATATGAATACACACCACCTATGCACATACATGTACCATGCTCAGATCACAGGCTGAAAGCGGTATCAGAAGTCCACCAGTCAGAAACTTGAAATAAATGCTTTAATTCTCACAGAGTATTTGTTTGTATGGCTATCAATCTGAAAATTCAACTGCTTTGGTGTTTAAGTATCTAAGTGTTTCACATCATTGCCTTTGAGAGTGTGTACAGTCAGAAGTCTTGGTGTATGAACGTAGCCGTGAAAACTACAAAATAAAATATGGAAACTTTTCCACTTCCCGCCACACCAATTCTTAAAATGGGCATTAGGGAAGAAACTCAAAAATTTCTGACATTTACTACACCAAGATAAAGAAGTAAAGAGTACAGGTGTTGCCTGGTACGTTGCTGACACATTCCTGAGTTACATGGTAACTGAAAGCCTGAATGAAAGACATGCCATAGATCTAAACAGCAAGACCCAGAGGCACTTTAGTAAGTGGAGGTGTGAAGGTTTTCATGGAAACTGAATGTTCCCACAACAAAGGTAGAAGCTCAGCAGCAATGGCTGTGGTCTTCTTTCATGTAAGGAAGAGTAGTTCATAATCGGTTTTCAGCAAATAATGTCACGGGGATTGCTGGCAGGAAAACCTTTCATTTTATTTACACTGAGATAAGACAATTTCTCCCCTCCTACGTTTTCAGCAAGCGTACAGGCAAAAGGCTTCCCTTTAGGAATGAAAGCAAATACTTAAAAAAATAGCAAGTGTTTAAATGTTTTGCTGAGTCAGTTTGTAACACCTAATTGTTAGGAAAGTGTTTTGGAATAAAACTGTGGACAATATTATGAAGCAATGCTTTTAAGAGGAATAAAGGAAAAAGGTGGAAAGTACCCATCACTTACCACACAGTCCTTACCATGAAGTTCAAGCCAGCAAGAGATTTTTTTTCTTAAGGAGTTTGGAATATGGAGAATTGTCATCTTCTAGATCACACTTCTGTCCTCCAACTACAGTAAATAGTTTGTTCTTCTTTTTCATGTAGATGTCATTTTTGTATCACCAGGGAGAGAGATTTTAAGTCACCAGTTTCTGTGCTGTTGAAGCCTTTTCTAAATTCTTTTCAACTCAACATGGCTTAGACAGGCAGAAGTGGGCGGATTAGCTTGACAGCCTGTATCCACCACTCTGTTCCAAGGGTTTCAGTGCAATATGCATCTCACACGTACCGTGGTACCTGTCACAGCTCTTAAGCCCTTTGAGTCAAAGGCATTAGCTGGTGCCAGAACACTGGAGCTTCCACCAGAAAAAGCGAGAACAATTTTGAAATAAACAAAAAAAAATAATCCCAAGAGTATATCTGGACAATACCTTTTTGCTAATTAAGCATTCAAATGGGATTAATGCACATAGATCGTTATTATCTGAAAGGCATACCATGGAAAAGAAAGGTTTATGTTTATTTATGCATACCATCCTAGGGGAAAAACCCCTATAAGCCCTCGTATTAGACTAGAGATCCAACTAGATTTCCCATCTCTGCTTGAACATTACTGAAATCTTGGTCTAATATAGCTCTGAAACCTTGAACCCTGAAATTTTAATTGCCACTAATTTTGGCTAGCACAGGCTACTGAAGTTAAGTTCCACCTGGAAGTGCTGATTCAAAGTCAGAGAACAACCAGTGGTTTGCATTGAACCGTACCAAGGATCACAGGTCCCTGCACCAAGGAAACGTACCCAAGATGAAGTTCCTGATGCAATGTAATTTCTGTTCTTACTTCTCCTCCTTTGTTTACTCTTCGCTTGGTGTTTTGCAATAATGTTTTTAAAGCTTCATTTTTCCCATAAAGAGAAAGTACAATCACTAGATCTTTCAACTGTGGCCAGCAAGGATTTTTAAATAGTAGTTGTCCTTAAAAAGTTTAGGAAGCATTTACTGCGACAAATGTAAATACTCAAGTCGAGAAATTAATCAGGAAAGTTTCTTGGACTAATCTCAAATGCAAAATACACATCATCATAGAAAACAAAGCCAAAAGAAGTTACGTTAATGATCTAACTTTCTTGATTTCTACACAGTGGAAGTGACTAGCATTACATTTCATCAATGTATGTTTTTAAAGTATCTTCTAGAAGCTTGCTGAAGAAACAAGGCTTCTTTAAGGAGCAGCACTTAGTAAAGAGTGCAGACAACAGCAATTACAGTGCAATAGATAACTATTACTGCTGCCCACATTGCTTCGTTCTACCGTAGCATTTCATTTTTATCCATGTAAAGTGTCCCACTTCCATGACATTCAGCATAATAACAAGTTATTAAGTTTTTGGCAAAAGGTAATTATTGAAACAAATTGTTATGTATAGAAACTGGCTCCCTTTTCAAGGCCAAACACTTCAACAACTAAATAATACTCTAACTAATTACATTTAACAGGCAAATGCACGAATTTAAAATGTTGCTAGAGGAGACTACAGTATGTTGGAGACATTGAGATCCCAGAAGTAAAACAGCATCAGTATAAACTGATACTCTGGACCGACTTGTACATCTCATTCATGCCATCAATCACATATGGCTTTCAGAAAGCATTCAAAAAAATAAGACAAGATCAAGTGATTTTAAAAATCTTACAGGTTTTATAAAAATGTTATTATACATTACAAAAAGGCTTTTCTTAATTAAAACTTACAAAACACTTAAAATGTGTAATACTCTTTTAAAGAAAGATTATCTATATTTCAATATGTACAGGCAACAGTTTATATCAAAACTTGATCAAATAGAAGATTATCCATAACTTTCATACCTAATTAGATGTACACTGTCAAAAATATGAATGTGTTTAGAAATTGCTGCTCTTGTCTATAAAATTAGAAGAAGAGAGATACTGTAAGTACCTCATCTGAAGACTAAAAATTTCCAAACATAACAAGACTCAGAACACAGCAGGTTTACAATGGTAACCTAAAAACACTAATTAAAACCTCTTAAAATCAGAGAAACTATCCTTCTATTTTTCTGAGGATTCCAGATCAGAACAATGATGTAAATTAACAGGGAAGAAGAAAAAGAAGACTGAATGGAAAAATACCCCTGAGATAAGGCAGAAATATTATTTTTTCCTACTTGTTTGTTTCTTTGGCTTTTCATTACTTTCAAGCTACCACATAGTTTTGAAAGGAAATTTGTCCTGTCGTAGGTTTTAACAATTACATCTTCACCACATTATTCTGAGACAATACAAGTGATAAAAAAAATCAAAAGCATAAGTTGCTTGTTTTCTTCCAACTCTTCCCATTTCTGACTCCATCCCTCTATTTTTCTTTTTCACAATTTTTTTTTTAATTCTAAAATTAGATTTTTAAGAGGATACAATAGCCATCTGCATATTTCTTCTAATTACTATTTCCCATATCTTCCTTTTTTTCTTGAGGGTTTTTTATAGACAAGTTCTTCAAAAGCCATGCTTTCATCTTCCACTTCATTTTCCAAGTCTCTATCATGCACAAAGCCTATATTAAAGACAAGAAATTAATGGAGAATGGAAAACCCCAACACCTTTTCCTCTTAACAGGATGACAAGCTATGTCATTGCTATTTTAGATGTCAGCAATATGTGTACATACATGGGAATGTGTACAACCATGTTTAACAAGTATTGGGCTTAATATGACAATGTGCTTAAGAGCTCTGCTAGGAAGCAAAGACTGCACTAGTAATGAATACACTGAAAATCTGTTTCTGTTGTTACTGGTTTTGACTTTTTTTAAAGCAGTATGTCTCTCCTCTCTCAGGGTTCAGTTTCAGCAGACAATACATTTGTTTACTGACTTCAAAGACAGACTATAATGTTGCTTGTGAGACTATGAGAGCACTTCCATGTAGTCTTATTAACTGTATCTTTCTTGGAATAGGAAGGTGTAACACAAGGCTTGATCACAATCAAATTTTCTAAAATAGAGCTACTTTAGTGCTTTACATATAATGCAATTTGTAAGCCTGACCACTTCATTGCTGCCTTTTTATGAAATTGTTGCAATTCCACTACCTAAATCTGTGTTTAACCCTAAACGTACAAGTAGGCACAATGAAATCTTAAACTTGTCCTCAGAGGTCTGTAATGCAATAGACTGCATCAATGTATGTTACTTTTGGTGTGAAACCAAGTGAAATGGAAGTGAAAACAAAAGAAAACCAACTGCATACAATATTTTTGCACAGAACTCTTAAAAGCAAGCTAAGGATTAGTTTTGTTAGGAAGCTGGTTCCCAAGAACTTGGGACCACACTGCCCATAAATGCACTGCTGCAGAAGTGAATAGACAGTTAATAAACTTATTGGCAAAGATGAAGATAGCTTCTCTTCTGACCCCCCCCTCACCCTAGTTTCTTTCCTGAAGACTGCACTTGAACCACAGTTACACGTGCACCTGCACGTGCCTGTGTGCACGCACACACACGTACTTGATGCGGGCTGGGATCCAGTGAGGGCCAGGGGAGGAGGCTTGCTCCATTCTGGCCACCCTGCAACCAGCTGCGAGGCTCACGCTCTGTTCTAAAGAGCCGCTGAGGAGAGACTCATGTTTTCCAGAGCACCCCTATGGAGGGGCCCGCTTCTTGTTGCCTCAAGGGTAAGTGAATATCCACAACACTGCTGACTTGGGAGACCAAAGTGATGCGAAGAGACCGTTACTGAACGGTGTCCTCTGGGGTCACAGAAACCTGTGTAATTTGAAAACATACCTTCTTCTTTTATCCTATGAGAGTCCATCTTCTTCAGCCACTTACGAGCCTCATCAATGTTGGCAACCAATTTGTTGGCATGTTTGGTTATTATTTCTTCAGCTGAAATGGAGCACAATTAACATTCTGTAAGAACACTAGCTGAGAGATGGACGGCAGCTAAAAGCAAGGCACAAAATAAAGTTATACAGAGCTGTGTTGTACAACGATGCTGCAAAGCAAGAAGTCCCAGTCACCAGTGATATCATGTGCAGGCAAATTCACTACTGGGGATGAAGACGCTGTATATATTACACTCCATTCCAATCAATGTTACTAGCACTATCAGAGGAGAAGCTCTAAATCCTTGTGCTGTCCCTCTTAAGTTACACCTGAAACTCCTGAAAACATTCTGGTCTACCTATTTTTGGGTATTAAAGCTCCTGCCTTTCATTACCCCTCTGAAATTATACAAGTCAAAGTAAAACACAGACCCGAGATGTTACAGCCCTTGCTTACCTGCACCATTAAGGACTTGAAAAATGCTTACTTTTCCCTCACTTTGTAGCAATCTCAAAGGCAAATAATTTCTGTAAATATATTTTCACTGAGTGGAAGAACAAGGTAACATTCATCAAGCAATTGTCATAACAAAATCAACTATTACCTAATTAAGCCTACTACATCTATCATATTCATCACTATCATGGTTCGTTGAGCAGAAAGCCAACTAAATAATAAGCAAAACTTTACGGACTTCATCCACGTGTAAAAGCTTTCCATTAGGAGTAGAAGATAAAGCTTACACATGAAGACCACAATCTAACATTTAGTTACAAATTTAACATGTTTCAGTGATCAGAGCTGATGAACATACCAAATATTACCGTTTTTCATTACTGTCAAACATCACAGGCAATGTGACAACTTGACAGAGTTGGTGGATTTCTACAACTAAAGCCAGTAACAATGTTTTGATTTAAGATGCCACTTTCCCACAGCAAGTACACCAAACAATTTTGCTCCTAGGCCACTCATTCAGTGATTCAATTTTGCTTGCAAAAGTCAGCACAGAATAATGCTTTAAGCATATGGGGGGGTGGAGGGGGTGGGAATCAAATATCAAAATATGTATCTCTGAAGTACCATAATTTACTGGACTTTATAATACCAGGGTTGCCTTTGAGTGTCTGACACCCCACAGATTTGTAGTTAAGTATCCACTTTTGTTCAGCCCTAGCAAAATTACAAGTTCAAGGGCGGACTAGTCAGAGATATCCTTAATCAAACACTCCAAGTACTCCTAACACTCTACCCCTGCATATCCAAATTACTATGGCTGGCAGAACTAAGTAGGAAACAGTAGAAAAATTAGTAAAGATTACCTGGTCTAACATAATAGGCTGCTGTAAGACTGTATAAATTCAGAGAACACAGCACACCTGATCACGTAGTTAAAATTCACTTTACTATTTAATAAAATTAACCTCTATTCACTTTACCCATACTATCTGATGTATTCCTTTGTGTTTGGAAGAGGGAAGAATATATGTTTTAATATTTTCAACTGTCTCAGTTCCTCTTTTCCTCAGCTCCCTGAAATACCTTTATATTGACCACGTTAAGATTTTCAAATGGAGCTTTGTCAGGTCTAGAAGTTTGGTCACAAACGACATATTAAATTGTTTAAAAGAAAACTGCAAAGGTCCTACCTTTAGCCCAGGCTTTTCTCTCATAGATTTCTTCTACTGCATCTGAAATCTTCTTAATATTCTCTTTGATTTTTCTCTGGCATAAGTTGGAACCTTCTTTATATGCTAAATGGTCTTGGGTGTAAGTCCTTTCTGTAATGGCCTCCACTGCCTCCAGTCCATCATATATTATTGGATCTATCTTTCTTCTGAAAAAGTCGGCATAGTATTTGTAGGCAGCATTATTATTTCTGTGTTCATCTGTGTTTCTGTGCTCACTGGCCACAGAAATTGGATTTTCTTCTGCATGCAACTTTTTTCCCCCACTGATCTCGGTCGGTGTCACTGCTTCAGAAGTGTCTCCCTCCACGTTTTCTGACCGGCTGAAATAGGTCTCAGAGCTCTGGATAAATCTGACTCCACAGAGGTCACACTGGGTTTGGTCAATATCTGCTTTTTTGAAGATCTCTGATAAAAATTCTTCTCCTTCCATTGCAACAGTCTCAGCTTTGGAGCAGGCCTTCCTTTTCCACTTCATGCACAGAGAAACGAAATGGAAGACACGACGCAGCTGGCGTTGAGCAGATGCTTTCTGCTCTTGCTTCTGTTGCTTGCTGAGTGCAATGACTTCCAGGGGATCTTTTTGATCCTCTAAGCAATGAACCCTTTCAAGTTCATCTTCTAGTTCATCAGCATATTCTGTCTTATCCAAAGAGGTCATAAACCTGTCAAGGTTTATGGTTTCATACAGGATGCCCCGTATGGGTGGATGCCCCTGAGTGTATGCAGAGTCCCACTTCCATCGGCAGTCAACCAGGTACTCTGCATCTCGTTCTGTCAGCAGCTCTTGCAGGCCTACAGCGATTTCTCTTATGTGTGTAGCATCATTCACAAGTTCTACAACCCTTAGCAATCTTTCAGGCACTTTAGAGGGAGAGTCTTTTCTCATTGATTTCAGCACTGCCTTGATTTCAGGAAAGTGGTGGCATAAGAGGGATCTATATTTAGAATTCTGCACCTGGTCAGCATTCAGTAACATCACTAAGCACAGCACTACAGTCCGCTCAGCCTCCCCTGAAGTTAGTCGATCAGGATCCTCGAAAGCATCCAGAAGGACATTGAACCTTCCGTGAACTCCACACAAAACTTCTGCTAGATAACAGAGATGAAATCTGAAATTCTGTACAGCTACATATGCATCCTTTGGTCTATACTCCTGTATAATAGAAAACGTGTCTCTAAGCTCTTTGTTATGGTCCTTGCTTCTGAACAAAAACTCCCAGTAATGAATGAGAGCAATGTAACTCTTTGGGAAGCAGAGAGTAATGTTCTTGGAGAGACGCATCAGGACAGCACAACAGAGAATATACTGGAATTCCAATAACATCACTGTATTTCCTATGCTTGGAATCAGGTATCTAGTACCTTTCTTGACCAGGACATTCATAAAACGGAAAAAAAACCTTTTACAGTTTTCTGGGTTCTTATGAACATAAAATTGCTCAAGTGAATTTTCAAGAAGTCGAATGAAGCACAAGTGCGTTCTCCCTGCATTTTCGGCATTTTTGTCAGGTAGCAACATACCATGTCTGCCCTCTATTCCTTTGGTCTTTCCTCCCTGGCCTTTACTCTTTGGGGAGTTATTTGCCTTTGACAAAGCAAAGTTTAGCTCTTTGTTATAATCATCCTCTTCCTTAAAAAGAAGTTTCTCAAATTCTTCAGGATATCCCGAAGACAAGATGAAAGCTTGCATAGCACTTAGCCACAAGTCAGTTGATTCTCTTCTGGCTGCCGTGTCTTCATCTTTAAACTTAAACGTGATGTACTCCTTCAACGCTGCTCTACAGGGTTTCGAAATAATGTTGCTGAATTCCAGTATTTCTTTGCATGCCTTCGGGTTCTCAGACAGTATTCTCAAATGAAAATGATTAGGAAAAAACATTTCTAGGAGGGCTTTACACGATGCATGTTTGTTAGCAGTCAAAATGTCATCAAAGCTTTTGCACTGATTCAGTAGCTCTTTAGGGAAAACATGTGTGGCTTCCATCAGCAGTCCGTTTATTGCCACCAGATGCATTTTACACTGAAATATTGTCTTTGCTTCATGGCGCATCAAAGGCTTATGGTAATCCTCACAGGTTTTATCTTCACAGTTCAAGCCAACAATGAACTTCATACAAATATCAGGGTAATAATGCTTGTTCAGTAACTCATGGGTGATAGAGCACAACCTGCTTAACAAGTGCTGCTTCAAAGCTGATTTCACCTCCTCTGTGCTTACTGAGAAATCACCTTTTGTCTTCCTCTCTTTGAGACTTGGCTTGTCTGACAAAAACTTGAGAATGGGTTCAGCTTCATTTTGAGACACCTGGCAACTGTCACCTGTTGGGACAATCCCAAAATAGGCAAAGCATGATTTCACCATTTCTTTCTCTGCGTTGGTGGCTGCTTTCTTCAAGCCACTAACCAGACTCAGAAGAGCCATTAAGCCGCGTGTTGCCATAAAGAGGATGTTCTGGCTAGGAGCGCTGCAGCGACATAATGCAAAGAGAGCTTCAACTGCACCAGCAGCATGATTCAGAGATAGGAACTGACAGTATGCATGGCTCAGCTTTGTGAAGTCTCCCTTCAGAGCTCCCTGAAAAAACACAGCCTCAGCAATGCCAGACTTCTGCTCAGTTTGTTCACAAAGTTCGAGGGCTTCTCTTAGGATGACCTCCATGTCCACCAGGTCTGATTCTGAACAGCGAGTCACACTGGCACGGGCTGCAGCAAGCAGACACGATGCACGGAACTCTTTTATAGTTGTGAGGTTGGCTGCTTCCAGAGGAAACCCGTGTTGTTTCATTAACTTCGCAGCTTCTTCCTCTCGACCTTCCCTTTTCAGTAAGTCTGCTGTTTGGCGCAAGCATCCACGAGACTTCAGAAACTCAAGCTGATCCTCTATATCAAGTTTGGAGAGGACTTGCATCATCTCCTCAGTTCTGTTCATACTCAGATACTTTGCAGCTGCTTCCAAATACAACTGATTTGCTGTACACGACAGTTTGGAAACCATTTGCCCTTTTTTATTTAACATCTCTTCATATCTGAAATAATAGATACATTGATTTACTACCATAGATGACTAACCCAGACAAAAAAACACTGCATTTCTAAAAAGCCCCTAAAACATTAAACAAATAGCTGCCCTAGAAGCTCTTCCTTCAAAAAGGCCAACTATTTCAAGTGGTATGTCTGTCATGCAAAAAAATAATCACATAATCTTAAAAGATCTACAGAAAGAATCTAGTTAGAACATAAGGCTGTCTGAAGCAAGATCATTACAACTTCTGGTACAAAGAAGATCACAAGGTTTACACCATTAGTGAATCTTTCCCCATGCTGTTAAATCACTGTACAAATTATTTTAATCACATTTTGCCAGTGCTAATCTTCTGTTTATTAAAGTAGGCCTCAGTATAGATGGTTGCTTACATGAACAGAAGCCAGAATGAAATAAATTGGAATTTCAATGAAAATTCCACAGGCCAATATAGATAATATTCTGTAAAATGTACCTAACCCAGTCAGTTTAGAGAATGCTTTCAATTCTGTCGTATCTATCTACATATACTTTGCTGCTTATTGGGTGCCTGAGCAAAGTACCTGGTTGCATCTTTCAAAACATGCACTTTAAAAGTCTCCGTTATTAATTACTATTGGCTGATGTGAAATTATTAAGATATGTCCTAAGTCAGTCTTGCAAAAGTATTCTCTCCTGCATGCTGAAAATGAGTAATTTTTTCCTGATGGGTGAGTAAATTATCATTAGCCTTTCATTATCATCTTTTTCATGGTCAACGTGGGAGTGCAGATTTTTGTACCTATGCTGATGAATTTGCATGAATGATTTGGGGAGGCTGATTTAAAAAATCTTTAGTTGGTAAGGTGATTTTAATGCTTAAACTTTTTAATCAAACTATCTCTACATATTAAACAACCTTTAGTCCTTAAAAAAACAGTTGACATTATTAAAGGTACATCACAAAGGATTTCAGTGAAGGTGTGTAACTGTCGGCCTTGCTGGGATTCTAATTGGTGTACTTATTCTTTAAAAGTCATCAATCAATTTAGGTGTAATGACAGGTGTGCCCATTCAAATTATTATTCTTTGCTCTTAAGTTAGAGATTTTGAGAGACAAATAGTTCATTTGCCACAATGACTGCTGCATTATATAACACACATCTAATGGTTATATTCCTACAGAAGTCAGTGACTAAGTGGCTAAATCCATTACTATTTCACCCTTTAAAGTATTTAATATTTCTATTAAATGTTTTTGTCATATATCCCATCAGATCCTCGTTCAGAGGCTGGCTGAAGGAGAACTTGTATGACTAGTAATACAGACTGGAAAAAATTCCCAGGAAAATGACGCTAATCACTGCTCCAGCTGTGAATGCAGTAGAATGCTTTCACTGTGTTAACATTACCCAAATGAGAATTCTGACAAAGTTAATTTAACTTCATATAAAACAAAGTCACCAGCCAAAGCTTGTGAAAATTTTATGGTGAGCCAGCTGTATTATGTTGAATTTGGAAATGGAAAAGATAATTATATTCCAATACCAGCTTGGAAGACGTACCTTTCAACTGCCTTTGCTGCTTCTTCATAGAGTTCTTCCTGACAATACATTTTAATTGCCAGATCAAACTCCTCAATTTCTTCATAACATTCAGATGCTTCTTTGTAGCACTGGCTTTTCTGATAGTAGACCGCAGCATCTTTTATCTGCAACGCAGAAGTCAATAATGAAACTGAAGTGCTCTAAACAGTCAAAACTACATGAATAGAATGAATTTAGTAATTCCATCATGTAGGTGTCTCATAGAGAAGCACACTTTAATAAAATGTAATTAAAGTATCTGAATGTAATCAAATACATATTAAAGTAACCATCATTAAAACTGAACAGATTTTAAAAAACCTTCAAAATATTTGTGTCCAGAAAACTGGAACACAAAATTGAGGGTATTATACCGGATTTCCAAAGTACTTTTCATTCACCTAGCTCTCTCTGTTGTTAAAAAACACCACACACGCTTCTGTTGACTTTCAAATTTCTCAGAATCAACAGGATTAAAATAAAAGTTATGGATTAAAATAAAACCTTCTATCTTAAACTTTAAATATTTGGGAACAATTAGTTTACATTCTTTTAGTGGAAATGCACTGCAAATAAAAAATGTTAAATATCCTTATACACTTAGAAAATTATTGCTAGTACATTACTTAACCCTTGCAAGTTTCAAGGTTCCATTTAGATGGCTGTAATCAGTGAAGTTTCAAGATCAGAGTATTGAATGAAGTAACAGCTTAAGTTTCATGAATCAGTCATTAATTAACTTTTGAGTCCAAAGCAGAAATGACTGATGGTGACATTTGAAGAAAGCCAAAGAAATAAACCTAGACTGCATAATTGCATCATTGCCCTCTTCATTTGCCTTCTGGCTATTCTGTGACAAATGCTGCTTCTTGAATGGCCCAGCTTAAAGAGCTGTTTTAGTTCAGCTACTACCATGTCACAGAAAAATACTATCACCTTATGAGTAATATGAGGGAGGAAAAAAAAACTGTAGGAAAAGGGAAGTGATAAGGAGAGGATAGTTTAGAGGATTTAATACCTTTCCTAACTTTTTACACAGTTCTGCACAAAGCCGGAACTCCTTTGACTGAAACAGACATTTTAGTGATAGTTTTGGTTCTCCACATTCCAAGTAAGTTTTAGCCAATGACATATATTCCATCTGTTTTTCCCTGTAGAAAGTAACAGAAAATTACCACTTAAATCCAAATTAAGTTTAGGATCACATGATCTGTGATTGAATTCAACCAACACTGACATCATGTGTTCTTCTTTGTACACAACCTGATGAGGTATTACCTTACAATTAGTTATATTTTGGGCTGACGCTTTTCTGTCCAGAAGTCTATTCCAGAGTCTCATCGCTCTGGCAGTAAGAAATGTTGTGGGGTTTTTTTGGGGGGTTTTTTTGTTTTTTTTTTTTTTTTTTTTTAATTGTCAAACTAAATATACTAGTGTGGCTTTATGCTGCTTCTCTTTTCTGGCTTAACTTGCTCCTTCTTCCTTCTGCTGTTTAGCCCCAATGCCATTAAAGACAATAACCAAATTTGTTCTCAGCCTTTGTTCTGTATAACTAAACAAGCTCAGCCTTTCTGGTGTCCTCGCAGCACGTCTACCTTCTTCCCAGACCTAGTCTGAATTCATCATTCTTGAGTCTGGAAGATCAGAACCATACAGAGCATTTCACATTATAGAATACGCAGGAATCTTACTTATGCTTTGTACACCAGCATTAATACTTCTACTAAAAAAAAACCCCCGCCACTTTCACAGCTTCATTATTACATATGTTCTGTCAACATATCCTAATATATGCAATTTCTTCTCCTCAAATTTTATGCAGTTGACAAGCAGCCCTTGTTGTTTCAGACAACTGAAAAAAGTTTTTTCAGTCCCATCAACAAATTCTCTATGATCATGAAATTTTATGAGTATCCTTATACTTCCAGCCAAGGCCACTAATATGAAACAGATAATTAAAAAAGGTAAAACCTTGATAAACTCCAGTAATAACATTTCTCCAGACCTTCCCCCTTCAGTGCTAGCTTCCTCTGCTCTAGTCATTCCTTACCCTCTCTGCTATCACTGCTAGTTTTCAGCCTCCCCAGCATGAACAGAAATTAATTCACTTAGATCTAGAGCACTCCCCATGTAGTTTTTTCCTGTCTTATTTGAGACAAGTCCCAAACAGCTTTTCAGCCTCTCCAGGAAACTGCAAACTTTCTCCCCGTCAAACCCTTTTGCCCAGCTGACAGCACAAACTAAATGATTCATCTCAAAATCTGTCCTTTTAAAACTGCCCTTTGGTTCAGATCTAGTTCTGCTTGTTCTGTTTAGATCGACTCTAACATTAATTTTATCTCAAATCTCACTTTTTATTAGCAGCTTTCTTCCCCAATGTACACCACCATTCCTTCTTCTTTGTTAAATGAATATGCAGTGGGATTAACTGGAGCTGAGCACTGCTGATGGCATATGCTCTTCTATCTATACATAAGAATATAAAGCCCCTTGAGTTAATGCAAGTCCTGTTGCTTTTCTCTCACATAACCAGTAAGGCCTTTCAAGGGCCACATTTGGTTTGGACAGCCTATGGCGTACAACTGCTTCCACCACTCCCCAAAGGAAGCAGTGGCCCTGGTCCTGTTGGAAAGTCTAGCACAGCTCCAATTCCTTAAATCTCTTTTGCCACCCACAGACAAAGATATGAAGACATCTCGCCTGCGTGGCTCTCCGATGTCTCCAGTCCAGTCCCACAACTGTGATGTGAATCTCCACCCCGCACACACCCACAAGGTCTGGCAGCGCAGAATGACACTCGTTCACCTTTTCACGTTTACACTTACCTGGGGCTGCTTTTCTTTGAGTGCACTTTGAGAACAGCATCGTGTGCCAGGGCCAGTTTTGACTTCTCAGATGCTCCTCCCTTTTGGTAACATTTGGCTGCCACCTGGGGTGAAATCACACACAGCATTCACACATGTGCATCCAACCCATGGTTTATCACATAAAAGCAATACTTAATTTTACAATCACTGTAATGGAAAACAGAAAGACTGGCAGGGTGCCTGGAAGAAGGAAAAGGTAAAACATTTTTTAGGACAAAAAGAAAAGCTTTAAAGTCAGTTCATGTGCAACTATCATAATTAGAATTTTAATTACAATGTTTTACATGGAAGTAGTGAAAGCAAAATTCCTGGTAGGCTGACAGAACAAATAGCACATGCAATTTGAATAATGGCCTAAACCATTAATTGGTAAGTCACTGGGCATCTACCACCTAAATTCTATTAATAAGAATTAGGAAAACCAATGTGTGCAAAGTTAAATTGAAAAGCATGGAACATTTATTCATGCTTTTACCATACCAGGTCCTTTCTGTTGATAACTAGAGAAACAGCAGGAGTTACCATGCTCCTAGCAAGGTTTTCTTTATTATCACCTTGCTCATTCTGCAACGCCATTATTTCTTTATTCTATCCATTAATTTAGTATTTGCTTCTGTTTGGAAATTGCACACTGCAAGCCAGTCTTGGAACTGCCAAATTCACCAGATAATTTCTTCTTAATGTAGCAATGATAAGCAAAGATCAGAGTCATAAAGAAAACAGAATAGCAGATAATATAGTTGATAGATTTCAGATTGCAAGATGAATTTTTTTCAGCTGTGTGGTTTTTATCTAAACACTTTTCTGTTCATTTACAAAATTGCTTTTTTTTTTTTTCAAGAGGAGATAAAGACTGTCTGTATAGTGGCAGCAGCTTATTTTGATTTTTGCCTTGTTATAAATATCTATTTTCCATACATAAAATTATATGTTATCAGCAAAAAATGGAAGCTTTCCTTCTGCCATGACCAAAAAAAGTATTGAAAATTTTATTTTATAGAATCATAGAATATCTCGAATGGGAAGGGACCCATAAGGATCATTGAGTCCAGATCCCTGCTCCTTGAATTCTGACAGGCTTGGTGCCCTGACCACTTCCCTGGGAAGCCTGTACCAGTGACCAACCACCCCCTCACAGTGAAGAACCTTTTCCTAATGTCCAACCTGAACTTCCCCTGATGCAGCTTCATTCCATTTCCTCGTGTCCCATCACTGATCACCACAGAGAGATCAGCACCTCCTGCTCTGCTGCCCCCTTGAGGAAGTTGTAGACTGCGATGAGGTCACCCCTCAGCCTTCTCTTATCCAAGCTGAACAAGCCAAGCGACCTCAGCCACTCCTCCTAAATCTTGCCCTAGAGACCTTTCACCACCTTGGTCACCCTCCTCTGGATACATTCTAATAGTTTGCTGTCCTTCTTATATTGAGGCACCCAAAACTGCACACAGTACTCGAGGTGGGGCCACACCAGTGTAGTGCAGAGTAGGACAATCACCTCCCTCGACTGGCCAGCTACGCTCTGTTTGATGCACCCCAGGACACAGCTGGCCCTTTTTGCTGCCAGTGCACACTGTTGACTCATATTCAACTTGCCATCAACGCAAACCCCCAGATCTCTTTCTGCAGAGCTGCTCTCCAGCCTTTTGTCCCTCAATTCGTGTGTACAACTAGGATTACCCCATCCCAGATGCAGAATCTGGCACTTGCTCTCGTTAAATTTCATATGGTTGGTGATTGCCCAGCCTCTAGTCTATCCAGATCTCTCTGTAAGGCCTTTCTACCCTCAAGGGAGTCCACAGCTCCTCTTAGTTTGGTATCTTCGGCAAATTTACTTAATGTACATTCAATTCCTGCATCCGGATAATTCATAAAAACATTAAAGAGCACTGGCCCTAAAATTGAGCCCTGGACAACCCCACTGGTGACTGGCTGCAAGCCTGATATAACCCCACTTAATAAAACTCTTTGAGCCTGACCCGTCAGCCAATTGCTCACCCACTGTATTATGGACTTTTCTAGCTGTATGCTGAACATTTTGTCCAGAAGGATACTGTGAGAGACTTTATCAAAAGGTTTGCTAAAATCCCAAAACACCACATCTGCTGGCTTCCCTTGGTCAACTAGATGGATGACCTTATAAAAGGAAATTAAGTTGGTTAAGCAGGACTTTGCCTTTGTGAACCCATGCTGGCTATGACCAATGACTGCATTCTCTCTCAAGTGTTTCTGAGTAACTCCCAGAATAACCTTCTCCATAATTTTACCAGGCACTCAAGTGAGACTGACGGGCCTGTAATTACCAGGGTCTTCCTTCTTACCCTTCTTGAAAAATCGGGACATTTGCAAGCTTCCAGTCGACTGGGATCTCTCCAGACTTCCAAGACCATTGAAAAATAATGGACAGAGGTCCCACAATAACATCGGCCAGCTCTTTCAGTACCCCAGAATGAATCACGTCAGATCCCAGAGACTCATGCACCTCCAGCTGGAGCAGCAAGTCTCAAACAAGTTCAGAGTCAGCTGGGAGATTATCATTCCCCAGTCATGCTCTTCCAGCACAGGGCTCCAGAGGTCCCAGGGCCCATCATTGGTGTTAAAGACAGAGGCGAAAAAGGTATTAAACATCTCTGCGTTGCCTATGTCCCTATTTGTGAGGTGACTGACCTCATCAAGTAATGGATTAATGCTATCTCTGATCTTCCTTTTGCTGTTAAAATATTTTAAAAAGCCCTTTTTGTTGTTGTCGTGGTTTTACCCCAGCCGGCAGCTGAGCACCACGCAGCCGCTCGTTCACTCCCTCCCCATTGGGGTGGGGGAGAGAATTAGAAAAGTTAAAGTGAGAAAACTCGTGGGTTGAGATAAAGACAGTTTAATAGGTAAAGCAAAAGCCGCATGCACAAGCAAAGCAAAGCAAGGAATTCATTCACCACTTCCCATGGGCAGGCAGGTGTTCAGCCATCTCCAGGAAAGCAGGGCTCTGTTACGCATAACGGTTACTTGGGAAGACAAACGCCATCACTCCGAATGCCGCTGCCCCCCCCCCCCTTCCCCCAAGCTCCTTATAAACTGAGCATGACGTCATATAGTATGGAATATCCCTTTTGTCAGTTTGAGTCACCTGTCCTGTGTGTGTCTCCTCCCAACTTCTTGTGCACCCCGAGCCATCCCGCTGGCAGGGCGGTACAAGAAGCAGAAAAGGCCTTGGCCCCGCGTAAGCACTGCTCAACAATAGGTCCATAGAACAAAAACATCTCTATATTATCAATGCTGTCTCCAGCACAAATCCAAAACATATCCCCACACTAGCTACTATGAAGAAAATCAATCCTCTCAGCTGAAACCAGGACAGTTGTCCTTCACAGTGCTGGCCAGCTCGAACTCTGATTGAGCTTTCGCCGCACAAATTTTCTCACTACAGTGGTGAACAATGTCTCTGTAGTCCTCCCATGTTGCCTGTCCTTGCTTCCAATGTCCATACACTTTCCTTTTCTGCTTAAGTTCTACAAGAAGATCCCTCCACAGCTGAGATGGCCTTCTGCCCCACTTGCTGGACTTCCAACACTTTGGAATTGCCTGCTCCTGCACTCTTAAGACATGGGTCTTAAAAAGTGACCAGCATTCATGGACCCCAAGATCTTCAAAAGCAGATTCCCAGGAGACCTTAGTAACTAGGTCCTTCAGCAGCCCAAAGTCTGCTCTCCCCATATCCAGGGTCAAAGTTTTGCTGGCAGTTTTTCTTCCATGACCAATGATTTGAAATGCAACTGCTTTGTGGTCACTGTGACCAAGACAGCCACCAATCACCACTTCACCTGAGTCCCCCTCTGTTAGCAAACAACAAATCCTGGAGCGCACCTTTCCTAGTCAGCTCCCTTAGTACCTGCACCAAGAAGTTAACTTCAATGTGCTCCAGAAATTTCCTGGACCTGTTTTGTGCCCACTGTATGATATTCCCAGTTCATGTCTGGGAAGTTAAAATCACCCATAAAGATGAGGGCAGTTCATCTAGAGATATCCCTTAATTCCTTGTAGAATAATTCATTGGTGGTGTTGTCCTGGCTGCGTTTTACTTCCATTCCATTAACTGTCATCCCATATCTGTATTGTATTAACTATCAATGTAGGAAATAAAAGACTAAAATCTGCACATTCTTTAAATAGTAAGGGAATGAAACCATCATTTTGCTACTCTTTCTGTGGTTTTCTTAGTGCTCCCTTGGTTCTTACATGCTGTTCCTTAATGTGCGTTTTGCATCCACCCCTAATTACTGTCAAAAAAACCCATAAAAGGGCTCTGAGATCATCACCCAAATCAATATATTTCCAAGAAATGTTTTCATTTTCCTTCAGTAGTATGTAATGATATTGTCAAGCACGTGGTTTAGATGATTCACAAATTCCAGTCAATTCCAGTTGTTGTTAATAATTGTTTTTTCCAACCATCTTTCATTTATGCACATTAAAATGTTTTTCCCTCATTGGACTGCAAATTTCTGAGATGAATTTAAGATTACAGACAATAAGCTTCCTCTCCCTGCTTACTTCTTGCAAGTTACTTACAACTAGTCTGTAGACACCTACACAACTACAAGCCACAAGCTAAGATAGACTGTTACAGAGCAACTGGAGGTTTACAGATAATTTTATAGATAAAAAGAAAGAAAAAAGAAAAAAATGTTTCAGATTAGACAAGCATCCTTATTTCAGGCAAACATACGCTCCTACCTCCCAGAACTGATGTTTAGCATAGTAGTCTCCCTGTGCAATCCATTCTTCTGGAGTTGAAGTTTTAGCAAACATACTGTCGTCCAAGTCTAGAAGGTCAGGGGCAATCATTTTATATTAGAATGGATAAACCACAGAAACCACTTATCATGTACCAAAACTAAGCATTAACATCTCATAATGTTCCAAACTCTTTATGATTTGTGCTCACACCAGTAATAGTAACTATGAGTTAAACACATTTTATCGCTCTCAATCAGCACTGAAAAATCAACAAGTTGGGTTTGGTTTTGAAAGTCCTTTAAAAATCATGCTTGGATTTTTTTAGACAAAACTTTGAGTAAATCCACTGTCTTTAGAGAAACCAAATTCTTTAATTTGATAAATATCTTTTAGCTGGAATGGTTTTCCATGAACAGCCTTCATTACTGTGCAGGTGTGATGGATGTACTCCTCCTGTTCAAACTAACTGAACATTGGTCCGGGCAGATGCTCAGCAGGTAGACCTAACCAAAGTTAATCCTATTGTGTGAGGCTATCAGTGAGAACACAGCACCAAAACCAAAAAGCCGGTTTGGCTGGAGACTGGGCTGATAAGCAGCTGAAACTGTATAAATACAGCAGAAAATCTGACTACAAATCAACCACTTTACACTATAAGTATCTGCAGCCATCAGGGTCCCTTGAGCTCTCCATCTGTAGAGGCTGGCTGAGCGCCGGCGATCTCCCCTCGAGTAGGGACACCTCCCAGGGTTATCCCTTGAGGCTGAGAGATCCCTGACCTGACACCAGACATCGATGGGTTGGTAAGTGACATTTTTGCATGCATGTAACATTTAAGATACGTATAGTAAGCTTACAGGATAATCTTTGTATCCCATACTAACTTGAAGTGTACTAGAGTATTAACAGTCAATCTGTCTGTACTTATTAAATATTTTACATAGCTATATTTACTGGTTAGAACTCAATAAACTTATTACTAGTTCAGATCTAAGTGATCTCTGACTCTTCTCCTGCAACAGCAGGAAAACTTAAACTAATGAATGAGCAATGAAGTCATGTATTAACATATACAACTGACCTTTAGAGCCAAAAGAAAACAAGACCCACTGAAATCAGTGCAAATTTGCAAGGGTGCTTATCAATGCATACTGTCAGAGGGATCAAGGAATTTAACCTTCTTTATTATACAGCCTAAAAACAAGAAAGCATGAGTAGGCTGTCCTGTTTGACAGTCTTTTAAGAAAGTTTTAGGATAACTTTACCTTTCTTTTCATCTGCTTTGACAACCTGAACAAATTCTCTTTTGATGAAATACTTAAAAGCTGGAGCCCGTTTATCACTGTCTTCATCAAAGATCCAAAGATTGACTCTGGCTCTTGTAATGGCAGTATACAATTGCTTTAGTTCTCCGTTCAGCATCTGAAGCGGAACAAAAAAATTAAAAAAGCAACACAACAAAATAAAATAAATGCCAGATGAGCTAAATTGTTAGAAAGAAGCACACTTTGCAGTTATAAGACAACAGCAGATATACACAGAATGAATAACAAATAAGAAAGTATCTTTAAGTAAGCAAGTCTAAATACTAAATATGTGTTTTTTCAATTACATAAGCCATTGTCCAGCTAATTTGCACGCAACTACTGCTACAGCAAATCTAGCAGCTGCATGTCTGACAGACCATTTTCCTTCTAATAATTTGCACATAAAATTATTCATTTTTTACCATACAATCCTGAAAATATCTGACTCACTAGATTCTCGGAAGTTTCCTTAAATTTAAGGTAGTGACACCGATCTGAAAGCAGACTAAAGTAATAATAAATGTTGACAAGCTAATTTGCTATTTATTTCCTTTAACTACAGCTGTTCTGTAAGTATACCTGAAAGTCTATTACACACAGTTTTTGTTCTCTTATCAAATTACATTTGCAAAAAACCTCTTATCTTTCAAAGTCAAGATTATATTATACAAATGTGAACAACTACCAAAAAGATAAAGCAACCTCAATAAACATGGAACTACAGGATGAAAGGATTTCTTGAAGAAATTTCTCTACTTCTAAGATTTAAGAATTCAGTTTATCCTTCCCAATGTTACGAAAAACTCACCTTGTACATTTCTACATTAAAAGGAGTTCTTTTCTGCATACCAGTAGCATCGTCTAAAGGCATTTCGATCAGCAATTTGCTTCCTGTTTGCACATCCGAATCAGGAACATAAGAAGAAATTATCTTCCATTCTTTGCTAGCCTAAAATGTCAAGGGAATGAGGTTTACTTGTATGCAGCAATCACTACTGCCCACATATGTAAAAGATGAGGTCATATGTGGTGGTTGACCATTGCACTCCCACAACCAAAGAAGGCTCAGAGGAGATGAGTGAAGAAAAAAAAAATTATCTGAAGGAAGAATGTAAAGAATAACCACCAATTTCCATCAAGAAAGCTGAACTTCATCTCGCAAGTGGGATTGGAGAGTAACCTTTGTTTGAGATACATGTGTGTACCAGGCAGTCATCAAGCCAAATAAATAACTTTCCCTAAAATAGCTAGCAGAGAGCAATGTCCTCCTAAGCTGCCCAGACCAACATGGGGGAAAGTGAATATGTGGCTTAGCCCAACACAGTGCATGAAAACCGAGCAACAAACAAACCTGGAAGAGTACAACTGGCTTGAGCTGGCTTCAAGCTACGTATTACTTCCCAGGGACTGGGGATGCCCAGCATCATGATGGAGGAGCATATGGGGACCACTAATGGGAATCACATTTGTATTGTGATTCTGCTGTATATTGTCATTGTTGTATTATGCTTGTCTTGTGATTTCAGGATATTGCTATATCATTCTTCTAAATCCAAATCATATGCAACACTTAATATATGAAAAAAGTAAATTTGATATTAAACATGAAAACCTCCTTGGGTGAACTATAAATTTTCAGCTAAACTTGAAGATACACCCCTACAAGGGATGGCCCATCTATGGGGAAAAGGAGGAAATCAGGCTAACCTCACCATGGATGAGGCTCAAAGTTTAGTCCTAGGGACGAGCATTCTCCTACAAACCACAATACCGCAACAGGCAGACTCACTGTGGGGGTGTGCTGACTGCTGGGCCAGGCGGCTCCCTGCCAGCTTGAGGTAGGGTGAAAGGTAAATGGCAGTGGGATAAAGCTCACAAGTTGCAGTCTGTCATGCTAAGACGTGTTGGATAGATTTTAGCCTGTAGCTCAGGATGGGCAGCTGCCAAGTCTCCTCGACACTACAAGACTGAACATCTCGGTGAGTTGCAGACCAGCTGGCCAACAACTCACCAACCTCCTCATCACTGTAGCACCAAGGAGACTTGGTACAAGGAGGATCCAGACAAACAGAGGTGAGTGGTTGCTGTCCTTTGGCTGGCGCACTGACAAGGCAGTTCTCTGAAGAGGGATGAGATCATTCACTTTGGTAGGAAAAGACAGTAGATTAACAAGAGGGCAATTTGGGGCATCATCTTTAGCATGCGAGTCATCACCAGTGCTTGCGTAAACCATGATGTGGTGGAGCCCATGGACAAAAAAACCAGGGTTGGAGGTGGACCCACTGGTATCCCATACAGGCATATATTCTCGCCCTCACGGTGCCTGGGCAAGAGGGATGGTCATTCATGTGATGAATGTATTAAGCTCACTGTGCAACACCAGTAATCACTAGCGCTGGTCTGAGCCAGGGAGTGGAATGGCACCTGCCAAAACACCCCCTTGGAAGAAGGCTCAGAGATGAGCAAAAAACCATTCATGGGGAATATCTAAAAAAGCCTGGTCAGAGATTCTGACATAGGAACATGTGAGAAATGTTAATATGTGCACCGACATGCTTAAATATATGTTAAGTGTGGCGGCAGATTGGTGTTGTGCACTCTCATGCCATGTAACAAATGCCAGGTCCTGATCACACCTTTCTGCAGGTTCCAGAACCCCCACAAAACTAACACCCAGAAAATCATAAGTATATTTATGTTAATTTTTTCCCCTTTTTGGTGTTTAATGGAAACCTGATTACATAGTGCCAAGTTTCTGGCACTATGAAAAATACTCATAATAAGGCTGAAACAGAGCTTTAAGTAACCTGATACAGGTCAACTGCCTTCCTATGGGGAAAAATGCAGGAAACCTTTCTTGCAAAATGTATTTTGAAGTTAAGATTGCAATGAATCATCAATCAAAACATTCCTAAGCCTGTCATGGGTTACAAACTGACAACCAGCTAATGGTATCAGTTTGGTCAACAGTTTGCTAAGTTTCAGGGATTTGGGGTTTTTTTCCTTTTTGATTCTTCATTCAAATCTGCTTCTTGAAACAAGACATATTTCAAATCTCATTTTAAAAATCAATAAAAAGAAAACCCAACACATTACGAACAGCACACAGCCACATTGGCTGTGTTTACAACAGTTCATACATTCCCCTTTTCCAAACTAGAAAACCTCAGTGTGTCGCGCTGCTTCCTTGCCTGCTTGTTTAACTGCTCAAATCAACTTGATTACTCATGGCTCGCAGGAAAATGGAACAATTGTATGAAAACAGTTCTCCAGGCCTGACATACATTAGTCTAAATTAAAATGCTCTACACAACTCAACTCTGTTAAACTGACTCTGCTAAATTCTGATAAACAGTTCGTTGTTTTTCTGAGTACAACTTGCATCACAGAAAAACAAATCAACTTTTGAGAAATCTACCATGACAGCCAGTACTGTACTGTCCCCAAATCTCAGTAAGCCAAATACAAGGCCATTTACCTGAAGCTCCTTCCTTCTGTCCTCACCACATAATGTCCACTAACCTCTGTGAAGAGCCTCCAGTAAGCTGCCCTCAGTTTTCCTGTGGTTTTCATCTGCTGAAAACCACATGAGATACTGCTTTAAGGGCAAGAGGTAGAGGGTATCTGCAACAGAGATGTTCACATGGCATGTTTAATTGCAGAGCAGCTCAGTCGTGGGCATTCTCGAGTCTCTGCAGGCATATTCAGTAAGGATGCTGCCTATGGCCTGGCTGGGGCAGGCGGGGACAGGCTTGGTGATGCTCCAGCACAGCGAGGCTGCTGTGGCTGACAGCTCTTTGCAAGGAGCCTCGAGGATCGCACTTCCCGCCAGGTCCGGAGTTACAGGAAACCCTGGAGAGGCAGGGTCTGAGCTCCCCCCAGAACCACAAAGAGGGAAAAGGGAGTAAGAAATACAAAACACAACACCTCCAGGAAGGAAAGTCTTCTTTATCTGAGGCCATTCCATTGGCGATGGTCTCCACTATAGACTTCCCAGACAACTCCTGAGCTAGACCAGAATAAGGTTTCTGAGGCTAAGCTGTGGATGGCTACAGAGCATGCTCCTCCCCGCCCCAAACACATACACGCACTATTTTATTCTAAACATAATTGGTTTACAATTTTGTGGTGATGCAAAGCAGGTGGTCTAAGGTACTTTTCTGGGACCTGGAACTCCAGTATAAGGTAAAGAGTATGAGAGGGTGATGGAGTGTCCCTCCACCAACTGCTCTGACCTGAACAGGGAGCAGCCAGGAGGGACACGCTGTAAGGTAGCAGAGTAGCCTTGGTATGCAGCAGAAGCGTGTGTGTGTGTGCATGCACTGTTGTGTGAACCACAAGGCTCTCCCTTAAATTGCAACAGCCAACCTGAAGGAAAATGCAGCACTAAGGGAAGACAGTCTTAGTTCATAAACCTATGAGCCCTGTATTCTACTGTGATGAAACCACCCATCTTCAGAGGAAACATGGAATCCTTCTCCAGCTGGAAAGCCAATTAGACCACATGTAAAATCAAAACTTAAGAAAAAATGCAGAAAATGGATAAGAATTAAATACCTCTGAGTCTGTGAAAAAGTTGTAAAGGAGTACATCATCAAATTCCAAGCCCTTCGCTTCATAAACTGTCAGTACAAGTGCTAAACTAAGTTCCTCGGGTATCTTCTCTTTTGCAGTTTCATTTGCCACTAACACCACCTGTCATAAAATACATTAATAAAAAGAACATATTAGGAAGCAAAAAAACAACTTAACAGCTGCATAGAGAAAGCATACAAACATGTCACCATAATGCAAGAGACTTCTCAAAACCAGATAACATTTAACACAGACATTCTAGCACACTCCACAAAAAAGGTCACAAAGCTGCCACCAGAAGACAGACAAATGCGTAGTATTTGGGACAGGCAACACTTGATGCAAAAAAGAAAGGGCCAGATGTGTATTAAGAAGAAACAGAAACCAACACAGTAAAGGCTTCTAATTTTAAAAAGCATAATTTATCAGTGAGATACAAGGGCTTAAAAAAGAAAGTTGTGGGCAGTCCATATAAAATGATGATTTAGCAATATAGCTGGAAGAATCTGCAAAAAGCCAGATACCTAAGAAAAGCAAACCTGATGTGCTCCAAATTCAATGGGTTGTGTTTTCCTTTTGTTGCCCCTCAGCAGAATTGCTAGGTCACTAACACTGCAGGACTCCAAGACCGTAGGTTTTGGTCCATCAAAGAGACCACAGTCCTTAGGAAGCCGATCAAAAGATTCTGGGAAATAATGCTGAAGCAAATCAACCACTCCAGCTGCTAAACGGAGAATACCTGTAATAAGCAGAATACAAATTTTAAACTTCAGTCTGACTTGTACTCTCTCATAAACACACTTTTAATGGGAATGATTATTTATCAAGCTTTCCTTCAAACAAATACAGTCAAAACATGCAATAAGCATGAGTGTTCAAAAAATGACAATTTAAAAAGCATTCATTCTTGGTTTTCCAGTTGAGATGTCAAAATACAGAATCTGCATGTCAGAAAAAGCTGACCATCTGATCTTTTAAAAAAACAGGCTGCTTAACAATACTTTGAATTGGCCAGTAGAAAAATTCAATTATTAGTGACATCTGAAGAGCACAGGCTCAGATTATAAATAAATTTGTTACTCTACCTGAATGGGACCTGTAGTTCTGGTACAACTGATATATCCTTTTCGGTTTTCTAACACGTTGCTTCTTGTTCATGGAGTTCTTGCTGGCGTAATGAAACAGTGACCTCAAATCACTAAAACGAAAAGCAACTCCTTTCATTATGCTCTGGGCAGTGTCACCAGTTAGAAACATGGTATTAGGGTCATTGATGCATCTCATTAACAGTGCTAGCTCAGCTTGAGTGAAATCCTGTATCTCATCACCATAAAACTCATGGATGGACCACGGCAGCTCCCTGAGCTTTGAGAGTCTTTGAGATAAATTATACAGCAAATCTTCTTCATCAAAGTAACCTCTCTGCGAGCGTATCTGCTGATAAAGACAAAAGAGGTGATAGATTTCACTCCTGTCTTCTGTGAAGTTCGGTGATCTCTTTCGGCCTAGCTTTTTGTACTGCTCCTCAGTAAGTTTACCCCCAAAGCAACTCAGTGCCTCAAAAGAGCCTTTCAGAAATGATTTTATTTCTTTCCAAACCAGTGCTGGATTGTACAAGCTTTTACCTTTTATCATTTTTGGCCATATTTCATTTGCAAATACATCGTAAGTCACAAAAGTCCGAGGATCACTTTCCCTACAGTATGCATCTGCAGGTCCTTCATCATCACTATGTTCTGCTTCAACATTACCTTCTTCATCCTCATCTTGCCAATTTGGTACAACTAAGTCCTCCTGAGGACTCCAACCAACAATGATTCTTTTAAGGCTTCCATCTTCGTTTCTCGGAAAAAATGGGTCAGGCATAGATGCATCCAGTAACAGCAACAACTGCTTGGAGGTGACAAACAGCGGAAAATTTTCATCTTTAATGTCTTGTAGCTTGTGAACATTTGGCTCCAGAGGCTTGAAGTGACTGGTTACCTTGGAAGACTTGCTAAGTTCAATGAAATTCTTCTGAACTTCTTGGCACAAGACAGGATTTTTTGTCACGAAGATCTGGTGCAGGTGCTCCAGCCTGTTCGATACGTCTGCACTATGCCTTTGGCCATCTTCATGGTCATCACATGAATTCATTTCCACACCAGCTGTGCCCACAGGAACCTTTTCATCCTCACTGTCCTGGTCTTGGTCATCGCTCACCTGTTCCTCACTTGAATCATCGCTGTCCTGTTTCAGTTCACTCTCTTCCTTCTCTAACCTATCTCTTTCGACCTCACTACACTGTCTTTGCTGCCATGTTTGCCTCTCCAGCAGAGGACCGTTTGCCAAGGTGGATTTTTCCCAGTATGAATAGAATTTCTTCCAAAGCCTATACAAGCAGCAAGTCGTCTTCCCTGTCCCACTTCGCCCAATTAAAATGATTGGTTCCATGGGCTTTGGATTGAGATCAATTACTGCGTACTCCAACTCCCCAACTCGGAAAGGGTATTCAACAGAAGAATGTACATCATTGATAATGTTAAGTGCCATGTTAGTACTGAAGCTGTGAAACTTCATTATATTGTATTCCAATTCTGCTGCACTGGCTGGAGGGAAATACTCAGGTATGGTATGTTCTTTTGATTTTTCTGCCTCTGGGTCTTCAACATAACAACGCGGAACGCGCTTCTGTGTTGTCACATTGTGGTTCTGATGTCCTTCGTTTATGCCCTTGAGCTTTTTCCTCAAGATGCAGGATAAACCACGATTGTAGGAAATACATATATTCTGTAAGACACGGTTCAGCTTGCAGTGGTCGAGAACGATGGCCCAAATTCTGATTATTTCCGTGTAAACTCTACCTGATTTTTCTGGAAGACTTTTTGTCTGTTCTGTCTCCATGATCTTTTCCGCGCTCTCGCTGCAACGAGGAGAAAAGTCAATCGCAAGTTCCCACAGCATTCTTGCACCTTTGCCCAACTTGGCTTCATACAGCTGGATATCAGCTTTCAGGTGTTTCAGTGGCTTCTGAAGGCCCCTAGTCCATTCCCCATTGCCAAGCTGCTTAATTGTCATTATAGTTTTAGTTTTCAGATAATGAGGCACAGCTTTGCTGCCCAACGTCTTTAGCATTTCAGGAGTGCACTCTATTTCCCAGGTCATGTTATCAAACTCCTGCACATACGCCTCAATATCCAGAATCTTCCCCTTCTCTTCTTCTGGTTCTTCCTTCTCTCCATCAGGCAGGGCCACACTAAATTCCCCTGCTCCCTTCTTTTTCTCCCAATCATCCCCTTTTCCTTCAGGATAAGCTACGCTTCCACAAGGTTGCAAGGACTCACTTCTTCCCTCTTCCAAATTAGTCTGGGCTGAAGATGGCTTTTGTACTGGAGGATGATCCTTCCTCAGGGTGTCACCCAATGTCAATTGCTGAATTAAAGCTGTGATTGCCTGCACTAGACTTTCCTGCAGTGTTAAGGGGTTATTTATTCTTTCTGTTTCCTGCTTTGGCAACTGATCTTTTTTTGTCTTTACAGAACACGGGGTTTTTAAATCATTATGCACTGCCTTGCCAGATGGTGCCTTTAACGAGGACCCAGATGAAGAATGCCCTGTGCTCTTTGGCTGTGAAATCTCAGAGGCTGGAACGGGTTTAGATGTTTTAACTGACTGCCCTGCTATATCCTGCCGGTACTTCTTTTTCTCCAGTGCAGCAGTATTCCAGGCAAGTAGCAGTGGGTCATTTTTTTTAATTCTATGCCTCACATCTCTTCCTAATTTGTTTTTTATATTAAAGTTAACATCAAATTTTGCCAAGGACTCCGTGATTCTCTTAGCCTGTTTTGAAAATCCTCTCTGAAAAACAACATGCATCACTGTATTTCCATTCTCATCTTGTATGTTTGGATTAAGATATGGGAATTCAGAAGGTCTCGAAGCAAAGAGATCAAGTAGATAGTTCAGGATGTTTAAACCAGTGCCATCTGAAAGCAAGAGAACAAATAAAAATAAAAAATCACTTGCTTTACAAGGCTGTTTTGTAGGCCAACAATTTTTAATACATTTTTTTCTGCAGCTATTAAATGAAAATCAATTTGCTTTCAGGAGAAATAAAAAAATCATCTACGTTTCATGTTTGTAAAACATGCTTATTTGAAATGGCTTGAAACTGAGCTTTTCTAATACTCAGGGAAAACAATACAATGGCAGCAAAGCTTTAGAAATCCCTAGTGCTGCAATTGTTCCTGTAGCATCGGTCGATTTCATTCTTTTTTTAAACCTCCGGGTGCAGACAAATTCGTTTATCTTCCAACATCAGCCCTGACTGCTACCCAAGGTAGACTGGTGACTGGTCATCTAGACAAGCAGCAGCTCTGTGTACTGCTCTGGGGTCATTTGGTTCACTTTAATATGCCACCCAGAAGTGATCTGCTGCAGATAACTTTGGTGTACTATAATAACCTGTGGCAAATCCCAATCATTTCCTGATATCTGAGGTGTCTAGAGCAATTTCCTACAAAATAACATTAGTCCAATACCTCCCTGCAGGGGGTGGGGTAGGTGGGAGAAAGAAGAGATATTCTACAGCTTTCTGGATTTAATACAGAAATGTTTCACATATATTATCTTTCCTAACTGTAAAATAGTGAAACATCGAAATCACTGTAAAGAAATTCCAACTCAAAAACTTTACACAGTGAAAAATACTTAAGAGAAGATACTGCCATTGGACTTCTTAATCTTCTGATTTAAAATTTACAACTGGCAGTATCTGTGGTTTTAATCTCTCTAAAGCTATTAAATTAAATGTTTGTGCTTTAAAAATGAATAAATTCAGTATTTTTTATTATTTGAATCCTTCAACTCAAAAATGCATTTTTTCTTAATTTAAAATCAAACCTGACTTAGGGGCTTAATTTGATAGTTTATCTTAATTTCTTATATTTTTATGTAAGCCCTACAGTCTTCTCACTCACTCCTCTGAACAAAACTTTGCTTGATTTACAGCTGAAAAAAACCTGGGAAACAGATTTCAGATATCACTGTAGGATTTCCTTCAAAGTCTGCTGCCATTGCTCTGCCTTTACCTTTGTTTCTTCCTAGATCCTTCCCACCTATTACACATTTTACAGGGTTTCAAAGAGGAGCCTTCCTTTCTAAATCAGCTTGGTTAAACAAGAATATTTTCACAAAACAGTAACCGATGGAGACACGACAACTGTTTGATTCCCCTGGTCACCTGAGCTGCATTTAACTCTCCTCACAGTCCCAGCCACCGCAACCAGAAAGCGGAACGCATCAGTTTAACAAAGACTGGCACGTATCCTCTGCCCTGCAAACTTTGGGGGCTGAGACACAGTTGAACATCCTGATCTGCTGCTATCACATCAGTAAGCAGCAGCAGAAGGGGCAGTGGGCTGAACAGGTAAGAAATGGGGATGTTTTCAACAGTTACTGTGAAAACAGACGGTGCACAACTGCTAAGAGCCCTCTGTGTCCCCCAGGCCCGGGCACACAAAAGCCTTACCTCTATTATTTAAACAGATGGAAACTGCAGCATGCAAAGGAGTATCGCCTTGTGCAATGGAGACATTTCGAGGATCTGCACCTTTTGTCAGCAGCAAATATACCAGTTCAAAATAATTCTTTTTGAGGCATATTTGCAGTGGTATTTCAGAGCTGGTTCCAATCCCATCTGGCAGAGCTGGTGTGAAGAACATGGAGATATCAGGGGTTAAATCTGATAAGTCATATTTGCAAACTACAGAAAGTTCTAAACAGATGAAGGTACATGCTGACTGCAGAGTAGGTGGCTTTTTTGTGTGTGTGTGTCAGCTTTTTACATGTATCTGTTAAAGAGTTATTGACTAAGAAAAGCTTCAGAATCTCCTCTGATCTCCCATTAAGATGAGCAACTAGTCCTCCTGTCATGATAGGACAGAAAGGCCAGAACATATCTTCAAGTCAGTCACTAACCGAAACAAGAAGCCTCCTTGCACCTCTGGCACTCACAAGGCCGCAGCAGGACTGTGTGTCCGTAATTTATAGCTAATATCAAGTTACAAGACGAAATAAAAAATGCCAGAGTAATCCTAGGAATAAGCCTCACGCAAAACCAGAAAAAGTATGATGTCCACACTAGCTAAAAAGAGACAGACATCTGGTCATGCCTTTGAACTCACTGAAGCATAACAACAGACTGAACCCAAAGACTGTGGCTTACAGTTTCTATCTGTCAGGATAATATTGTGGCTGAAGACAGAGAAATTAAACCCAAAGAAACCACCAGCAAAGGAGGAACAATAATCTTTGGCCTTTTACCAATCCTGACAGCCCAATTTCATTTGAAACATGTCTTCCATCCCATGTAGCCTTATGAGCTTCCCCATGTTGCATGCAGCAGCTGCAGCCAATGGACTGCACTCCGACAAGCTGCTGTGCTTACACAGAGCCACAAAAAACATGCACCGTTATTTCTGAAACTATGTTGCTCCAAACATGCCAAATAAAATATCAGATCTATTATAACACAGTAACATTGCAGTTTTTCACCTCCTCGTTCAATCAAGCATCTTATGAGGTGCACTTGCTTATCCGATCTGTCACACTGTTGGATAATGTTGCCAATGTCAACATCTGAAAGACTGCAGTTTTTGAAGAGTCCTCCACTTGACGGCTCTTCCCCACTGGCTTTCCCTGTTAGCAGCAGCAAAACTTTATGCCACATTTGCTTCTCCAGCAACTGTTTTATGAAGCTGTTAGCACAGGCATGGGAGATGTTGCAAACCAGCCCTTCAGGGATTTCTGCAAGACAGTCAAGACAACATAACTCAAACCACATAATAAAATCAATCTCACTGTAAATTCATTTCAGAATAATGAACTCATTACATTGAAAGTACACTTGCATCTTTTTGTCCTGATGCTGACAGCCAAAAAGTTTGAACATTTTGATTCATCATACTGAAATTTTGTGACCATTCCGGTGGTTCTAAGTGCAAAACACAACAGTAAAAATAAGTAAAAGCACATTGTTCCAGTAGTATCAGTTGCTGAAAGAGGGAAGGGAAGGAAGGGTAAGAGCAAAAACCGCATGTTAGCATAAAATGAGTTTTTCACAGCAATTAAGTTTTGTGAAGGGAAGAAATGGGAACTTGCTGTACCTTTCACAGAAGACAGCAGTTTCAGAAATCGCTTAACTGCATCTTCCTTCAATACATTTTTATTATGTGCTCCTCTTTCAAACTTGTAGAACTGGACAAACTGTTCAATACCATCCAGGAGAGAATCTCTATCAACTATGGCTCTGCTTTCATTCCTCCCTGCAAAACATTAACAGAAATTGAAAATCCAGTTCCTTGCTGGCATGTTTTCAGGGCAGGACTGTAATACGTTACATCTCAGGGCTCTGAGAAATGTGTAGTGGTAGGTTAAAATCAGATGGCCGAAACTCTTATTGCCAAAGCCAGCCCTATGATGGACTTCATATCCAAAGGATATTTGATACATTCATTGAATACACTCTTTACCATAATACACTAGGTTGACAATTGTAATAATTCACAAGTTGATCTGCATGCAGGCTGGACATTGCTGCCTCACAGTGATATCATTGTTCAGAATTTTCAGAGTTATGTTTACAGCATAGTTTTAATCAGGTGTCCTGAGCTTGTCTGATTCCTCAATGATTAAGAAATTCAGCCATAAAATAAGTTGTCCTCTTAAAAGAAAAACAAAACAAAACAAAACAAACCCCACCACACCAAAATCATACCTACAAGTTTAAGAGATACAGTAAAGAAAGATAACTGTGGGAACCCGCTTGCCAGGAGCCGTAAGATGGAAGTGCAATGAAACCCAGTGCTTTCCAGCAAACTTATGTGGAATACACCCATTAAACTGTGGATGTAGCCTAAAACCTTTGCTTTTTGCCTTACCTTCAGGCAAGGACAAAACATTCATCATTGACTAACAGGAGATTGGGGTGACAACTCATGGAGAAAGTTACATAAACCCCACCCACTATTACCAATTACAAAGAAAACAATTTTGTATCATCTAAAGGATATAGTTTTAAAACAGGAAAAGCACACAGTCCATGTAGTACCTGTCTGTTTCTCAGAGGAAGTGTGTTTCTCAATGTGATTGCTGACTGCTTTTACAGCATCGAAGTTTTTGTTCTTTTTCAAGATATCTATGACATATCTTGACCGTGCATCTGGAACAGTGGGGTCAACTCCAAAATTCAGGAGCATGATCACATCATCTGTTTGGCCTAAAACATTACATGAATAAAAACATTAGAGGAAGAATAATTCTCATTGTTCAGGGGTTTTGTTGTGTTTTCCTTTGTATTTTTAATTTCCTGGCACAATTTCTAGTATAATTTTAATAATAATTTAAAAAAAAAATCTAAATTTTTCCAGTGTCATAAAAATTAGGTATTGTTAGGTATTCTTCCCCGAAAGAAACCCCTTCAAAAAATTAAAACTTTAGCTTCATTATTATTAATTAGGAAATGGGAGCATGGAAACACAAAGTGACTGGGTGCCTCATGAGCACCTCACCGGCCAGAGGCAGCATGTGGAATTCACCTCCTCCCTTATGCCCCAACCCTGTTCTCCAGGCTCTAGGAAAACTGCTCTGTACATAAGGAAAAAACAAAACAAGGGATTTTGCTACTGTTTGGAAGGTGACTCAGTAAATGAGAATATTTCACATATTCAGGCATGAATATACACAGCTAGGCATTGATTTTCTTTCCTATGTAACATAAACCACATGATTTTCTTGGTAATAAGCCTTATAACAAAGATGTCTAATTTGACTAACAGTAGGGTCCACTGCTTTCAACAGAAACTACTATCCTCTATAGCATTTCACAACAAGTATTACCGATCACACATAAACACAATAACTACAATGGTGATTTAAAGCCTTGACACAGCATCTAATATTCTGGAAGATGACATGCTCACTTCTTATTACGTCACACTGCACTACCAGGGGAAACTTTACAGCCCTGCAAGCAGCTGCCTGTATTCCTCTTGCCTCAAAGAGGTACATTTGCTGTAAGCCATGCCCTCAGAACAGCTGGGAGAGCGCAGGGGCACCAAACCACCAAGTCATGCAGGAGAAGACTGAGCAATGGTGAGCAAATAAGTGTTAGACCACCACGTGTCCCCTAGGCACACCACTGCAACACATAGCCTCTGTTACTGCACGTGCTAAAGGCAAAACCCTAGATGAGGAAAAAATGACGCGTGCTAACACAAATGTCTTGCTTTGTTTGTCTAAGCCTTACCATCCGTGCTATTTTAGTGATTATCATTTGTTAACAGATGGGTGCAAGGGTTCATTTTCATATATATATTTGTATATATTTATAAATATACTCTCTATATAATATATACTATAAAGAAATAAACTTTAATAAGTAAATATATTAAAATACATATAGTATATATGATATATACTATATAAATAAATGTTAATAAATACATATAAAATTATATACTCTGTATAATATATATGCTATGCAAATAAAATTATAAATAAATAAACTTTAATAAATAAATACAGTCTCTTCTGGAAACGCAAGAGTCATTTAGCAACAGACGGAACTGCTGCAAAAGACATGTTACACCTTTCCAGAAAATGAAATTATTTAGATATAGGTTGTGCGCATTTCATTCATACTATTAACCAGAATCACCAGAATGTCATCGCATTTAATGACCTAAAAGTCTGGTGTTATCTCGGCATTGATGCTTATTTCCTGTTGCCACCTAGTGGGCAGAGTAAGAAATACAAGAAAAAAAGCCAGGCTAAGTTAAGATAAAAGAAATCCCACAGAAAACGTGAAGGAAAGCATATAATTTTCCTCCTCTGACAAGGTACACTGCTACTTAGGTTTTAAGTTTTCACTTATTTAAAAGAACAGAATAGGTCTCCAGGTGGTCTAACGTGATTTTAAGGACACATCAAACTTTAAAAGGTAACTTCTATGATTCTAAAAACTGCAGCATACTTGTGGGAAAGTCATAGCCAAACAAACCAAAAAGCAAAGAAAATGCTCACAAATGAGAGATATAATTTTAAAAGGGAATTGCTGAAATGTTTAAGTATTAGTTGCTGTTACAAAGTTGACATTCAGATAAGAGAACTTCCTCATTTTTTTCCTTAGTGTGAAATAGTAAACACCAGGGTCTGAAATTCTCTTCCATTATGCATTTTTCCATACGAAAACAAAACAACACACACCCCCTCCACTCCCCCCCTCCAAAAAAAAAAAAAAAAAAAAAAAAAAAGAAAGAATTGTATTTACTGCGTTTCTGGAAATATTCACTGGAAGATGCCACAATATGCAGGAGGGTGGATCCATCTCTGTCTTGCTGGTTGATCCTATCCTTCAAGTCTGGCCTCTGAGTCAGTAACCACCTGAAGAGATGGTTCTTCCCTGAAATGATCAAAAAACCCCCACTTGTTATAACTGGTAAACAGAGCTACAGCAGAAACAGATCCTGGGTTTTTTCCCCCTATGGAGAGGCAAGATGCATCTGTATGAAACCTTTTCTCGAACACAGGGCATAGGAGAGGGAAGAAATAGGTAAACTAAATCATGGTAAAAGCCAGGTGCATTGTGAGAGATATGATGATACGTTCTCACTGTCTCTCAGCATCATGTTGACTCACAACTCTTTAGCACTTATAGAAACTGTTCCTCCATGCTGAGGTCGCAGGAAGAAATACTGTATTTTCATCAAAGCTGATCTACTCAGGTTGTGAAAGACCCACATCAATCACACTTTCACTTCAAACCACGGAAGAGAACAACCATATTAGGCTTTTACCACTATCAGGCGCAGATTATCAAGGAGACTGTTCATAACAATTTTTAAATAGTGCCTTACTGGCACATGCAAGGTTATACCTAGATGATCTGATCTCATTAGCGTTAAAAAAAAAAAAATAAAAATTAAAAAGCTCTAGCTGTCAGTTGTCTGATGAAGGCCACCATTGTTTTATTTTAGCTGCAGATGTCACTCACTTGCTTTGATACACAATCTCATAACAGCATGAAGCGGATACACTCCAATGGTTTCAACTTTCGCCCCAATGGAAATTAGCCACTTGACTAACTCTGCCACTTCTTGCATCTTCTCACCATGCCCATATAATTCAGAAGTCTGATAACAGAGAGAACAATTACAACACATTATTTTACGTACCCAAAAGGCATTTCTTTTTTAATCCTATTTCCACGTTTTATATGACAAGACTCAGCAGAACAATAACAATCAAGCTATATCCACTGTAAAATGAAACATTTATTATGTATGTAACAATTCCAGCAGAAGCTCAAAACGAATACTTTTCTCCAAGATGTTCATGAATCCTGTCCTGCTCTGAAAAGCAGTGAGTCTGGTCTAGTTTATAACACATATTTCTATATTTCTTCTCTGTAATCAACTGTAACTTTCTGCCTTACATTTGCCTATATAAATGTTACTGTATATCAGTGCAAATATTGCTGTAACCAGACATTGTGTCTTTTAAGCTTGGATGAGGCAGCTTATGCAGGAAGTTACCCCAAAGCAAAAAAAGGCTGGAGAAATACTTGAAATTGAGAAAAGGGACTTAGAGACTGGGAGAAGGAGGTTTAGGGAACTCAAGTAACCAGTCCTTTTACAGCTCAGGAATGCCATGGATGGAGTGCAGAGCAAAGCCCAACTCTTATCCAGCTCAGGAAGCATCTGATGTTATTAAGACAACCATGATAATATGGCTGCTCATGCAAAGAAAAGGTGTTAAGCCTCAGGAGACAGATTTTTGGCCAGATAAATCCCTAGAAGGTGATCTGATAGAAGTACAGAATTTACAGGGAAGTTTACAGACCAAGATTGAAAGCACAAAGCCTGAGCAGAAGGCAGCTGAATTCAAAAGAGATGTTCCAGCAAGGACTTAATGAACACGAAGCACAGTCTATGAGGGGTACAGCAATATGGGGAACTCTGGAGGTGGGCAGAGGAAGCTCAGATGGAAATCGAGACAATATGCCAGAAGGATCAGGACATGAGGGGGTGCTCGGAAACGGTGTTCAGACATGATTTCTCCATTTGTGCCAGTCATCTTTTTAAATAGCAGTTTTCACACATGCTTCCAACATCCACAAATAAATCTTTTTTTCTAACACCTCATGCCAAATTTTGACTGGCAAGAATTACTGTTTGTGCACAGTTACAAAATCAAAATACAACAAACTACAGGGAGTATGTAGTGGCAGCAGGGGAAGTTTGAGTTGTCAGAAAGCCACGTTTTCCAATTTTTGCAAAAGAGAAGCAGTGCTTAGGGAACTTTCATCTTGATTCTTTCAGTCTTCCACATGTAAGACAAAGCTGCTAGAATTGTTAAGACTGGTGGGGCCAATTCAGCAACGAAGGACACACTGTTTTGCAAAGGCAACCCACTTTTATCCTCCTCTCTCAATGAGGCATTTTGATTTTTGTTGCCTAAGAAGGAAGATTTTTTTTTTGCTTAGACAACCTATGTGTGTCCTCTACTCCAATGCTATGCTTTACTGTCAGTGTGAGGAGCACGTTCACCCCTTGCAGGGCTGCTTTGCTGCTGTGCCCCAGGCCCGGGTGCTGCTAAGAGCTGCAAACCATGACAGCGGGCATCTTTGCTTGGGAGCTGCTTTGATCCAAGGCTCTCATGCCCCATCCCCATAGCTGTGCTGTGCTGCTTTACCACCACAGACATGTCACTGCCTGGCCACAGGCCTGGTTGATCCACGGCTGAACCCTGACCCACCCTCCCTTCCCACAAAAAAAAATGAGCGAACACACAAGGGATGATGAAAGGTAGCATAGAATCCCATATGGGCTACTCCGCTGGCACTAACACAGCATACCTGCCTAATGACAGCTAACCAAGGCATGCTTGTGTGTACTCATATGCTAATACTTCCGCTATCACTATAAACAAGCCTATGAATAGATGTAGATTTATTTCCTTTGCCGCCTTCTTTTTCAGAATTACTCCCGCTCACTCTGTCAGGCACCTAACTGAAATACATTTATGGGAAAATCCCCAATTTGAAATTATTATGACAAAAGTACCACAAGCACTGTAACAGCCAAATAGCAAATTCTGGCACATTCCATCAACATGCCCTAAACCGTTAATTTGCCAGCCATAATTTCATAGAGAAATTATGAAAATTAGGATTTTTAATTTTCAAATTAAAAAGAGACAAAATAGATTATTTAATATAAACATACAAAGTCCATATATTATTTTCCGTTTTATTGTGAGGCACTAGAACAGGTTGCCTAGAGAGGTTGTGGATGCCCCACCACTGGAAGTGTTTGAGGCCAGGTTGGATGGGGCTTTGGGCAACCTGGTCTAGTGGAGGGTGTCCCTGCCCATGGTAGGGGCGGTTGGAACTACATAATCTTTGAGGTCCCTTCCAACCCAAACCATTCTATGATTCTATGATTTTTCTTTCACTTGTTTTAGCCTTGCACACAAGATGGAAAATGTCTCACTAAAGTGAGCAGGAAGAAAAGAAATAGACACAAGAAAATATACAGGATGCTACTTTACCTCAAAGAGATTCTTCAGTGATAACTGGTTGACTCTGAGATTAGCAGGCAATGCTTTCTTCTCAGACAACAACAACAGACAAGACTGGAAAAAAAAAAAAGCCAAAACATTAGTGATCTTATAAGCATACTTAAAAACTTTTTTTGCTGCCTCATCAGATCTTGTAGGAAAACAAACAAGGGCTAGCAACATTTCAGTTCTTTTTTTAAGATTGTAACAGATTACTGAATCTCTCTTTCCATTTTTCAGATGAATTATTGTAATATACAGTGGACTGTGGAAAGCTATGACCGATGAAAGTTTCTTCAGAAATAAAAACCAGGTCAGGCCCTAAAAGTCTCTCCAATACACCTTGAAAGTGACCCTTTGCTTTAGGAATGGACCTCATAGGGATGAGACTCCTCAGCTGCACCAACATCCTGAGCAGAAAGCAAGAAATCCATACTGTATCTTTTTCCATTTTCTCAGTTTCCCTAAAAAGTTTACCTTCCTCCTTGAAAACCCACCTAGTTTCACCAGAGGACAAGGGAAGAACTACGGATGTCATCTACTTGGACTTCCGTAAGGACTTTGATACAATTCCACACAGATTCTTGGCTCTAAATTGGAGAGAGATGGGTTTGATGGATGGACTGTTGGAAGGGTAAGGAATTGGCTGGATGGCTGCATCCAAAGAGTTATAGTCAATGGCACAGTGTCCAAGTGGAAACCAGTAATGAATGGTGTCCCTCAAGGGTCCATACTGGGACCAATACTATTTAATATCTTCATCAGTGACAGAGACAGTGGGTTTGTGTGGTGCGCTCAATCATGCAGCAAGCTGTGTGGTGTGGTCGACACGCTGGAGGGAAGGGATGCCATCCAGAGGCACCTTGAGGACCGGGCTTGAGGACCGGGCCCATGAGAACCTCATGAAGTTCAACAAGGCCAAGTGCAAGGTCCTTGGCCAATCCAGGGCAATCGCCAGTATCAATACTGACTGGGGGATGAACGAGTTGAGAGCAGCCTTGTGGAGAAGGACCTGGTGATACTGGTGGATGAAAAATTGGATACAAGCTGGCAATGTGCACTTCTGGCCCAGAAAGCCAACCGCATCCTGGGCTGCATCCAAGACAGCATGGCCAGCAGGTCAAGGGAGGTGATTCTGACCTTCTACTCTGCTCTCGTGAGACCCCACCTGGAGTACTGCATCCAGCTCTGGGGGCCTCAGTACAAAAGTGACATTGAGCTGTTGGAGAGAGTCCAGAGGAGGGCCATGAAGATGACTGGAGGGCTGGAGCACCTCTCCTATGAAGACAGGCTGAGAGAGTTGAGGTTGTTCAGCTTGGAGAAGGTCTCTCCTCTCCAGGGAGGCCTTATTGCAGCCTTTCAATATATAAAGGGGGTTTATAAGAAAGACTTTTTAACAAGGTCTGTAGTGACAGGAAAAGAGGCAAAGGTTTTAACCTGAAAGAGGGTAGGTTTAAACTGGATATAAGGAAGAAATTTTTTTACGACACAGGTGGTGATACACTGGAACAGGTTGCCCAGAGAAGATATGGATGTACCATCATTGGAAGTGTTCAAGGCCAGGTTGGATGGGGCTTTAAGCAACCGATCTAGTGAAAAATGTCCCTGCCTGCAGTAGGACAGAGGGGTGAATGGGGAACGTGGGGCTGTGGAGGGAGGCATTGCTCCCTCCTCCTTATGCTTCTCCCCTGCTCCAGCATGGGTCCTCCAAGGGCTGTGGTTCCTGTCAGGAGCCTGGTCCTGCATGGTCTCTCCACAGGCTGCAAGGCAACCCCTGGAGTACCTTCTCCCCCTCCCTGCTCTCCTTCTCCAACTGTGGTGCTCGCAGGGCTGTTTCTCTCACTTTTCCTCCCACCCCACCTCACTCTGCCAGGCAGACTCTTGCCTTTTCTTAAATGTGCTTTCCCCAAAGGGCTACCATCCTGGCTGAGGGGCTCACCTCTGACCTGTGGTGGGGCCACTGGAGCGGGCTGGAACTGGCCTCTCCTCACAGAGGCCCCTGCAGCCCCCACGGCCAGCACCTCATCACCAACACCCAATACAGGTATAATCATGATGATGATCAATTTTTTTTTTTTTTTTAATACAGTCAGTATAAAACAGAGGATTAAAATAATTTCAGGTGATTCACCTTCTGATTTTTCTAAATGATCTAGTTTTGTTTAACAACCATGTACTTCCATTCTGAGGTGCTCCTTTGTGTGTCTTTCACAGACAACTTCAAAAATCCAACTTGTCATACAGAAGGAAAAGTAAAAGGGCCCACAAATAAGCATGTATTTTTTCCCTCTGATTTCTTTCAAGAATAATAACTCTAGATGGCACTGTAATTAGAGACAACAGCAACAGACAAGCAGGATTTCAAGTTCATTGTATACCTTCGAGAAATTAATTTCAGAAATTATTTATTATTCTTTTTTATTATTTATTATTACTATTTTTCAAGTCTTAAAAGACAAGACATTTGAACCAGGGAACAATAAATACCCGTTGCTTTGGATTTTAAAGGTAGCGCAAGCTTACCCTGAAGCGGTAAGACCTGAGCGCCTACCGCGCAGCAGTTGGTAATGCAGCGACAGACTTACCCGCCACTTCCCTTTCTGGGCCAACCTTTCTATCACTGCTTGCCAAGTCAGTGCATCAAACCTTGCACTGAAAATATAATCGTATGCAGGTGGAAAAGTTGGTGGGAAGACTTGTTCATCTGCAAGAATAAGCAATTGAGGAAACTATTTAGTATACACAGCACTTTTAAAGTTGGGGTGTCCAACTAAATTACTTCATTGCACAGTGACAATTTTAGTACTGATTAATACCCAAGAGAATGCCAAACTGGGAGTTAAATATCCCTGGCTACCCAACTGATAGGGCACCTTGTTATCAGCAGCCAGTTGTCATTAAACAGGGGGAGAAAAAATTAATCCCTTCCCTCAAGGGATTAATCCCAACACCTCTCTAAGCTCCAAGACATTGTGAACCTCGTGGTGGTTCTTCCACTTGTGGGTGAGCCCAGCTACAGATGCTGCTAAAACTAATCAAAGTCCTTAATACAGGGCTACAGTTTCAAGTAAACGCAGCAAGGGCACAACCCAAAATCTCCTGGCATGCCTTCAGGCCCCGTCAGACAAAGCCTGTGAACTGGACAAAAAAGCAAGCAGAGGAGGAGAGACTGAGGAGAGGGCAGGGCAACACAGAGCGGACACTGCTCAAAAAACACAACCCTCACAATAACACAGAAAGGCCAAATTCCCTCTTTTCATTGCTGCCCATTAATAGCTGAGGGAAAGTCTCCCATGCTTGAACACTGTAAACTCAAGTTTAAGCTGAGTATCTTCTAATTATTTTCAAATCTACCTAGCTAAAAGAAAAGCCAAGTGGTTTGGGCAAAAACCTCTAAAGCCTTAGGGGTCTGGAGCACCAAATCTTCAACCCTGTCTTCCTGACTCTGAATTTTGACCTTTTCTAACTATTCCACAATTGACGTGTTCTTGTGAGACAACACATTCCGCTGCACAGTGTTTTGGGATTGTTGGCACCTGCTGTAAACTGGACCAAGCTCACCACATCCTTTTGATTAGGCCACTCAACATATTCATAATCCTGAAACAGACCTGTGCCACTAAGGACCAAATGAATGAGCTCACAAAGGATGCCCTACCAAGGACTTTCGTTATCATCATCACTGAAAGGATCTTAGAAAAGTTAAACTCTTAATTTGAGTTTACCATTGACACTTATGAAGATTCCAGCTACAAAATCAGCAACTTGAGTTCGATCTGCAGAAGCATTCAGGAGAATCAAACCTTTATGAAACATAGAAATTGCCTCATAAGAGTCTGATAACATGATCAATGAGTGGCCAGCTCTATAATAAGCCTGAAAAAAGAAGGAAAACAAAAAAGACCATGTTGGGAAAATATTCAGAGATCTTTACTACAAAACATTATCATTTTTTCCCCCTAAATTCTTTAATTATGCTGTAAAAATGACATGTAGTACTGTTTTTACAGCTTCTTACACATAGATTTAAAAAAAAAAAAAAAGTGCAATGAACATCCCTTGAAATTCACTATATGCTGATATCATCACAGATACTATGAAAGCATGATAAATCCTGGAACACAAACTTTGGAAAATAACTACAGGATGAAAGACATACTCTTAGCAACTAGATTTTAACCTCCTCTGGAAAGGATTTTTTTTAATGTCCCCATGTCACTGCATTTTACAGTATTTACCATAATGCATATATTCTTCAGCCAGTGGCACCTGAACACATTTATATTCACCACTGAACTATGTTGAAGTGGCTTAGAGTCACAGCGGAGTCAATTTTTTCAAATCAGATAACCAGCATGCTGCAATACAGCACAAGTTAAATTGATATTTGCATGCAATTTTACTGTATCTAAATCAAAAACCTTCTACTAAAGTCTCTGCGAGTTTGTAGTGGTTGGTCCAGAAGACTATTTATTGTACATAAAAGCCAATCCAAGTGTGTGCCTCCGTATCATAAATACTGTACAAGCATTACTAATTCTTAACAGATGAGAATTTGAGTCAATGTGTACTTAATTAATGTGTACTTAATCACAAGTGTATGTGTGGTTTATTGTTCTGTTCACTGGAAATACAATATGACCTTGATCATCACATACTGTTCCCAGAAACCGTAGGCTTATTTACATGTTAAGACTATTAGGTCACAGTGCCCAAGGGAGCCTTCAAAGCTAAGTCCCCATCCCAGACCTGATCGCTATCAGTGACTGATGAATCTTTAATGTGAGCCAGGCTCTGTAAGACCGCAAGTGAACGCAGAGCCGGTGAGCCAGCTTTCAGGCTGAGAGAGTTGGGGTTTTTCAGCCTGGAGAAGAGAAGGCTCCAGGGAGACCTTATAGCAGCCTTACAGTACCTGAAGGGGCCTACAGGAAAGATGGAGAGGGATTGTTTATCAGGGAGTGTAGTGACAGGACAAGGGGTAAAGGGTTTAAGCTAGAGGAGGGTAGATTTAAATTAGATATAAGGAAGAAATTCTTCACTACAAGGGTGGTGAGGCACTGGAACAGGTTGCCCAGAGAGGTTGTGGATGCCCCACCCCTGGAAGTGTTCAAGGCCAGGTTAGATGGGGCTTTGGGCAACCTGGTCTAGTGGAAGGTGTCCCTGCCCATGGCAGGGGGGTTGGAACTAGATGATCTTTGAGGTCCCTTCCAACCCAAACCATTGTATGATTCTAACCTCACCATGGACAGGATCTGTGCAGCGTGCTGTGGCCTGACCAGAGACCTGGCTGGTGCTGCATCAACCCTTGGTCTCCAGCATCACAATGGCATGTAAGATTTTATTACTTGCTGTCACCTTGTCTGGGATATTAATAAAATAGTCATCTTTCTTGAAAGCATTGGTGACTCTCTTGTTGGGACCCAGAAAGAGCCAGCGTCTCCTCGTGCAAAAAAGAGAGCTGCTTCATTTTATTAAAAGTACTATTAGTAATTCTGATGCTCATGTACAGAGTCAGACACCAATTCTGGAATTTTATACTATACTTGCTTATCACACCTCAAAACCAAATCACTATAAAAAGCATACATTGTCACTTGTTTTAAAAAGTAAGGCATGCAAAAACCGGCAACTTAAACGTCTGAATACCTTAACGTACTCCGGATCCCAGTGTAAGCTCTGGTAGGCTGAAAACACTGCTTCTGTCCATTTACCAAGATTGTACAAGGCAGTTGATTTGTTGCAGTGTAAGACAGCTATGTCCCTGGAACACCTAAAAATATGTTTTTAGCATCACTGTTTATTTGCTTGGAAAATCGTACATTACTATTAGCAACAAGAAAAAAAAAGAAAAAAGTCTATATATCACCCACCAAACAAAATTAGAGGTAAACATGGAGGTGTAGAAAATAAAGATAATTTGAACATCAGCTATAAAAATCTGTTATTGACATCCTAAATGATACCTTAGTGATATCCTGGTCTCTTCTGAAGCAGAAAGCCAACTCGCTGGAGTAATGCAGTATGAGGATTTAGAAAGAGTTTAGACCACCTCGACACACCTAGATACAGCTCAGTGAAAGCCAGTGGCCAAGAACAGGAGAAAAACAGACACACAAATGGAAGCTGCTAGATGGAAAGAATGCTAAACACAATTCGGTCACCAAAAACCAACCTAAACGCATTTTACTATATGACCAGTTGATGAAGTCAACAGAATTGTCCACATTTACAGTAGGTAAGAAATAAAGAAATGTATTTTATAGAACAGAATATACTAAAGTATATCAAGCATTTGCAAGAGAGTTTCTGGAAAGAGCCGCACACAAATTACAGGACTACAGTCCATGGGGTCCCGGGGAGCCTAGAAAACCTGTCTTGTCTGCGCTCAAACTCCTATCTACTAATTTACACTCCAGAAAGTTGTTTCAACTACACTGAATGTGTTTAGAGCACGCTCTTGCACGCAAGCAAGTCCTACGGCAAGAGGAAAGGAGACGCCCAGGAGCGGACCCCCGTGGTATGACAAAGCCCCACTGTCTGCATATACTCCAGACTTATTTTACTACTTAGTCTAAATGGATAATAGTCAAAATAAATGAGTGGCTGGTGTTAAATATTCAGTATTACCGTGTATTAATGCTGCTGTTAAGCTAATTTAATAGTTAACATAATACTCACTTATTTAATCATTAATAGCATTAGCAACTGATGTTAACAAGTACTTAATGTTTGCAAAGAAATGCCCAAAGAACTCTTCTGATGAAAGTATTCTCAGATTTGTTTAAATATAATTTAAGAAAGACCAAATAACATAGTAATTGCATAAATAAGTGTAAAGATAATGAGGTGACCCATGTAACAACAGGCCATAGACATGACCAGTACATGGCAGAATCACAGCAAGATTAATACAGAGTATGTCAGCTAAGAAACAGAAGTAATTTAATAGAAACCAACACAGTTTATGGAAAATTAATTTGAGCTTTAATTACACTAATTTATAATTGATGCTTATATGAAAATATTCATATTACAGTCACTAACTAAAGCCCCATATATATGTCAGGAAGAGCAATTCCTCTTTAGTTATAAAACTTGTACACTAAAAAGTGTGACAAAAGATACAAGAAAATCAGGTGTCAGGGCAAGAAATACAGTTCTGAGTTAACTTGTAGTACTGTACAAACTTCGGACTTGTTTTATGGTTTACATCTTGTAATTCAAGTATACTTACGGGACCCATTGCATTAAATAACCGAGCATATGTAGAGCTTGATCATACTTTCTGATGGCCAAAGAGTAATTTCCATTTTTAAAATCCTGGTTCCCAGCTTGTCTCATAAGCTGTGCATGTTCCATGGCATCCATGCTAATTAAGATAAAAAAAAAAGTTAATCAAACAGAAGCATTGATTTACACGACACTTCTTTCCCTAAAATTCTGACGTGGTTTAGGCCCAGCTGGCAGCTGAGTGCCACGCGCCGCTCGCTCACCCCTCCCCTGGCGGGATGGGGAAGACAACGGAAAAACAACGGCAAAGCCTCGAGGGTTGGGATAAGGGCAGGTTACTGGGACACCAAGGGAGAGGGAAACAATCAACAACAGTGCTGACAACAGATATTCACAGTGGGTGATAACAGAGAACAATTTACCGATCCAACGACCGACCCACTGGACGCTCAGCCCATCCCGAAACCGCACCGAAACTGCGATGTGACTGGGTGCCAAGAGGAGCTGTGCTTCAGTGCCAATCACCTCTAAGCAGCTCGAACCCCTTAGGCTGCCAATATCTCCTTTTCCGTTGGAGTGTAGCGGGCCTCGGATCCTCTGTATCCCCGACTCCAAAACCCCAGGGGTCGACCTCGAGTCTCCCCTGGTGCTTTCTGCTAGAGACTCCAGGTAGGGCCATTCTCCCCGGCTGTGGTGTACAGCACATCTGTACATTTTTTACATCTGGTCCTGCCCGGACTGGCCCAAGAGCTACGGCATGCACTATTTCTTGTTTAATTTGTTCAAAAGCTTGTCGTTGCTCAGGGCCCCATTTGAAATCATTCTTCTTCCGGGTTACGTGGTAGAGAGGGCTTACTATCAAACTGTAATTCAGAATGTGCATTCTCCAGAAAACCACAACACCTAAGAAAGCCTGTGCCTCCGTTTTGTTGGTTGGTGGAGACATGGCTGCTATTTTGTTGATAATATCCATTGGGATCTGATGCTGCCCATCATGCCACCTTATTCCTAAAAATTGGATTTCCTGCACAGGCTCTTTCACCTTACTTCATTTTATGGCAAAGCCAGCCTGCAGCAGGATTTGGATTATTTTCTTCCCTTTCTCAGAAACTTCCTCTGCTGAGTTGCCACACACAATGATGTCATCAATGTATTGCAGGTGGTCTGGGGCTTCACCCTTTTCCAGTGCAGTCTGGATCAGTCCATGGCAAATGGTGGGGCTGTGTTTCCACCCTTGGGGCAGTCGATTCCAGGTGTACTGGATGCCCCTCCAAGTGAAGGCAAACTGTGGCCTGCACTCTGCTGCCAAAGGGATCGAGAAAAATGCATTAGCTATATCAATTGTGGCATACCATTTGGCTGCCTTTGACTCCAGTTCATACTGAAGTTCCAGCATGTCTGGCACAGCAGCACTCATCGGCGGTGTGACTTCATTCAGGCCACGATAGTCTACCGTCAGCCTCCATTCTCCATTGGACTTCTGCACTGGCCATATGGGACTGTTAAAGGGTGAGTGGGTTCTGCTGATCACTCCCTGACCCTCCAGTTGATGAATTAGCTTGTGGATGGGAACCAGAGAGTCTCTGTTGGTGTGGTACTGCCGCTGGTGCACAGTTGTAGCAATTAGCACCTGTTGCTCTTCAACCCTCAGCAGAAGGGTCCTCCGAGAGAACGGGTAAACTAGACAATGGTTCAATTTCCTCCGCTTCCAAGGCAGCTATTCCAAAAGCCCACCTGTAACCTTTTGGGTCTTTGAAATACCCTTTCCGGAGGTAGTCTATGCCCAGGATGCACAGAGCCTCTGGCCCAGTCACAATGGGGTGCTTTTGCCACTCATTCCCAGTTAGACTTACTTCAGCCTCCAACAGAGTCAACTGTTGGGATCCACCCATCACACAAGAAATAGGTATCGGTTCCACCCCTTCATAGTTCGATGGCATTAGGGTACACTGTGCACCCGTGTCCACTAGGGCCTTGTACTCTCGTGGGTTCGATGTGCCAGGCCATCGGATCCACACAGTCCAATAAACCCTATTGTCCCTTTCCTCCACCTGGCTGGAGGCAGGGCCCCTCTAGTCCTGCTCGTCATAGTCACTACTCACGTCTTGCAAAAAGGACTTAGAAGTCCCTTCAAGAGGATCATAAATGCGATCAGATCTTCCACTTGATCTGGGGGGCTGCCTGGTGGAAACTGGAGCAGCATTCTTTCTAGAAGAGTCCCTTTGTACAGCTGTCTTGCCTTGTAGCTCATGTACGCGTGCCCACAGGGTTGAGGTAGGCTTCCCATCCCATTTCCTCATGTCTTCTCCGTGGTCACGCAGGTAAAACCACAGGATACCTTGTGGTGTGTTTGCTCCATATCCCCTCTCTGGAGCAGAAAAACGCTTACTCCTAACAGCTGAAATACGGGTCTGTGCAGGTGGGGAGTATGATATATCCTCTTTGAGTTGCCGGATGTCCTGGGACAGTTTCTCCACAGCCGAGACGAGGGAGGAAGAAAGGCTCTCTTCATATTGCCAGAGTCAGCCAGCCACTTCATCCACTGTGATTGCCTCTTCACTTTTCCAGTCGATTACTGCCAGTGAGTTGGCGTACGATGATTGTGCACTTTGCACAAATTTTCACCACATGGGTTGGGTACACTGGACTTCATCAGGGTCTGTGGGCAACTGTGTGTTGTCTGGATTGTAATAAACCATCTCCCGTGCAGCTAATTCCCTCAGATATTGGATACCTCTCTCCATAGTGGTCCACTTGCCTGGCCGACATACGACATCTTCGCTGAAAGGATACCTTTCCCTCACACTTGACAGGAGTCGCCTCCAGAGGCTGAGGGCCTGTGCCTTCTTCCCAATTGCCTTGTCAATGCCCCCTTCCCTAGACAAGGATCCTAGCTGCTTGGCCTCCCTGCCCTCCAGTTCCAGGCTACTGGCCCCGTTATCCCAGCAGTGGAGCAGCCAGGTAATAATGTGCTCCCCTGGAAGGCAGCTGAAATCTTTCCACATATCTCGCAGCTCACTCAGGGACAGGGATCGAGTAATCACTTCTGGTTCTGGCTCTTCTTCTTGTTCTCGTGATGGTCCCGGTTCATCATCATCTCTCACTAAGCGAACCGATTTCTTTGTGTTTCTTTTTGTGTATAGGGGCGACTGATACTGGTGTGGGTTGATCTTTTGGCTCGGCTGCAGCGCCTATTGCGGGGGCTTGGGTAGCTGCAGTGCCTGTTGCGGGGGCGTGGGCAGCTGCAGTGCCTGTGGGTCCGCTCTCTCCCTCTGGATGGTGCTGTCTACTGTCAAGCAGTGTTTGATAGATTGTGACCAGGGCCCAGCACAGCGCAGTAAGTTTTGTCTCCTTAGAATCCCCACAGCATTTTCCTTTCAAATATTCTACCATTTTATCAGGGTCTTGCAGTTGTTCGGGAGTGAAGCTCCAAACCATTGGGGGTGAAAAGGTCTCTAGATACCCGCCCATACTCTCCCACATGCCATGCCAGCCCTGACCATTCAGCCTTGGGGAAGATCCCTGGGTGGTATTCCTGAAACAATTTTTGCTAACCCTGAACAGGACTTGGAAAACATGCAGGAGACCTAGCAATAGGAATATACTGGCCCGAACATTCCAAGGGTATTCAAAATTCTCAAAAATTGTTGTAACCAACCAAAAGGGAAAGAGGAGGTGAAAGAGTGGGAGAAGGTATCCCCCCCCCCGTCTTCCCCATAGATTGGGTGCAATTATTAATCAATTCTGAAGGATATTGACCAAGGTACAGGCATGACAGAAATGCTATGTACAAGTATCAGCTCAGACCCATGACTGTCAATGATATCTTATCATAAGTCACTATCACACAATACAACAATATGAGAACAGGAACCCCTCTCCCAGAGGTGATAAACAGTGCTGCAGGGGTTACATAGAGTAAACACGGGTTTACAAACCAGAGCCATGTGATCAAACAGAACATCATTATCACCAGCAACTGTTTCAATAACATTATAAATGCTTGTAACAAGTTTGTTTTAACACACTTGGGTCAGACTTGTCATTATCACAACCCCTTGAGCCCCACGTTGGGCGCCAAAAGGACTGACGTGATTTAGCCCCAGCCTGGTTTAGCCCCAGCCGGCAGCTGAGCACCACGAGCCACTCACTCACCCCTCCCCCGGCAGGATGGGGAGGAGAATGGAAAAACAACGGCAAAGCCTCGAGGGTTGGGATAAGGGCAGGTTACTGGGACACCAAGGGAGAGGGAAACAATCAACAACAGTGCTGATAACAGATAGTAACAATGGGTGATAACAGAGAACGATTTACTGATCCAACGACCGACCGAATGCTCAGCCAGTCCCAGAACCAGACCGCAAGCACGCCGCCCCCTCCCCTGCCCGCCCAGCCCTCTTTTATGGTGAGCATGATGTCACATGGTATGGACTAGCTCCCGGCCAGCTTGGGTCACCTGTCCTGGCTCCTGGTGAAATTAACTCTGTCCTAGCCAGAACCAGGACTAATCCACTTAAATTTTCACCTTAGTTTTTGCATATTTGAAAAGGAGAACAAAAAGAGCACATCTTTTTTGTTTGCTGCAGCTGGAATAGCAAAATATAACTCAGGTGATAGCCTCATCCTTGCTGCTGATGCCTCAACTTCCCATCTATTTTCTAATCAACCTCAGGTAACCAGATCTACCACTGGTATGCATTTCTTTCAGTTTTTCTCCTCAAGACTTAAACCATACTTTTAAAATTAAGATTCCAAATTATTTAAATGTGTGTGCACACACTAAATGCGGGAAGAAATATCCGAAAAAACAGAATTCATATGCTTAAGAAATACATGATGCTATACATCTCAATTAAACACGAAACTAATTTACGTGCTTTTTATTTATCTTTAAGACTTTTTTGTCCAGCCTCTCTGACTAGACATTCAATAATCCGATTGTAACTGATGTGTTTAACTTTTTTAACCATGGTGATGGGATCAAGGTGATGAGATTATTAGCAGTAGTAAGGAATGAGAGAAACATTTTAGGAATGAGAACCTGAGAGCTTGGTGGTACCATGGAGCTGATAAACTGCGTGGTTGGTATGTACCATGGAGCTGATAAACTGCGTGGTTGGTACATGAGCCAAGTAATATTTCATTTTCTGTCAAAATCATGTCCTTTGAGTGAACTTTGTTCATTATAATCTCATTATAATACCAAAACACACCTCCACGCTAAAAGCTACCCACCTCCAAGGTACGACCACCCCTCACTGGGCCTGTTCTCTGAATTTCTTTAAGTCTATAGCTTTAAAAGCAAAGCGAGAAAGTTTTACACCAATCATAATGAAGTAACTATGTAACTATGTGATGTAATTGTAACTATGTGTGTACTGAGAATATAAATATGTGCATGTTCGTAGGCTAGGTGTGCACGTTGGGTGGAGCTATCCCCCGTGCATCCAGCGCTGCAATAAAGAATGCCTGCCTTTTAACACTACATTGGTGTTACGAGGTTCATTCCCGGATTTCGGTGACACAATGTATACAAAACTGCATTGAAAATTGATTACTGCATGAAAATACTGTAACCTAACTATATTAATCGTGCAGGAAGACCTTGAATAAGATTTAAAACAGTTATGAAAATGAATACAGCAAGCACCCGAAGAAAACAAAGGTTGAAACTGCAACTGCTTGAAAGGATAGTTCATCATTGAAGTTGTAAAACCAGGTTCATTACATAAAACTAGTGACATGGTCAAGCAGCTAGGTAAAGGAAACAAACACAAGAGAAAAAGCAACTATATGTGTGCTGAGAAAGAGCACATCAACATCACAGACAACAGAAAAATCCAATGCTAAAGCCTTGCGTAGAATCATTCTTCACAGATGGATTTTATGATTAAAAGCCATTTCCATTACCTGCAAAAACCCATACGAAGCTCACAAATCTCAGCACTATTAAATAAGATTAAATCACCAAAAAGAAATGCACAGATTTATTTATTATCCAGGAATTAGCAGACCTGGAACAAAACCAGTAACAATCTGTAACTTCACAAGCTGCTAATGTAATCTGCAAGATCTCTTCAGAACAGAGCAAACTAGAAATGTTTAAGTACATGAACCTACAGACAAACCAAGAAATACTACCGACATATTTTCTCTATTGTTGTGGTTCAGCCCCAGCCGGCAGCTCAGCACCACGCGGCCTCTCCCCCCGCAGTGGGATGGGGAGGAGGATCGGAAGAAAAAAGTAAAACTCGTGGGTTGGGATAAGGACAGTTTAATAGGCCAGCAAAGGAAGAGGAAAAATAACAACAATACCAATAAAAGAATATACAAAGTAGGTGATACACAATGCGATTCGCTCACCAACCCGACACCCAGCCCGTCCCCAAGCAGCGATCCCCTCCTCCCCAGCCAGCTCCCCCTCTTGTATGCTGAGCATATCCCTTTGGCTAGTTTGGGTCAGCTGTCCTGGCTGTGTCCCCTCCCAGCTTCTTCTGAAAATTAACTCTATCCCAGCCAAAAAATAGGACCATGAGGACCTCGAATCAAGAATTAAAACAGTTATTAAAGTGAACACAGCAAGCGCCCCAGAAAACAAAGGTTGAAACAGGCATCAACTGCAACTGATTGAAAGAATAGTTCATCATTAAAATTGTAAAATCAGGTTCATTACATAAAACTAGTGACATGGTCAAGCAGCTAGGTAAAGGAAACAAACACAAGAGGAAAGACAGCTGCATGTACATTGAGAAACAGCACATCAACATCACAGACAAGAGAAAAATCCAATGCTAAAGCCTTGCATAGAATCATTCTTCACAGATGGATTTTATGATTAAAAGCCATTTCCATTACTCGCAAAAACCTATTTGAAGCCACAAATCTCAGTACTATTAAATAAGATTAAATCACCAAAAAGAAATGCACAGATTTACTTATTATCCAGGAATTAGCAGACCTGGAACAAAACCAGTAACAATCTGTAACTTCACAAGCTGCTAATAATCTGCAAGATCTCTTCAGAACAGAGCAAACTAGAAACGTTTAAGTACGCGAACCTACAGACAAACCAAGAAATACTACCAACATTTTCTCTACAGTACTTCTCATGATGAACTTGAAACATTGGGAATCGGTACTGTATTGTGAACACAAAGGTATGAAAAGGCATGCTATGGATGGCACTGCACCTCCTTCATTTATCCAAGCACAAGAGGCGCGTGGCAGGATGACATCTGCACTAAGCAGATAGGGGAGCAGCAGCCCACCACTCTGAAGAAGCAACAGCAGAAGAACCAGGTGCAACCGCAAAGCTCAGCTCCAGACTGCATCAGGCCAGCTGGGAAAAGGCCTGTCAGAAGTCATGGCTTATTTAATTAAACAAATAAACACCCTGTGATGATGTCTGCAATCTAAACATCACCACTCTAATTCCAGGGAAGCACCAAGAACTGATGAAATTCCTGGCTATAGACTAAACTGAAGAAAAATAGGTCCCATCTACATGAGGGAGGTACAACAACCAGTCACGCTAAAGGACTGATTATGACATTCATTCTAGGAAAATTAAATCAATACTTCATTGAGCAATGTGCATACAGTATATATTTTAAAAATACTACTTATCCAGACAGCAAATCAAGTGTACTCATAGCATAAGTGGGACTTTTTTACACTGCACAATATGAGCTCTGTTGAGGCAAAGGAAAAAAATAGACCAACAGTACAAAGAATAAAAAGCAAGTGTTAAAAGATGGTTCTACCTCATGTTTTCATAATTCTTTCAGCTTCCAACTTAGCATCAGAAGATTAGAGAAATTATTTTCATCAAGAATAATACCAAAACAGTTCGACTACACAGGAGCTTCTTCATGTAGGAATACATACGAATCTGTGATTTTCTAAATCATAGTTGAATTGCAAACTTTTTTTTTTTTTTTAAGAAGGCTATGCTTCTACTTTTTACCCAGAATTATATTTACCTTACTTTTCCTTGGAGTCCACTTCAAGCATAATTACAAATAAAAGGTATTCACAAGAAGTTTAAAGGATTATTTTTTCCACAATACTGCAAAAGATTCCCAATTGCAACATACGTTTTTAAAAGACTTTCAAACATGCCATGTGCTGAGAAACTTTGGAACTGAACTCCCTGTTTCAGTTTGGGAGGTGACATCCCCTCCCTGCTCTGAGCAGCAGGATTTCCAGCAGAACACAAATTCCAATCTTTTTCCAGCACTGGAGTTTCCCACTCAAAACTCCAAACTGTAGGTCATTTAAATAACTGGGATGTCTGCTGTGGGCTTTAGCAGCTACATGCAAGTTTGCACACCCAAGAGATACACAGGCAGACAAATCTGACATCTAAGTTAATGATCCAAAAGAACTCCTGTGCTGACTAGCTGTCTTTGTTTCAGCTGAGATAGGGTTCATTTTCTTTCTAGTAGCCAGCACAGTGCTGGTTTGGATTTAGGATGAGAATAATGTCGCTAACACACTGATGGGTTTAGTGGTTGCTACATAGTTGTAGTGTCTACACTAAGTCAAGGACTTTTCAGCTTCCCACACCCTGCCAGGTGCCCAAGAAGCTGGGAGGGGACACAGCCAAGGCAGCTGGCCCAGCCTGGCCAAAGGGATATTCCCTACCATATGACATCATGCTCGATATATAACTGGGGAAGCTACCTGGGAGGTGGAATTGCTGCTCAGAAACAGACTGGGCATTGGGGTTTTTTTCCACATGTGGTGAGCAATTGCATTTGTGCATCACTTTTTTAATGTAGTATTATTATTGTTATCTTCCTTTGTTATCTTATTAAACTGTCTTTATTTCAACCCATGAGGGTTTTTTTCCATTCTCCTCCCTATCCTATTGGGGGCAGGGGGTGGGGGGTGGAAGTGAGCGAGCAGCTGTGTGGTGCTTAGTTATCAGTAGGGGTTAAACCACGACACTAGCACAGTATGTCTTGCTATTGCCTAACATCTTCCTGAAGCATAAATAATTTTAACTCAAAACTAGTGGAGTAACTGAAGACCTATTATATAAAGTCTACTGAGCGTGGAGAGGATTAAACAAAAATGTTGTCTATTGCTCTGACATCACTGGCACAGGTAAAGGTCACAACTGCATATGAGTATAATTCAAGAAAGTTTTTGTCGTGGTGAGTGCTGTGGGTTAACTCTATTGCCAGCTAAACACTTGCTCCCCCCCCCCCAGCGGGATGGAGTGAAAGGAAAGGAAGAGTAAAAGCAAGAGAACTTGTGGGTCAAGATAAACATTGTTGAATAAGCAAAAGAGAAGTGGAAGAAAAGAGAAAGAAAAGAAAACAAGTAATGCAAAGGCAATCATTCACCACCTCCCACACATAAACTGATGCCAGCTCTGTAGTAAACCCATGATTGTAGGGCACAGACATTGCTAGAAACAAGACATACATCCTTATTAACATTTGGCAAATGCACCCCAGGATATGACTAGCACAGACATCTCGACGTCCTGTTAATACCTCAGATGCCATGTACAAACCAGATAAGGAAGAGATGAGTGCAAGGTCTGGGTGAAACAAGAGAAGCAAGCGGAATACAAACACAAGAAAACTCAAGCTCTGGCTTAGGACCCTGCTCTTGGTAGGGCTGGTCTGAATGACCTCCTGAGGTCCTCCTTCTCCAGCCTGCCACCGTACATTGGTTTCTGTTTATGAAACTGTTATAAAGCAATTATTACTAATAACTAAGCCCAGCTGCCTGACATCTCCAGCTAGCCAGACACCAAACTCCCGTAGCTGACACTGCTTAGCAGCTCGGTTCCTTTTCAGATGCATGGCCAACAAACCAGACCACAGAAACAGGACCCAAACCTGGCCAGAAGTACCGGGTCAGCCCTGCTGACTCACAGTAATCCAAGAAAACCTCAAGACAAGGATGCTACTAAAACATTACAAATAAATCCTCAAGAGGAGGGATTTGATGTTAACTTGCACACAGGATCAGTATAGGCCAGGAAGCAACATAGAAAGGAAATAGAAATTAAAAGCACGTCACCAAGAACAAGACAACACTTACCACGAAATGAGATTAGTGGACCCACCCCAGGACAACAGCTCTGTACCTGCTTTATACTGTGAGCACTCCCTGTGAAACCGGAGTTTTACATCCGTGAACAGGGCAACAGAAACCTGACAGAATAGCTCCTACGGACCACTTGGGATGTCCAGAGCCTGTCCATAAGGTATCTTCATGTCATTGAATTTACACACCATTTTGGGAAGCACCCTAGAAAAATAACACTACTAAAAGACCAAAAAAAAAAAAAAAAAAAATCACAGTGCTCTCAGTTTATAGGCAAGACCTCAACACATTGTTAATTAATTTGGTGACAAAGGTCCTCACACAAGAGCATGACGCATCATCCTGTATTTAAGGTGGCATCTCAGAATATCTTTTCTCCTTTCCTCGTGAGCTGAACTCACACCGAGCACATGTGGACCAGCTTTCGTTGAAGACCGCTTCACAGCTTGCCCCAGTGACAGGTTTGGCCTTGTTCCCCAGAACTTCCTGTTTTGCTAGCTGAAACAAAACAGGCTTTTTTGCTTTCAGTTTCAAATGATTTTCCCCTCTTTGCAACTGACCGGTAACAAGTTATACCTAAGAGAACATATGGTTAAGGCAAGTGTGGAGTTGCATTTTCAAGAAAAACTCTCTCTATATATATACATATGTATATATGCTTACAATTTCCAGTAAACTAAGAAAGGACTTGCATCTCCCATTTTACATATAGAAAAAAAATGATGCAAAAACATGTTCAATATTCTATCTACACAGTGTCATTACTGTTACAAAACAAAAAAATCCCCAAAACCTCACAAAACTGTTTAAAAAGTTAACCCTGCTTCCTATGCTCTGAAACAACAATCTTGAAATCCCTAGTCTAGCTCAGCCATACAAGACTTAACTCAGTCCAAGAGGGAGGTGTTTACACTGCTGCAGTTGTTTGCTCAGCCTAGCAATGTTCCTGTCATCAAACAGAGCTGACCCGGTAAGAAAGCAATAGCCACAAACAGCCTCAATATTTCCTTTCTATAGATTAGCTCAAGATGGTATTGCATCTGGAATGAAAAGAAGAAAAACAAACCAAAACAACAAGATTCCCCTAACAGCAAAGTTTTCAAGCTTGTGCAGTTCACAGCCAATGCTTGACAAGTTTAATTGCACGTTGGTGTCATGGTTTAACCCAGCAGGCAGCTAGAACAACCACACAGCCATTCCCTTGCTGCCCCCCTGGTGGGATAGGGAAGAGAATAAAAAAAAAAAAAAGGGTAAAGCTCATGGGTTGAGATAAAGACAGTTTAATAGGACAAAAAAGGATAATAATAATAATAATAGAATATCCAAAACAAGAGATGCACAGCACAATTTCTGATCACCTGGAATTGATATTCAACTAGTTCCTGAGCTGCCCAGCCAACCCTCCAGTTACATACGGAGCATGACCTCATACAGTATGGAATATCCCTTTGGCCAGTTTGGGTCAGCTGTCCTGGCTGTGTCCCCTCCCAGTTTCTTGTGCACCCCTGCCTTCTCATTGGCAGGGCAATACAAGAAGCTGAAAAGTCCTTGACTGCTTGGCAACAACTAAAACCATCAGTGTGTTATCAACATTATTCTCCTCCTAAATCCAAAACACAGCACTAACCAGCTGCTAGGAAGGAAATTAACTCTATCCCTGCTGAAACCAGGACAGTTGGTAAAAACACTGTGCCGTGGTTTAACCCCAACTGATAACTAAGTACCACGTAGCCGCTTGCTAACCCCCCACCCGCTCCGTGGGATGGGGAGAAGAATGGAAAAAACCCTCATGGTATTTTTGAAATAAAGACAGTTTAATATGTTAACAAAGGAAAAGAATAATAATAACAACAACAACAATAAAACAAGTGATGCACAAATGCAATTCCTCACCACATGCAAAAAGAACCTGATGCCCATTCTGTTGCCAAGCAGCACTCTCACCTCCCAGGTAGCTTCCCCAGTTATATATCGAGCATGATGTCATATGGTAGGGAATATCCCTTTGGCCAGGCTGGGCCAGCTGCCTTGGCTGTGTCCTCTCCCAGCTTCTTGGGCACCTGGCAGGGTGTGGGAAGCTGAAAAGTCCTTGACTTAGTGTAGACACTACAACTATGTAGCAACCACTAAACCCATCAGTGTGTTAGCGACATTATTCTCATCCTAAATCCAAACCAGCACTGTGCTGGCTACTAGAAAGAAAACGAACCCTTTCTCAGCTGAAACCAGGACACACTGGTAGGACACACTCCATTTTGTGTGTTTTCATGGGAAAGCAAAGCCTCTTCCAATCTGCAATAAACTCACACTATCAAACCTGATGTTGATTTTCTGTAAATTGGGCAAAAAATGCAAAGATTGATGAGAGATCTTTTGCTTTTTTTTCTTCCGAAGTGCACACTGCGCCCAAAATCCTCTTCAAATGAAAAAGCCTGTTTTGTGAAGTGACCACTCCACGACCTTGCACAAGAGATTTGCTTTTCAGGGAAAAGGATCCAAAACCACTGAAGCCAATCCTTAGCCCAGGGCCGTGCCAGAAGAGTTCTCTTTCTTCTTTTCAAGCACAGATACATCATGACATCTCCCCCAGCGCTTCCACGCAAGCTGTACCAGGCCAATACACGCTCCCAGATGCCGGGCTGCAGCAGGAATGCACTCTTCCCTTTTTCTCCTTCAACCACCCCACGCATTCCCTGGCAGGCTTCCCAAGCAGCACAGCCCCGCCGCACGCCAAACCCCGCACCCGCGATCCTTATCAGGGAAGCACGACCCCTCCTCCAAATTGCTGGAACCTCCCGCTCAAGTACACGGGAAGTTCACTCCAGCTCGACCAAGATGGCAAGCCACCCCCGAGGGGCAACGGCTCCCGCCGCGGTGCAAGCAGAGACGTACAACGCGTGAAGAACCGCGCAACGGGTGCGCGCAGAACCGTGCAGAGCAGGCAGGACCGCGCAGCGCGGGTAGGCACCCCCCAAACCCCGCACGGAGGGGCAGCAGGCTCGGCGGCTTTGCCGTGCCGAGGGGCGGCCGATGCCCCCCGCTCCCCCACGCACATAACACGGCGGGGAAAGGGGCGGGGGGGGGAAGCAGTCACTGCGCGCGCACCTACCTACCTGCCTCCCGCCGCCGCCGCGCGCAAATGCCCCCGGGGCGCGCGCCGGCCGCCGCCCCTAAACACGGTCGCCCCGCGGCCCGCCCCCGCTCCGCCCCGCGCCCCGCCCCCGTCACCCGCGTCACCTCGGGAGTGGGGGGGCGCGCGCGGGGAATCGAAACCGCCACGGCCCCGCCCCCCGGGAGCGTCGTGTGTGTCCGTGTCCGTGTGTCCGTGTGTCCGTGTGTGTCCGTGTGTCCGTGTGTGTGTGTCCGTGTGTCCGTGTGTGTGTGTCCGTGTGTGTGTGTGTGTGTGTGTCCGTGTGTGTGTGTGTGTCCGTGTGTGTGTGTCCGTGTGTGTGTGTGTGTGTCCGTGTGTGTCCGTGTGTGTGTGTCCGTGTGTGTCCGTGTGTGTGTCCGTGTGTGTGTGTCCGTGTGTGTCCGTGTGTGTGTCCGTGTGTCCGTGTGTGTGTCCGTGTGTGTGTCCGTGTGTGTGTCCGTGTGTGTGTGTCCGTGTGTGTGTGTGTGTCCGTGTGTGTGTCCGTGTGTGTCCGTGTCCGTGTGTCCCCGCCCGCTCCGGGTCCCGGGGGGGGGGGTCGGTCTCCGCTGCAGGAGGACGGGCGGCTGGGTGATAGCAGGCAACCGTCTCCTAACAGCACATTCGGAAACCTGCAAGATCGCGTTGTGCTCCCACCGCGGCAGGAGTGTAAATGCCTTTTTTTTTAAAAAAAAAAATGACGTAGCAGCGTCTTCAGCTTACGTCGAAAATCGAAAATCAGCGTTTGTCCCCGCCTCAGTCACCCCTTCCTTCATCCTGAGGCGCGGTACTGTCCCCGGTGATTTCCCAAGACAGCCCCCGCTCAGAGGGAGTCGCTACTGCTTTGGTCTTCCACGGTTTAAGCAAAACCTAGGGAGTGATGGCTTCTCCTGTTGTAACGTAACTGTTCGCTAATGCATCATTTCCCATTGCCTTTTCACACTGGGAAAAGGGGATCAATAACCAAAGATTAATAGCCCCCCCCACACACAGACCCCCGCCCCAGCAGCCCTCATCGCGCTGTGCAGCCGGCGAGGTGTTGGTAACACACCAGGGTTTGGTCACAGCACCAAGGCTTCTCTCCAACATCCCCCCTCCCCAGCAGGCTGGGGGTGGGCAAGAGCTTGGGAGGGGACACAGCCAGGACAGCTGACCCAAACTGACCAAAGGGGTATTCCATACCGTATGACGTCTGCTCAGCAACAAAAGCTAAGAGAAAGGAGGAGAAAGGGGGGGCATTCGTTATTACAACATTTGATTTCCGGAGCAACCGCTACGCGTACTGAAGCCCTGCTTCCTGGGAAGTGGCCGGACATCACCTGCTGATGGGAAATAGAGAATAAATCTTTTGGTTTTCCTTTCCTTCCACACATGACCTTTGCTTTTGCTTTATTAAACTGCCTTTATCTTCACCCATGAGGTTTTTTCCATCTTATTGTTGCCCTCCCCCGGTCCTGCTGAAGAGGGGAGTGATAGAGCGGCTTTGGTGGACACCTGGTGTCCAGAGAAGGTCAACCCACCACAGTCCTTTCGGCACCCAACGTTGGCCACAAGACAACAGCAGTTTTGTATTAAGCGTGCTATGGCTATCATAGGTACTAAGAGGCAAGCTCCTGTGCAGGTCACAGAGTTTGTTTGGCTACACTGCTTATCTCTTTATTTTGCTGAGCTTGGGAACACGTTAATACAAATAACGTCTCTGTGCTTTGCCCTGGCATTGACGGCCTTGCTGTGCTGGGGGAGCTGTCTTGTGGAGAGGATGGGGGAATACATCTCCCTCTTCCTACTCAGGACTGATGTGGATGGGTTTATTATACAGGCTCCCAAGGTCCTTGTTCACCCTTACGTGAGCTGTTTCATACTACTAATTAACACTGTTAACATAATATGGGGTTTCTGGAACCTGATGTTGTCCTGGTGTAAGAGAAGACAACTTTTGGGTGAGGTGATACTGAAATGTGCTCTGAGGCGGCTGGTCCCTGGGTGGCAGGGTGCGTGGAAGGATTTGGGCAGGTACCTAGGATGGTTATCACCTCCCGTTACCTGGAACTTCACACCTGAACAGGCAAGCAACCCTGGCAAACCAACGCGCCACCTGATAGAAGGGTGCCTTGCCTTACCCCAGTGAAAACCAGCAGCTTCCAGCACTGTACTGGGGCCTGGCCTGTGCCTATCGAGCCACAGTGCAGTACTCTCAGAGGACTGTGGTTGAGGCAGGGACACAAACTGCACGTGAGGACACCATGGTCAAGATAGGGACCCAAAGAACCACAGCTACAGTGATTGCCCCAGTAGTGAAAAAGTGGACAAGGAGGTCAATGGGTCCATGTCATGGATTAGTAAGGGAGGAGGAAGAGGAAGAAAGGTTTGATCAGGAAGCCAGTCCTTCAACAAAGAAATGGGAGGAAGGAGTGATAGAATTCAGACAGGAAGCAGAAACTACCCGGTCCCCGACCTCATCAGAACTTCGAGACATGCGGATAGATTACGGCTGCCAGCCAGGTGAGCGGATTGCTGCCTGGCTGCTCCGATGCTTGGATAATGGGGCCAACAGTCAGCAACTGGAAGATAGGGAAGCCCAGCAGCTGGGATTCCTTGCTAGAAACTGGGGAATTGAGAGTGGAATTGGAAAAGAGGCAGCAATTTGCTGTCCTTTTGTCACAGCACCAAGGCTTCTCTCCAACACCCCCCTCACCAGCAGGCTGGGGGTGGGCAAGAGCTTGGGAGGGGACACAGCCAGGACAGCTGACCCAAACTGACCAAAGGGGTATTCCATACCGTATGACGTCTGCTCAGCAACAAAAGCTAAGAGAAAGGAGGAGAAAGGGGGGGGGGGGGGGTATTCGTTATTACAGCGTTTGTATCCGCAGCAATTGCTACACGTACTGAAGCCCTGCTTCCTGGGAAGTGGCCGGACATCGCCTGCTGATGGGAAGTAGAGAATGAATCTTTTGGTTTTCCTTTCCTTCCACGCATGACTTTTGCTTTTGCTTTATTAAACTGCCTTTATCTTGACCCATGAGTTTTTTCCCATCTTTTTTTCTCCCCCCCTCCCCCCCCACCCCTGCCGTCCTGCTGAGGAGGGGAGTGATAGAGCAGCTTGGTGGACATCTGGTGTCCACCCAAGGTCAGCTCACCACATTCTCATATAAAAATGAATTTCTGCTAATCATCCATTTTCTGCGCTGAGGTTTCACATAAATTATCCTGCTAGCCATTTAGGGACTGGAGAAATGAAGTAATGCTAATCTCAGCGTGGGTGTGTTTACCACTTTGCTCTAAATGACATGCATCAAAATAATGGAGCAAAGCCACTTTTTAAAAAAGCAGTGTTGTTTTGGAGCTGCATTGATACGAGGTGGGAAAACTGCATGCTCCTCAGTGTAATCTTGTTTGCTAAGTGACTTAAAGAAATCAAAGTCCATGGGTGGGATTTTGCAGTTTTTATTCAGGCAAAAGTCCTTGTGTGAGTCAACAGAATATAGATGGTGAGAGGAATGAGTGGCTGCTGGGGACTAATGTATCTGGCATTTCATGTAACCTCTGAATTCCCTATCATTGTTATTTAGGGGTGTTTTCATTTCAGTGCAGAGAAACCAAGGACCAACCCACCTCAATTCTGGTGCAGAAAGTGGAAGACACTGCTTTCTGGCTTGGAAGGCACTCTGACCGAAACAGTGGCACAACAAACAGTCTTTGCTACATCTGTTTGTAAGCCATGGGTATGTTTGTAAAACCAGTCAGGAGACAGAAAACGAAACTTCTTTTTTTTTTTTTTTTTTTTTTAACTCAGCCGTAAAAATGAAACTTGGCAGCTTGTAAGCCTTTCGCCTGTGTGCACCAGGGTGTTTCCTGCTCGTGCAGAGCGAAATACTTCCAAAAGCTGCGTCCCTGCCACGCACACACATTGCCAGTGAATTGCTGAGTCTGCAAATTATTACGTTTCCTGATTCTATACGAGTGGAGAAGGAACAGAAACTGAAAAGGGCGGACCCGCTTGTGGAGGCAGTGCCGCATGTCTGACAGTCCATAGGCAGATAGACAGGTAAGCAGTTAGGCAAACTGGCTGATATGGGGCGCTTCGATGCAGAAGAAGCAGCACTGGGAGGAGGTGCTCATAAAGTCCAGCAAGGCAGCATAAAATGATGTATAAAGCCCTTTCTACCTAGCTCCTACACCCCTTCTGTTGCAACTGTAGAGCAGAGGCATTGGCGTGGGTATGTTTCCAAGGGAAAACATTTCTTTTGGATAGGAAAGTGAGTAACAGATCCCTCCACTTCCTTGTCACTCCATACATGAACCCACGCATCAGAGCTTATGATGGAGATGCATCCATTGCATGGAAGAGATGGGCCTTGGCACGAGGCTGATGCTAGAAATCATGCTTTTCAGCTCTGCTCCTTTTTCAATGATGAGAAAACCTCACTTTGAGGGGAAGAACACCCTTCATAACACATCCAGGAATGAGAGTTGCAGCACATATCACAAGCCCTCGGCCGTGCTGAGCTTGAGGGAGCTACTCCACCAACAGCTCTTGCTTTCCTCAGCAGCCAGCATCTCCTGGATCCCAAGAGCGCAATGCCTAGCCAGGGTCAGATACTACTACATCTTACCAGAGATCTATGTCTGGTGGGATGCAGACTCAGCTCCCAACTGAAGGCGTTGCATCTGTTGTAGTGGCAATGTGCACCCGACACTGACACAACCTGAACTGGTAAATCATTGTTCTCTCTCCCTCAAGGACCTGAGAAAACCATACCACGTGTCAGGGTCCTGGGGACACCAGTCAGCCTTCAGGGCCCTGACCAACCTCACCCGGGTCACGCCCAACTCCTGCCCATGGGCCCAGTGATCACGGGGCTCTGTCTGACCCTGGTTCTCCTCACCGGGCCTGATCCTGACCCTTACCCACAGGCTGACATCCCAGCATGGCCTCAGCTTGTCCTCATCCCCATGGAGCTGCCCGATGCCCTGGGCTGGGGGGCTGCACCTGGCTCCCCCCAGCCTGCCCAGCTCCCTCACTGGGGTGGCTGGGGAAGCCCCTGCACGGCTGGTCTCCTGGGGATCCCCATGTTTCCCCATCCCTTGGGGAGTAGCTGGCCCTTGCTGCTCCCTGACACTGTGTCCTGGTTTCAGCAGGGATAGAGTTAATTTCCTTCCCAGCAGCTGGTTAGTGCTGTGTTTTTGATTTAGGATGAGAACAATGTTGATAACACACTGATGTTGTTAGTTGTTGCCCAGCAGTCAAGGACTATTCAGCTTCTCATATTGGCCTGCCAACAAGAAGGCAGGGGTGTGCAAGAAGCTGGGAGGGGACACAGCCAGGGCAGCTGACCCAAACTGGCCAAAGGGATATTCCATACCATATGACGTCATGCTCTGTATATAAGTGGGGGGTGGGCCAGGAGACAGGTCAGCTCGGGGTCTTGTGGAGTATCAACATCAGGTGATGAGAAATTGTGCTGTGCATCACTTGTTTTGTATATTTATTATCATTATTATTGTTGTTGTTGTTGTTGTTATTATTATATTTTTTTATTCCTTTTGTTTTTGTCTGATTAAATTGTCTTTATCTCAACCCACAAGTCTTTTTTTCCTTTTCCATTTTCAATTCTCTCCCCCATCCCACTGGGAGGGGGGAGTGAGCAAACAGGTGTGTGGTTATTTCAGCTACCTGCCAGGTTAAACCACAATACACCATACACGGAAAAACATGTTTTTCCTGGTATAACTGCCCCGCATGAGAGAGTTAGTCAACAAAAATGCACTGGCCATAAATGATGTCTCCAGTTATTACAGCTATGAGGGCAAAAGTTTGTGGTTGTAGGTGTGGTTTCGTGGAGGTATCCAAGCTGCAGCTTCTATCAGTGTGATTATTTCAGGGTGTTTGCTTGACTGTAAAAGGGTATCTCCAAAGTGACGTAGTAATACTAGTGCTGAACTTGTGTTTGCCCTAGTTTATTTGTGAGATCAAGAAACCTCTCCCAGAGAAATCAGGTACTTCAGAATAATAGCTTTAAAAGAACTTTTTAATGGAATCGTAAGCATATAATAAGTGAAGGATAATGCAACACAACTAATGGCAAACACATGCCTATTTTATTATTTCGCTTCTAGTTGCCCTAATGCTGAAAAATCCCTTCACATCTCTCCTAATGAATCTTGCCTATTATCCTTTCCTGTTACTCCTTTTCCTTAAATCCTGACTGCTTAACCTTGCCTGTGTCAGCATCATATAGGCTAGTATACTTGTAAACCATCTGAATGTCTATCAAGGCATTATATAGCCCTCCAAGAAAAGGTCTGTATCATTGTACAAGCAGTTGTCAGCGATCCACACACAGTTGTTGGTGCTCTTTGCAACACAAGGGGTTTTGTTCCTCCTGTGTTTGCCAACAGCACAGTCCACAGCCATTTTCTGGTGTTATTCTTTATCCGCTTAAAACAGTTGTGTCCTGAGCTGGGACTGGAGTTCTGTGACAGCAAGCACTGGATAACTTGTTAGAAAAGCGATATAATCTTTTACACCACAAGGCCTGTTGTACACGGAAAGACTGCTCTAGGGATGTGTCTTAGCTAGACTTCAACCTGACTATTGATAGCAGCATTAAAGCTGTGGCAGCATAAAAATCATTTAGTACCACACAAATAGTTATCTTCATTTACTATCTCCTTTTATAGCTGCTAAACAATTTGGAACAACCCAGCCAGTTCAAGTCTGTTTACATGAAGTGTAGCCACTCCTGCGAGAGCGGTTCAAATAGTTGTACGAGAGGCAGAAACTGAGCCGAGCGAGTGATGAAGAACAGGTAGGAAGAGCAATAGGTGTGACCAGGGTAAAGAAATGTGCCCCTTCTGCACCTGTCATCTCAATATATTTGTTTTGGAGGGAAAATAACTGAGCAAGGAGGAGTGGGGGCAAGGGAAGAAAGACAGAAAGGTGGAGAGCAGGGAAGAAGATGAAGGTTGGAGGAAGGCACGCCCTGAGGCTCGCTGGTACAGGCTGGAACTGATGAGTCTCCCCAGCAGCAGCGCCTGAAGGAATCTGGAGAAAGGGCAACCAACAGCCAGTGGCAACAGAACAAACAAAAACATGGGGCTTGTCATCAGAGTTGAGTCATCCCGACAGAAACACGTAACTGTAATAAAACAAAGATACATACTTTTGTATGCTTCTGTTTTGAAATAAATCCATAAATTTACCCTAGTTCTACTTCAGGTAATTTCAAGCCAGTAATTTCAGATCCACATCTCTGTGCTTCTATACCAGCTAATGGGGTGCAGCCACCTACGGGTGGTATGATATGGGAATGACAAAACCCCCAGGATAGCTAAGACTGCATGAAGCCAATCACAAAAATAACAGCAGCAAAGGGCCACCTCCTGCTTTGGAGCAGGAAGGTAAAGCCTGAATCAGCAAAGAACGTGTCCATCTGCGACACCAAGGACTGAATGGGATTTCAGCAAGAGAGAGTGGCGTTGAGCCTTACTTCATGAGAAACAGAGGTGACAGCCTTGATGACAGAGAGGAAGAGGAATGCTCCTAGGAAGAGAGGCCCAAGGGCCAGGAGATGTTTGTGCATCAGGAAACCAGCCAAGAATCTGCACAGGCTAAACAGGACACCTAACTGAAATATGCTCCTATCCAGGTCTCAGCATCAGCATACTCCTAGCTGCACACCAGACAAGATTGTCAGGAATTTCCGTGTTTGTTTTTGTGATGAGTACATGCCAAGTGTTAAGCAGAAGGTAATTGTTTTCACTGCCAACAGTGGGCACACTATCATGCATGCAGAGGACCAAACAGCTTTTCCAAATTCCTCTTCTCCCCTTATGCGATTCAACCTCCCAAATCCAGCTCATGACAGTGACTACTAAAAAGCACACGTTCTGCCACCCATCCTCCAGGACTTCCAACTGAGCCAGTGTGATCTCCCCCATCCCAGGGGCACAGCGTGGCTGGCATGGCCGCTCCTGCTCAAAACTGAGCATCCAGGCACCGCACCCCTGTGTCCATTCCATCCATGCAGGATGTTTCCTCCAGTTGCAGGACTGCTCCTTTGGTCAGTATCTAGACCTTTGCTTGGTTCTGGAGTTGCTGGCAGGATTTTCCTGAATCACTTATTTCTTACCAAGCACTTGTGGTGGGTTGACCCTGCCTGGGGGCCAGGTGCCCACCAGAGCCGCTCTATCACTCCCCTCCTTCACTAGACAGGGGAGAAAAAGTATAACGAAAAGCTTGTGGGTTGACATAAGGACATGGAGAGATCACTCACTAATTATCATCACAAGCAAAACAGACCGAACTTAGAGAGGGAATTCACCTTATTTATTACTAAGCAAAACAGAGTGGAGGAATGAGAAATAAAATCAAATCTTAAAACACCTCCCCCCACCCCTCCCATCTTCCCGGGCTCAACTTCACTCCCGGCTTCAACCTCCGCCCCCCCCTCAGCAGCACAGGGGGACGGGGAATGGGGGTTATGGTCAGTTCATCACGCGGTGTTTCTGCCGCTTCTTCATCCTCAGGGGGAGGACTCCTCTCATCATTCCCCTGCTCCAGCGTGGGGTCCCTCTCACGGGAGACAGTCCTTCATGAACTGCTCCAGCATGGGTCTCTCCCATGGAGTGCAGACCTTCAGGAACAGACTGCTCCAGCATGGGTCCCCCATGGGGTCACAAGTCCTGCCAGCAAACCTGCTCCAGCGTGGGCTCCTCTCTCCATGGATCCACAGGTCCTGCCAGGAACTTGCTCCGGCCTGGGCTTCCCACGGGCCACAGCCTCCTTCAGGTGTCTCCACCTGCCCCAGCGTGGGGTCCTCCACGGGCTGCAGGTGGAATCGCTACACCCCCTCATCCTTCCTCCATGGTCTGCAGGGGGACAGCCTGCCTCACCATGGTCTTCACCATGGGCTGCAGGGGAATTTCTGCTCCAGCGCCTGGAGCACCTCCTGCTCCTCCTTCTGCACTGACCTTGCTGTCTGCCGATGTTCTTACATCTTCTCACTCCCCTCTCCAGCTACAAAAGCTCCCTCTAACTTTTTTTCCCCTTCTTAAATATGTTATCACAGAGGCACTGATTGGCTTGGCCTTGGCCAGTGGTGGGTCCGTCTTGGAGCCGGCTGGCATCGGCTCTATCAGACACAGGGGAAGCTTCTAGCAGCTTCTCACAGAAGCCACCCCTGTAGCCCCCCCACTACCAAAACCTTGCCACGCAAACCCAACACAGCACTATACCCAACCCTCTTACTCACATACATCCCCTCCACTAAATGTCCACTAAATTAAGTTAAAAAAGGAAGCGGTGAAAAAACAGATTGCTTTTGTGTCCATCTCAGTTTGGCAAATGAAGAGCCTTATCCTACAAACAGGCACATCTTGTTCACACATCTACTGTCATACTACTGCAGGAAGACAACATAGCTGCGATATACTCTGATTACCTTCAAAAGTGGCGGGGATCTCTTTAATTAATGTCTAAATACTACTTATTCGAATGTCTCACCAAGTTTTCCACAGCACTTTTAACTGTCACAGGCTTACAAATCTATTTAACCGTAGCACAAGCAGGCAAGAAATTCTGAGTTACACACTGCAGATATTATTATCTAAAAACCTCAGAAGTCTCTGCAGAACGTGATGCAAATTTTACGCAATTCTGTGGGTCACTGCGCTCTTCTGGTTACGTGGCTCCTCTGAACAACAGCCACGTATTGCAGCACGGGGTGTCCCCCTGATTGGGCATGTAGCTATTTGCTCTAGACCTTTTTGCCATTGGGAGCAAGGTCTCTCTGTGGAAGTAAAACTCAAAAGTGAAAATTTGGCAGAGCTTCAGCAGCCTGTTTCCCCTCCACTAACTTAAAAGCCTCTTTTTACCTCTTATAATTTCCCCCTCCTTCCTCTCTCCTCCCCCCCTCCCAATTACAGCACAGCAGGAGAGTAAACCGAATGCAAACCCCAGGTCATTTTTATTTCATTACTGATTAATAACTGCTGTCAGTGTGGTTGCCGGAGTGGTGCAAACCTCCGTGCACCCAAGCCCCTGCGTGCATTCTCAGCTGACTGAAGTCCACGGTGCTTTTGCTATTCTCGATATCCATTGAGAGAAATTAAATACCCTGAGAACAGTGGTGGTAAAAATTCCCCAGATCCTGCCCAGTAACTGAATAGGTACATATTAACTAAAATGGGACTTCTAAATTTTAGAGCAGGCAGGTCACTGGCTGGAGGTGAGAGAGGATGGTTTATCCCCTTCTTTCTGGAAAGTAGGCTTTTTTTTTTTTTAATTTCTTTTATCTTAGAAAGTTTAGGAATGTACAAGTCATTAGAGAGCTTGGCCCAAGACTCAGATGTCCTCACAAGAGCTGGTTCATCTACTAAAGGAAAGGCTAAGGTATAGAAACTTCAGCATATGTATTTTTTCCATTCTTGCCAGATATTTATATAAAGAGCAAAATCAAAATGGGACTTTTTCATTCTCTAGTAATCACAATAAAAATTAGGATAAACCACCCCCTGTATTTACTACCAAAGAAAATATTAGAAAACAATTGTTTTTCCCTGCAGTCCAAACACACAATAATCAGAGAGACATAGAAGAGCCCAGGTTGGAAGGGGCCTCCAAAGATCATCTGGTCCAACCTTTGGTGGGAAAGGGAGCCTACATGAGATTATGTAGCACTGAGTCCAGTCTCATCGTGGAAATTTCTAGCGATGGGGACTCTACCACATCCCTGAGGAGGTTTTTCCAGTGATTGATTGCTCTCACTGTAAAAAATTTCTTTCTTATATCTCAAGATGAGGACACCTGTATATAATTTAAAATATGTTTATTCTTCAATTTATTTCCATTAACATATAATAATTCTATATACTTAATATAGTACTTTTAAGTTCATCTTAAGCTTTCCCTAACTGACACTATGCCAAAATAACTGATCTTTGAGAATATACTAAATCCCAGAGGAAAAAGAAAACAGTGACAGAATACATACAATGTTATGCAGTAGTATTACACCAACATACAGAAGTTACCATCCAGAGCTCACAAAATGTTTTATAAAAATAAGTCTTATATTCTGCGGAATACACAGTCACACAGAAAATAAGTTACAAAAATGAAGGAAAAAAATAGGGCTTTTGTTTCATACTTCCCAACTGGCCCAGAAGATTTTTTGTTTCAAAGGAAAAGATAAGTAGAATATCAGAAAAACTAACATCATTGTGAAGAATAGCTTGGAAAAATCTAAACACTGTGGAATGATGCAGTTACTGTAACGGGGAAAAAAAAAGTTGGCATAAAATTGGTCTCTTAAATTTGGTTTGCATTCTTTCAGTTATCTCTTTCTAGCCAACTGGAGATAGCTTTAAGAAACTGTCATAAACTTTGCTGTTGTTTGGCAGTAAAAAACTGTAAGAAGGGTGAAAGATACAATTTCCTATTAATATGCACATCAAGGAAAATTATTTAAGGGCAAATGAGAAGATATTTCCAGAGACTGGAATATCACCTAGGAAAAAAGCTGTTTCTTGCAAGGAATTTTATAAAAGTACTAGCATAGAAAAAACCCTGTTACTTACTGGAATGCTGCTTAACTTGCTTCTCTTTAAAAACAAACAAACAAAAAATCAGTCTTTTTTGTTCAAGCAATCCTCATCTTTCAACCTCCTATTCTGCTTGAGCTGCAGTCTAAATCCCTAATAATTTTAACCTTTTAAATTGATTTCATCACTCTTCAGTCCTTTCTCCAGTGTAGCAGGTCTCTGCCTTTTTGTAGCCTTGCCTCCTATTACAGCATGTGGTCTTGGGTTCTTGCTCTGTAAAGGAGAAGATAGTGTTGGGCCAACCAGGATTCACTTGTTTCCCCTATGCTACAATCCCATGCTCTAATTCTTTCTTAAACCTTATTTACTATTTCTTTATATTCTATTTTAACTGCTCAAGCCAAATAAAGCAATGGTGACTTTGAATGGGTCACTAACAAACTACAAATACGTTTAAAAACAGGTTTTTGGGCTTCTTAACACATTTGAGTTGGAATAATCATCGTAAGTAAGTTGGAATAATCATAATAACTACATGCTGCAGCTAATAAGTGGGTAAGACTGGAAAATGTTACATTATATAGTAGATCAAGATCATCACACCCAGCACTAGAGTGATCTTTGCATTTTTTAAAAACAAAATGCATTTTATAATAAAAATCAAAGAATTCAAAATCCATATTGTGACTGGCACTTGGGCCACCTCTTCTCAGCCGTAAGAAAGATTTAATAAGATTGTAGTTCTACTGCATTATTTTTTCTTTTTTATTAAATGGTGCTGTATGTCTCCAGGGGAAAAAATCACTACATTTCTCTAATGACTATGGGGCTGTTTCAGTTTTGTGTCTTTCTAAGAGACTAATTCTTGCCTTTTGAAATTTCTTAGCATTGACTGCTAAATATATCAGCTTTCCTCTTTGGGATCTTAAAAAGCATTAAGATTCCAACAGGCTTTTTTCATTCATTCTTCACCACTTCTGTTGCCCTGACACCACTTCTGAGCCCTGGCATCCAAATACACTGGTTATAACTTCCTAAATTATTCAAAATGAAATCTAGATAATTTTTTATTTGATTTAATAAAAACAAATTCATATATTCTTTATCTTCTTAGTAAAAAAAAATAAATCTAAAAAACAAAGAAGTATTTCACCATGACATGTATGTCTCTACCAGGCTTCTCTGGTGAATTATTTTTAGGGATTAAGTTGTGACTGATGTTTCCCTTCTTCAACGGATTGTCACACAAAACAACAATTTAAGCTTGAATGTGTCAGAGCAAAGCTTGCAGGGTATGAACAGGCCAGGCTGACCTCCAGCTGGAGCAGTTGTGATGCAAATATGAAAAAGTCTTCTGATGGCTACTCGCAGCCAAACAGAGAAATAAACTTAGTCACATCAGCTTCAACATGGAAATTGGGAGCTTGGCACAGACCATGCAAGATTTTAAAGCTTCATGCAAGCAACATCCAGTAAAATGAACTGCATCTGTATGACACAAACTATAACGCAGGTATAAATAATAAAAGGTGGAAATTTTCCTCCTGGCTGGTCTAGGGCACATACCGACAGCGCAAATAGCTGTCAGCAACAACGCACACAAGGAAGGGTTTGAGTAAACGTGTTCTGTCCCAGACTGTGCGCCAAGATCCAGCAGATGCTTTCAGCTCTCCCACTCCCCTTCCCAGCTGCTCTGGGTAAGGCTTGTGGCAGGCTGCCCAAGGCCACCAAAACCAGATTCCTCCCCTTGGTTCAGATGCTGGAGCAGAGCCAGATTCATCTGCTCTGAAGCCAAGTGCTCCCCGTGCTCCCCAGGTCGCTGCACGGTCAAGGTTGCCCTCTCTTTGTGTCTATTAACCCTTTGCCACCTGCCCCGCTCACACTAACAGGGGGGCTTGTACCAAGGTCCCGAACCTCTTCCTGCGAGTCAAAGCAAAAATGCACCATGGCCCAGGTAGTCGTCACTGCAACCAGAAGGTTCAGGAAGGCACGGCCGCGGAGGTGGCATGGCAGGACTGCTGGCCTCCGCCCAGGGTGTTTTGCCAAGGACAAGTGGGGAACCCAAAGTCAGCCTCAAAAGTAGCTCCTGGGGAGACCTTTCATGCCTGGGGGTACTGCAGGCACCTGTGCATAAGGACAGGAATTAGTGACACCTCACAGCAACCGTCCTGGACAGTGCTGTGGACAAAAATGGCCTCGCATGGCAAAGCACCTTATACCGAGGTACCACCAATAAATGTTTCACACAATCCTTAACACTCACAAAAAAATGGTTTTGCTTCATGCTTCACACATTCCTTGCAGGGTCTGTATTTTCTTCAGGCCCTTGGCCAGGGCACGGCCAAGGGCATGGCCATGAGCCTCTTGTTTAAAGTGACACCCGTGAAGATATACTTCTCGGCATGTTTTTTTTTTTCCCCTGCAAAGTGAAAACTGCTTTATCCATTGCTGTCAACATTTTGAAATGTAATGTACAATTCCAAACATGACGACAGGTGTTCATGTAGAGGATGAGAAGTGGCTGAAACTACATTACATTAGATGAAGCGGTGCTAGGTAGATGCTAGGTAGAGCGTCTTCAACTGGAATGATTTCTTGTCATTGCAGCTAAAAGCAACTCATAAATGGCACGAATACACTGTGGTGTTTTACACAGTGACGCGCCCACTACACCACCCTGACAAGGCACTGCAGTGACAGTGCCCTCATGGAGAAGTTCCTGCCTCTCCGAAGCTCCGTTTGCAGCTTGCCTGAGAGAAGTGGAGCTTTCTGTGCTGAGGGAAATGCTGCGAAGAACTGTTCTGCACCAGGAGGTGCTGGTCCGTTACGATCCAGTATGAGATGGCACTATAAACAAAGAGAGAATAGTACAGATAATCTTACATGCCTTTTGATGCTGGGAACCTCGAGTTGCGCAGCATCAAACGGGCCCCCAGTGCACGTGCAGCGTGCCGTGCAGACCCCGTCCATAAGAAAGGGTTACCTCATTTTGGCCATTCAAGCTATTGTAGGATTTACTTGCGTGAAAACAACTTGATTCATCATTTCTACCAACAGAAAGGATGCTCACATGAGAACTTCTTGCTGCATTCCTAGATAAGGGCAAGGCCGTGCAGGTGATGTAATTGCTGGTACGGAGGGGGAGCTGCCCGGAGGCTCCTCCGTCACGGTGAGCAGAGGCTGTCCTGCGGGACATGGGATTTGCGCGGCACAACACAGGCCCGAAGGCCACGCCGGGTGTGCAGCAGTTTAACTCTTACGTGGTCCACTAACTCCTTCGCGTGCAACGATCCCCTGGTCAGGATCAGTGCCAGAGCCAACAGGTTTCATCGCATCGTGGCTACGGTCCCTTCCCCGGCCGCGGGGAAGAGGCCTCCTGTCCCTCGTCTCACTGGCCGTACTCCAACCACGAGACCCAGCACGACGCGCGGTTGGCACAGAAAGCCAGAGCTCTGCGGGACAAGCGTCTCCAACGCCCAGGAGACCCCGAAGCTTGGGGCTCGCTGGCAGGTTCCAGCCACGCCACAAATAATTACCTGCTTTACATTGCTGAGCACTTCCTGAGCTCACAGCGTAAGAACCTGTGCTGAGATTGTACGGACATACGCCGCTACGCGGAACAGTGATCAGACACATCCCGGGAAGCGTACTGCGACCACGCAGCAGAACGCACACTGTGGTCACCCATACGCTGCCGCGCGTGCTGCTGTCGTAAGACACACGGCACAGCCCGAACTGCCACCACAAACACGCGCCACGGCGCTCAACTGCCACCGCGCTCGCAGCCACGGTCACGAGGCACGCCGCCCCCACGTAGTGCAATGCCTACGTCGCAACGCGCGGCGTCACGCTGGCTGCAACCCCGCGCGGCAGAGCAACCTCCGGCCGCCAGGCGGCGCGCTGCTCCCCGGCGGAGGGCGCACGCACGCACGCACGCACGCACACCTCGCTGCGCGCCCCTGCAGTGCCCCGCCCCTGCCCCGCCCCCGCCCCGCCCCCGCGCCGCTCAGCCAATCGCAGCGAGGCCTCGTGGTCCCGTTGCCTTCCGGTCCCCCGTCCGTGTTTATTTTTGCCGCGGAAAGGAAGGAGGTCGTGTGATGGGCATTTGCATCGCCCAATCGGAGAGCCGCTCGCTCGAAGAGGCGGGGGGGCGGGTAAGCGGCGGTTTGGCGCGAGAGGCGGGAGCGGGGCCGTGGGCGCGCGGCCTTTTCTTTCCCCTCCTCTCGGCCCCTCTCGAAGCGGTCACCCCCGTCCCTCTCCCCCTCATCCGCATCGCCAGCTCCTCGCACCGGTCTCCGTTCGGTCTCCCGCGGGGGCCCTCTGGTTCCCCCTCTCCCCCCGGGTTCTCCCCCGCTCCTGCAGCAGCCCCCGCCCACTCCTGTCCCCTCAGGGGCCCGTTAGCTGGGGCTGGCCGAGGAGCCGGCCTCCCCTCCTCAGGAGCCCTTTTCCCGCCCGGCGGCTCGTCTCACGGCACTGATGGCCGGCGTCATCCGGCGGCTGGATGAGGCCGTGGTGAACCGCATCGCGGCCGGCGAGGTCATCCAGAGACCGGCGAACGCCATCAAGGAGATGATAGAGAACTGGTAACGGCTGGGCGGGGAGTATGGGGCTGCCGCGGGCGCTGGGGCGCAACCCGGCCTTGCTCACTGAGGGCGTTGGGGCCGCTGCGGCTGCTGTCACCGCTTCCAGGCCACTGGCGTGTAACGAGGTGCTCTGTGTAACGAGGAAGGGTAATACGTGTGTGCTCGTATTGCAGGCACAGGTGTACGACTCTGTTCAAAAAGACTGTCTAAATTTGTGTTTGGGTTGGTTTTGTTGTTGTTTGAGAGGCCTGTGAATCGTTTGCTTTCAGTGTCAATAATTCGGTTATTTGTTCTGAAGAGAAAGTCTGTCTGGGATTAAAATCACCACCTTTTCACTAGTAAGTGTGGTGAGCTGTGTGAGCTGTTTAAAAGCAAACTGCTGAGTCTGCAGTAGGTTTCGGTAGTGGGGAGAGCAGGTCTAGTTCTTGGATTAAGCATCTTCTTCCTTAATTTTTGAAGTTTTTGAAAGTCTGTCATAATTGTTGTGGATGGTGACTTAGAATAATATGTCACTGCCATTTAAAAAAGGGGGAAGGAGACAGTAAAGATTTATTTAAAACATAACAAATTCCAATATGAATGGCAACTAGAGTAGAAAAAAAACTATCACTTTTATGAGAATGATTTAAAATTCAGTTTAAGTCATGTAGTCCTTTATACTCTGGAATTGCTGTTCTCTAGAATGCTTTCTTGTTTTCTGCAGTTTGGATGCTAAATCTACAAGTATCCAGGTAGTAGTTAAGGAAGGTGGTCTGAAGCTCATCCAGGTCCAAGATAACGGCTGTGGTATCAGAGTGAGTAAACAAAGTTTATAGCTGTATGCTGGTGTTGTCTGAAAAGCCGATTCGTTGCCCGATGTGCAATAAGCCAATTCTCACATACACAGAAGAGGTACTACTTTTATTCAGGCCTGGGTGCTAGGTGGATTTCTACAAATCAAGCACACCTTGTTCTCTTGTCATATTTATACACAAATGTTACAAGGTAGTACACGCCCAGTTACAATGATTGGTTTAGGTTTCTTCGTCTAGTATGCAAACTAGAACGCATGCTCAGTTCTTTTCTCCCCCTTTGTATTTTGAGTAAGTGGTATAATTTGGGTAGGGGCCCCATGGGTCGGTGGTTGCAGATCCCCCTGCCAGAACTACCTTTCCCCTAGTTTCCCAGTACTTTTGGTAATTTCGAGTGGTTCTTCAGGGTCTGCTGATCAAACTAACAATTCATCAGTTACGCTTCTACCTCTTGACAATCACATCTTAATACATTGTTTGGATAAACATTAACCAACACAGGGGTTGGACTATACAATAGTCATCCTTAGTAGTACCTAGCAACTGTCTGCAAAACTATCTGTAACAGCCTTAACTACAGAGTCATGATTAACTTTTAAATTCAATGCAAGATATCACTGGTGTTTAGTACTACCTTTTAAAATTTATTTCAACTTATAAATGTTTCTGACCTTGAAAAAACTTGGAGTGACTATCGCTTGTCCCTTTCGCATAGAAAGAAGATCTTGACATTGTATGTGAGAGATTTACTACGAGTAAACTGCAAAAATTTGAAGACTTGGCTAGTATTTCTACATATGGTTTTAGGGGTGAGGTAAGCTCTTCATCAAGGTTTTGAAACTGTTCATTGTTTGTTGTTACACTGTTGCGGTGGGGTTTTGTCATGGTTTTACCCCAGCCGGCAGCCGAGCACCACACAGCCACTCGCTGATTCCCCCTTGTCAGGATGGGGGAGAGAATTAGAAGAGTGAAAGTGAGAAAACTTATGGGTTGAGATAAAGACAGTTTAATAAGTAAAGCAAAAACCATGCACGCAAGCAAAGCGAAACAAGGAATTCATTCACCACTTCCCATGGGCAGGCAGGTGTTCAGCCATCTCCAGGAAAGCAGGGCTCCATCATGTCTAACGGTTACTTGGGAAGACAAATGCCATCACTCCGAACAGCTCCCGCCCGGTCCCATCCTTCCTCTTACCCAAGCCCCTTATAAACTGAGTATGATGTCATATGGTATGGAATATCCTTTTGGTCAGTTTGGGTCAGCTGTCCTGGCTGTGTCCCCTCCCAACTCCTTGTGCACCCCCAGCCATTCCCCTGGCAGGGCAGTGCAAGAAGCAGAAAAGGCCTTGGCTCTGTGTAAGCACTGCTCAGCAACAACAAAAACATCTCTGTGTTATCAACACTGTTTCCAGCACGCATCCAAAACTATGGAGAACTAGTATGTCTGAACTTGTCTGAAAGAACAGTCCAGGATGGGTTCTGCTTTCTCCTCCAGATGGACAACAAGATGTGTAATTATGTTGCCAGTACTCGGATACATAGATCATTCTGTGCTTCAAAGAGCAGACTGCTTGGGTCCTGCTGCACTTTGAACATAATTAGCCCCACAGCCAGTGGAGTCTTGTCCTGAGACTGGTTTCAGTAGGCTGTGTAGACACATCCTTTGAGTTTTCCAGGAAAATCATTGTAACCTAACTTTATAATATTACCTACAGTCGGGAGAAGAACTTGAGCAGGGATGAGAAAGTAATGGCTAAAACCTCCCAGCTGTTTTATGTTAACATGAAAGAAAGAAAAGAGCACAACTGTAGTAACTTTGCATATTTCTTTTAGTTATGTTACATGGTTAGCTGCTTGCATTGTCAGAGATAATGAAATGTTAGAAAAGCCAAAAGAAGGTCCTGGATAAAAGTCGGTGTTATAGGTACTAAAATTTGTTAAAGTTTTACTGACCTGCAATTTTCTTACAAGGATTTTTATTAAAGACTTGCAAATGGTATATCAAAACTTAGTATTGCTGTTTAAAGTGTGGATGCCCCTCAGGGGTATCCAGAGCAGGGTTTACAAAGATGCTTTCTCTTTCTCTAGGCATTGGCTAGCATCAGTCATATTGCCCATGTTACGGTAACAACTAAAACAGCTGATGCAAAGTGTGCATACAGGTATGCTACCTATTATCCAAGTAACTTCTGCTGAATGTAATAATGAACAGAGGTACTTAATTATCTTTTCAGTGATCTTACTAAGGAGGAAGTTGGGGTATGGAATTAAGTGTTTCTAGGGTAGTTACAAAAAAGACCCAGAATGTGAGAAAACAGTTTCAGTGATTTTTAGTCCAGATTCTAAAGGTAAGCTTTAGCTAAACAGTCTGTGAAATCTTAAAGGGAATTATACTTCAGCATCCAATATAGGGTAAACTTTTTGTCTCTGTCTTCATTCAAGGACAAAATGATATATATACACAGCATATCTTGCAGATTTCATAAGTGTGAGCATAGGAACTTACAGTTTAGTTTGCTTTTGTATGGTGCCTAATCCTATCCAAAAAAAAAAGGTTTTGAATATTCTTCTGAAAACTTATTCTAAATATAAGCAAGCCCATCCATTAACTTCTCAACTACTTTTAAGAAAAGAAAGGTGGGGGGGAAGAGAAACTTTGCGTCTTGATTTTACAAAAGATTGTGTGACTATGGTCTTTCTTGCATTAAGTATGTAGGGTATGTGAGAGGGCAAAAAACCTATGCCCTTTGAAATTCCGCATCTGTATAACTTCCTGAAAGACCTATGTGGGTTGGGAATCTATTATGATCAAAATCCCATTACAGCCAAAAAGGAAATAGATCTTAAACTAATAAGAAATTCTTGACTTTACATATAACTGAAGTGTAAAGTCTAGTGGAAGAATTATTATTAGTCCAGGTCTAGCTGTTAAAGAAAAATAAAATACAGTAATTCTGTCTTTACAGGCAAAGGCTCAGTAATACAATTTCGAAACATATATCTCATTATCTGCCCCTTCTTCTCTGCTGTCATTCCCACTCTCCCACTGCCCATCTGGGTCCTAAGTTCAATGAAGACAGTTTTCCTCTGGCAGCAAGGTGGAAGGTTTGCAGCTAATTGTCAGTGTCCAAAGTTCTTTGCTGGGAGGAGTGTGATGATGATGATGGGATTTCTTTTGTCTTCTCCCTTTTGTTGTCATCTGTCCGTGTCTGCACCCCTGTAAATCTATATGTCTGACAGCTTTTCATTTTTATTTTCTGCCTAGAGCTACTTACAGTGATGGAAAAATTAAAGCCCCCCCGAAACCCTGTGCTGGAAACCAAGGAACTCAGATCATGGTAGGTTTTTGTGCCTTTCTTGTCCCTTTTCTGTTCCCTGGTCGTTATGCTTGCACCACTTATTGGTTTGTGTTACATTGTAAGGTACATAACAGTATCACCTTGTAGAATATCTTCCAAATGATGTTGTTGTGTGGTTTTGTTGGGGTTTTTTGTTTTGTTTTCTTCACCAAAGATAGCAAGGTGAATTTCAGAAGATCGTCTTGGTTTGTTTTGGGTTTTTTCGTTGGTTTTTTTTTTTTTTTTGGCCTTCCTTCTGAGAATGGTATAGCCGTTTACTATCAGAAATATTTTAGAATCCTTCTGGACTGCTGTAAGCCTCAAAGGACAGTTAAGGCTACGAGAAGCTCAGAATTTGGAGGAGTGGTCTACATTGTACAAGCCAGAGTGGGAAGATGAGGGTTGGCATGGGAAACTACAAAACTGCTGTTAGTTTTGGAGTCGTATCTTTCATATATCATACGAAGATTTGAATGTGGGTTGGGATTAAAATTGGCATTAGGAATATGAATAAGGAGCTGAAAATAGGAAGGAGTGTGCATCTTGCATAGTGCAAGGTGGAAAGTGGAAGCCTGGCCTAGGAGTCTGCAGGTGTGTGTTTGTCTTGCATGGGAGCATACACCCACCAAGCTTCACATGTCGATGTTTACGATACTGTGTCTTAAATGAAGCTGAACTTTAAATTTCTGCCTTTCTCAGTATAGCAGAAATATAATTTGCATATTGTTTAAATAGTGAAAATGAACAGTTTAAGCTGCTGTTATAATGACATTAATAGCCTTGATTGCAGCAACAGTTCTATTGAACAGTTATGAACAGTTATTAATGTAACTGTTATTTGCGTTTCATTAAAACACAGTGTAATCAGGGAATCCATTGCCATCTGCAGCGGAAGGTATATAATTTTCACTAAAAAGTGAGCTGTAGAATTGTTGCTATTATTGGTAAAAATACTGTACTAAAATACGTGAAAACATACACTTCTCTGGAGTTGCATTTTGTTAGGTGAACCTAAGCAGGTAAGGAATAAATTGAATGTTGATAGTTCATAAACTAAAATATTCTCAGAAAATTTTGTAGTATCTATTAAGAAGATGGATTTAGAGTAATTATCTAGTAAGCGGTTTTTAAAATTATTTTTAATTATGATGTTTTTCTCTGTAGGTTGAAGATCTCTTTTACAATGTAAATACAAGGAGGAAAGCTTTAAAAAACCCAAATGAAGAATATGCAAAAATACTAGAAGTTGTTAGCAGGTAAACTGAAATAGGAGGCTCCAATTTTCTATACTGCCATGGGGAGTACTGGGGTTTTTCAGAGGGACTGGCTTATGTGTGTTTGGTGTGTTTTTTTTGTTGTTGGTTTTGGAGTTTTTTAACTACTTGTTAGTGTATGGTGGCAGATAACAGTCCAACTTGATACAGAAAATCCAAAGGAGAAACAGTATTCAGTCTATGACTGTTGTTAGTAAGAATTCCAGCAAGCAAATAGTTGGAGACTTGAATGGGTGAACTCTCAATGAACTTGGGCTGAATAGAATCCAAGTAAAAACTGTGCAGGAAGGTTGAGATTTGGCTGAATATGAAAAAGCTGAATGGTGATGTCATGTCCTAAAAAAAAAAAGTATCACTTTAGCTACCAAATGTTCCCTTCCTGGGTCCCTTTGGTGCATCTTTTGCCATGTGCAGAGGCTTTGCAAGCAGGATCTACACAATTTAACCAAAATAACTGCTTTACGCTTTCACTAAACACAAAAGCTAGCAAAGAGTAGCAAGGCTGTATGCTAAGCATTAGCCTGCTTCCTGAATGAGTCTTTACTGGCCAGGCAGACTTCAGTCAGGAGGTGAAGGGTCAGGTCCTGCTGCTCTGGGGAACAGGCTGATCTGAAGTGTCGCTGAGTTACTGGCTTCCAACTCACTGGGGTGCGTTTTTTTGTTAGGATTTTACATCTTTTCATTTTGGGGTTTTTTCCTTTCCTCTTGAATTTTTGAGTTATTAACTGTCCTGGTCACAACAGTCTAACCTCTGTCTGCATTTTTATGTTTCTCATCTTGCAATGTTCTACCGTGTGTTCTTTCTCACAACTTGGCCACTTCCTTAGAAGCTGGAGCCAAGGTTACACAGCTGTAGTGTGTCAGAACTCAGCCCTGGGATCACAGACAGCTGAACCATCTGCCTAGGGGAAGTTAGAAGGGCGAGCCAGCTGTTTTTCAGATCCTTCTCCCTAGTAGCTGAGACTTAATTCTGTTACACTGAGGCAGTTTTGCTGCTGTTCTAGTTAAACCTATGCAATGAAACTGAATTAACCAGGTCTATAGAAGTTCATCAGGTTTTTTTGAGAAATAAGCTAAGCTGATTCTTGAATTTCATATGGTTACAGGTGAATTATAAATAGAAAACAACTATTTTTATAGCTGTTTATTCTACAAAAGTGCAGTTTGGCTCAAATCACGTTACTGTGTAACAGGAAGTGGTTTGCCCCCGTTACTAGCTCCTTTTCAGCATTCAGGGAAATGAACATTTTCTTTCACATATTGCAGTCTTATGTTCACCTATTTTTCAGGTATGCCATCCATAACTCTGGCATCAGCTTTTCAGTTAAAAAGGTATGTAAATAAAGTCTTTATAACTCTACTGTGTGTCTGTATATATGTGTGTGTTACAACGCGTGTATCTGAAAATGCCAGAAAATTTGCACTGCATCTTTTGCAATGGGAATATTGTATAGAGCCTTCCCTCGTACTGAAATGTTGACGTGTACGTTGATGCAGTTTGTATAGAAAACACATTAGCTAAAAGTAAACAAGACAAAAATATATTTGGGAGGAGTTGAGTTTTCTGTGTGTTATTTTGTTTTAGTTTTATGAGCTGTTTCAGCTTATTTGGAGGCTCTGGTTACTAGTAACTCCATGAAAGAGTATGGGGTGGAGTACCTTCATTCTGTATCATTCTTGATAATTATTTACTGAACTGCTCATGTTCCTCACTTTCAAAAATGGAGTTACCAGCCTGAATGGACCTGATGTGATCTAGCAAATCTTGTAATTCTGTGCCATTTACTATCTAGTGATTTTTCTGAACACAAATAGGTAAATAATAATACAAAATGTTATAATGATGCTATGTCCCATGGCTTTGTATTAGAAATGTTATTGTTCAGTCGAATGTATTTCTAAAACTTCAGTCAGAACTGTGAATTGATTGATACTCGTTTCTGCTCTCTTTAGCAAGGTGATACTGTGTCAGATGTTAGAACCTTATCAAATGCCTCAACGGTGGACAACATTAGGTCTGTCTTTGGAAACGCTGTTAGCAGGTACATTGATGTCAAGTTTCCTTTTGACATAAAGTTTTCTAGTAAATCTCCTCCTTTCTCTCTTAAAGAACAAAGGCTGTGTTTAACTTTTCCTGCTTCCATCAAGGTGAATTACAGAGAAAAGGGAGTGTTGCAATAATAGAGCTCTCCCTTGTCTTGCAGAATGTGTGATTTTTTTTTTTATTTTTTTTTAGTAAAGAGGCAAGTTGTAAAGCTGTTCCTTTAATCTACTTAAGGGGAACCATCTGTTTGTAACTTTCAGTGTGCTCATTTAAAAAGAGCAAGCTGCACCTGTGTTCTCTACAAGTTCCTACCCTCTTCCTATGCCATGAAAATATTACCACTTCTTACCACAGTCTGCTGTCTGACAAATGTTGAAGTATCCTCAAATTTGTTTTTCTGAAATATTATGGTTTAATATTTTGACAAAAGCTATGTTAGCTGAGGCTGAGTAAACCAGGCAGAAAAGTTGAAAACAAATAAAACCAATCATCTTTTGAAAATGTATCTGTCACTTTAGGGAAAATACTCTCTCTTTATAAGACATTCAGCTGTGAAGAATTCATTGAATGAACTTGCAGAATGGATTTGTCCTATAAATATGTCAATTTGATTCAGTTACTAAAGTCACACTTCATGTGTAAGGAATGTAATTTTTAGTACATGGAAATGCCTTTATGAAATGCAGCAAACAGGAGAGGCTGCTTAGTGATAAGATTTGCAGTGTTGTTTGTATTTCTTTGCTATGTGTGTTTCATGCGTCTACTGCTAATGCTTTTTTGATACAATTCTTCCTTTGTACAGTTCTGAATAAATTGTCCATTTCAACTTAAATGTTTTGATCAGATGTTTTGAAGTGAAACTTTTTACCCAATTTATGATGGTGTTTAGTCTAGCTTATTTTGACTTAAAAAATGAACACAAATAAAAATGGCACTCAGTATATATTGAAGTTGAATTGAAAATAAGTAGCCCGTAAGTCTTTTCTATGTTAACTTTAGAAGTAGCACAATGCCTTGCTAGAGCTCTGCTTACCAACTATCAAAGTGGATTTCCTTGAAAATTATAAAAACTATTATGAAAATTGTTAATGTTAGGATCTGTATGCATGAGCAAGAAAAAAAAATGTTTACATTTTCATGACTTCCGAACAGTCCACCAATAAATATTAGACTGGCGAAAGTGGACAGGGTAGTTCAAGAAAAGCAATGTTCTTCCCTGGCTGCTGACAACTTTGAGGAGTCCTTGTCTATCACTGTCAATGACTTAAATGGTGAAATCCATATTAGAATTATCAATAGAAGGTTATAATATCATGGCTGCTGTGATATGTTAAGATATTAAAAAGATACTATGGATAGTTTTACAGACTCCAATCATACTTTATTACTATTTTACATTTACTTAGAAAGAAGAAACAGTGCAGCTGAGGTTAAATAATTTTTGTGACTCAGCAATGAATGCTTGAATTCTCGGGTAATTCTAATGTTTTCATTAACTGTGATATAAATAGAAGGTAGTATGTGAGTGCTGTTTGAAATTTGCATCAACAGAAAAATTATTTTTTTGTGTGTTTTTTGTCAAACTGTCAATAGGGAACTGATAGAAGTAGGCTGTGAAGATGCAAATCTGGCCTTTAAAATGAAGGGCTACATCACGAATGCAAACTACTCTGTGAAGAAATGTATATTTTTACTCTTCATAAACCGTAAGTTTAAAAAAACAAGCATGTTGTACAATCATATGTTGCTTACATAATAATCAGAAGAACAAAACTTGCTAACTACAAAATGCATGAGCATTCTTAAAAACATTGAAGAGTAAGTATTGCAGTTAATTGTAGAGCTTAAGGTGTTTTTCCATATGTAATGTGTATCATGTTTTGCACTCTGAATAGCAGAAAGCAGCTATGACTAGGCCTAAAGAAACTCAAGCCTGCAGAGTATCAAAGTTATGACTGTGTCCTGCCAACTTATACAGAGTGGTCTCTCAATTCTGTAGCAACATTGGCACACCTTGACTGTAAGAAATCATGAAAAAGTAGTCTGGTTATTTCAGTATTTGTGGGGGAAAAAAGTACTTCTAAATATAAAACGTACTAGGAAGATATTGTCTGTTCTTGGTTTTGTATGAAGAGTAAATAGGCCTTAGGGGAAAAAATGGGTATAATGGATGCCCTTTGAAGATACAAAGCATGAAGATGTTGATCTGAAGGAGTAGTTGGACGCTGTGCAGTGTATTTCAGTGGGGCTTGTTGAACATAGCATTTTGTTCTGTGTTTCAGATCGATTGGTAGAGTCAGCCGCTTTGCGGAAAGCCATAGAAACTGTGTACGCTGCTTATTTGCCAAAAAGTACGCATCCATTCCTATACTTAAGGTAAAGTAATAGGTAGAAGTGGCCTTTTGATACTATCTCGTAGGACGTAACTAGGGTGAATAGGTTTAGAAGGACACTTAAGTTCCTGATAGTAGTGTTAAGCATTGCTCTGAGGTACTCATTTGCCAGATGGGAGATAATTAAATCACATTAAAGAAATCTTAAGAAGAGGGGCCTTATTTTCAGAAGTAGTGAGTGTCTGTAATTCCAGCTTAAGTCCTTTGATATTGTGGATGCTCTTCACTTAGGAAGATGAGATGCTAGGGATATAGAAGAGCATTTAGGACCAGCCAGATCACTTATTGCAAACTCATTAACATTTTATCTTGCTGGGATTTGTATTTGTATTTTTAACACTGTTCTTGGTATGCTAATGCAACAAAAAGAAGTGAATTGCATACTACTTATAGGAAATAAATATTTTTTTTTTAAAGTCAAGTAATAGCTAAAATTGAACAGAAACTGTGCTTTAAAAATTGGAGAATATGACATAGAATGGAAAACCTGGCTTTGTAATTGCTAAAGAATTAAATCTCGCCATTCACCAGTAAAACTTATTGATATCCAGTGCTTTCTAACAATAAAGTTCTTGCATTGCAGGATTTAATTGAATTCCTGCTTGGGATTATTGCTAAATGACAGGGCATAAGAAGTCATTAACTCATGAGACACTGCAAGTAAAAGATATTTCTAAAAACTGTTTTGTAGTAGTACAATGCAGAGTTTGGTTTAAGCTTACCTTTGTAAGCTGATTTTGGTGAGTTTGAAATAGAGTTCTTCAGAGTAATTATTTCTTAATACACTACAGTCAGATTTGTTTGTATAACATTAGGAGACTACAGGACTATTTTGGCTTCTCTGTGTGGAGTAATGGCCCAAAGTCTGACAAACTTTGTACTGAACCAATTTGTGCCCTCTCTGTCATCCATGGGACGTTTTAGGTTAACTTCTTTTAAAAATGTTTTCCAGCTTAGAAATAGCCCCCCAGAATGTAGATGTGAACGTGCACCCTACAAAACATGAGGTCCATTTCCTTCATGAAGACAGTATTCTGGAGCGTGTGCAACAACACGTAGAAAGCAAGTTGTTGGGGTCTAATTCTTCAAGGATGTACTTCACTCAGGTGAGAATACACGTTTCAAGCAACCACAGGTCTGTGCTATTTTAACTGTTGTGGATACATTTACTCAGTTCAGTAGTACAATTTATACAGTGATTGATAGTCATCAATGTTATACTGGTAGCTTGAGATCTTTGCTCTGTTTCAGGGATGAAATTGCCTTAATATACTGATGTTAACAATGCAGCAGTGAATTTACTGGAGAAAAAGTACATGAAACATATTTTTCTGTCAAGTATCTGTTCAGTCTCTTTTATTTTACAAGTATATTAGCCTTCACATGTGGTAAATTGTTTTTATTTTGCCTTGGTTTATGTGAAATGCGTGTGACTGAGGAAATTGGTTGTTCTATGTATTTGACAACACTTTGGATTTAACCTAAATGAAAAAAAATTCAGGAAAAATATTTCCTAATCTCTCTATATAAAGAACAGGGAATAAGAATTATAATCTTTAACATAAAAAAGCTCAAGGATTTTTTTAATAAAAGATTTCCTCTGAGACAAGGGAATGCTAACAAATGATTTCGCTAACTGCCCAGATGGTGACGTTCATGCTATGTGTATAGCAAGTGCAAAATTGGCAGCCTCTTTAAGTAGTTGATGCTGTTTGTGGGGCTTGAAAGTTCCTTGCTTCTGAGCAGTAAGATGCTGTGAGAAATGTGGCTGATCTTTGTGGGTCTCTTCGTGTTGCTGAATCTCTTCTCTTTACTTCCCCATATCTGAACAAAGACGCTGCTTCCAGGGAATGACTGTTCGTCCAGCGAGGTTGTAAAATCAGCAGCAAACTCTTCTGCAGCTACCAAAGGAAACGGTGATAAAGTTTACGCGCATCAGATGGTCCGCACTGATTCCCGAGAGCAGAAATTGGATGCTTTTCTTCAGCCAGTGAACAACCCCCTAAGTACAGGCCCCACTGAAGTGATGACAGAGGTTAACGCAGGACCTCCGGAGGGTGCGGTCAGGCCACAGGATGCTGAAATGGAAGACGTCAGTGATCTAGTTGAAGTGGTTGATATTCAGGAGGACACTGCGATGCCTGGGGAGCTGAGTGAGAGTGGACGCTCGTCTCCTGAGACAGTGCCTCCTCGGTAAGCCTCATCTTGCCTGAGGTCATGCAAGGCCACCTATTTATTTCATGGCATGGCCCTGAAACTGAAGATTTTTCAGATCTCTTTGCACTTCCGCTTTGTCATAAGGAAAAACTTTCTTGGAATAACTTTCCATGGCATTTTGATGAGAACTTAAACTTCTTCTGTGAACTGTAAATTACATAGCTCGTGATAAAATTTGTAACTGGAATGGGATTTCCATGCATACTGAAAGGCAGGAAACAGTATAAATAATGACATTAACTTTAGTTTAGGGAGATCATACTGGTCTGTCTGTATTTGGAAGCCCTCCTTTTGTGACAGGATAGAAAGAGAGAAACTATGTTTAGAAACTCCATTACCCTAGTAAAGATAAAAGCGCTGTAATCTTTTCATAGCTCCTGCAGGAGCTGTTCTGAGAGGCTGAAGTTTTCTCAGGGAATCTGATTTCCCCCCCCCACCCCCTACAGTATTACAGAAAAATGATCATGAACAAAATCATTAGAAATACCAACACTTTTTTTATCTGTCTTTTAGAGCACAGTTGTCTTGGTGCTTAAACAACAGATGTCTGATGTGATTGATATTTGAGAGTTGTAAATTCTCTTATGAACTACCTTTTCCTAACAAATTGTGCCTTGGAAGTGAACTAAGCCAGCCTTTCTTTCTGGGAGGCTTTGGAAAAATTTGCATTTCCTGTGTTAACGTACAGCACATGACTTGAGCGGTCCATCTGTTGCGTGTGTGTTTTGCCTAAGCGATAAGAGAATTGACCATAATTCCTTTTTGTTTTGGTATTGCAGAAAGAGGCCACGGGAAGATGTGGACATGCAAATGGAGAAAGGCGAGACAAGAAAGGACATGACTGCTGCCTGCACCCCTAGAAGAAGAATTATCAACTTGACCAGTATATTGACACTCCAGGAAGAAATTAATAACCAGGCACATGCAAGTAAGCAAGCCTTTTGCTTCAAGATGATTGTTATTCCACCAACTTAAATATGATTTGTTTGAACTGCTGAGGAAAAAGATATTTAAAAGGTGGCCCAGTCAGCTCACTGTGCCGCTAAGCGAGCTTTTAACAAAAACGCTTGTTAGACATCAAGGGCCAAAGTGCTGCCATACAGAGCCATGCTGGAGGAGTGTTTTAAACTTTAGTCTATCTTGTTAGTTGATAAAAGTTTTATGCATCCTAAATAGCTTGCAAACCTTAACTTGCATCATAACTAATAACACTATAAAATCACAGCTTGAAAAGCTAAGTTTATTTTGTAATTTTCCAACAGAAGTGGCAGCTATGATATAGTCACTACAAAAATTTTGCTTAGTTGCACAATTGAAGTCAACTGGGACAGCCTTGATAATCATAGTTTTTATTTACTGCTTTTGCTTTTTATTTTCATTTGCATCTGTCCTACTTATATGAAGTGATGAGACTGGTGAAATACTATTCTATCTTCTGTGGTAAGAGTTGTTCTAGAAAAAGGTAAAAGGTTTAATTCTTCCTAGGGTTGTTCCCCTCTTAACTCTTTCACTTGCCTTCAGAATCATATTGAGTCATGTAGCCTGTATTATTCAGTCTTAATGTTGGAAATCTCATGTTCTTGGGTTTTTGTTGAATTTATCTTGATTTTTCTGGTAGTCAGAATTGGGGAAGCTCCACAGCTAAAATGGCTAGACTAACGGACACCTAAAATAAATTTTATAAATTACTAAAAATCTTGATCTTTAGAAAGCATGTACTTACACTTGTGCTCCAGAAAAAAATTTTGCATTAGGCTGGTAATTCTGAGCTGGTAATTGCTTATCTGATTGTCACTGTTTAAATACTGGAATGGAACAGTTGTCTGTGAGCCATAAAATGTCCAAAAATGTCTCAAAACATGTGGTGGAACTTGTGCAGCTGCTTGAGCTTCTGTCTTGTCCTCACATCTGTAAGAAATACCTACAGGAGCCTCTTATAAGAAAGAAATACTATTCTCTTGGAAAAGGTAACAGTGGAATTTGGGTAGTGTACATAACTATTCTCACTTATGCTTTAATATATATATATGTGTATGCACATATGCCGGTTTTGGCTGGGATGAGATAGATATGATTAAGATTTCAAAATATGTTGATAACTGGTAGTACAGGCCTATAAGTAGAAGCAAGTGTGTTGTAGTGACTGACCAGTAACCTGAGACTTTAAAACAAAGAGACATGAACCGCTCAACTAAATATATTAAGGCAGGGCTGCAAACCTGAAATTACATTTGGTTTTTTCCCCACCCCCTCAATTGTTTCAGATCTCCAGGAGATGCTCCATGATCACTCCTTTGTTGGCTGTGTCAGTCCTCAGTGGGCTCTGGTGCAATATCAGACAAAACTGTATCTTCTCAATACAACAAAACTCAGGTAAAGAAGCCGTTAGACTTGTTGGCAGTTGAAATAAGTACCGATTTCCAAGCTAATTAGCAGGAGGAAGGAAATGACAGAAGAAACAACATGATTTTTCTTGTTGCTTATCTGAAAAGTCATGAGGCTAAAGATGAAGCAGTCAGTTCAGAACAGTGGAAACAAGTCTGGTGTGCTTGGGAAAAGTTGCAGGGAATCGGTGTAATGCCAGCTATTGTATTGTGTGCTCACAGACTGGGGGACAGCAATGACGTTTTACTTGCTTCAGGATTTTCTACTGCAGCAACTTGTCTACAGCACACTCTATAAAGATGAGCAAGCAGAGGCTTTGGAAAAGTCATGTAAAATGATGTGTCCAGTTGCGTTGAGAAGCTGCAGGACATGATCATAACACAAAGCTTCTATTTTTTTGCACATGCACTCTTACTGGGCCAGCTACATAAATTTGGTAACAAATATGAGAATATACTTAAAATTAGACATGTCTATCAATTTCCAAGATCCTGTGTGTTTCTTGGAGTGCAGCAAAGGAGTAAAGAGGTTGAAATATAAGGTATCTGGGAATAAATTGTTAGTGGCTGCATGCTTGAGTACATGACACTTCTGCACCAACGTGGGTGATGTCAGAAACCATGTAACAGATTTAATTGCAAATGTCTGTATAGTGTGTGTGAATCTTAAACTGTTAGTTAAAGTAAGATTTTTGTTAATATGAATGGATGTGTACATCTGATATTTCCAAGATGACCCTTACTTTCACCTCTTAATTATGGTAATTTGGAGATAGGTGATCTTGTCAATGTAACTGATTTTTGTACTTCAATTTAGCCAAGAACTCTTCTACCAGATACTTGTTTATGACTTTGCAAACTTTGGAGTCTTAAGGTTGTCTGTAAGTATAATTTTACATTATATTCCAGATAAAAATATTTTTAATTTAGTTACAGTAAGCCTGTCCTTTCAAATTTGGACAGGTTGGTTTTTGTCCAGAAGAGCAATGTTTTGTTTCTTTTACAATAATAGAATGTAGAGAAAACTCAGTAATTTTGTAGCTACTACTGTAAGTTGTCATCCTGCCTCTTACTAGTGTCACTTCTAGATATTCACCAAGTTTTGCTGTTGCCTGTTACATTGGGATAAATAATATACTGACTGCTAGTGCTTATCCTGTAAATATTATGCCACTTTGCAGTGATTGTGAATGGCACAGAATCACATCAGAAAGAAATTCCTACTTTTTAGACTGGTTATGATAAGCAGAACAGTTTGATCTGCAGGCCAGGAATGATATATTACAATTAGTTTATATGTGAAGGAAGAATCCATTGATTTTTCAATAGACTGTGTTGATCATTAACAACAGTTTTGCCTTCTCCATTTTTAGGAGCCAGCTCCTTTATATGAGCTTTCAATGCTTGCTTTAGAGGATCCTGAAAGTGGCTGGACAGAAGAAGATGGCCCAAAAGAAGGGCTTGCTGAGTACATTGTGGAGTTTCTGAAAAAGAAGACTGAGATGTTGAAAGATTATTTTTCTCTTGAAATTGATGAGGTGACTGCTGTTATCACTTCTGACAGTAAACAAATGGTGTTACGTGTTGATAATGGATAACTACAGTAGTTATCTTGTGCTACTTACTGGAGATGGGGCTTAGTAAGCTTTAGGTGGCTCACTCCTTTCATTAAAAATACTCAGGACTTATGCTGCTTTTACAAGGGGGCTACACAAAGAAGCTTATATTTAATTAGTTACCAAATAATTTAGTGTTTCTGTAACTAGAATGCAGACCAATGCTCTTATCCAAACAAGGTGTGTGGCTTTACCCAGCTCCCTAGCCAGGTCAGGCTACAGCATCACCGTTGCTTTCTGAGTCTTTTTTTGTGTGTGTGGTCTAATGCATCCCTTACTCTACACAAAACCAGACAGCTTCATCGATGAGCGTATAACCCAGACACTTCACTCGGGTACTCTCCTAGGAAGCGAGATGCATGTAGTCAGTGGCTAGAGGTAGAGGAGGAAGCTGAATTTGGGTTTCCCTGAGTGGTTTAAATCCAGGCCTTGTGAAGTTAAACACCACCCCTAACCCTCTGCCTGGCATCAGGCTTTAAAACATTCTAACTTCAGATACCCTTAAGGCTCACTAAGTTTGGTAAGAGTCAGTCTTACAACAGGTAACAGTTTTTTGGTGCATTTACTGCAAGAACAAACTTTGTTTTGTTACTGAAGCAGCAGTGTTGCCTTGCAGGAAGGAAACCTAATTGGGTTACCACTTCTGATAGACAACTATGTTCCGCCGCTGGAAGGACTGCCGATGTTTATCCTTCGCTTGGCCACAGAGGTATAATCTCTCAATGACTGTATTCAGTCACAAGTAACTACTTCTATTCAGGAAAGAATGAATTAAGGCTGGAATTGGTTAAATGTACTGTTACATGCTCCTGCTGCTTTTACTATTGTTACTGACTAGTTGTGCTTTGCCTCTGCATTCTTAACTACTGATTGAATGAGAATACATTTTGATTTGAAAGCCTGCATTTCTACCTTTTTCTTTTGTTCTATGCCTTACCTTATCAGCACAAAAATAGCCGAAGTGTTGTTATGACTTTTCCATATTGAGAATTTCTATCAAGTCTCTGACTGCTCTCCGGAGTCTACTAAATGTCTTCTCTTTCTTGTAACAGGTAAACTGGGATGAAGAAAAGGAATGTTTTGAAAGCCTAAGTAAAGAATTAGCTATGTTCTACTCCATTAGAAAGCAATATTTAATAGATGAAGCCAACTTGACAAACTCACAGGTACAAGAACATGTAACTAGTCATGTGAACAAACAACTAACACCACACAGGAAACAACTTTTTTAAACTATAGACTTCTAGTCCTGACTCTGCTTTCAGTGAAGTGAATCAGGTAGCAGCGTGGCAAGATTCTGAAAGTCTGTAACTTATATTTTCTGAAGTACTATATGTATTAAGAGAACCTTTTAACTTTGGGTATCACAGTATATTTAATACTACAACAGTCCTTGGCCTCTGTGTGATTTATTTTAACCTGCTGAGCCATGATGAATTTCTACAGAAGAATAAGGATGCATATAAATTAAAAGTTTAGTCTGCTTGTGTCCAAGTATCTGCTTAATCATTCGGCAAGTGATTTGCCACAGCTTAAAATTGACTTGATTGTATAAAATGGAACTTCTCTAACACTAGCAGAATTTTACAATTAGTGTAGTCTAACATAATAGTTACTAGAGGATAGCACTCCTTAAGAGAATTTAATTGCCTTTTTTCCTTCTGTATTTTAGGATGAAGATTCTGACTCTGGTTCAACAACATGGAAGTGGACTGTGGAACATGTACTTTACAAAGCTTTTAGGACTCACCTTTTACCTCCTAAACACTTCTCAGAAGATGGCAACATTTTGCAGCTTGCTAACCTGCCTGACCTATATAAAGTTTTTGAGAGATGTTGAGCAAGTTGTTATTTGTACAAACTGGTGCACACCTAAAAACACATTCATGATAGGTTCTGTTTTACTCAGAGGATAAAGCTGGAATCTTGAGGGAGAGGAGCATGAATGTGTCTTCTTCCTTGTACTGTCCCCCTCTGGCAATACTGTCACTAAGGTAACTACTGGAGTTCCATCTTCCTGAGTCAGCCAGACCAGCAAGGGGGAAGTGACTGCACAGAGTATAACAACAACTGCGCAACCAAGAAAATGAAATGTGAAGTGAACAACTGGCTGGAGCTGGACTTGACCGACATATTACTTGCTGGCAGTGGAGAGCACCCAGTGTCCAGATGGTGGAGCACAGAGGGACGGGTAATGGAATCACATTTGTATTGTGATTCTGCTGTATATTGCCCTTGCTATAGTGTGCTTGTCTGGTAATTTCAGCATACTGCTGTATCACTCTTCTAAATCCAAATCATAGGTAAAGGCTAATATATCAAATTTATTTGATATTAAACATGAAAAACTGTCTATGGAACATCTCACAGAACCTGTTCAGATATCCTAGATGTGTTTTTCTCATTGAGTTGAATATTTAGTTAGGAACATTCCACCATTAAGTGACTGGGTTTGATTTATGTTTTTTCTTCTAATGATTTATTCTTACCTGCATCTGCTGAAACAGCTCTGGACTACTGAACAGACTTGATCCTGGCTTATTCTTTTCATTCAGCAGCCACAGAAGAGAATTTTAGAAATAGCACAGAATAGAAATGCCTTATCTTTGTCACACGCTTATTTACAGAACTGTTATTTGGAGCAAAAAGGCAGGTGATGATTTTGCTGTTTAGTTGCTATCAAGCTTTAAGTGAAATAAAATAGCTGTGAAAGTATTTTCAGAACAGCTGCTGAACTGTAGCTCTTGCAGATTTCAGTAGTATCACTTTCATTTCCTTCTCTTCCTCTCCTTTCCCCCTGTAGTACCTCCCCAGAATGTACTTTATTCAGTGCTGTAGCCTCAACTCTACCAGGACAACTAAGCAAGTGATCATGTTAATAGCTCAAGCCCACTTTTAATAAATGATCTTCCAACCCACTTGCAGTGTCCCAAACACAAAGCTAAGCAAAATCCTACATCCACACAGCCCTAAGCAGTGTTGAACATCACTATCCATCTGCTGTGCTATCCAGGGCTCATCAAGCTCATGGCTTTGAGTTTGGCAGCAGCAGCTTACAAGTCCCTGCTGTTAGCTTACTGAGTTGTTGAGACTGGCTGTTTTAATGCTTTGAGGACTGGCTTTTGGTTTGTTCCTTTCATGGAAAAATCCTGCAAACAGAAACAGTCAGTACTGGCTCAAGAAACAGCTGTGATCAGAGGAGTTAGACCACAGCCCATCCCCTCTTCTACCCACTGTGCTTCTATTTCACAGCAATGGAAATATTACAAAGCAATACAGTCCATATGCATAAGTGAACATGTGAAAAAATGTTGGTACTTAATATTCACTGTGCAGGTTGCTCATATATAGCCATTAGGTTTTAAGTAAAGTAACAACACTTACATTCATTCCACTTCAGGTAGGAATTAGGTGTTATCTAAAACTTTTTTGATCAAGCATCAGTTAAAGAATCAGTTAACACTTAAGATCTGTATCTGAAAATACATACCTTACACAGTTAAAATGAACAATTGACTGCCTTTTACTACTGGGGTAACAGTAGTGTTTGTTTGCAAAGGCTTCACTTCAGTTTCCTCCTTGAACCTGAAGAACAGCCACCACCAGTACAGGAGTGGGAACTACGTTACTTCAAAAAGCTCCTTGCATCCTTCTGATACCACACACGCAACAAAGAAATGATGTTCCACCACCACTGCATCCCTACAGGCAGCCAAACAGCACTGTAACACATTTTGCACAAAAGCTAGGCAAACTGGACTCCTCGTTACCCCACAAGAAATAAAAGTGGTACACATGGATTTTCAGTTGATAATGCAACAAAATACCATAATGCATTACCCATGTTTTAACATTTTTATTTTAGAAAGTGAACATATCCATTAAAAAAGAAAACACATGGAGTTAAAAAAAGTAAACATAAAACTAATGACAAATTTGCAACAACATACATAAAATAATTTTACCTAGTGAGTCCCAACAATCATTAAATATACTTCCACCATAGAGAAGTTTTACTTCATTATATTACCAGTCTCTTGATTAGGTACACAAGACAACACTTTCCAGTAATTACCTAGTCATTAGAAGATCAACTTCAGGAATCACTGAATAATAATACATCATCGACAAATATTTGCATACCACCTGGGAGGCAACCTAATATACATACGTCAAAGTACATCTTTGTGAGGTATTACAGTACATGGGAACCATTCCCTTTGCTTTCCAATGAGAAAATTCTCCCATCAGCAGCTCCACCAGCAAGTCAGGCACAGACTCTGTTGCCAGTTTCCAAACCCCAACACCTTCCCTCAGAGGTTTTCTTTCTGTAACAGATTACACAAGTCAGGATGAAGGAAGATGCAAGTCAAGACAATAGATATTGAAAATGGGGAGGCTGAAAAGAAAAGGTCATCCACTCTTCCAGATGAGCACTACAAGATTTCAAATCAGAAGCTTCAGCTTCTCAAGAATATTTAATACCTCCCCGAGCTTGAGCTTTGCCATGTGTGATGAACTGAAAGCAAGGGCAAGATAATTCCAAAAGTAAATAAAGTCATTTCCAAAATAAGGAAATCATCTCTCATATTTAACCGACAAAAATCTTAAGCTGCAGCAGCTCCAATGTAACCCATTTGTAGTATTAAACAGACTGAGGAGGGGAAATATCAAAGTAGTTTTCCCTGTGCAATCTTTGACATGACTATATGTGTCCTAGACTTAAACTAAAAGAAAAATCTCTTCCTAGCACTCTTTCATTTCCATCTCCAAAGAAATATCTCTCCCCACTTCCAAAAAAAAAAAAAAAAAAAAAAAAGAAAAGAAAAGAAAAAGAAGGAGCTTTTACACATCTAGTCCACCAGCATCCTTTCCAGGACAGCCAACAAATAAAGAACAAATCCTGAGCCTGTGGCCTTTTACTCCAGAACAGCTCTCAGACCCTTGGGCCTGGGTTAACCAGAACTCAGCAGCAGAGAAGCCCAACTACAGGCTCTAAAGAGCCTGGCACGATTTCCTGCTGGAAGGTTGCTGACACAGACAGACTGGGTTCAAAGATGATGAACTCCTAAGAGTTAGCCCACCCTTCAAATCACTTGGGAAGAAACTAAGAAGAAAAAAAATATTTTTAGGAATACGCAGGTTCTATGTGAAGGAATTTACCTGGTTTTTCATATTTGCTATACAACTGGTTTTTCACTGTCTTGCTTTTCTTCAGAGTCTTCATCAGATCCTGAAAAGGAGACAGGAATGCTATTAGATCAGTTGAGAGAAGAAAAGAGAATGAGTGAGAAGGACAGTGAGCAAAAGGGAAAGCAAAGAGAGAAGGAGAGAGAGAGAAAAAAGAAAAAGCAGACCACCACTAGTAATGGCTTATCAAAAGGCAAATCAAAGCAACTATTTCTCATTAAAATATTTTCTTTTTACTTTAGATTTCTTATCTTTTTGGAGGTTTCACATTGAATGTTTTGGGTTTTTTTCCAACAGTTATCAAACCCAAAACCCAGCACTGGGATCATTCATGAAATACCTACACTGTCAACAGGTTCAGTTAGCAAGTGCTTCAAGTTTTCACTACAACACATTCAGGACAATCAACTCCACGTTTGCTCACTGACAAGCAGATCTTCCCACTTGCTGCGTCCTGCCCTTTGGAAGACAACTTCAGAAGACACTTTCAAAGCGGCCAGAAATACTGCTTTACAAATTAGTAACTTCTACATTAACGCTGTATCTAGTGTTCTGGCAAGAGATTGTCTCACTCAAAGCCAGAGACCAAACAGCTCCCTCTGCCTCTCCCTGCCCAGTTCTCTTCTCCTCGTCCCCTGCCTGCTCTCAGCTGTGACAGAGCCCTGGAAGGCCCCAAAAAGCAAGCTGAGCTGGTCACAGGCTGCGTGCCCAGAGACAGCTCCTGCTGGAGGCACTGCTTTGCAGGAAGGTGGCTTGATGCATCGGTCGGTTCAAGGGGAGCAAGGAGACACCAAGCAAGCAGCCCGTTGTATGCGTACACATCTTGGACAGTCTAAATGAGACCTCCACAGCGGGGGGGGTGGGGGGAAAAGGGTGAGTGAGGAACTGTCTGTGATAAAATGCCTTCGAGACTTACTTCAGCTTTTGCCATCAATTTGAAGCTGAACTATGGACCCACACTCTCTCTTAGAAAGAAGTAAAAAAAAAAAGACAAAGGTGTTATGCTTTTTTTCTTTTTGGCCAAACTATTCTGGAGTCCGTTCCTTTCTTGGAAAAGCATACTTGCCTTTCATTCTGAAGCTCAAACTGTAAAGAAACTGTAGAAGTTTATTCTTTCCAGGCTGATTTTCCACTTGCTACCTCCAGAATGATTACTTGGCAACCAAGTCTAATGTTGAAGAAGAAGGGTCAACCCATATAAAAAAGCGGATGGAAAAGGGCATGACCCTGGACATGTGCATCTTCAAGGAAGACATAAAAAAGATAAATATGCTGCAAATTCCAACAGAGTTGGAATGTTTAAAATGTCACCTCCTGACAGCAAAAATTTGTTTTTAGACATGTTGCCATGTCAGTAGAGGGGTTTATTCCCCTCTGCATGATCACAGGGAACAGTTTATCTCTAAATATTTTTCCAATCACTATGTAAGGTAAATTGACCAAAAATTGGTCTCTGAGGACAATCCATAGTTTGTCTGATCTGAAAAAAATACAGAATTTTGAAGAAAGTATTTTAAATTGTGAGCTACTTTTACTGTACATCATCTAACAGTTTCAGAATACTGTGTAACTACCAGTATCTGCGTGTTTAGTTCAAATTTATTCCTTTGACTGTTTCTTTTGCTTCTCATACCCATAAAGGGCGCTTAAACAAATTTACTTGGCAGTTAGGGCAGACTAGGAGAAGGCACGAGCTGTTAGTGAAACCAAGGTAACAAGCAGCCATTCAATAAGCTGAAAGCAATGGCATAGTCATAGGCCTGTAGTCACCACACGCACGCTGAGGCACGCTAGCTCACTGCACGTGCAACACTGACGCGGCCCAACTGCCACGGAAAACACATTAGCTCCGCTTAGGCTTCCTCTCACACTGTATATTCTATTGCTAAAAAAAATCCCAGGTTAAATCCAGTATAATACGTCCAATCATTATGCCTCAAGATAGACTCACAGCTTTGACTAAACTACGTTTTCACTTTGAATCATTAGTTACACTCAACATTGTCTTAATGCTTTGTCATCCCTAGATGGAGCTCTTAAGTCATTCATTATGCCAAGATGCTCAGCAACCACACAGCCAACTGAAAAATATCACCAACGTGTATAACTATAATACAAGATAAGCAAACGTATCTGCAGCAATTAGAAGGTATTAATATTTTAAATATACTGTATAATACACCACAGCTTTACAGAAGGCATTTCCACTTTAGGGTAAAAAGACTGACATAGGATTTGGGGGTTCACACTGCATCCTCAAATAGCTCAAATCCGCTCAACCCATAAAGAAATTACTCATTTCCTTGAAATGCCTGCAAACACATTCTTAAATCTTGCAATACTTCCTTTTATTTTTTGGCTTGCTCAGCTCATACCACAACTAGAACAAAGCACATGAAATGCAGAGTTAAGATGTAATTAACACTTGCCCTCAGTATTAATATACCCACACAGCCAGCCTTTTATAAAGACAGGGCTTTTTCTTTTTGTTATGAGAAAGGAAAACAGCCTCTGACTGAAACTTCAGTTTGCTTTAGAGCAGTTTCAGGTTCACTGTCTATCCTAAGATAATGCAAAGCTCCAAGTTTAGGCTGGATCAAACAGCGCATTGCTGCATAAACACTATTGCTAGCAGGTAAGAGATCACAGAATCATAGAATATCTCAAATTGCAAGGGATCCCTAAGGATCATCGATGGCAGAAACAAACAATGACCACCCCCTTTCAGTTGCGATACCATTTTCTTTCAGACTTACCTTGGTTTTAACGCCTTTGGGGCATGTCAGAAGCCCCACTATAACTACGTGTATTGTAATTCATCTGATAGGTAGTAACTGAACTGAATTACTGAATAACAAAGAATCTTTCATTTCAGGATTGTAAAGTACATTTTTAGTTTAAAAAGGAAAATATATTCTTCCCTTCACCCCTCCCCCACCTTACTCTCTGAAGGGGAGAAAAATATGCAGGAGTTTAACGTCAATATGAAAAAACATTCGCTATGCGAACGCAACTACCTGCTACAGATTCAGGAGGAGAATAGAACTGCCCATCAGAGAGGACTCCCGGGTGAAGAAGAGCTGCTCGTTCAGAAGCATCCTGTGCCATCAAAAATCCTAGAAGGAAAAAAAAAATCTCAAAAAACCAAATCCTTAATGCTGTCACATAGCATCTTAAAGATCAAGTACTGATGAAGAATCTTAAAGATTGATGTTAGATTGATATTAGCATTCCTAACAAGTTACTTCTATAAATAAATATCTCCGGAAAAAAAAGCAAACTGTTTATTTAACATTTATGTCTTCTATATAATTTCAGGCAGCTAAGGAGACACACTCTGGCAAAACAGAGGTACTGTACACACGAATTAAGGAATCCCTCCTTCTGCTACGTGCAATTGCATGATTAGGATGCCATATGTAAATTCATCAATATCCACTGGCTAACTAAAACTCTGAAATATATTTTTAATGATCAGTGAGTTGCCACACGTAACCAAATGAATTATTTTTTCACTTTGCCACTACAAGACTCCTCATGAATGGCTTTCACTTATCTGTCTCAACATATCCAGTTACTCCAATCTCCAACTCCTTTTGGCTCAATTTCATCTAAAATCAGGAAAATGATTTAGAAATTACATGGGGCTATCCTAGAGTGTTTAATACAGGACAAAACCCCAAAAAGGGTTAGTAGAGAAGCTAATTCATCTCATCCTTACTGCCATCAACAGGTCTTCTGATAATAACAGGGCAACGATGGCATTTTAGGTCAACGTAAGGCTATAGAGCTTCCATCCTTTACTCTCTGCCACATGAAGACTGATGGGGAAAAAAAACCCCACCTTGTTGTTTTACTGAATCATGAGAGCTGAGGTAGCCAGCAGTTATTTTAAAAAATAATAATAAAAAAATCTCTTTTCAACTCAAACTACTATCTCTACATATCAATCTATCTTATTAACCAGTTCAAAGTTTGACTTGATCTTAAGCGTTTTTTCCAACCTAAATGATTCTCTGATTCTTTTATTCTATGAAGTCTCCAAAGGAGACAACTGCTTTACTTATACTTCCATTCTGTCCAAAAGAGGAAGGTAAATCTCCATACTTAACAATGAGTCACAAGATACTAGAAGACATACACTGGGTGGATTTTAGATTTAAATCCTGCTCACGGAAGGAAACTTTTAGAGCTGGAAGTCATCTTCAGTGGAAAGATAGTTTTGCCTTTTTTTTTTTTTTTAAAGTTACAGACAAAACACCCAAATTATGAGCACTATTGCATTAGGCAGAAAGTTGGTGTGAGCAGGGTTTTTTGGTTGTTTTTAAAAACAAAACAGTAAGGTGGAAAAAAGTCAGTTTCCACTCCCTCTAAAGAGAGGAGAGAAAAAAACCTGGTCAAAAAGCAAAAACTATTAAAATCTGCCTTCATTATCTGCCTAGATTTAAGAGCAAATAAGGCACTATATAAGTACCACCACACAACACAATACAATCATGCCTATCATTTGTCTGACTTAATTGCTTGAAACCAGCATTCTCCAGTGAAACCCTGTCCTTTTGGGAAATAGAGTTCAAATAAAAAGCATACTTTTTAATAAATACCACCTATTTCAAAGAATGAATAAAAAGAAAGTATCATTGACTCTCACAGGGGTTTACAAATAATATCTCAGTTTTATGACTGTGATCATCAAGTATTTACATGTCTATGTATCAAATACTTTGTCTATGAATATTCAGTATAAAACATGCAAAAGTCTCTGAACCGGACAGATTTCTTATCTATTGAGATTAAAGTGTGATGCAGCTGTACTTCCTCACCCCCCTCAAAAAAAAAAAAGAAGAAAGGTTACCCTGAGTTTCCTTTTGTCTAGGAAAAACCCAATGTACTAATTTAACCAAATATTTTTTTTCTTTCTTGGAGTAGTGGAAAAGAGGAGAGAAGGGATCAAAGCAGAAAGACTGCATTTCAGAGCACTAAAAAAATGGAGGCATCCATGCCTGTGTAGAGTTTTCATTTTTACATAAAATGTAAACATGCCCTTCCAACACAGTTTCAGACTGTACTTCAGATAGTGATGCATAATTGCTGTATAATTACTCTCCTGCTGTTGAAACTAACAAAACATCTGTAGCAGAAATCTATGCTTGCTTTTCCTCACCACTCAAGCAATATTCTCTTTCAACTAAGTCGGTGGGTTTCCTCCATTTAGTTGAATACACTGAGCATCACATGACCTGCTGCCTCATCTTGAGGAGGCTGAAATTTGTACTCTCTCTGATCTCATTATGTCTGTGCACGAAGCAGACTCTCCACAATACTTCTTTGCTCTCCCTTTTCCTCCTCAAAAGAAAAGTTAGTGACATTGAGTTAGTTATTGTGCCTACTCTTCCTAGAAGAGGAAACAGCAACTTATTCTATGCATTACCCAAAAAAGAAAATTTTAGAACCCAAGTCAGTTAAATTTTCATGTCTTAAGCATACAAAATTATATATGTCCCTAAGTGCCTGACAAATTACCGATCTGGACCTTGTAACTTTTAACTCTACCTCCCTAAATTAATTCAAAACCCACTTTGCTGAAGGCATATGGTCCTTTCCATAAAAAGAAAAATTATGCCATATAATTTAATTTTTCCCACAGCTCTTTAAATTTTGAGAAGTTGAAAGAAGCATTCTTGTGCCAGATAGCAGGCGATCAAATTTTGCCAACCGCAGCGACTGAAGGGATACATCAAAAGCTTACTGTTTTCTTCTTCAGCTTCTTGCGGTAACACTTTGAAGTCCAAGAACCAAGTTTCAATCCAGGCAAGTATGAAGGATATGATGGGCAGCACGTAGCCAAAAGCACCCTGTGAGAACAGCTTGAAGGAGACAAAACCACACAATGTTACAGAAATTACCCTAAAGAACCTTACTTTCCAGAAAGCAACAAAGTAAAACAAACATTTGATTAGAATATGTACCTGTGAAATAATTACTTTTGCTAATAAAAAGGCACTGGTCACTGCTGTTGTAAACTGAAAGAGACAGGGTAAAAACAGTTAAGACTAATAATTGGATTTACTTTCTCATTTCTGCCCTTATCTATCAGTTGCAACTTTAAATATTTACCAACAACAGCAAGATCATAGATTAATAAAACTTAGCAACTATGATACAATTAACTTAATGTGCTATTAAAATAACCATCTTAATATTGATAACTTTTAATACAGACATCTCCAAATGTTGATTTCCACATAGCAGATAAGCAGTTTAGATACACAGATACTAAGTTATATAAATTGTGATCTTACTGTATAATGAAAATGCAGTATTTTATTCACCAAGTCCCTTAAAAAAATACCTATGTATTTGGGAAAAAGCAATCAGTACATGCTTTTCACTACCATCCAAATCAAAAGATCCATTTCAAATAACAAAACATCTTTGCATGAGTAAATTTTAATTAGTATTTTAATTCACGTAATGATATCGTGAAAAATGAATCACTTTGAAGACTTAATATTCTCTGACATTTAAAAAATGGTAGGCTGTGTAAAATGTCTGAAAAAAGCCCCAAAAAAGCAGTGGACAAGTACTGTTCAGTTAAGCAAGGATTCTAACTCTGTTAGTGCATTTGAGTCCAACAATTCTTTAAATAACAGCAGAACCTAACTAGCTTCTGGTAAGCACAGGTAGGATTTTAAGATGAATGGTTTCTGCAAAACCTTCAGTGAAGTTTTATGTATCTATTGCTTACCACCACGATGGGTTCACTCTCACCACCTCACAAACAACTGCATCAAGTTGGAGGATGTAATTGGAAGAAATACTCTAAAACTATACAACTAAGAGTAAGGGATTCTGAGAGGTGAGCACTTAATAAACAGTCAGAGCAGCAGTCATATTAGTTATGTGTTTGTGTCATGCCAATAACAATTTCAAAAAAATGAGGATGTAAACAAACTGCATGCTACTCACTTGAAGAAAGTTATAAATGAACACATTCTACAAGGCACCAACCATGGTGTAAGGGAAAAAAAGTCTAAGATTTACAATGCACTAAGCCAGCAATGTGCCTATTCTATGACAATCTATAGTATTAACTGGTAGAAGTATGAATTTGTCATCAAGTTTTGCATTCTTTCTCATCCACACAGTACAGCTGCATTAAAGATCTTTGCTCCAATCCACTGAAAAAATTATCATTGCCTGCAGTTCTCAAGCATTTCCTTTCTAAGGAGGGATGCATATTCAACATTTTGTATTGGAGCATGAAGCAATATAAGTGCTAGTGCTCAATGGCTGGCACCTAAAACTCTAAAAAGTGGGAGTTAACGGACAGCTGGATCTCTGGTACAACAATGCCAATTCTTTTTGAAATACAGTTCACTATTTCATGTGCAAATATATTTCAAACATTAATTAACAAGTCAGGTGTAACAAGCAGCTACAACTAAACATCCGTACCAGATTCAAAATAAGTCTTCAACTTGTATTAACATGATACCTAATAATGACCACACCCACTGGGCTATTAAATTCTTGTCTTAAGCTGAAAATCTTCCAGAACAGAAATTTTTAATCTGTTACTGTACAGCTGATTTTTTATATATAGCATCAAGATGATTCTTAACATACAAGCGTTAAGAGGCATCTAAAATTTTTGTCTGTTTGATCCATTCTAGTTAAAACTCCATTAAGCTTGGCTACTACTCACAGCTATTGCCCACCAATGGCGCAGTCTGCACATTGCATATGCAAGTATTAACACCTTAAATCGAAAGACTGCCAGTAGCTATAGAGAAAGGAAAAAAATATTTGTTGGTTAATTCAGAACACAGAAGAACCACATGATTCTCAGCTCACTGAAAATACTAACTGCTTACAAAACACTTCAAACAGGGCAATCTAAGTTCTGTTATTGAGAAACAAATTTGAACATGTGCTTATAAAACAGAAAGAGAACACAATTTCCCATTTGTAAAGCAAGTGGCACCATTCACATGCCTACATAGGCTCAAATATGCAAGCATGTGCAATTCCACAAATAAGTTAGAAACATAGAAAAGCCATACAAAGTATGTTCATGATCATTTTACCTGACTGGAATCTAAGCAGTTAAGTTTAGATGCAGTTAATCCAGCAAATACCTTGAGCATCACTCTGCATCTCACTAATCTTACTGCGCAAGAATATCATTAAAACTGTAAATACTTCACAAATGCAACTGGAAAACGGGAAAAAAATTTAAAACAATTTCCTACTTACTAAATTTTTAGTATTTATTGAACTATTGAACATTGAACAATGTTGCAACAATCTATTCTTTATGGAGATGCCTGCAGAAGCAAACGGTTCCAAATATTTTGCAGTAAAGAAAGTTACAGTATTTCTAGGCCAGAAAATTAAATCAGTTAGCAGACAAGATTTCTGAATCAGGGACCCTAATCCTCAATTTCCCTGTTTATTATTTGATATTAGATTGCCTCCAACTTGTTTTAAAAGATGTGTTCAGAATCTAAAAAATGTGAAAAAAAACCACTTAAAAATTAAGAGAAATCAAGGACATACATGGCCAGAGGTACAATGAACCCATTTAATCTTATGCAAACATATATGTTTCAGTGATGTGTAGCAGAACCAGAAGAAAACCCATATAAGCCCACAAATCATTCTGCAGAATTCAATGACCTAGTCCCTTTCCAGGGAATAAAAGTCTATTATTTTGCACTACATGTTTTTAAACCTCAGTTCAACTACAGGGCAAATAATTTCCAGAGCATCAAGATTTACAGGTAACATATTTTGCTTTCTGTAGTAAGGTATATAATGGAGAACCTGCCAGCAAAATAATGATGAGAGAGAAAGGGAGAAGTAGCACAGTTTGCTAGCTTATCAAATCTTTATATCCGGTATCTCATTCCATTTGACATGGGTTTTTACATCAGTTTCAAAAGAGAGATTCTGGATATAGTTGTCAATATAAAATGACTGACTAATACCAAACCAATTCACCTCTGCCAGGCAAACAAGATCTGGTAGAATTAATGATCTTGCAAAAACATGGGGCCCTTTAGAACCATAAAGAAACAGCTTTTACTTAGACATCAGTAACTTGGTCCATGCAGTGCAAAATGCACTGCAACTACAGAGCTACAGCCTTGCTGAAAGACAAATTTCCTAATGCTATAGAGCTCCTCCCATGTGCCTAAGGTGCTTATACATAGTAAAGGAGAATCATACTTCATGTCATCTGTTTTTAGTACAATGTTAAAAAAAAAGGTCGCAGTTAAAACACAAAAATCTGAAAAAAAACCCTAACCTATACAGGCCAATCTGGGAACAAGCCTTTCCTGACTGCAACTGACTTATTTTGGGGGAGGGTGTCCCAAAAATTTCAGTTTAAACAAAAAGATTTTACAGCTGGAGGACTATTGGTCTTGTCCTCTTCATGAATTATCTTTATGTTACACCAGTCTCACATTCTTGACTGAGTTTTTCATCTGCTTTTCCACTCTCCCCACCCAGCAGAAGATGCAATTTAAGTGTGTCTAAGCATCTCTAGCCACAGGCTCCGTGAGCTTGCTGCCAAAGCAGGACTGGGCAACCCCTACATGGGTGAAATTTGGCACAAGTCCTTCTGCTTTAAATTATCAAGAAAAGATCAACCCTTTCACAGGACTCAAACTAGGGAACATTTGTGGAAGGAGGAACGTGGAAAACTATACTTTTGCTGCTTTTTTCCCTTTTTCTTTTTTAAAGAACACTTACAAATATATCAAAATATGAAGAAGAGTAGTCATATTGTAGGACTTCTTTCTCTAAGGTAGTCTCAATGCCTCCTTTTACCTACAAAGAAACCAGAACACACATAACTTTAGAACAGAAGTTACTGAAGCCAAAATACGCACAGATCTGAAGGGTGAAATTAATAGTTCCCCACTGATATACAAAAAGATCATTAAAATAAGTACAGAGGACATACATGCTAAGAATGTTTATTTCAAGATTAGTGTCCTTATTTGTTTTTCATGATTATATACAATTTTCAAATTGAAAACATTTAGGATTATCACCTGGCCTATGCAAGCTACATTTCAGACTGTTGCAAAATAAAAGCAAACAAGTAGTTGAGGGAAGAAGAAATGATTAAATGTAAGGTCTGTTACACTAATTCATAAAGCATTTTGTGTCTCATAAGGATCAAAACAGCTGATCAAAAGCTGATCTCAGTTTATTCTTTCATTTGCTTGATGTGATTCAAAATTACACCTTCCTTAGCTACTGTGTTTCTTTCCAGTGGAAGGACTCGTCACTTCCGAGTAAGTTAGTAAGAAAATCATTTAGGGTCAGAGAGGGAGAGGAGTATGTATCTTAGTTGGGAGAAAAAAACCTTAGTGTCCATATCCTATTGTTTTTAATATTAAATTCAATAATTAAACACTGCATGAAATAGCTACATATAGCACTGGAAAACAACACTAACAGAAGGCTTTAATATTGAGTTTGACTACTGTCATCCTTTTAAAGAAAGGAGGTACCAAAGCATGACAACTACATATGCTCACCATCTCAAAGCAATACAGTCTAGACACCTCCAAACGTTTCCCAACTACACTGCTGGACAGTGTTTTCCTGAGACTATTCATTTTCAACCCCGAATTTCTTCTATTTCTTCTCTTCTCCCTCCCCTCTATGGCTACCTGACAAATTACTTTCTAAATATAGCTTCCCCTTGGTTGCTCTACTGCATCAGGTGTGATCATCTGTTTCCAGCCTAAATAAGGAAGATCAGTGTCCCCCCCCCTCCAAGCTGTTCACTGTGTGGCTGCATGAGCACTGTATTAACATAAGGATGAAGAGAGAACATGAAAGCCTTGATTTCGGGTTTGCTCAAACTGCCATGGAGCTACTCCCTGAGGTGTTTAAAAATAAATTACACCTAAGCGCACTGGATAACGGTGACAAAGTGAAAACAATACTTACAGGAACTCTGGTAGCAATTCTGAAGTTCCATTACTTACGTACCAGTGACAGACAGTCCTAACGCAGTGCTATTTGATTTCCCAATGAACAAAACAATTTAAAAAACAGAACAAAAAAAACCTAACCACACGTCAGATCCCAGATATCAAATGATGGCTTCTAATATTATGTCTTCTGAAGAAAAAAAAACTGTTTTCATTCTTGCTGACATTTGGCAGTATAGGATTCTGGTTCATAATATATTCTCCTAAAACCAAAGCTTTTCATAAAGAAAACTGCTATGATCGTGAGGTCCCTTAATGCTGCAGCATTCAAAACTAAACATCATGAGTTGGCAGCATTTTCTATACAAAGCCTTAAAATATTCTGAGAGAACTAATATAAAAATCTGTACTCTGAATCCCCAACAAGAGATACAAACCAGACTCTGCTCCTCTTAGTCGAACAAGCTGTTGAGAAACTGGCCTAAAAAAAGAAACGCATCATAACGCTATGCTGCTTTTCTGAGACAAGCTAACTTTACTCACGGGATGCAACAATCTTTCCACCTAGAGAGATAACAGAAGTCTACGCCCAGAATTAGAGCATTCAGACAAGCACAGTCTGCTTTCTCAAATTAAATTGGGAAGTGTATTTTTCACTATATCAATGAACTACTTGAACAGTCAGCTCCTGAAACTTCATAATGTCACATCGATAACCAAGGCTATTTATCTTGTAAAGCAATGCTGACAAAAAAATGTTTGCTCAAGATCTTTCTTGTCTAGAAAAGGGATTCCTCCAATTTTTCCCATGTGTCCTTTCTTAAATGGATACTTTAGATTATAGCTTACAACCCAGCTCAAAAAACTAGGATGCTACATATAAAATAATAACAAATCAGCTTTCTGGAAGTTTCAGAACTGCCTTGTTTTCCAAATTACAAATGCTGGAGTTAAAATGTGGCAACTATGGGAGTTTATGTTGTTCACATGCACCCTCCCATACACAATGTATAGCATACCAAGTTTGTCTCAAAGAAAATACATCACAGAAAAGTTTTCACCATGGGAAGTCTTTCCAGGGACTAACACCTCCATGAAATATCACTGACTCAGAAGGCAAACTCTTGAATCCTGCTAAACTTCACGTTTCTTGCCAAATTCAAAGATGTACAGTAACATTTTTGTGTACTTGCTGCCTGAAAAGTTCACTGGATTTCCACAGGTTTCTTCTGCATGGTTCATACACTACAGGAACATCAAAAGGTTTAATGATAAGAAGATAATAAACCATGTATCCTAATGACTAAAAGTAGATGCAATTGAGATGAAAGCTTAAAAGAAGCTGCTTTAATTTAAATATATACAAATAGCATATAATTTGGGATAGAAAAGAGCAACTTATTAACCACTCCTGAAGTGAATAAATAAATTAAAAGTTTAAGGGTACTGAAAAGACAACTCACATTTAATTCTATTATCCACAGCAAGGTAATGAATAAGAGGTCAAATGTAACAAACAAACAGAAAGTCCTTCTGACATCTGATATGCCTTTCTTCTCTCTGCCTTCATATGACTCAATCCTTGCCATCAGTTGCGCGGGGTTGATGGAGTGGACATCCCGCAGGGAAGGACAGGATTCCACACTGCTACTGTGCGCATTTTCTGCATCACCTGGCACCCGATTCATCCTGGGTTTGCTTAGAGTGGTCTTCTTCCAGTTTCACCATCACTAGAAGGCTGATCCATATAGGAAGAATGTCTAAAACAAACCCAAAACAAAAACACGTTAGTCACCAAATCCCCAAAATTCCAGTAGGTATTTTCATCTTACCATGTCAGTTCTCTTTTTGCTAAACTGATGACTAAGAGAATGTGGCAAGTAGGCTCGAAAATTTGTTTCTAAAATAAGATATATCTAGGCTCTCTTCATCTCTCAGAGGATTTGGGAAATGAGAATAAATGTTTAATTAGACTGGTGGGAATAAGGGAGCACTATCTAGATTTAGAAAGCTCCATTCTCCATGTTGTTAGAGTGAGATCATTAAATGGGAATGAATAAAAAGCATGATGCATCTTTAAGGTTTCCAATTCTGATTTAAATACTCTCAATAGGAAGCCAACTTAAAGGAAGTTCCACATACAATTCCCGAAAAATGGCAGTTAGTTATCAGCACATCCTGAGCCGACAAAACCAAAAGATTAAAAGTTCATTAAAAATCCTGAATACTGTAGTAATCATTCTATAAAGCAAATACACTGCTATTTGCTCTACAAATTCAGCTGCTATGACAACTTACATTGCCAGACAGGGTGTCTCTGAAAAAAGTGTGTGCAACCCAGTGGTTAAAGGTAATGCAATTACCCTAAGTGTCTTCTGACTATAAGGTTTTTTTTTTAAAAAAAAAATCAGGTTAAATTTCATATAAAACTGGAGCAGTTTGATGTATGATTCACTACACTACCCCATGAGAACCTTTTTCCAATTAAAGCTTCTAGAAAGAGTTGACTAAGAAGGTCACAAAAAAGTTTCAACCAAACGCACAGAAAATTTATTTTTATGCAAAATACTCAGAAGATTAAGCTATACATCCTGCAGTACAAATCACATCAGACAAGCTTCTGTAACACTGGGGGAATAGCTTTTTGAAATTCAAGAACAAAACTTTGTCTCTTCCTGCGTGGGTTGTCTTTCAGTAAACCACAAAATAGAAAGACAAACCCTTCTCCCTCTTCTCTTCCAATAGTGTTTCAACTCCAAGTCTGCAAAAACACAGTCAGTCAAAGCACAACAGGAAAAGCAGACAGGGGATCTGTAACACAATGCTAGGCAAACCCAAGGATATAAGGAGCCAGGGGAAAAGGAAAGGTGGGGCAGGGAGCTGCCAGCACACACACATCACAGCCGAGGAAGAGGCAGGCCAGCCAGGGGTGGACAATGTCTATGTCAAGTCACACATACAGCCTTCAGGTAGTTCAAACCCCACTTTTCTCGGGCAACATCATGAGAATGTTAACAGACCCACAAGACAGAATCTACCTTGCCAGCTGAGTCTCCACCTGCAGTGAACAAGCAATCAGAGGCAAACCAAGTCAGTATCAATCATTATCTCATTCTGTGATCCAGCGCTGGGCCGAACCAAGCACAAGACCAAACACAAGCACAGGCAGGCTACTGCCATCCTGTTCCTGCCTGACAATCAAGACCAGGATCCTCCTGCCTGTGGCTTCCCAATGCCAACCCAATGTATCTGTCTTCTGGTTCTCAGTCATAAGCCATGGGACCAGGAAAGCTGCCACGCCTTTTGCTGGGCTTAAGCCCAGAGAAAGAGGTGTGAGCAGAGAACCCATGACCAGAGAAATTAAGTACTGGGTATATGAGATTGAGATAATCAGTTTCATCATTAACTGGAATAAAAATACAGAAATTGTTGTATTGCACTCACTCCTGTTTCAAGACCTTTTCAAGCAGATTTCCAACTGAGCATCTTCAGCACTTCCCATTCTCACCTTCTTCTTTACCCAGCTTCGGGTGAGAGGTGTCAGGATTTGTGCAATGACCTTTCTCAGTAAGTACTAGTCTCAACTCCGTAAAACATGCTCCCTCCCTTCCTCTGAGTCATGCACAAATTAGAGTTTATAAACACCATTCAGCAAGTGGACAAACTTTGAAGTTAAACAGAACTTGCATCAGGTTTCTACCTTTTTAAAAACAAAACAAAACCCACACTTACACAGAGTACTGAAAGAACTAGGAAGCTTTACAGTAGGAACACAAAGGCAGACTTTCTCCACATTAAGAATTCCAGTGAACCTGCTTCCCTCTGACCACCCCATGTTGATATGCATTTTCAGTCAGAAACTGTTTTGCATTTACTTCTATATCTGTGTTTCATATACCAGCCACTAAACCTTATTCTACAAATCACATTTATCTGTTCGTTTGATAATATCCAGATGTTATCTAAAATGTCTGTACTCAAAGTATATCATTGAACTATTCACCGTGTAAAGACACATTTCAGTACAGTACACAGTAAAGTTGAGTAGAAACGCAGTTGTCTCATAACAACCTCTAGTAAAGACTAGTCCATATCTAAGCATTCACGTTGCTTCTTTGAGGAAAAGAAGTTTGAAAAGTAGAAGTTCCGAAGAAAGCTCTGCCATTTACTCTGTCCTCTCTTCGCCCAAACAGAAATAGTACTAATTGCCATTCATTTCATTAGTACCATCAGATTCGCAATTCTAGAACAGAACACAATAGTTCTGTCCAGCTGGAAGGGACCTACAACAATCATCTAGTCCAACTGTCTGACCACTTCAAGTCTGACCAAAAGTTAAAGCATGGCATTAAGGGCACTGTCCAAATGCCTCTTAAACAGACAGACATGGGGCATCAATCACCTCTCCAGGAAGACTTGATAGGAAAAGACCTTGATTTTGAACAGAACAGGGCTAGAAATAATTGATAATTTCTTAGAAGATCTCAAAGTGAAGCCCACACGGCTCTGCACACCAGAAAAGGTGATGGTGCTATGCCTGCCACAGGACCCGCATGGGGCTCTACATGGAGCCAATGCTTTGCTTTCTGCCCACAAATGCCATTTAGCTTTACACCTGCAGCAGAGGAGGCAAATCCTAAATGAGATGTACTAATTTTGGAGTATCATTTAGGTTTATATTGTTATTATGCATCCTAGCCTTACATAGTAGCTGCAGGCCAACAGATACCAACAGCAAAGGAGGTCAGTGGCAATGTTGTATTCTTAATTGGTAAAACCATTTTTACTCAGCTGAATCTCCATCCTATAGAATAAAATGTATGTTTATTTGCTGATCGATTCTCTGACTTACAGGTAAACTTTCTCAGGACAGCAAATTCATGAGTCTGCATCAGGAACATCTGACCCTAAGAAGATTTTCTTAAATCACGGACATAAATAATGCAACTGGTCAGAAGGACTGAACTCTGAATAACTACTCTCAACTGGCACTCTGCTTCAGAAGATGCTGCTTCTGTTGTGGGCCTGAAGAGGGGCTCTTGCCTCAACTTTGCTACTTTTTCCAACCGTACCAATTGAGCTAATGAAAGATACTCCCTCTTCCTACAAACCTTGTCCTGTCAAAGGGATGGGGTCTCTTCTGTGTGCCCTCGGTACTCTGCAGGGTTCCTAAGAAAGATGATGGTTTATGCCAGCACAGGATCTGTCCTGGATTTTTTTTTTTTTTTAGTTGAATGTGCTTGCTTGAACACAGAGCAGGCTTTGAGCAACAGGCTGTGTCCCTTTATCATGGGAGAAAGCTTACCCAAACTGATGATGTTTTTCCCAGTTTCCGGTCTGCTGGGACATCCTAGACTGTAAACCAGTCAACCATGCCCAAAATGAAAGAAGGGGGGGAAAAAAAGAAAAAACAAAGATGACAGGGAACCATCTTTGCCTGCCGCTTATCAGTCTGTTTTACGGAGAACCAAATCCAAACTTAAAAGGTTCCTAAACATCAGCATTTCTTTTCAGGCAATACAAACCCCTGAAAGACCTCACCAGCCTGACGGAGTACCTGTGGGGTTTGCTCACGCAGACGCTGCTCACTCAGTGCTCAACGGTCCCATGGGGACCAGCGCAGGGCTTTCGAGTGCCCCACAGAGGGAAGGAGGCTTTGGGTGGGTGTCCATCTCCTCCTTGGGAAGGAGGTTTTGGGTGAATTTGACCTTTCAGGCTCACTTCAAGGAAGTACCAAACATTTGCACCTCCCCCTGAAGTGGATATATTGAGCACAACATCATGTCTAGCAAGTGGAAAGCAACAGTCAGCGCTTATGACCCTGTTCTTTCCTTTCCAAGAAAGATTTTCTTAACTAAGCTGCCGAATTTGGACATTGAAAGTGCCTAACTCCCTTCCATTTAATTTCCACCTTGTGCTAGCTCATGCTGCCAGAATGATATTGCCCTTAGGATTATTTGTTCCAACAGTCTCACTCTTACAGATGTGGATGAAAAGGACAGATGGTCCCCGTGGGAAATATTAGGGCAAATAATCAGCGGGAGAAGTCCAGAACAAAGCAAGGCAGGACATGTTCCCATGCACCAGCTGACTCTCCCATCACACGAGCCACCCGAGCTGCACTTGGGAAATGGGCACTCACAAAAACTAAGCCACAGGAATCAAAGCATTGTTGTGCTTCAAAGATTGGGGCTAATACTGTCTATATTAGAGCAGCACTCACATGATGTCAGATGTGTTGCTCACCAATGAAATCTCCCTCTCTGAAGGATCGCTTTTAAGAGCGGAAGGAAATATTGGATATTGCCTCCACATCCCAGCCAGCCAAAAGTACCAGGCAAGGGCAGCCAAGCACAATACATCTTTAAAGGTTCCCCCTTTATTTCTACAGCAGCTGCCTGAAACATGGCTGTCAAAGGGCTTTAGCAGAGGAAGACATACGTGGCATGTGTTTGGTCAGGTGTCAAGTGCTACAATGAACTCTGGGGCACCTGAATAGACACAGCCTGGCAGATCTCTGCACTCACTGCACCGGTTCTGCAAAGTGATTAATCACAAAGTGTGAGCTAAAAGATGGTTTTCCATAGTTTCTTTCATTAATTGAAAAAATAGAAGCTCCTTTTTACATGAATAACATAATCAGTAATTTCATCACACACACATTCTCAGGTGGTTTCAGGGGGGTGTATCAAAAAAGCAAAACCTTCAGTCCTTCTTTGCAGCTATCTTACAGGCACATAGGTCCCACTGTCTTCTAGTGTCGGATGGCCACCTGCCCAAACCACTTCCTCATCCACAGAAGCATTCCCAGCAACAACCTTCCCCTTCACTAAATGCCTGCAGAATTCATTTCAGAAATCATCAGCAACCGTTACTCACATTCCTGGAGAGTAAAGCAGATCCCCGCAGGCAGCAGTGCCACCACCCGCGTCATGCTGACCCACCAGGGTTGCCTCTCCTGTAGCTTTTGCAGCGCCTGGGCTGCTTTGGCAATTTCTCCAAGGAAACCTCCAAAATGGGAGCTGGCTTCATGCCAGCTGGGGCTATTTTCTTCCCTAGGAGGCAGACAGCCACTTGGAAAGTGACGCTACTGACACCACCAGCTTCATGTTCGGAGCCCACCCAACCAGCCCGTCTGTTGCTCAGCCAGCCAGTGCGGGGCTGGATCTGCTGGTCGTGCCTGCCTGGAGCTGGACTCCAGCAGGCTACCGCTGGGCCAAAGCCCCCTTAAGGCACCTCTCAGGCTCCACCCTTCGTGCCTGGCTGTCATCAGCTGTAGGAGAGAGTGACTGATGTTCATGGTCGGGTCTTTTGAATTTGGATTGCAGAAAAGCATCGCCCAAGAAACTTGGGTTTCCTTGTGCACATCGTATGCTGGATTTCATGGCATCCCTGAGGCAGAAAAGGCTCTATCTCATGCTATCGTTCTATGGCCCCATCCTCCCGACCAGCTGAAGCTCTGACAGAAGAGATATCCCCAACATCGGTAAACCCTGTGTGAAGAACTGCAGGGTAGAAAGAGGTAACACGATGTCAGGTGAAGCGCCGTGAGTCTCTGCTCCCCTTTGGAAACACTGGAGTAGGCCAATGTTCCTGGAGGCAGGAGTAGGTCACAGGGGGACTACGAGCCACCAGTGTGATCCAGGCAAATGCATTCTGGTGTGACAGGCAAGAAAGGCAAGCAGACTAGGCAGCTGAAGAGGGGCACGGCAGGCCTCCAGAAGACGACGACGACTGCAAGGAGCAAGACAAAGGCTGAGAGGGCTGCCATGGCTTTCAAGAAAAGTATCAAGGATGAAGGCCAAAGGAGGAAAAGAGCTGTTGAAGTGCGAGGGAAAATATGGTCAAGAAGACAAAACAATTCAGGCCGCCTTTCCCAGAAGAAGACTGCACCGTAAAGAGTGTAGTAGCAAAGGTCCCTTGGCGCATTGGGAAGGAGTGCTGAGGAAAACACGCATGCCCTCTGTGTCTCTGCAGAGTTCATGCAGAGGGAACCAAACCCGCTCTTTCACCTCTAGCATCAGCATGACCAAGTGAATGCCTGTGGTACAAACGCCCTTGTTTATTGACACAGCCTGAAGGCACAGATGAATTGCCAGGAATGCCCAGCAGCTGTGCCCAGTGCATGGCCGCCAAGGGCAGGGACAGTCCCCTGGGCACAGGCCAGCACCCCAAAGGCCTGCCTGTCTTCCTTCCTTCAAAGGGGTGGCAGGCAGGGCTGCGGTGGGCGGGGCTGCGCATGGGGGGCCCTGTCACCCCCACGTCACAATGCCACTGCCCAGCAACCCAGCAGTTACAATGCCCCGGGGCAGGATAAATAGAGCACCCTCCCGTGTGCTGCTGCCAGAGCTGGCCCCCGGGCAGCTCGAAGGCATCCAAGAGGAAGTCCTTGAGGAGCCAGTAGAATTCCTCAGTCGAGGCTGAGGGAGGAAGACCTGGAAGAAGCCACTGCAAGGCTAACTGCTAAAGCTCATCAGATGGATGGATGGATGGATGGATGGATAGAAATCTTGCTTCAGCTATCAGGGAACAGATGCAAGTCCCTCAGGAGATGAGAAGAACCACCAACCCCTGGAGGTGCCCGAGGCTATCAGGCCTTTTCCGCTGGATAGCCGTGGCCAGAGCAAGGGAATGCCTTCTTGAGGAGCACTGCAGAGCTCGCCATCTTCATCCCCCGTGGAGCCAGGGGCAGCAGCCGTAAGAAAGGGGAGGATGCAGAGATGTTGCAAGGGGTCCTGGTGCTTTGGAGCACCCACTGGTGTCCCGCCAGACACCCACGGGAAGGGTTCTTGCCCCCAAGGTGGCTCAGGCCGGGGGCTCTTGGCCACTCTGGGAAGCCCCTGAGATGGCTCCAGGCTGAGGGAGAACAGGGCTTGGGCATCTCTCTCCCGGGAGGCGTGACCAGCCTGCCTGTGGGAGGAGGAGGAGGAGGCCGGTCTTGCTCACATGCTCAGGGAATAGCCGATCGCCAGCGCTGCTGGGGTCAGGAAGGAATTTTCCCCCGGGGCAGATTGGCACTGGTCCCCGGGGGTTTTTTGCCTTCCTCTGCAGCACTGAGCAGGACCACTTGTTGTCAGGACTCCTCCGCTCCATTTTGGCTCGGTCACTGCCTGCTGCTCATGCACCACGAAGATGGCCTCTCGTGCCCTGCAGCTGGGGGGAGGAAGGCCTTTTTTCCCCCCGGTGGGCTAGCAGGTGTCCCGGGGGTTTTTTGCCTTCCTCTGCGGCTTTGAGCACCGGCCCCTTGCCAGGCCTGCTTTGGGCCATTTTGGCCAGGTGCCTGCTGCTCATGCTCCACAAAGGTGGCCCTCGTGCCCCGCATCCGGGGGGAGGAAGCTTGCTAGACCCCCAGGGCGGGCCCCAAGGGAGGCCCCCGGGGCTTGCTTCTTGTCCTCTGTAGCACTGAGCACAACCCCTTGGCGGGGCTCCTCCGGCCCCTGCTGCTCTTGCACCTCCAAGGTGCCACTCTCTCGGGCCCTGGCTCTCTGGGGCTCTCTTGCCCGGTGCAGCTTCCTAGCGGGAGCGAGCTCTGCTCATCCCTTGGCTCCCTTTCCCCAGGGGCTCTTGCTGCTGCAAAACAGCCTGTGTTTTTGGAAGGGCCCCAGCCTTGCTGCACCACCAGCAGCAGCTGCCACTTTGCAGCTCTCCCTGCGGGCAATCCAAGTGCAGGGCAGGCGCAAGCACGCTTTTCACGCATCGCTGGCTGAGAAGCACAGCGCAGCAAGTTTTGGAGGGAAAAAATATGCTTTTGTCATCGCTACATGTCGTAGTTTTGAAAATGCCACACACCTCTGCTATTGTGCGTGAGTGGTACCGATCCTCATTCTTGCTCTTCAGGGAGCAGGGACTGCTTCACCTGTATTCATGCTGCCATATTATTTGAGTTTTTGCAGCCTAAGTGATACAGGACCTTGGCTATAGTCCTTCTCAAAGGCTGAAAGAAAAAAATAATTTGGAAAGAAAAGAGAAAAATAACTATAATCTAGGTGAGAGAATGTTCCTTTACCCAAAAAGAGAGAAAAATCGCATTCTTAAGTCTTGTTTTCTCTAGAAAGAGCCTTCTTTGTGCATCAGTCACTTATCTGCTTTCCTCTTTCTGGCAAAGGTTATTTTTGGGGGTTTTTTTCTATATCAGTTACATATTTGCAGCACTGTTGTACCATCTGTGGGTTGACCCAGTGCCTGCCTCTGATTTGAAGGAGGCTGGGTTCAGTCAGCACCCCTTCTTTCGGCTCCAGGCAGTCCCATTGTTTGGGTTATTCTATATGGCAGGCTGCAGGAAGGATGTGCGGTCAAAATAAAGTATGTCCTATGAAGGAATGATGTTTACAGACCAGCACATTTACTCTCTGCAGCGCCTGGGTGAAGCACATTCACCAGGAAGATAAACAGCCCATAATTCATGGTATTGCAAGAAACTTTATGGGCAAACTTGCCCGGAGAGGTTGAGATCATAGCAACCGTGCTGGATACTAACTGTGCCGTTAACTCCTCATCACAAGAGACATGCGAGCGAGACAGAAATCGGTATTCCCCAATGCAGTCTCAATAGCACACAGCTCTCCACAAGATGCAGGGGATTTGGGACTTTCTGTAGCTCTCTGACTTTCCTTTGCCAGACTTCAAGCGATGTTTTTTCAGGCTAAACTGAGGATTGCATCAGCCTTCTTCCTGGCTACACTTGCGCATTGTATTAAGGCTTGTGAATATCTGCCCTGAAACAGAGTCATGAAAATAAAACAAAATCCTGTTATCACTTGAAACCTTTGTGATGTGTCCTTGAAAGTGGTTTTGGAGCTGAAAAAACCCTGGCATTTCAGGAAAATAACAGTCTCATCTTTGTTCAACTCATCATGAGTGCAGGAGAGTAGAACAGAACAAAACAGTTGGAAGGGACCTACAATGACCATCTAGTCCAACTGCCTGACCACTTCAGGCCTGACCAAAAGTTAAAGCATGGCATTAATGGCACTGTCCAAATAAATGCCTCTTAAACACTGGACAGCCATGGGCCATCAGCCACCTCTCCAGGAAGCCTCTGCCAGGGTTTGACCACCCTCTTGGTAAAGAAATGCTTCCTCATGGCAAGTCCAAACCTGCCCTGACAGACGCAGCTTGGAGCCATTCCCTCGCGCCCTGGCACTGGGTCCCAGGTAGAAGAGCTCAGCACCTCCCACTCCTCTTCCCCCTCCTCAGGAAGCTGTAGAGGGCAGTGAGGTCACCCCTCAGCCTCCTTCTCTCCAAACTAGACAAACTCAGCCACCTCAGCCACTCCTCAGAGGACACGCCTGCCAGCCCTTTCACCAGCTTTGGTAGCCTCCTCTGGAGGCATTCAAGCACCTTCACACCCTTCTTAAGTTGTAGGGCCCAGAACAGCACACAATACTCAAGGTGAGTGCTGCAGTGGGAAAATCACCTCCTTTGACTAGCTGGTAATGTTGTGTTTGATGCACCCCAGGATGCAGTTTGCCATCTTGGCTGCCAGGGCACGCTGCTGACTGACATTGAGCCTGCTATCCACCAGCACCCCCAGACCCTTTTCTGCAGGGCTGCTCTCCAGCCACTCGTCTCCTAATTTATACTTGTATCTGGCATTACTCCATTCCAGGTGAAGAATCTGGCTTTTGTTCTTGTTAAATCTCATGCCACTGATGATTGCCCATTGCTCCAATCTATCCAGATCCCTCTGCAAGGCCTCGCATCCCACAGGAAACTCAACAGCACCTCCCATTTTATTATCATCAGCAACTTGCTAATGGTGCATTCAACTCCTGCACTGAGATCACTGATAAAAATATTGAACAGCACCGGCCCTAGGACTGAGCCCTGAGGAACACTGCTGCTGACCAGTCACTGCAAGCCTTTGAGCCCTGCCATCCAGTTCTTCACCAGTGCACCCCATACCTGCTCATCCCACAGCTGGACAACTGTGGCAGAAAGGCTTTTGCCAGAACGCAAAAGCCTTAGTAAAATACCGAAAAACTACATCCACCACCTTCCTTTCATCCACTAGGCAGGTCAAAGAACAGAATTCAAAAGCTTACTGAAATGTCAAAGTACTTAAGAGTGAAATAAAAAAATTCTTATATGAGAATCCACATTAGTGTATTTGTGATACACTTTCTCCTCACTCCTCCTGACTTCAAGAGAAGTACGATTTTAACTTTTTCTTTTTCTTAACTGCATACATTCACTTTTACTCAACTCCTACCACTAAAATATTTACTTATGTTTTCTATACAGGCCTATTAAAAGTCATAGGCAGTGGATTTTTTTTTTCTCTGGAAAGAAGCAAAGTTTGTATCTATTTAACTTAAATAAATGTTGAAATAAGAAGACAAAACACACACTTATTTATGGCCATAACTCAGGCTTCCAAACAGAATTAAATTCAAAAACTTATTCTAGAGAACCAGAGATTTTATTGTTATTAATAGTATTAACTCGTATACTAAGTGAAAAACAATGGAGTTGTGGTGGGTTGACCCTGGCTGGGGGCCAGGTGCCCACCTGAGCCACTCTATGACTCCCCTTGTTCACCAGACAGGGGAGAAAAAAGTATAACGAAAAGCTTATGGGTCAAGATATGGACAGGGAGAGATCACTCACTAATTATCGTCACGAGCAAAACAGACCGAACTTAGAGAGGGAATTAATCTAATTTATTACTAAGCAAAACAGAGTGGAGGAATGAGAAATAAAATCAAATTTTAAAACACCTCCCTCCACCCCTCCCATCTTCCCGGGCTCAACTTCCCTCCCGGCTTCAACCTCCGCCCCCCCTCAGCGGCACAGGGGGACGGGGAATGGGGGTTATGGTCAGTTCAGCACACGGTGTTTCTGCCGCTTCTTCATCCTCAGGGGGAGGACTCCTCTCATCATTCCCCTGCTCCAGCGTGGGGTCCCTCTCATGGGAGACAGTCCTTCACGAACTGCTCCAGCGTGAGTCTCTCCCACGGGGTGCAGATCTTCAGGAGCAAACTGCTCCAGCGTGGGTCCCCCATGGGGTCACAAGTCCTGCCAGCAAACCTGCTCCAGCGTGGGCTCCTCTCTCCACGGATCCACAGGTCCGGCCAGGAACTTGCTCCGGCCTGGGCTTCCCACGGGCCACAGCCTCCTTTGGGTGCCTCCACCTGCTCCGGCGTGGGGTCCTCCACAGGCTGCAGGTGGAATCTCTACACCCCCTCATCCTTCCTCCATGGGCTGCAGGGGGACAGCCTGCTTCACCATGGTCTTCACCACGGGCTGCAGGGGAATTTCTGCTCTGGCGCCTGGAGCACCTCCTGCCCCTCCTTCTGCACTGACCTTGGTGTCTGCTGATGTTCTTACATCTTCTCACTCCTCTCTCTGGCTGCAAAAGCGCTGGTTTTTTTTTTTCCCCTTCTTAAATATGTTATCACAGAGGCGCTGATTGGCTTGGCCTTGGCCAGCGGCAGGTCCATCTTGGAGCCGTCTGGCATTGGCTCTATCAGACACAGGGGAAGCTTCTAGCAGCTTCTCACAGAAGCCACCCCTGTAGCCCCCCCGCTACCAAAACCTTGCCATGCAAACCCAGCACTTGAGTTTAATAAAAGTAGCAAGGTTAGGACTGCATTCCTTCCCTGCCCTCAAAGTCTAATGAAGACTTCAGTAATACATGGTGAGAGGTAGCCCATGATTTTCACATTATTTACAATTAACACCATTATTTTCACTCATAGTGACAGAAGATGGTGCACACATTGCACATGTCAGTTTTACACATATTTTAGAGATGCAAGATCAGAATAGTACTTCTCTTTTCTATCATTATACTACCCCTACTGTTCCATTCTATTGTACCTGTTTTAAATTAATTTTGTTTGTTATGTTAATGTATCACACATGAGCACATATTACTTTTTTTCTTTCCAAGGAAAAAAACCCACACAGCACAATTTAACTGAGAAAGATAACAGAAGTGATTAAAAAAAGAGGTTTTCTCAAAGGGCTATCAACAGCTCAGGAAAATCAGAAGTGAAAGCTTCACATAGAGGCCATTTTAGGAAAAGACAACACTGATAGTTTACAATACCAGAAAAAACATATTTGCATAAAGTAATACTGTGTCATGATTGCTGCTGAAACTTACTGAGAGCCTAGAATACTTTTTACATATGTGTCTAACAACACTAAATGCTGCCCAAGAATTCCCACAATGAATAGCTTTTCTGTGAAGGTTAAAAAGAAAAAAAAAAAAAAAAGACTTCTTTTTTTTCAATGAGGAAAATAGGATGACATGTCCAATACAGTAGCCAAGATGCTTAAGTGCTGTGAAAACTACAAGGTTTTCAGTACTAAAGTCTTTCCTGATGAGAAAGCAGACACTGAAACAGTAGTAATATTCATTCATAACAAAGCAAAAAACCAAAGCAAAAGCCAGGGCAAAAAGTTTCTTCATGCAGAGATAAATAAAGCATGCCAACATCTTGGGCAGAATATACAATTAACCATAAACACTGCTTTGGTACACCACATCTACAAAGTCTAATAAACTGAGAATATCTGGTATAAACCTGTATTAACCTGCAAGAGTATTAGCAGAATTCTCTCACTGTGTTTTCCGACACTCCCAGCATAAACCCAGATTAAGAGCCAACACAGATAAAACCAAACTTCTCTGAAGACGAGGTAATGCTGACTGTAAATTAGGGGGGAAAAAAAATCCCAAAGAGCTGGAGACTGTCTCCAAAGCATACCTGGACACATTTTTTATATCGTTCTCTACTATGAATGAGCCAAAAACATTCTGCTGATACACTCTCTCCTTCTTCTGTCCACATAACTGAAATAACTAATTTTCATGAAACCTGCTTGTAGTGAATACATTACTAGTGACCTCCTGATAGTCATTGCTCCCTTTCCTGAAAGGCACTTAAATCCTTTCCAAGCTGCACTCATTCTGACTCCAGCTGTAATACATCGTTGCCTCAGAAGCATTATAAGGTTTCAACGCCTTTAAAAATACTTCTCCATTTGTCTGACGTAATATTCTGTTTGAAACAAATGTTCCTTAGTAAACATGAGGGAATATTTAAAAAAAAAAACTAAACAGAGCATATATTTGGGGAAATACACTGTCTTAATTTCAAAGCTTATTCAGTTTCCTGATACTATAGCCTGCTCGTGAAAGTAGAGAATTTGGAAATGGAAATATCCCCAGATGCACTTCCATCTTGCAAATTTGGGGTTTAGCTAAATAAGAACCAGTATTATAAAGCTCTTGAATTTCACTACTACAAAATGTTAGTCTAGAGACTGGTCAACTAAAGTCTACTGCCTCCTGCACACTGACATGAACAGTGTAAGCAGAATAAAAAAAGACAAATTCATACGAAATCTGGCCAACATGAAGCACGCACACAGCTATAGCAAATGGAGAGAATAAAAACTCTAATTTGTGTAGCCACAAAATCACAGAAATGTAGGTTGCAAGGGATCTTTGGAGGTGATCTAGTCCAAGCTCCTCCTAAAAGCAGGACCAGCGCTGGACTTGACCAGTGCTAACACTTGATCAGTTGAGGTCAAGTCTTGAAAATGTCTAACAGTTTTTCTGGGTAACATGTTGTGGTACTGCACTAACTCCTACAGAGAGTTTTCTTACGGTTCAACCCAAGCCTCCAAAGCTGCCCCTTGATGAGTTTGGCTCCATCAGTCACTGCTTTCAGACTCAAGCTTAGCCAAAATTCAGGCATGAAAGGAAGTCATTAAAAAAAAGACTTGCTAAAGCAAAAAATCAACTTGCAGTTATTTTAAGGCAATTCCAGCCTTTCCTGAACTTTCAGTTTCAGAGAACTAGCTAAGACTCGTTGGGAGACCTTATTGGCATAACTCTGACACTCAACAATACTCAGAGGTTTATAGGACCACCTGAAGACACCTACCCTACACATAGTAGTAGCCTTTATAGTCATGAGAAGTTGCCTAATGAGTGATGCATCATATAGTTTATAACCCTGCTTACTCCTTGACATGTTAGAAGCATCTGAATCTTAAATCAGATGAAATAAAAATACTTTATGCTATTCAGATTTTATTCAAATTGACCCAACTTATCTGTTTCCCGATTAATTACTTCACAGCACATTTGGGAATTTTAAGACTATTCTGCATCCTTTCTCTACAGATGTTCTTATTCCATTAAAGCACAAAGTCTGCAGAAACACTTTGTTTTCATAATATCTAGTTTTAAAATAGGGAGGCAGAAATTTTTAAACTATATAAATAGGTACACCATGGAACTGGACATGCCTATTCAAAACTAAAGTCTACTGAATAATAGAGGACTACAAAATAATCAAATACAACCTAAAAGAACAGCAGTTAACATTTGGAAAGGATACTAAAATAGGAAAGATAGGTCATTTTCATTGACATGCGACATTCCAGTTAACATTCAGGTCACATTATATCATCAAAAGGTGCAAACATAGAACCACCACTTACAGAATTAAAAGCAATTGCTTCAAATCAATATTAAATGAGTTGTGTCTGAGGAGCTGGCACAACTTAATACTCATGGCTGCACACTGTGCCAAGAGGCCCAGGCTCCGAATAGTGAGACTGATTAGTATGAACCAATGTGAAGGTACCGAAGACCACCTGAAGAAGCCTCATGCTAAAAAAATGGTACTACAGATACCAATTCCAATAACTGTTCAGTCCAAGGAAAGCTTTCCCTCAACCAAGAAGTCTGTCCTTTATTGTTCCTGACTTGCACAGGTTTTTATTTCCTTTACCTTTCATTTGTCTACCATGGCTCCCTTCCTCTCCTCTTCAGTTTTATTCTCATGAAATTCCTGCAAATTACTGAAGCACACCTTCCTACTCTGTCTGTAAGATATGGTTAATCAGCTCCGCAATGCCTACTCCAATGCTCACTCCCAGAGATTTCATCTAGTTACACAGTTAAAGATATACCTTATCTTACAGTCTATCCTCTACACTGGGTTCCTAGCTAGTTATTTACTGAAAAGAAAGGAAAAGAAAAAAGGCATTTAGATAGTGTTGCATTTGACAGGCACTAGAGACTTTAATCAAAACAAGACTGAAAAATTCAAACTGCTGCACACCCACAAAATTCCCCAAACATAAGCACAAGATACTGCGTGTAATTTTTTGGCAACACTCTAGATTTCAATTAAGCAACACAGCAGGAACAACAAGGTACAAATACGCAACACATTTAAAGACCAGGAAGGCTTCCAGTCAGGGGGGCAGGGCAAGACTTATCAGCATACAAGAGAGAACTTACAAAGAGTTTGTCTTCAGCTGAGTGTTCAAAACTAGAGTAGCTCTGCTTGACCCTGAAGTAGCAGCTCTTACCTATCCCTCAGGCTAAAAGAACATTTCTCATCCAATATGCAAGAGGAATACAAGCTGCACTCAAGTATATTTTGTGTATGGCATACAAATTACTCATATTTATAATGCACATCTGGCTTCATACTGATGAGCTCTGAATTAACTTATCACCAAGATTTTGAAAGATACGCCACCAAGCAGATGGCTAGATGTCAGACAAAAACAAAGCAAGCACAGCAATTAAACTTGCCTTGGTTAGAAAGCAAATGGAAACACAAGTATTTGTGATTCTGCTAGCAAATTAATGTTATTTTGTCTACTTCCTATTATTACTTTCACATGGGGTTTAAGTTTTATTGTCTACAAAATGATTACACAACCTAAGTCTAAACTCATACTATTTACTTCTTACTGAGTAAGAACCGTATTTGAAAAATATTTAGATAACTTCTGTGTAAAAAAAACCCCACAACCCACCAGGTTTTCTTTTTAAGTTTCCTTGAGAAAGATGTTTCCCCAATTTTCTGTGACCTAACAAAAGTAACAGTGCAGTTGCACACATCCCACATTCACACTGAACAATGTATTTCTCAGGACACTGGAAGAAGGTGCTAAAGAGTCCAGGACACAGCTTGCAAGTTAAAAGGAGAAAGAAAAAAAGTCAGTCTTTTGGGTCAGTAGGACATCTGAGGGAACAGCAACATCATCCTCTCCCATCCCAAGAGTGAGACTTACAGATTCAGAAAGTCAAATCAAAGTGCTTCAACCTTGGACTAATTTTTCCCTGTAGCTGAAGAAGCCCTGCTGCTGAGCCATGTCCTGCAGAACTCTGCTGTCCTTCATAATCACCCCACCTTTTGCCCTACAAGAGCTGAGAAAATGGCAGAATAAACAGCTTGTAAATTTGGTATTGGCGTTGCCTTACTTTTACCTCCATTGCCACTTTCCCCTCTGGGTTCCTTCTTAACAGCACATCCCAAACTTTTTACTTCTAAAATGAGCAGGTATGACTTTGTGCCTGAGTATGAGTATGCTCAAACCAGACACGGGAAACAGTACATGAAAGAACAGTTCTTCAGAGTTAAATCGAAGTGACTTTGAAAAGACACCTCATGCTGAATTCATGACGCACTTGAAAACACGTTTGCCAGAACTCAAAAATGTGTGGACTTCAGCTTTTGTTTAATCAAGAGTGATCTTAAATACACAACTATATTCTATTTTAAGAAAAAAACTAACATATAAAAAGGATGTACCATAACACGTTCCGAAGGTGTGTCATCTGCACGCAAGATATTTAACCACTGCAAACTAAAAAAATTTAAGGTGTGTTAATTTTGTCACTGTTACGTCCTTAGAACATACAAAAGACAAGTACCTCAGTTACAAAACTGATGCCATATCATCCTATTTGAAGCTAAAATATTATGATTTATAGTATTCACTTATTTCATTACAAAAAATAAGTTATTGTTTACTTAAAACTAAAACATCACCTCTTTTTTGGTTTAGAGGTTCTAGACTAGTCTTGCCAAAGACCCGAAACCATGTCAGGATTTTAAGGTTAAATGCAATCAGCTCCCTGCAGCTATATTAACATATGTATACAGTATTTTCTTATAGCTCCATGCAAGAAAAAAATAAAATTAAAAAAAAAGAAAGACAAAAGAAACCACTGACTTCTTGCAAAAGCAGAGAGGGAGGAGAAGTGGACATAAAGGTGAAGTGGTACAAAGATAGAGAAAAGACAAAAAACCTCTGCCAAATCTGGTTTCAACTCTTTATCACATCTATTACCCACTCTCTGAAGCAGACTTTGCAGTCCACCCAATGTCAGCTCACAGAAATAAAGATTTCACTGCAGATTTTACTCCAATTAGCATCAAATACTAAGCAACAAGGGCTTATAATCCATTCAGTTTCCCAGCGTTAAAACAACCATAGGCCAAATAAACCTTCTGGGTATCAAAAACATATGTATTTTATCATGTCAGCATTTCTCTAAATACAAAATACAATTCTTTAAAGAGACCAAACTCCTCACTGATTGTCTCAAACATCAAGCATGATACTGGTTTATTACATAGCATATTCATACACATTTGTTTGTTTGTTTTCTCCAAGTCAACAACATATGCCCCAGGGCTGCTAGCCAGATACTACTTGGACAAGAAAAGCTCTTTTGCTAGCACAGAATTGCAGGACTCTTCCCAAAATATGTCAGTCATTTTATGTATTAGTGGGAAACACTCAGGAGTCCGTCACGCCCTCAAAAACTATTTAACAAAATGGTGTGAAAGTTTTCTCCAGGCAAACTCAAGCCTCGGAAATTCTTCAGAGCTCTTAAGAAATACAGTATTTTAAGAAACTAACATCCACTTTGGAATACAAGACAAACTTTTCTAAGATTTTTCACTCTGAACTCCTATTTTACAGCTCTTGAAGATGCTTCAAAACAAAAGAAAGTGTCAGGTTTTACATATTACCTCCATTTTTCTCCTTACAAGTCTTAAAGGATATCGTATAGAAATAATTACCTAGTCCAAGTAGCTACAAATTCTAGGAAAGATCTACATCTGAATGTTCAGCATAAAATATTTCTTCTAACACATCTCCACATAATTCATCTAGTTTTTCTGTCAGTGTTAGATAGAAATTAACTCCTAATGTCTGAAGTGATGCTGTTTCAGCACTTCAGCTGATGACTAAGTAGCCTATCTTAACATGAAAAGTGTAATGTCATCACAAGATATTAGTTTGGTTCTTTACTAAGATTTTTTTTTCCCAACCTTTCATTTTTAATCTTACTTCTAGTTGAATTTAACACAGCAAGTCAGAAAGGTAACATACAAGTTGTGTTTTGATACAATCACTAAGGATTTTAAATTAAGAACGTATTTTTAGTAGATATAGTTAAATCAGAGAAGATTTAACAAGCAACACATCTGTGATCTTTAAAGTGACTCAGCTAAGTTGCTGGATGCTGCTGGCTAACCATGCGAAATCAGTTTCTACTATCAGAAATGTGATTAACCATTACCACGTCATCAACCTCTTCTGCAAAACATTGATAATATTGTGCTTGCTGACTGAATTCACTGAATGAAATCCATTAATCCTGCTTACCAGAAATTAGGTTTAGCCCTGTAAAACATTTCAACAAGTACAGTTATTAAAACATATGCTTAACTAGGATGGTCTGACAAAGTTGAAAATGGTAAAGTCTAAATACATTCTTTCACATGAATGAAGGCCTAAAACAATTGTGCTAAATTTATTTTGAAAAGCTCATGGCTAAACACTTGAGAATTTATGAAAATTAGAATGAATCATGTCAAGAAAACTACATTCTAGCCAAAATGAACCAAAATGAACACCAAATCCATCTGAACTAAGAGTTTAGTAATTCAAAAATTTCAGTATCATTAAAAAGGTCAAATATTTCTTTCTTGATATACCAAGTATATAAAGAACAACATTCATCCTGAAAAAGTCTAACATGCAAATAACAGAAAAATACTTAAGGACCTGTAACCAGGTGCATTCTACTGGTGCATTCTACCCAACATATCTGGCCCTGAACACTACCAACAAACAAAAACCCAATCACTCTGCATCTGGCCTACTTAAAACTGTAAGCTGATGAAAAACATCTACTAAAAATAATAACCCTATTGGCTTATAAATAGAGATGAGCCTGCTTGCAATGCTAGATTGACTAACAATCCCCCAAAACACTAAGATTTCCAGAACACAATGTCAGCTCTCATTAGCAATTAATGCTCAACACAATCCTACATCGCATTATAAATGCCAAGGTGACAAACATGCATAATAAAACGTACTGGCATCACTGTGTGGAAATACTGTGACGGTCTTATACCTCTAAGCACTCTAACATGACTTAAAAAAACAAACACAACAATCTTTCTGCAAGTTTAGTATTTGTGGTGAATACTTTCCATGTTAAAGCCAATCACTGAATCCACTTAACCTGACTACAGCGACACTGGGAATTGACTCAAAGCTAGCACTTCATCAACAAGTAACTTTAACTGCTAGCGCAGATCAAACTGCTATAAGCTTAACCAGTTCGCTTTGCAGACCCACCAGTGTAACCCTTAAGATATACGCAAAACGTTACATTCCAAGAATAAATGACCCACTTTTAATTCAGATGCTAAAATCGCTAAGTGTCTCCAAAGTTGCCTAAATTCAGCCCGACCCTAAAATTGGAAACCAGAGGTTCGCACGCTCCGGTTTGTCCGCACCATTATCAAGAGGACAAACAGATCACTCTACTTCCCTAAAGATGTATTTGCTCAATTAGGATCTCAGAAAGAGAGGGAAAAACAGTCCTCCTCCAGCCTTCAGGTACGCCGGCAGGAGGAGAGGTGCCGACCGTGGGAGGAGCAGCACAGGCAGCTCCGCCGCTCAGCACCCCCCGGGCCCCGGCAGGCACATCCCCTTCCCGCAGAGGGGACCCCCGCCCCGCCCGGCTGCCTCCCGGCACGTGACCTCCTTCCTCCTCCTCCTCCTCTCCCCTCCAAGCGCCGTTACTCTCGCCTCGCTCCAGCAGGGCAGTGGGCGTCCTATCGGGGGTACAAAGCCGCCCTGACGGAGCGGGCGGCCCGCCGCCCCTACCGCCCCCTCCCCAGGGAGAGCGGCCGCACCGGCGCGGGACGCAGGGCCGGGCCCCAACGGCCCCCGCCCGCACGGGCTGCCCTCGCGCCGCTCCCCTCAGCCGCGGCCTCCTCGCCGGGGCGGCCGGCTCCCGCCAGAGGCGCGGCCAGGCCGCCCCTGCGCCAGCAACGCGCCCCACATCCCTCTCGGCGTTCTCCCTCCCCTCGCCCCTTCCCCTCACTCCCCGCTGCCAGGCGACGACGCTTACCTGAGACGCTCCGCTCCGGCCCGACGGCGACGGCCCGCACCGCCGCTGGGCACCGCCGCAGGCCCCGGGGACTGGCGGGGCGGGGTTTGGGACCGGAGGGGGCGGGAGTTGGCACCGGAGGGGGCGGGGACTATCTCGGGGCGGGGCTTAGCCCACGGCCCCTCCGTGGCGCGGCGGCGCGTGGTTTTGATCTTAATTAAGGGCGCGGGACGTGATTAACATTAATCACAGCTATTGCATTACAGCAGGGGAACGGAGGAGAAAGAATCAAAGGAGAGGTCTAGGACAAAAAGCTGCAACCATCCAGCTAGTGGTCACTCACCCCACCCTGCCCAGCTCTGCAGGACGCCACGCATCTTCAGGGAGATCGGTGCACAGCAGCTGTGGCAAGGCGATGCTGACTGCTGGGGTGCTCAACCTGGAGTTAGAATACAGCTGTAAACAAGTACCCTAAGCATTTAATATAATAAACCCCATTATGGTTAATGATAGCAAAGGTGAGTCGCTTCTCCCTTGTTTCACAAACCCAGATAATAATAAATAATAAAATACCCTGTCCACTACTGCCTCTCATTAGTAGGAAGGCAGAGGAATTCCTTTAGCTGTGAGGAAAATCTTGCAAGATCTCTTTTTTTGCTAATACTTTTTTCTTAAGCAATGTCAGTAAACATACAATCACTTTATGCACTTCTATGCTTTTTACCCATAGAATCATAGAACCGTTTAGGTTGTAAAAGACCTTTAAGATCATCAAGTCCCACCGCTAAGCTAGCACTGCCAAGTCTACCACTAAACCATGTCCCGAAGCTCCATGTCTGCACGTCTTTTAAATACCTCCAGGGATGGTGACTCAACCACTTCCCTGGGCAGCCTCTTCCAGTGCTTGACAAACCTTTTGGTGAAGAAATTTCTCCTAATATCCAATCTAAACCTCCCCTGGTGCAACTTGAGGCCATTTCCCCTCGTCCTATCGCTTGTTACTTGGGAGAAGAGACCAACACCCACCTAGCTACAACCTCCTTTCAGGAAGTTGTAGAGAGCGAGAAGGTCTCCCCTCACCCTCCTTTTCTCCAGGCTAAACAACCCCGGTTCCCTCAGCCACTCCTCGTATCGACTTCTTCTCTAGACCCTTCACCAGCTTCGTTGCCCTTTTTTGGACACACAATGTTAGTTTGATTATTATTTTTTTTTTCCTAGAGTTACTGTACTAAAGATCACCTCAGGCTTTCAGACAGGTGAACTAACTTAGGAATTATTGTTACTTTTCATACAAATACAAAGAGAAAGATTTTTGAATCTCAGTGGAAGCCTGTATTTGAATTACCTGCTCCCAAATTTTTGATACAAGTGGTTTAACACATTGCAAGACAAAAGCAGCAGCCCTCTGTCACTGCATACATTGAGAAAAAATTATCTTGAAATAGAGTGTGGTTGACATTTAGCTGAACAGATAAGAGCATAATTTGTGAAAACACATGAAAAGCCATTGTTACTCACGCCCCATGAGTGGCTATCAAACTATAAACCCCCCCAGTTTTACATCTTGAAAATATAGCCAACCTCAATAAACAGAGGCAAGCTTTCAGCTAGGTAGAGCCTATACAGGCTGTGTGTAACCATCAACATCATAAGTAAAGCAGAACTCTCAATATTCCTGCACATTCCTGATGGAATAAATTGGTATAAACCAATAAAGAAATATGATAGTTACAACCAGCTGAGGCTCAGGCCTGATAGCCATGCATATTCACAGAACTAGGCAGCTGGCTGGTTAATGATAAAAAGGAGATCTGGCTGCAAAGAAAGGACTAAGTAGAAGGTGATTAGTTTGTAGCTCCAGAATGGCTATTCTGTTTTGTAGTTGTGTTGGGTTTGCATGGCAAGGTTTTGGTAGCGGGGGGGCTACAGGGGTGGCTTCTGTGAGAAGCTGCTAGAAGCTTCCCCTGTGTCTGATAGAGCCAATGCCAGCCGGCTCCAAGACGGACCCGCCGCTGGCCAAAGCCAAGCCAATCAGCGCCTCTGTGATAACATATTTAAGAAAGAGAAAAAAAAAAACAGTTAAAGAGTGCTTTTGCAGCCAGAGAGAGGAGTGAGAAGATGTAAGACACTCTGTGGACACCAAGGTCAGTGCAGAAGGAGGGGGAGGAGGTGCTCCAGGTGCCAGAGCAGAGATTCCCCTGCAGCCTGTGGTGAAGACTATGGTGAGGCAGGCTGTCCCCCTGCAGCCCATGGAGGAAGGATGAGGGGGTGTAGCAATTCCACCTGGAGGACCCCACGCCGGAGCAGGTGGAGGCACCCAAAGGAGGCTGTGGCCCGTGGGAAGCCCAGGCCGGAGCAAGCTCCTGGCCGGACCGGTGGATCCATGGAGAGAGGAGCCCACACCAGAGCAGGTTTGCTGACAGGACTTGTGACCCCATGGGGGATCCACGCTGGAGCAGTTTGCTCCTGAAGGTCTACACCCCGTGGGAGAGACTCACGCTGGAGCAGTTCGTGAAGGACTGTCTCCTGTGAGAGGGACTCCATGTTGGAGCAGGAGAACCATGAGAGGAGTCCTCCCCCTGAGGATGAAGAAGCGGCAGAAACACCGTGTGATGAACTGACCGTAACCCCCATTCCCCGTCCCCCTGTGCCGCTGAGGGGGGGCGGAGGTTGAAGCCGGGAGTGAAGTTGAGCCCGGGAAGATGGGAGGGGTGGAGGGAGGTGTTTTAAGATTTGATTTTATTTCTCATTCCTCCACTCTGTTTTGCTTAGTAATAAATTAGATTAATTCCCTCTCTAAGTTCGGTCTGTTTTGCTCGTGACGATAATTAGTGAGTGATCTCTCCCTGTCCTTATCTCGACCCACAAGCTTTTTGTTGTACTTTTCTCCCCTGTCTAGTGAAGGAGGGGAGTGATAGAGCGGCTCTGGTGGGCACCTGGCCCCCAGCCAGGGTCAACCCACCACAGTCCTTTAACCAGTCCCATAACCAGGACAGTAGTTATGCTAGATATAGTATTAGAAGAATAGGAAAAACTCCACCAAAACCAACAAACCGAAATTCCTGAAAATGTAGAAGTAATGGAAATTAGCACTGAGATCAATACAGAAAGCTTCTTTAAACTATTCATATCAGCTAGTGCAACTTGTCTCTCTCCTGAAGCTCTTGTCCTGTTGACAGCTCTTCTAGAGTACTGGTGAGAACTGGGAGAGGTAAAGCTATAGAGAGGTGGAGAGCTAGAGATGGAGGTGGTTGGCTTTAAGAGAAATGCATGAGGCAGCTATGGAAAGGAGGGGGGAGAGGGATCCTGGATCAGATCTAGAAGAGAAGAGAAATCTCTGTCTTAAGATAACTAATTGATGTCTGAAGACCTGTCAGATTAATGTTTAAGTCTTTTCCTCCTTCTAGGCGGTCTTATCTCCTCTCTTCTGCTAACTTTGTCAAAATACTACCTTACACAATCTCACTGGGGAGAAAACACTGTTTGTTCTGCTTTTCCTGTTCTTCAGGGTACGTGGAGGTGATCCTGATGGGTGAAGAACTGTTTCAGTTCCTACTGCAAGGAGTCAAAGACCTCACATCTTGCATTAATCAAGGAAATTCAAGTAAGGTTTCCTGAGATGACTTCCCTAAGCTTTACTAAAAATAGTTAGCAATTAAAGTGCTTAGCAAAATATGCTAAGGCTATGTTTTCAAATCTACTGAAATTCTGAGAACCAAAATATGTTCTTGTATATCACACAGTATTATTACTGGATGCCTTAATTTCAGATCATCTTAATGAGGTAAATGGCACCTTAATTTCAAAAGCTGATAACGTTTGCTTTTGGATAAGAAATTGAGAGATTTATGGATTTACATTCAGTAACCACTTGGGTAACTTTAGACAGATTAAATTATGTAGGAGTTGGCTTTGAAAGTCCTCATTTATGAGCAAATTTAACCAAGTAATCCAATGCAATGCTGTCCAAGGAGATGACATTTAGCAGTGCAGACTTGGAAAAAATGAGCTGAGCATGGGCTAATGGGCAAGTTTTAACAGCCTGTGCAGAGGTATTTTCCTAGCCTTCAGTGGATCTGAAAGAAGGTAAGGACAGACAATGTTAGATCGTGTAAGGAAGGACTCTACAGTTTCTTCAGTAGTGCTTTACAAACAGAGCCATGTGTCTCTGCCTTGACACTGAAGTTTGAATGTGAGTAACTGAGTTTTGTGTATAGGTAATGGAGTGCCTGCTCCACCTTCCAAAGGAGTGGAGCAGGTTGCACGTAGGTCTCGGACCACATTCCACTTAAATTGTTACCTTGGACTCTGTTCACATGTGCCTATTACAGAGCATTAAGGAAAGAGTGTCTGTAATCTTGTGGAGCAAGAGAAATGGAAAGAGAAGCACAGGGTCAGGACTCATAATTTACATCCTAAAGCCTTCCTCATTTAGTTTTCCTCTGCTTCTATTTAAGTTCCTATTTTCAGTGTTTAGGTCTGCTCCCACTGTAAAAAGTATGTGACAATAATAGGTTCCTGGGCAGAATAAGTAGCCAACAATCAGGACAGTTAATATTTGTGTATTGTTCTTAACATGCTTATTCTCAGCTTTATAGTCTTTCTTTCTGAGGAAAGACCATGAGGGTTCGATACTTTGAGGGCTGAGGAAATCCTAATTCCACATTCAAAAGTGCTATCGCTACTTGACAGATAATAGGTAAAAACTAATTAAAGCCACTGGATGTAAATTGCTTTCTAAAAATGATTATGCATACTAATTTCTAAAAATGATTATGTTGCTTTTTAGAAAGAGGATCTGTCAGTCTGCAGCAGCAGAGGTGTGGAGTTTGGGAAGGAGCAAGAAGGCCTTCTTGTCACTTGGCTTTACCAGGGATGGACTGTGGTATAAAGCTTCCTAGCCTGTGCTGGAACTGGAATATGGGTAATCTTTTCAGCATGATCCTTTGCTCAGGGCAATTAGCAGGTGTAAAGGCAGGATGTCTCAGTTAAGGCAGGACACTGCTCTTTGCTGTCCACACTGGCTTTGGGACATCGGTTAATTGTTCTCACAGCAGCTAATGCTGTAAGGTGAAGCCTGGGCACTGCAACAGTTATCTCTAATATGCCTCATTACATCATGTAGATGGATGTAAGATGAGCCACTTTGTGATGTAAAAGTCTTAAATATTTCTTCCTGCTCTTTTATGCTGTGGTAAACAGCTGAAATGAATCAGTTGGTTCCTGCAACAGAAGGTGCACAAATAATCCTGTAATTAAACATAGTGTCTAAAGATAGAGACTAAGGTGTACAAAGTCATTACACCCCCAAATCTCCTTTGAAATCAAAGGAACTGATCTGCTTAAATACATTTAAGGATGTGGTGGGAGGTTCATATTCCTGTGCATGACTGGTTCTCAAACCCCAAGCTGCAAACTTGCGACCAAAGACATCCCTGGTTAGCTGAGTTAACACCTCAGCTTCTATAGCTGGTAAGCTCTTAATGTCCATTTCCCCTTCAAGAAAAGTGAAGTATATTGCATTGGGAGTGATCAGATAACATCCCAACTGTGTTATCTCTTTGAGAGGCAATCAAGTATTTCTACGAAAAAGCAGGAAGAAAAGGAGTCTCTTGACTCAGAAGTTACAAAGTGAGTATAGAGTTAGGATTCTCACCTAACTTACTTATTACACTTCAATCTTATAGTGGATGTTAATCCTTTCTTCCATGATGTTGTTCAATTTAAGTGAATGAAACCACCCAGTGTAGGAACTGTAAGCTCAGCCTGTGGCAAGAAAATGACTGAGCAAACCCAAGAGCGAAACTCCAACCATTCTTCAGGCATTGAAATAAAATATGTTGTTTTTTAGATCTTTTTTTAGGATGATGTGATGGTATTATTGCAAGCAGTAGTTGCTGCTTAATACTCAGCAACTAAGCAGCATATTTCATAACGATACCATATTAAAAGGCTGACGTGCCACTTTTGCATGCCATGAAATTAGATAACTTCCACATACACTTGTCTCAAATGCTAAAAGCCCCCAAATTTCTAACATGTACATGAATGAAACTTTCTAACCCTGTGTTCTCAAGAGAACCTCTCCTTCCCTGGAAAAGAAAGAACCCCAAAATCCCACTCTCTAGTGTTAATGGGAGCTTTATTTGACTGAAACCCACAGCAGTTTGCTAGTCAGCTCTGTAACAGAAATGTTTCTATCTGAGCTCTTGCCCGTCATCAAAACAAGACAAATCTCATCTTAAAGATAAGAGCTTATTCACTTGGGAGGAAGAAAAAAATGCTTGTACTTTACTTTTGAACAAAAGACCACTTTGAATTTCTGTTGGCTTTTGGAAAGTGCTTTGAGCATGCAGAATGCTGCCAGGCCATTTCACAGCCGATTTACCATTTTTTGTCCGTGCACACTCATGTTCTAGCTCTCTGCAAACTTTTTGGCTTTTCCTCTTCTACTGCGTTAGCTTTCTAATGCATATTGTTATTGTCTATTATTTTTCCCTCATCAATTCCTCTCCATTCCATATACAGAGGTCCTGTTTCTATACATGACCTTTTCAAATTGTGCTTCCTTTTTCTTTCATATTGAGTTCCTCTGCCCCAGGAAAAGTGCTGTCACCCACAGCTAGAGTTTATGAGTTTAATGAGAGTAAAAATGAGAAGTTTCAAACATTTAATGGCATTTTTACAATTTCTTTTCCGTATAAACTGATGATAAACCCTCTACCTGTACCTAAAACTATCTTGCTATCATTATTAAAAGCCTTCTATATGCAATACTTGTATACATCAATAATTAGCCAATTTTTAGCTATGTTTTTATGCATAACTACTATATATACCCTGTGCTCTGGATCCGCTTTCTTCTTTTTTATCCATTTTTATGTATTTCTGGGTGTAACTGTCCATGGATTCAACCTCAACAAGTTCCTTTATGTATAGAAATATACCTAGTAATGTTAACCGTAAGAATATGTGTATATGCTTGTAGGACCAAACAAACATCTGGTAGTTTCATGAAGCTACATGAGGTATTAAAAAGGAAGGCATTATTTTTGTCATTCTTGTGACCAGACTTATTGAAACTAAAATGTTTAAATGAAAAATGAGAAGTAAAAATTAGAAAAACAAAAAAAAAAATACCACTGTAGGCCAGAGGTTTTAAGTGTGACCCTTCAATAGATTTTATTCTGCTAAAAGAGGAAATATGTCCTGATTACTGTACAGAAACTGCCCTGTAAGCAAGACAAGGTTTTTCACCAAACTGGACTTTACCCAAGAAGTATTTATAATGCTAATTCTGCAAAGCCTGAGACAGCAGACCAACAGAGTTAAGTACAATTGCAGCCTTCAATAAACAAATTGACAATTATGGTATTATCAGTATGACTATCATCATCTCAGTAGACAGTCAATACCTCTCAGATTTTAGACTTACGTGCTTAACAATGTAATACTAACAAGGTAGTAACTGTTTACTGGATAATTTGCATATATGCAAAGTACTTCACCCCTCAGTTGTGTTTGATAAGATTTTCTGAACATAAATATACCTAACTCTGCTAAGGAAGTAATGTATCTTTAAAGCACCATCAGTTCTGGAAAGGGTGAAAATGCTGACATGTTGCTTCAGCAAAAGGGTTTCTTTAAAAGGGTATTTTGACAAGAGCGGTTCAAACCATTTGAAAGGGGTGCTGAAACAGCTGCTGTCCAGTTTTTCATCTTAAATGGCCATGGAGTGAGTAAGTCCCTCTAGCGCTTGCTTCCTCCCTCCTCTTTCTCTTCTCTGTTTTGCTTTAAGGATGTTCTAATAGGAACACCACTAATGTCAAATGTATTATTCCTGTCTGAATGACAAATGTTTTTCTGAACAAAACATTTGTGGAGGATTTTGAGTAAGTGGAAGAGAAAGTACTGAATCATGCAAATAAAAAATGAGACAACCAGAATTATGCAGGTGGCAAGGAAAACTGAAAAATTCAAATGACTAAACCCTGTCTTTTTTTTCTACATGCTTTAACACGTGACCACATAAGTTGATGTCAGATTTTAAAATATCTGCAGTCCTTTCTCCCAAAACAATATAGATGGAAACAGCAGAATAAACTGCAGAATCCACCTTTTAATTTTCTCTAATCAAATTTAATGAAGCTTGCGTATTCTATTCTTTTAACTCACTCCTATGTGAAAGATGTCACGTAGTCTTTTCCATGTCTTTTACTGTTCCCACAGCTGCAGTTTCTTGTGAAATTCCCATGCAGTTTGAGCTTCTTTTTTTTAAAATAATATACATGGATCTCCTGCAATGTATTGGATGCATTTTCAATTGAATCTAGTTAGGTGAGTCACTCTAACCTGAGATGCTGTTTTTGAAGCTACTGTTCAAGACCTGTGCTGGCATGGCACCTACTTCTTCAGATTAGTCCCTTGCAAAGCCCCTTTTGGCCCGAGGGGGTACATAAAGCATATCAGAGCCACATTAAAGGCACACAGTAAGCATCTTGCAGGCTGCTCAGAAATGTAACGGTCTCTGACTCTGGATGGGTACAACCGGGACCCCGATCCTTTGCACAACGGTGCAAAGTCCTACCGACAAAGTCAGGGGAGATGCTTTTTTTTTTTTTTTTGGCACAACGGTGCAAAGTCCTACCGACAAAGTCAGGGGAGATGCTTTTTTTTTTTTTTTTTTTTTGGCCATCAGCTGCTTTCTAGCGAGTGCAGCTCAGAGGCTGGGTGAGGGAGGGGGCGGCGGGAGCCTGAGAGCTGGCATCGGTGAGCCGCAGCTCAGCTTCTCCCGGGGGAAAGGCTCCCGGAGCGCTTTTTTTTGGGGGGCGGGAAGCCAGCCCCCTCTTCTGGGCAACCGGCATGCTGCACTTTCTGCTCTTCCAAGGCAAAGCCGAGGAAACGGCTTGCCCTGTTTCAGCTGAGTTTTGGTGTTAAGGCAACCGGAGCTTCCCCTGAAAAGCCGGGCTTAGCCAGCCGGACGCGGAGACATTTCTTTAGTCCGTGGTTGGAAGGGGGGGACCATAAAAGTCATCTGTGGCTCAGCACGGCAATAAACGCTGACTTGCAGGAAAATACTGCCTCTGTCATCAAGCAAAAGCTAGCCTGGAAAGGATGAAAGTCAGAAATTCATTTGGCCCTGAAAGTGTAGAAGCTGGATGCTGGAGATGAGATGAAGATCCCTACGAACAGCGTACGCTGACAAAAGACCTTCAGATGCGTGAAATATCTTGTCAGCGTTCATTTGGTTGTCAGCCAAGCTAAAACACTGCACTATTCTCATTCTTAAAGTTCAGTCTAGCAATCCTGAACCATTGCACTATAGAAAGAAGGGAAAAGACGTCTGGGAAAGTTAAAAAATAGCATCTGACCCAGTAGAGGTGTGTTTGAGCTACCTCTTGTAGAGGCTTGACAAAAGAAAAAGGAACATTATTTCCAGGTTTTTGTCCAGGAGTGTTTCCTTCTTTCCAGGAAATAATGTGCTACAGGGGAAAATCTATGTTTTGTGCAGCCGTCTTTTTATCAGAGAAGGCAGTTTCGTCATCTGTGTTGCAGTGGACTGCAACTTTCTAAAAACAGGGCTGGATGCAACAGATCAAGTTCACGTGCATTACAGACATTAAAGGATTTTTTAGTTAGTGAAATGTAGGTATGAAACATACTGATTTTCATAATAATTCGTGTCCATGTAGATAAATTTGGATAAAGAAATTAACTCTGCAGGCATTAAAAGCATTATCTTTCTTCACATATTTATTAGAGAAAGATACTTCATATGTTAGAGACCATATTTTATTCCCTTTTATGCTGATGTCGCATTCAGCTGTAATTTATTTGCAATAAATGGTTCTGCAACTTTAAAATCATACAGATTTTTATAGTGATGTATTTTGTATAATCTTATCCTGGTACATACTGATAGTGATACAAGCTATTTACATAGAGGGTATATACGTAAGAGAATACCAGTTAAAGAAGAAGTAATGAAGCTTTTCTAGAGATTAAGCGAATGTTGATAATAATTTGTATTTTTAATCAAGAATTCTTAAACCTGATGAATAAAATTCCTAAAAGAAACTACTTTGAGTTCAAAGAGACTGCAAACATAAAGCATTGATAGTTTGAGAAACTTTATGTTAAAGCTAATTATTTCAGTTGCAAAATGATGTCCTTGGTACAGCTGCTTAAAAAGGGAGAGAGGCTGCTGTTCTAATGCTGTATTGAATTCTGCCCTGCACTACAGAAATGGGGAAGGAAATGCTCATGTTTTTCAGTCTGTGGTACAGAAGCCTAAAACTGTCCCTTGTTATGGTGGGAAATCCCATCTGTTAGGTAGAGAGCGTAGAGCAGTGCAAGCAGCTGTGGGCTGCAACCTCTGTCACTGATTCCGTGGGAGCTGAGTTTGATTTTTTGAGCTATGTTTCGACTTGTAGTTCATTCAGGTAACACAGCCAATTCCCTTTCCAGCACACAGGAGAAACTCTTGAATCGTCATCTCGTGGCACTGAGCCCACAAAACTGTGTCCCCTGTGGGGACAGGCTTTGATTTTGAACTTGCACCTTATTAACGATTGGCGTTGTTGCCAGGGTTGTGACTTCATTCACACAAGCCTTGTTTGCTCAGGAATACCTCATCAAACTTCTCTTCAAACCCTCCTGCCCCAGCAGTGTTACGTCTTGCCACACGCCAGGCAGCCAGGGGAGATGTGGTGGGTGCGTCGCTCCCAGAGAGAGGGCTGATGGAAAAGATCCCTTCCTCCTGGCTCCACTGACTTCTTTCCTCTTGTTTATGGTAGGACCATGCTGCAATTATCACACATTTCCCAAGTGCGTTCACAGTTACGCGTTGTTGCTTCCTTGCTGGGAAATATTGTCTTGTTCTCTTTCTGTGATTGCCCTTGAGGGAGAGAAACATGCACGCAATTAATGGGTGGTTATTTGGCTCCAAGCTGGCACCTGCTGCTGCACAACGGCGTTGACAGCTTAAGCCTTTCCCACATCGGGCAGCAGCTCTGCCAAAAGCTGGTGTCTGACTACATGTGGCAGCAGATGCTGTCTGTAAGCATGGTGGGCACCCAGGCACGTTACCCGCAAGCCTTCGGGGTTCTGCAGATGCACTGGCCAGCAAAGGGATGCAGAGGGTCGTTCATCATGGGCTCAGTTCAGACCTTGGGAAGCATTGGAAACCATCTACACCTCTGTTTTGTTAATCATTGCGTTGGCAGGGAACACTCCGAGGACCTTCTTCAGGGATACAGGATTTAAAGGGACTCTGTTGAGCTGCTAAAGGTGCAGACAAAGTTTCTGTGTTTGAGGATGGTAGCTAGATTTCAGGGGGGCTGGAATAGGAACTCCCAAAGGTGGATTTTTCCTGGAAAGACAATTTAGGAAGTGAGGCATCAGATGAAGAGCAGAATAATTAACTTTGGTACCAAATAAAATGCTCATTTTGAAGGCTATATATGAAGGCTGCATTGTTTGTAGTCCATGCTTTACACAGTCCTGGGACAGAAACTGAGAAGCAGGGGCAGAAGGGCAGGTCAAAGAGCCTAATGCAAAAAGGAGGTTAGGCAAATTAATAGGCAACAGGTTCATATAGAAATAGTAAATATGTAATACATAGAGACCAAATTTTATTCCCTTTTATGATGAAGTTGCATTCAATTGTAATTTATTTGCAATAAATGGAACTGCAACTTTAAATATCTTACAGATTTTTATAGTGAGGATGCATAGGGATCTGTTAATAGGGAGGTGCAGAGACGTACATGCACCTCTACCTGTAAATGTTTTCATGAATGTCTGTAGATGTGCTCCCATTCAGAAGGTGGCAAAGAACTCAGGCTGTAGCCAGAAGTCACGGGCCGTGTCCTGAGGACCAGGTTACAGCCTTTGAAGGGAAGATCTCGACTTCCAAAGGAAAATGTTTTTCTCAGACAAATGTTTGTTTTAAAAGTATTATCTGCCTGAGCCTCTATGAAGAAGAACTAGGGGTGGTTTGTTTGTTTTCCTCCCAGCCTCTGGTATCTAAGCCTTTTTTAGCATGGTACAGGGAATGGGAGCAGTTCTGCTCTGGTGAAAGCTAGTGTTTGCCTTTAGAAAGAAATTTCAAATGAAGCAAACAGTAACAAACACTAAAATGGGCGGATGTATTAGGGCCAAAGTAAGCTTGCTCAATGTTCTTGTGACCTAAGCCATAAATGTAACCAGAACCTTTCCTTTTCCTAATTTTTGAAGACATAACTTATGATACATTTAGGGCTAATTAGAGAAGTATTTAAATATCTTGAACCAGTGGTGAAGTGTGAACTAGTTCCCTTGCATTGTGAATTACATTAGTTAATTCTGAAAGTCGCTAAGAACAGCTAATGGCATGAACACAGTAATGCTATTGCTTTCTGAAAGGAGATCAGACTGCATCTGGTGTGTGGCAACACACTTGGAAGAGGAGAATGGTAACTACAACAGTGCAGGTGAGGTACAAAGTACAGAAAACAAGATGAGTCTCCAAGGACTGCTGCTACTGCAAGAGCAAGACGCTAAACCAACACCTCAAAATCAGTTCACAACTGACTTACTGACTTTTGACCTCTATGCAGATGTCCCAGAGATTATTGTGGGGATCATTCTCATAATAAAAATGAAAGCATTACAGGACATTTGTTATCTGTGCCCTAAATTTACAATATTAACAAATACAGCTGAGGGACTGTTTAAGGATGGAAAGGTTGCCAGACGTAGAGATAACAAAGCAGCAAATCAGTGGAGAAAAAATGACAGTATGGGTACATGCAAATGTTTAAGAAACTTTTCTATTTAATAGGTACCTTAGTAAAGAGGAATTCAGCTAAGCATGTTTCATCAGACAGATGCCATATAAAAAGACAGTCAGGAAAGTAAGCTTTAAAAGAGATGGCCAAGTCAGAAAAGTGTGTTGTACTCATGTATTAGTAGTATCTACAAACAAAACGGTCCAACTGTTGGTAGAATTACAGCAGTGTTTTTATAGACTGTTCCGCTTACAACCTAAAACCAAAAAGAAATAAGGACTTGAAAATATTTGGTTTTACTGATCAAAATCCTGTGTATTGGGCACTAGCGCAGAGTTACGGTAAGCCTGAACTTTTCACATCTCATTCACAAGTGATGGGATGGGATGGGAGAGAAAGCTGATGTTTCAGTTGTGGCTTGGTTCTACTCTATTGTATTTTATTATAATTACACTGGTTTGAGAGTGAAATTACTGATGAAGTGGCGCATGATTCCCATGTCAACATAAAACCTCTACAAACAAGAATTTGGTCTCTAAAATACACACATCACAACATACTATCCTATCATTTACATCTGACAAGACATATCCAGTGTTTTGGTTGGCCATCAACTACAAGGGAATAGCCAAGTTTCCAATAGCTTCACTTTCCAAATTTTAAATGAGACTTCAAAAGCTGTAGAAATGCAATACAGGACTGTGAAGTCCTATACATACAATATCAAATCTTTTGAGAAGGAAGAACTGTGGGTGCAATTATTGTTGTGCTAACTGACATAGTTTCTGGAAATTGCTTGGGATTTGTTATGAAGGCTTTAAAAATCTTTTCCATCTGTTCTTTCTCTGGGTTATTTTAGGGTGCATTTATAGAAATACATCCACAATATATCGTGGCCACAATACATAGATAACATTTGAAATATGCATTTCCACTATAAAGCTATGTTTAAAGTAATATGAACACTGATTTCCCCAAAGAGGCATCCAAAGTAATGCTAGGACTGAGAGTGACTGAAGACTCAGACCGATAGTCTTGGCTAAATAATAGTCTGAGGAAAGAAAAATTCACTTGGTCATTAGTCTCAGAAGAGTGAACATTGTCTTCCTGTTCAATGCAGGTCTCAAGCCTGGGAAAGAACTGAGGTTTTCTTCACATAGGCGTACTTCAGCAAAACAGGATCCAATCCACGGAAATACCCATCCTGCGAAAACTGATCATCTATCCCGCAAAAATTAGGAGACTGCACATCCTGTGGTAAGAACAGGATAGTTATTACAGGTTAGTTATTAGCTAGCCAAGATGCTGACACTACGCAAAACACCCTCACTGCAATAAGTCTTCAGCTGCAGACCAGTTAAGTACATGTTTTTCCTCATGCTGACTTGATTATCCAAGAGATCAGGCACACCAGACCTTTTCTTGAGCTGCTTTTCAGGATAGAAGTGCTTGTAATACTCATGCAAGTGAGACGTGGTGGTTCAAGTTGCAGATGAAAAAAAATCCCCAGAGGACCATGGCTCCAAGTCATGGTTTAGGCAGTAGGAGTGTGAGACAGCTGGGCTACAACCAAAGATGTCATCTTTAAGGGGAAGCAGTAGACTTCTTTCTGGAACAGCTATTGCATATATTAGGTACTGAATTTTGCAAGTATTTATGACCCCATTGACAAAAACTGTACAGCATGCTGAAGATTGATACAGTCTCTACAGCGCTATAGCCTCATCAGCAGGAAATGATTTTTTGTTTGTTTGTTTGTTTGGATGCTATCCATAAGCTACTGCTGTTTCCATCACACAAGAAGAGAAAGTGGAAGGGCTTGTAGCTGTTAATTTTTTCCATCACACAAGAAGGGAAAGTGGAAGGGCTTGTAGCTGTTAATTTTTTTCATGATCAAGGGCATTTGTGCACTTTGGAAGAAAGAGATGATTTTTTCCTTCTGAGTATGCCTAAAGTGTTAAAGAACTGTAATGTTTCCATGTGCTGCTGAAGTTCCTGCAGAGCTGTGGTGACAAGACACTATCTCCATACCCTGAAGAAATTTTCAGAGTAGGAGTGGCAAGTTGGCACAAATCTTCCTTAATCTATGGAGGATGAACATTGCTCCACCTGTCTGCAGGACTTCTACAAGCAAAGCAATCATAAAATATAATTAGAAGCTGGCAGGATCTTGAAAAAAATCACATTCTAGTCTATTATTTTTTGCTTTTACAAGGATGTGTGTACAAGGAAAAAGTTGCATTCCCTGGCCCCTGCTCTTAGGCCCAGGACTAACATCTTTAAGCCACACGTAGGATGTGTGCAGCTGCTCAGTTCCATGCAATGCCTCAGTTTCTCAGCCTCAGCTTCTTCTTGTCCTCTGTCATCTCCGAATATAGTGTTGAAGCAAATTGTTATTTTTCTTTTTAGACACCAGATGCAAATCTAGGCATGCAGCCAACTTCATGTATCCTTGAACAGAAATAATAAGACAGACCTTCTGGGAAGAGCAAGCGAGGAGTTCAATGGGCAGATATGCTTCCAGCTGCATTTATGTTATGCTTACACAAGCCTCAGCACCCACACCAAAACTAAAAAAATAAATAAATTGGAAATTAAAGTTAATACCAACTGCAGGTAGTTAGATTATCATCACAGAGGAGCAAGCTGTTATCAATGCATTAGTTACCAAAGAAATGCCAGCAGCCATCATCTTTTGCCAGTCATGCTAATCACAGCCTTAAGTGCGGCATCACATAGAGTGGAGGGTGACATGTCATCCCCAGAGAGCGTGCAAGGAGCCTCCGGGCCCAGCAAATGGCCCTTGGGCTGCTAAGTTCACTCCACCCCATTGAACTGTGAATAAATATCAGATGTGGAGAGAAGGGAATGAAGAGGAAAGCTGTATTTGCTCATGTGTGGGCTGAGAAGAAAAGCAGACATCTCCTCTCTCCACATGTAGGAGACGCCCCACAGGACAGATGAGGACTAGAGACTGCTGCTACCAGTCTCTCTGAAGAAAAGAAGTACACAGAGTGTTGTTAATAAATTGCTTTTGGTTTGAGCTGCTTATTGCTGAAACCGATGGCAATAAAACTGCTTTCCTGAAGAATGCAGCAACCAAAATAATGCCCTTCTTCTTTTTGTGCCAGCCCGGGAACTTGCTAGTGGAATTTCCTAATGTATTTCCTAATCCTTATTTATTTGTCCTTCTGGCACATCCATCAGAGTGGTTCGTAGAATTTAGCGACATGGTGAAATATGTGGGTGCTGAAGAGATTGAAACAGATGTTTCTTGATGTGACTGTGACTGCTGAAAAAGAAATGCGTAGAAAAGAAGGCTGCAAACCAAACTTTATCTCCACAAAGCTCTAGTATTCACAGTCCTCATTGTTGCCTGTTGCCTGAGTTGGAGTTGTGCTACCATATAAGTCTGGATGGGTGGGAGGTCAAGCAAAGAACACGGATCTGCAGATAAATAAGTTGTGGAGTACTGGGTAGCAATGGGATAGTCATTATGTCTGCACAGTCAGTGACAGGCTGAGAAGACAGTGGGTAGGTATACAGTCATGTGGGGGGCTTGGCAGGCACCAAGTAGTGGCTTTTAGAAGCATTGTTTGTAGTTAGTAGTTAGTAGAGGGGTGCAGAGGTAGCTAAGTCCCCATTGCAACAGAAAAACTGGTTTTGGTAATGATTTGAAAGAGCTTTTTCTTCCCCACGTTGCTGACCACTCTCACTGCACAAGGCTTAGTTCTGAGGTCCTCCTCGCCCACGCCTTTGCCAGTACTTTACTGGCTGATTTGTTCAGTTGAGCCTCAGAAGGGAAATACACCTAGAGAACCACAAGGAAATAAAATGTGTGATACCATCTGTGAATCTGCTTAGTAGGAAGAGAAATGCTAACCAGTTTTGATACATACAAAGGGGCTACAGGGGTGACTTCTGTGAGAAGCTGCCAGAAGCTTCCCCCATGTCCGATACAGCCAATGCCAGCTGGCTCCAAGATGGACCCATCGTTAGCCGAGGCTGAGCCCATCAGTGATGGTGGTAGCACCTCTGGGAGAACATAGTTAAGAAGGGGGGGGGGAAAAACTGCTGGGGGAACAGCAGCCAGAGAGAGGAGGGAGAAGATGTGAGAGCAACAGCTCTGCAGACACCAAGGTCAGTGCAGGAGGTGCTCCAGGCACCAGAGCAGAGATTCCCCTGCAGCCCCTGGAGAAGACCATGGTGAGGCAGGCTGTCCCCCTCCAGTCCATTGAGGTCCATGGTGGAGCAGATACTCACCTGCAGTCCATGGAGGACCCCATGCTGGAGCAGGTGGTGGCACCTGAAGGAGGTTGTGACCCCATGGGAAGTCCATAATGGAGCAAGCTCCTGGCAGGACCTGTGGTACTGTGGAGAGAGGAGCCCACACCGGAGCAGGTTTGCTGGCAGGACTTGTGACCCTGTGAGGGACCCACACTGGAGCAGTTCGTGAAGAACTGCAGCCCCTGGGAAAGACTCATGTTGGAGAAGTTCATGAGGGACTGTGTCCCGTGGGAGGAATCCCACACTGGAGCAGGGGAAGAGTGTGAGGAGTCCTCCCCCTGAGGAGGAAGGAGCGGCGCAGACAACATGTGATGAACTGACCACAACCCCCATTCCCTTTCCCCCTGTGCCGCTGAGGTGAGGAGGTAGAGAAAATCAGGAGTGAAGTTGATCCTGAGAAGAAGGGAGGGGTGGAGGGAGGTGTTTTAAGATTTGGTTTTATTTCTCATTATCCTACTCTGATTTGATTGGTAATCAATTAAACCAATTTCCCTCAGTTGACTCTGTTTTGCCTGTGATGGTGATGGGTGACTGATCTCTCCCTGTCCTTATCTCAACCCAAGAGCCTTTTGTTATATTTTCTCTCCTCTGTCCAACTGAGGAGAGGGCTTGATAGAGTGGCCTGGTGGGCACCTGGTGTCCAGCCAGGGTCAACCCACCACAGTGTCTACAGCTCAGTGAATGTGGTGAAAGTTTAGTGAATTTGGGTTGAATGGTGTGAGTTTATGTTCACAAGCACAGTTTAGGCACCCCACTCCATGGCTTGCTCTCTGTCTCTGGACAGGTTCCTCAGTCATATAGAAAGAGGACTGACCTGCAAGAACAGTTTTGTGCCTCCGCAAGTCCTGGGTCTTGCAGATCTGTCTGAGGTCTGGCAACTCCTGCCGCTGCTCAGTGAAAGGATTAAGGTTCAGAGCAAGGTTTCAGATTAGGAGCCTAAAAGGAGACCAAGAACATCAGCATCTGTGTTTCAGCAGCCAAGGTCTGTAGCATTGGTTGTCCTTGACTGTTGCAAGGTTACATTATGGGTTTCACAGGACCACCACCGATTGAATGGAGCAAGCCCATGACCGGTTTCAGGCTCGGTGAGTTTATTTTGACCCTCCAGGTCCAATTCGAGAACGTTTGTCCCTAACATAAGCAACTGGATCAGAATGCCCATTGGTGATGAATGCTGAGGACTTCAATCCTCCCAAGTCTTGTTCGTCTTGTTACATCTCTGGGGCTGAAGAATCTGAATTACTTCTAGCAGCCTCTTCTGACTAGCCTTTAGAAACATCCTGTTTCAGATTTGTCAATATTTTGACAGCATGGTTGTCTTTAGGAAGTTCTCCTGACAACCATCCATTTGACAGTTCGTCAAATCCTATCAGTTTTTTTTAGGGTCTTCTGTGCTTCAGATGCCTAAATGAATGTTGGCAGGACTCAGATATGTGAGATCTGGATTCTGATGTGGAGTTTTACTTTTGTCTCTAAATCCTGCCCAAGACTTTCACTGCTGAAGCTTTTGAGCCAGTTCTCCAGATCTAGCGTTCTATGCCCTTCCAGCCTAAGGGCGCTGAAGTTGTCCGCTGCCTCCACAATTTGTCTGCTTTCTTGAATGTCTTACATCTTCATGGTTTGGGCAAGGAAAATGAGTTTTCCTCTTTGCGCAGAAAACTCATAGGGGTTGGTTGGGACTGAAGCTTGTTGGTACTCTTTTCAGATTTTTCCTGGCTGAAAAGGACTTAATCAGTTTTGTATATGGAAGTGTTTTAAATGCAAATCTATTTTTTGTCTTTTTTTTTAATTATTTTTAAGGCATATATTAAAGAACCTCAAATCCTTTCATTCAGGAGAATGTAATGCACAAATTTATGTAAACATGTGATAAAGTCAGGGACTATAAACATGGGAAACATTGCAGTGACAGCAACAGGGTTTTTCCTTTAGGTTTTTAAATAAGGGTTTTGGGGTTATATATCTGGACTATATGCTTATAACTTCCATGAAGTCTAATTAACCAGCCACTTGTAAGCTTTAACCCTTTCTAGATTAACTGTGGTTCATCCCATCATTTGCTGTGGAGGAAACCAGAACAAAATGTCACCGTGCGGACACAGGGTCTTGTTACAATGATTAGGCATAAAATAAATGTATTTGTTTTCCAGTGGTCAAAGTGGGGTTTGAAACTTTATATTACTTGCGGCCAAAAAATATTTCTGAGAGGACTTTTGGTCACAAAGGGAGACTATGTACTCACATGGTTGGTATGGTCTGTATATACAATTGAGTGTGCAACATAAGCTTTTCCTTAGCTTATTAAAAATTCTCATGCATAAAACGCATTAATAATTTTTAGTTTCATAAAATTTAAAAAATTAAATGTAACTAAGAATTACGTAGCCATTTTCTTGTTAAATGACATATAATGAATTTTTTTAGTACCTTTTTTCTACAAAAATGTATGTCAGAAATGAAATACAGTATTACATGATTAATATAAGAGGTTGTTTAACATTACAAAACCAATAAGAATCATTCTGATATTATGTTAAACCTTGTACAACAGAAATTTTTGTATAATGAAAGGCAGAAATAACAAGGGTCTTGAACAGGTTTATAGATGATACCTGTGCAATTGACCCATTAAAATATGTGCTATGTTTGTTTGATAGACAGCAGTAGCCCAGGCAGCTGCTCCCCTATTTAGACATAAATCAGTACACCAGACAATTGCAGGGGAATTTTCTGAAATGACTCACTGGGAGAGCAGGGTGTTGAAGGATGAGGTGGGAAGACAGACAGCAGAGTCATCATTAAATTTTAAGCAAAAGGCAGATAAAATCCATGAAATTGCTGGTCTTCAGAAATAGTTGTTAACCCAGACCATAGAATAATTTGTTTTAATTAAAATAGGCAGCTCCATTTTCCCTGGAGTCAGCAACATGAATTGTCAGGCCAGGATTTTAGACCAAACTTTAGCATAAACTGAAGAGAGACTTGAAACTGATTGAAGTAAAATTCTGTACATAAGCACAGCTAAAATGAAAATCCTGAAAAAATAAAAACACTGAAGTAGCAGATTAATTAACTTTTTTTTAAAAAAAAAAATCTGTATTATGTATCTTCACGAGGTATGTTCAATGGACTGGCTTTGGGTTTTGCCATCTTTGACCATCCTTCGCTAATGAAGATTGCTCAGATTCCATGAAATTAGACTTCAAAGCCAGTAGTCTGACAAAACATCTTTGCTAACAAGGAATTTCAAAAAGGTGTTAAAGATCTTGCTTGGGTAGTCTTGTAATCAGTGGCATGATAATACGGTGTTTATGTCATGCAGTGAATTTGCCATGTTTTCTTTGCTGCAAGAAAGTACTTCCTTTATTAAAAGTGTCTCATAACTAAAACCCTGTAATTTGAAAAAAATAAGTACTGCCATTGCAAAGCATCAGGGATGCCAAGAATGAGAGTCAGATGTGAAACACACTACCACTGCTAAGGAAAGGAACTGACACCCAAGAAGGAGAAAGAATAGAAAAATTAGGAGGATTGATAACATGCAACCAGCAGAAGTTAAAAGACCAAACAGGACAATGTATGGATGGACATGGATTTAAACTTGGGTTTCTTTCTAATGATCACAGGAGCAACCCATATCAAGTTCTTGGTGCAGAAAATGGAGAGAAAATATATTGCCACTGTCTTACTGAGATGCTGAGCCTGCAAGCCTTATCCAGCCTACATGGAGGGAGATCGCCAAAAGCGATGGACTGTGTCAGGCAGTGCTACTGTGCTAGCAGCGGGAGATCAGGGGGGTTGGCACCAGGGAGGGTGGTGCTTTCTTTTCCTTGGTGCCAAGATGGAGCTGGAGCAGAGGCTGCTGAGCCAAGCTCCACTGTGATGATGCAAGGCTGTGTTAATGGCAAGCAACGTGGAAACAGAAAGGAGAATGAGAAGTAAAACACAAGCCCTTCCAAAGCCACCAGAGCAGCATCAATGAATGCCCCAAGAGTAATGCCTGGCTGCACGTGTTTCACCCCAGTAAAGCTCTTGGGGACAACTGACCTACCCAGAAACTGTCCTCCAGCAGGATACATCCTGCCCAACATGTCATCCCACCCAGCGAAGATTGGGTGTAGAGGACATATAGCTGTGAAATATTTTTTTAACTCTAGGGTACTGTGGTGGGGCAAGAAGGTGATCGCAGACACCTGCTGCTTCTAAGCTTTTCCATGGCAAGGTTCCCCACCGGCTGCTGCTTTTCACCATGAATGCCCATTTTTGTTGTTGAGCGCCTCTGGAGCTGGCTGGCTTGCTTGCTCTGCCCTCCTCTAGTCATATCCTCTAGCCATGCTGGTTGGTGTGGACCTTGTAGCAGCCTATTTCAGTAACTGATTTCTTTAAAGAGGGTGCAGTGGCGTGCAGGATCCACACAGAGTCCTTGCCACATAAAAAATGAAGGCTTCTTAAAAGGAGTCTTTTCCTTTCTTAAAAACCCTCTTTGCCCAAAGTTTTGCTTGTCTATGGCTTTAGCCTCTAATTAGGGTGGCCATTCACTTGTCACAGATGGAGTCATGCACTTTGCTCGCAACAGAGAAGCAACAATATGTTTATTGATATAAAACAGTGATTTAACAAATTTTGATAGCAAATGCAACAGTGGTTTAACAAGATTCAATGGCACAGTACACTTATGGAGGACAGGGTCAGGCAAAACTGTCATGGAGACCCTCCCGTTGAGTCATGAGGTTCAGAAAGGACCCTCTTGCTTTCTAAACTTCTTCTGAGAGAGGAATCCAGGTGCAGTTGGATCCAATCCTAGTCCCAGACTTGATCAACAGTTTATGTCTAACGGATTACATATGTGTAATCAATCCTTGATATCACTTAGCTAAGATTTCAAAGTTTAGCATGCTATTAGTCACTTACTGGGGATCTGTTGCAGCAAGGAATCTCTCAACCTTGAGGATTGACCTTGAGAGGCATCCCTGCTCAAGGGCAGATGTTGGCGTGCAGCCCACTGCCGTGCAGGAGAGCTCAATGGACTCTGGCCTGTCCATTAGTTATTAAGATGATTGATTTATAGTCATATTTGCATACCAGCAAGACATCTGGATCACTGTTCCAGACAGCCCTTGGCTACCGTGTTGCCATCTGTCCCCCGAAGTCCAGTGCAAGCTGGACGCAGCAGCCGTCACGACCCACACGGGTGGTTAGGGCTTAACGGGGCAGGGGAGCACACCGCCACATCACTCCAGGCATGTCACACACAGTGGAGTTGCCTATGGTTTTCCCCACAGGGTAGTAAATGTCTGAATTTCCCCGTGTTTAGGAACTCAATAGTTTTTAACCGAAGTATCCAAAAATATGGTAACAAGGGAGATGAATTGGATCTATGTAGGGCCACCCACCAGTCTATTTGCATCAGCTCTCTGAAAGCTCCTCCATGAGCCAAACAGGACTTGGAATGAGGGAGCCACCATCCACCCTGGGCTCTCAGAGGGGAGCTGCTCTGGCCTGAGACCATCAGCCAGACTTCTGCAAGGCAAAGGGTGATTACTTAAGACAGCAGTTCTAAAAATTACATGCTGGTGCTAGATGCAAAGAGTTTAAAAATATATACCTATATATTTATTTTTGCAAAATTTACAACAACCATTGTCAAGCTAAATTTCAGGTAATAAAAGTAACAGCTCATGTCATTGCATGTTAATTAAGAGGAATAGCAAGTCCACCTTTTGCTATATTAGGGGAAATTTCCAAAGAACACTGACACACGTTGTCTGAAGTCTCACTATTTTTTCTTCTGTTGTTTCTTGGATTGATGTGATAACAAACTGAAAAGTCTTCCACAAGTTATGTTTCTTTACTGAGTTTTATGGCACCTTCACTGGGTATTTTCACTATACGAGCCTGAACAGTGCTTTGCAATTCCCCCCAAAACCGCAGGGCTGCTTTTAAGTATAATCACAAGTTATGAAAGAATGTTTTTCTAGTCTCCTGTTCTTACATTTTGGCCCTGCTGCCCATACGCAGGACCGTTAGATAACACATATGCAAACACACACACACATATATATATGTATGTATGTATGCACATCTATATGCAGACGTACAAAGACACACACATTAAATTGTTTCCCAAGAAAATAAAGCATATCCAGGACATGCTTGGTTTTATTCTTCTCTATTTTTTCTCTTGCATAATATTTTTCAATAAAAGTCTGAAGGCAGAACCACTTCATTGTAAAGACAGCGAAAAGGGGAAGGCAATGCACACCTTGGGCAACTGAGCTACAGGAATTGCTCTCATGAAGCAAGGTGCAAAGACTGTAGAAGACTTAATATCCCAATTTACTGTGTTTGTTGGAAAAAAAAAACCCCACATGGGGACAGGGAAATCAGAGGATCCATTAGCTCACTCTGCTAAATATGCAGTCATAGAAAATGCCCATATAGATAATTTTATTGGGAGTCAAGAGCAAAAAAAGCTCCTTTTGCACAGCAGAATGTAAAGTAAAAACTTCAGCCTTTAATCTAAATCTTTGTTTTATGGGCTTTAGTCATGAACGCAGACACTCTAATGGTTACTATGATTTTCCTTTTCGGAGGTGGGGGAGGGGGTGCATGTATTTAGAAAATTTCAAGACTAATCTTAGAAATGCTTATTGTCTTAGTGACCCATGTGGCTGCTTTTTTTCTGTGTTTTTTGTTTTTGTAGAAGCTAAAAATAATTTAATTGGTTTGTGTTAGCAAGAAATGCTTGGTTTTTCTTCTGTGCTGCCATGTGGCATAGTCTGGGATGTGGGTTTTTAATGGCCCAAGTAGTTTGTGCTTTGTCCCCACAGTATCATCAACACCACATGCTCCAATGTACCCTTATGTTTGTACAAGAAAACGAAACCTCTAGGCACTGCAGCCTTTCTTTTAATAACTTTTCCACCTGCCATACTATACAGCTTTCTAGTGTTGTATAATGCTTTGGCAGAAAGAGTTTAAAAACAACAAGGGTTGTTCACAGGTGCCTTTGGTAATTGCAATACCCTTTTGTGATTCTGTTTTTTATTAATATTTCAATACTCCTCACACTGGACATCAAAGACACCACCTTTACATATTAAAAAAAAATTAAAAAGGCATTTGGGTGGAAGACAAGGCTTTCATTGTCTGAGTTTAAGCAGATTTATGGACAAAAGGAGCTATGTAACCCTGGTGCTGAGTTATTGCTGATTGCAAATAATGAGCCTGAGAAATTGCACAAGAGTTGCTGGCTTACACTGCCATCTGTAAATCTTTTAACTTCTTGTAGCAGCAGTTGAAATGATATACTTGATGCTACAGGTGTCTAATCAGCTCACCTATTCGACCTGGGAGGGAAGAAAGACAGGGATGGGGAGGAAAGAGGAAAGATCACTCACCTGGTAGTCATATATTACCTGGCATTTTTATTCTAGTTAGTATGAATCACCCTGTAGCACTGTGTCAAGGTTTGGAGGATGAGGCTGGATGTGTGTTATCCCAGAATATATGAAGACCCTTATGCTATGCCACTGGTTAGTGTTTCTCTTGGTCAAGCCAGATAATGCTTTTGTGTTTCAGTATGTAAAATTCTGGCTTCCAACCTTGTTCAAGGAGTAAATTTCATTTCAGGAAGGAAACCGGGCAGTGTGGCAGAGCCAGTTATGTTACTCAGCTCCCTACTGTCACAGTCTCTAGTATCAGGGCAGCGTAGGAAAGTATCTCTTCCAAGAAAAGCACAGCTAATGATTTATTGCAAAAAAATCCCCCTTCAGCTGTATCGTCTATAGATGTTATGGAAAATTTGAATCTACAGAGTTCCTGAGCAGAGACTTTTTATGAAGGTGAGAGTGTAACCTTTTCCTCTCTGCTGCTGCACCTTTCTTCCCCCTCCAGCTCACAGTAAAACTTCCCTTGTGGAAAACGATTTGCTACTGTCTGGGACTCCGAAAAGAACCTCTGCCTGATGTAGTTCAAGTTTTTTGTCAAGAATCGTGGTGTTTAAGGGCTTCCATCATGCTCCAAGTGCATAAACGGCAAGGCTTTTGTTATGGCTGGTACAATCATGTGAAGTTTGCTTGCTCTAATATCAAACTCCTTTCATGTTTTTCACTTACAACTGAAAGAGCTTTAGCCATGTCTTTTCAAGGGGCATTTTAGATCATGTTCCACTGATGTTATTGGCTATGTGCATTTAATTTGTGTATGCGATTTAAAAATTTTCTTTACCATGGGATTGTCCATTGATCAAAACTTGAGCATCCCCGTAAAAATGTCTCAATTTATTGTTCCTTAAATGAAAATGGCAATTATGTAAAATGGGTGATAGAAAAAGTAATCCAATCTCTATCTCCTCTGAATGTAGTAAAGCATGGGTTTATGTGTGGATGCTCAAGAGCACAAGGAAGGTTTTGCATTCCCCTTTGTCCGTCACCATCATCTGTCCCCACTGAGGAGGCACAGTTATGGAGCTCCACTACCACCTCAACAGCCAGATCACCTCTGCTAAGAAATAAATGTGTGAGTATTTAACAAGCTGTCCTGCTGGCGTTCTGTGATTTCCCTGCAAAGTGGTTATTTTGTTGTACTCTATCCAACATCTTAAAAGCTCATCTAATCACATTCTGAATCAAAGCACATATTTCTTTTAAATCAGTCATTCACCAGTATCCACACTGAGTTTTCTCGGCGCTTATCTTAAGTTTTGCTTTAGGGGTTTTTTTGGGTACGTATACAGTAACTGTGAGCAGGCACAGAAACTGTGTTTCTGGCAAGGAACAGAACAGCTAGAGGAAACATTAATCTGCCATGATAAGACATGAACTATGGATCTGACTCAAGGACCAAATTTATGAGTGAATGCTAGAATGTGGCTAGGAAGCGGGGTATAAAAGCCACTGTAACCAGCCAGTTAATGCCACTGAATGATGAAAACCATGATAATTACATGGTTGTATTTGCCTTTACAGCCATAGGAAATTTGTGGTAAAGCACAAACTGAAAAGCCAGCACAAAAACATTATCAGTACCTCCAAATGGGTGTCAGATTTTGACAAGAACATAAAGAAGTCATTTTTCAAACTTCTTTTTTAATCTACTTTGGTGTCCTAAAGAATAGGAAGGCTGAAAGCTGTAGTTGATAAGTTTGTGAGCAGCCCCTAAGATGCAATCCATATTCCCGTGCCCCAAAAGGAGATGAGGAATTGCTGTCTGAGCTGCTAATAGGGACCAAATAGTCCCTGAAGTTGCAGCCTGGGGGACTCCCTGTGAGCCCTGCTGAGACCTGAAGAGCGTCAGTGTCAGCAGGAGAAGAGGGAGAGGGCAGCAGCCACATGTCCTGTAGGTAGCCCTGGAAGCAGGACTTCACCTGTGTGGCCCGTCAAGGCAGGGTGCTAAGGCATGGCATGGCTCTGAGTTGTCCTAAAACCTTGACTCATCCTCCAAAGTTTCTGCAGGTTTAGGCAGCAAGAAGAGGGGTTACATAGTGCTCCTTGAATTCTTTTATAACCTTCCAGCCATGCTCTCAGCTACGTCATGGTTTCTAGGGAAGAAAGAGAAAAGGAGAGGGTAAAGATTTTGCTAAATAACCTGGACTTTGTCTGCAGATCTGTTTTGGGGGTGATCTTTGGCCATTTGCCCAGAGTCCAGTCCTTTTTAATAAATCAGCAAAGGCTTGGGACATATTTATGACTGCTTTCTTAAAATCCCCATCTTGATGTGAGCCCTGTTGTTTCAGAAGGTACACCTTTGGGAAGAAGGTGCAGCTGGAGTGGTAGGTGTTGAAGGGTGACCAGCACTTGCTCTGCCCCCTGTCAGCCCTGGCTGTGTGGATCCAAAAGGAGCTGTTGTAGTGAGAAGGAAAACTCCCTAAAATACCAGTGGTTTCTGCGGACAGACTGTTACCTTTACAGCAGGCTGGGATCCTTCCCATAACATATAAGGATGCTTTTATAGGACCTGTCTCCCTTCAGCTCTCTGGGCTGGGCGTTGATGTCTCATGAAGCTCCTTGCAGTGTTTTGTTTTGTTACTGGGAATTTGAAGCTCGGGGCGTGAAGACTGTGACCAGCGGCCCAAGGGATTCCCCGGGCTGCAGCCGCAGCGGCAACCATTTGTTTTCTTTTGACAGCCTGTGGGGGCCCTGAAAGCAGCTCAAATCCACCAGTTGACTACAAGCTACAAACCACAACCCCTCTCCACAGTTTTAGAGCATGTACCTGACGGGAATATAAGCCCTGGAGGTCCTAGCTGTGCTTTCCTAACTGTTCTCCTGCATTTCAGTTTGTTTTTTTCACCCAGGATTTGCCCAAAGTATCTTGGTTGCATTTTGGCATCCCTAGAGGTGGTCACAGCAGCTCCAGCTGCAGCCTTCCCCTCAGGGGTATCTAGAGATAGAGGTTTTCAGAGGAGTGGGAGGTCTTTCATATTCCTTTAAAGAAACTTGGGTACCATAAGAGGTCTGCAGAAAATACGTTGTCCCACCCTACAAGCGTCAAGAAAGAGTGTGTGAACCAGGTTTAGGAAATGATAGAAAGGATGTTTCATCCCTGAAGCTGTCTGTGAGATTACTGTTTTCATGTCCGACAACACTTCCTAAAAAGCACTGCTAGGAGGAATTTTGGATAAATTTGAGCTGGAAGGAGACCAGTTCTTCACTTTGTTCAGTGAAAAATACTATACCTCAATGGCCTGATCTGTCATCCTAGTAGGTTCAAGCAAAGCAAGTCTGAGCAGGTTGCTAGCACAGAGCCCATCGTCACGCTACTGCTAAAAACTCCTTCTTTTTCCAAAACATGCAGAAAAAGTCTTGAAGCTCCTCTGAGAGGCGGATAATTATTATGGAGATATGTTCTTGCAGTGATAGTGGATAGACAGTGTAAATGAAGGACCCCCACTTCTCCACCCCCCAGTTTTGGGTAGATTCAAATGTTAAAGAGTACAAATAATAATAAAAAACCCCCCACCCATATGTGTCACATATGAAGGTGGTTTATAAAGCCCAATCCTTATTTATGGATATGGTCAGACACCATGGATCCTGCCACATCTGATGTCTGACCTCTCAAATGTCTGTGGAAGATTGGGAGTTTTCCGTAGGCTTCCTGGTAGACAGTAATCTCCCTCAAACTCAGCAGTCCAAGACTTGGGTCAGCAACTGTTTGCCTGCTCTGCCAAAGGCTCTACTTAGCCTACACAACCAGGCTGGAAGGATAGTTATTATTGCGCATGGTGGCTGGTAGGATGTCTTTTCAATCTGCTGCATGATAAAATTACACAGGGGACTGATAAACCCCACCTCAGCTGTGGTACATGGTGCCTTTTACTCTAAATCTCTTAAAAAACTGCTGAAGAGATCTAAACACAGCTGAACATCTCCAATGAATGGTGAGTGTCCCACACTCAATCTGCTGCATGTTATGTTAAGCTCTCCCGAGGTCAGCAGAACATACATCCCAGAAGAGGACAGAGGGGCAAAATGTGACATAGCCCTTACTGAGGGATTAAGCATGCCAATTTCAGCTGAAGAAGAGAAAAAGAGAATTGCTTATTGCTTGGGACTTTATCATAAACAGGTAGATCTGAAAACCATTTTCTAGCAGTGCACAGCTACAAGCACAATATTATTTCTAGAAACCACCCATGGCCTCAGTGCTGAAAGATGCAGAGGGGCCTCAGCACGAGGAACGTCAAGTTCTCGTGTTCCAGACTGCGGTTTCCTTACACCTTTCCATTTTGGCATAAGTTTGCAAAGCCACTCTCCATTTTTAATATTTAAAGGTTAGCTGACGCACCAAGCATATTCTTGGGAAATGGCGTAGCTGCAATTCCAATAGGCATAGCTGAAAGCGGGGAAAGTAGCGCGGTTGTATATCTCACAACAACTGGGGCGACAAGCTGCATGAGCCAGGAAATCCATTTTTGCCTCGCCTAGGGAGTGAGTCTTACTTTTTGCTTCAAACTATAAAGATGCTGGTTAAAATTAGATGATTCATGTTGATTCACTACAGGTTTAAAAACAAAAAGCCTCTCTGACCAAATTCTTTAGTGGGCAGGAGAGCCTTCTTTGTTAAAAACAAAAAAAACCTAAAAACAAAAAGCACAACACACATACACATTCACACACGCTTAAAAGTTACTGTTTTTTCCCTGGAAAATGTGGTTTCTCTAATTGAGGGTTGTAAAAAAGAAAAAAACCTTTTCAAGCATCCCACTCGATTAGTCATTCCAGGGTGGGTCAGTCTTATCATATCACGTGATGTCCAGTAACGGTGATGCAATAAAACAGATGCTGTCCGAATATCGTGCCACCAGTCAGCAGCAAAACTATGCAAATCAAACCACCATCCTTTTCTAGAAATTCCAAAACATCCCATCTCTTCCAGGCCCTGTGCTTAATAGTCTCTGCCTTCCCAGACAAACTAAATACATGATCATTTCTCCTTCGGCAGCACATGACAAGAATGAGGCCCAGACTACTGGGAATACAGTTGGGTTGAAATCCTCCTTATGTACAGATGGGTACTCCACCTTCTTGGAAGAAGAGGTGGGAAAAAAATAAGATTTCCATAAATCGATTACAGTCTGGCAATCTACACTGTCTGGAAAGCAGTACTGTATGTAAAATCTCCTTTGAGGCAGGATCAACCCACTTAGTCCTTCCAAGGCACTGTATTATCCCTGGAAGTTTTTACTCAAGGAAAGAAGGATGGTGACGAAGCGGTATTAATTCTGTTTCTATTATTTTGTGCATTTCTCATCTAACTGATATGTGGATACATAGAAAGGAAAGATAATGTGCTATACTGTCAAAATTAATAGCTAATTTATTCACACACATTTCTATTAAGTGGCCCTCCATAATAGAGAACGTGACTTCACGTGACGAGTTATAATCAGCTTTTACCCAATGAACAAGGGAAAACCTTATAAAAGTCTTACACCCCAAGATTTTATTGCCACAAAATGAGATAGTGTTAGCAACATATGAAAAAGTACAAGGATGCAATCAGAATGACTAGCACCAAGCAATGAATCAGATTGTCTGAATAAGTGATAAGATATGATTTTTATGTGGAATCTGGTTTTACTTGAAAAAGTGGCAATATTTCTGCTAGAACATGAAGCCTGGAAGTTATTTACGACTGAAACTTCATTCTCCAGCTGCCAACAACAAATCTACAGCAACACTATCATCTCCCTTTAAACACTTCCTTGCGATACATGTCCTGCCAAGTTGTGGATGAGTTTTCTATCTTATAAGTAAAGTTCTCTACAAACTTCTGAAGTTGCTTTGGGTATATGAGTAAACTCTAATGGGATTTTCCATAGTGGGAAAATGTGCTCCATCTCCAATTACACTTCTAAAATTTGTAGATGTCCTTTGTATAGCTAAAGAAGTGGTACCAGAGATTAATTTCATTGTCTAATTAATGCCTGAAGAATGAATCAAAATATGAACCCAGCTGTAGTGAAAAGACAGGGCGTGATGGCAGTGACCACGTGGCAAGTGCCATTGGGCAAAAAGCCTGTTACCATCGGCTTGCTGCTGATCAGAACTGGTCGGTGTACCCAGAGAAGAAACAACCAGGGTCAACAGGTGCTTCCTAAATAAAGCTCCGGAAAGGTGTGTCACACAACCACCATAGCATGTACACATTGGAGAAGTCAACCGAGCTAAACACACAGCTGTGGCAGAGCTGAATCGTCCCAAGACTTACCCTCCATGCTTGAGTAGCTTCATAGTCTTTTTGCTGTGGGCAGCGATGGTGACCCTGTGAGGCGGAGACATCGGAAGCTTACTGCGAGACAGCTCTGTGCCCTCCAGCATCTGATGAAGCCAGCAAGTGGTTTGTGGGAAACAATTCAGGAGTACAAGACATTTTGAAGGGTCTCCAAGTGCTGGCACTGGAGGAGGGCTTGGGACCTAGATGGGAAAAGTCCTGGGGTAAAATCCAGCAGTGACTGGTGGAGTTAACTACCTGGAGAAGTCGAGATTGGGGCAATATAGTGTTTGCCCTAAAGGAAATAGGGAAACAGACTTCTGGCAGGTTTTCAGTGGAGGAATAGTTGAGGAAGCCTAATTTGCAACAGACTGACAGTGAACTGTCCTTAAGGACTGAGGGTTGGTGAAGGAAACCCTAACAAAATCATTGTTTTTCACTGGACAATACCTTTCCAAAGCAAGGCTTGCAAAAGATGTCCAACGCCAGCGTTTGTACCCTGCTGCCGGGTTTCATGCTCAGTCCTTTCTCCACCAGCATGACGTAGAGCAGCTGATGTGTGAAGGCTGAGTCTGACTTAGCTACAGCCTTGAGGTGCTTTGAGAGGCAAACCCACACTGGATACCCGGGAAAGGGCAGCCAATATTGGGTCTCATTGGCCAGTACCTCAAAATGGAAAATATCCTTCGGTCTCTGCAATCCCAGAGACTGTGGGTTCTGTCATCCCAGATCCTCCTTAAAAGAGTCTCCTCATCCCCTGCATGATGCATGATGCTCTAGCATGGCAACCTGGAGCAACCAAGCAGAAAACAGCAATTTTCTGAGCTAGGATGGAGGGATGCAAATGGCATTTGGAAGAGGAAGACCAGGAACTGTCAAATGACAATTGTCAAATGACTGAGAGGGAATGGCAATATAAAGATCATTTCCCTTCAAACAAGAACTTTGAATCAAATATTTCAATACCCCTTATTCAACAAATTGAGGTAACTTATTGCAGTCAGAAATGAATATGCAATCACTATGCATTCACACAAATGTGAGAGGCTTTAAAACTCTGTAATATTACAGTCTACAGCCTTTACCAGAGACAGCAAAGACATGCAGTGGTGTGATGTTTAATTTGGGAAGGGAACACATTTTCTGAATCTTTTTTTATTTTTTATTTGCATTTTGTTTAAGAGAAATAGTCTAGCCTTATTAAACATTTATGCCTCATGAATTTACCCAGGTGAGTTGTATGAAACCAATACAGAACAGATCACCCAAGAGATCATTCCCATCAATGGAAAGACCCATTAGCGTAAGAGTTTTGGAACAAACTAAAGGAGTGTTGCAAGTGCACTCTGTTGTAGTGATGTGCATTGCCTTCTACTAGCATGCTGCGTGTTTAAGCAAGGGCCACTATACATGCACCCTGTCAAGCTTAGCTTTCTGATTGCAAGACCAAATAGAATGAATGAATAATTCTGGAGTAATGTATTTTGAATGCTGCCATGTCAAAATGGTTAAATAAACTATCGGCTTCTGAAATGACCATGTAGCATGTGAGGTCAGCAATGGCAACACTGGTTTTACTTGTTTCTTGGTGATATTTAGTAATGTTTGAACTTTCTTGCCTGCCTGCAACATTATGAGTGCAAAGAACTTTTTGGAGAAGTCCTGGAATCTAGAAACATTCTGTTGGGTAATTTGGCATAGAACAATAGTACTGCAAGGAAATAAAATGCTTTTCTAGGCTTAAAAATAGCCAGCGTTAACAGGTCTCTAATCTTGCACAGATCTGTCACTTGGGCAATATAGTCATAAAATTGAATACTGAACACTTGCATTCTGATGTTTCCATTTCTTAATAATTCAAAGTGCTTGCCAAACATAAGGAAACTTAAATTCCAAAGATGCTCTGATGCTGTGTCAAAGAGGAATCAATCATTTTCCAATAGATGATGTCCAGGAATGATGCCTGCCAGAATCTCAGTGGGAGGCTATGAAGGCATATTTTCTATAACTGAAGGCAGAAGCCAACTTATTTCAATTCTTCATCATGTTTAAGTTTTCCAGTGCCTGGTACCTACTTTGAAGTAACCATGGCTGTTCATCTTGCTTTCTGTATTTCCAGTGTTGGATTATTTACCTTGCTTCGTCTCCAGTTGTCAGTTGCAGGACTTGTTAAAGGCTGACACTTGGTGATTTATATGTATGAAGGAAATTATCCAGATCATGGATTAGATCACACATCTGTGTCTTCTGTGTGCATGGACTCAGAGTCCCTCAGGCAGGAAGGGACCTCAGGAGGTGTCTGATCCAATAAAGGTCAGAGCTGAGTTTAGACCATGTTGCCCAAGGCTACATCCTCTTGGGTCTTGAAAGCCTCCAAGATGATGACCTCTTCTTGGTAACTTCCTCCTGCACCCCAGGAGGCTACACTGAGGTTCCACACCAGGTGACCCTGCCAGGTTAGTTTGACCTGAGGAGCCAAGCTAGACGGTGCCATACAACGGAACGCGTGGGCAGTGTTAGAGCACTAACATTCAAAGAGTTCCCCTGCCTATGGGTCATGCCTGGTCTCATGTAATTGTTCCTGTTCACTGCCCTAGGGAAGGGTGACTTGCGGAGGGCTAGCAGGGACCTACGTATTCTCCCTATTGGCCTAAGGAGTTGTATTTAAGACAGGAAGGGCATAGGAGGTTGCTAACACACCATGGTCATGACAGTAGCATAAGCACATATGAACCCTGTGTGGGAGAAGAAAACATTTCACAGAGCCAGAAATAAACACAACTTCTAATATCCATCTGCTAAAAGTGACTTGTCCTTATGTTTTCCACTCTTAGAGCTGTGGACTTGGACAGACAACGGAGGAAACCTTCCCTTCCCAGAAATTTCAACCAAGCTGGATGAAATTTCTGGGAGAGAGCTCAAGTGGCTGACACTGATGGGAAAGATAATCAGTGCTAGGGTGAATGCTTTGCTTCACTGACTCAGACGTTGCTCAGTTAATGTTACATCCAGTATTTGCAAGATCCCAGCACAACCCTTGTGGCTTTCCCCATTGGTTTACTTCACTGAATATCCTGGTAGGGACAAAGTGGAAGCAGGAGAAGAGAGGCACGCACCAACAGATGCAAGTAATATGGGCTCCCACAACTGAACTACTGATCTGTGATAAAATACAGCAAAGGAGTATAAAGTAGGCATGAATAAATTCAAGCTGGAAAGTAGAAGGTGTCTAACTATTAGAGTAGGGAGATCTTGCAACACTCTATTCATAGGAGCAGCAGGAGGCAAAACAACATGATTATTTTTAAGATGGAGCAACCCTGGGAAGTGTGGTAATAAAAGGACCTGGCCTTGGTGCTCCAAGAAATCCTAGTGCTCCCTTGATCCATAGGAAGGGTGAGTTTAAGCTAGCTACTTACTCATATATGGCAAAACAAATTGATTTTTCTATATTCTGGAGATGTGTTATAATGGACGCCTGTAATGTGAGTGAGTGAGGAAACACTCATAGCTTCAAATGCAGAGTACTCCATCAAAACAAGGAATGCAGTCTCTCTATTTTTTAATTTGACTTGTGGTTAATGAAGCCCTGGGAACATTTTCCTTGCCCAATTAAGCATCAGTTATAACCAAATGTTTGAAGAGAAGTGTCATGTTTCTGGGCTCTTTGTTTTTTACAAAAAATCCCAACAACAAAACCTTTCAAAAAACAGATGTGTTGCCCTTATCTACTATTGGGTAAACAAGTCCTGGATTTTGGGGTTTGGGGGTTTCATGACCTGTTTGTGCCACAACACCTACTACCATCTAAGACACATTAGGTGGTTTCAGTTTGGCTCATGAACATGTATAAAATCCACAAATGTTAAAAATGTGACTGCCAGAGCACTTGGCTTCTCTCTCACTGCCAGCCCTGGCCCACTTTAAGATGTGCTGCAACAACCTCCCCATAGTTCTGTGTGAGTGTTCAACAAATCCTCCTTTATGTCTGGCTGACCTTCCACTGAGGGTGGTCTTCTGTGGCCCCTGAACTAAAGATCGGTGATATGCTACTTACTGTCAGGGTACACTGTTGGGAATTCAGTTTATTTCCAACCTGAAATACCGGTCCAGATAGTCCTTCTACAGAAGGTCTAACTGGTTACTGTTCACCGCAGCTATTAGTTACCTTTCTCTGCTCTTAGTTGTCTGTCAAGTTAATTTCCTTCTGTCACAGACTTTGTGGGCAAAGCAAAAGCAGTAGGTGTTATATATCTTAACCATGTTTCGTATAACACTCATAAATAAGCAAGGGAAGCATGGTCAAGATGAAATGAATATCCAGGATGGGGGAAGCTTCTAGAAAACCGTATCATCTGTGAAGTCAGAGGGATGCAGTGAGCAGGGTTTCACAGAGGCTTAATCTGAGTCTGATACTACGCAACATTTTCATGAGTGACCTGATGATAAAATAAAGTATTGTATTAAATTTGCAAATTACTCCAAGCTGGGAAGGAGGGCAAGGTTAGAACTCAAAGAAATCTTGCCAAATTGGAAATATATTATGAAAACAAAATGAAACAAAACACTTTTCAACAGGGACAAGCGTGGGGTGTGAAGACACTGAGAACTGGCTAGGCAGCACATCAGTAGGAAAGGGACTCCATGCTGAATGTGAGTCAACGACGTTGTAGAGCTACAAGAAAAGCAAAAACTGGGCTGCATAAACAAGAGGATGACCTATCAGACACATGGATGGGAAAACCCAACCATTTTGTTACAGCACCGCTGCAGCTGAAGCGCTGTGTCTAGCTGGGGGCGGGGGGGGGGGGGGGGGGGGGGGGGGGGGGAATGCACACTAAGAAGGACATAACTACTTGGAAAGAGTCCAGAGAAGAGTAATGACAAAGAACAGAAACCTAGAAAACAGTCTTTGAAGAAGGATTGAATTTACTTGTGTTTCTCCTGAAGAAGGGAAAGCTAAGCAGGGACATCACAAGTTTCTAAATCATGAAAGGCTGCTGCAATGGTGAAGGGAACAATCATTTTTTGAAATCCATAGGGTAAGACAAATGACTGTGGGCTAAATATCAGCTAGGACACTCCTAGGAGCATGGGAAGCAAAGCATGAGGTAAATGATCAGAGGAGGCAGTGAGGCCTTCAGTTTTGGAGGCTGCTAGGAGCAGACTGGTTAGGAATGATATAGATCAGGAATGATATAGATAGAGCTGACCCAGCCATGAGGCAGCAGAGATGGGTTAGACAGCCTGCCGAGGAACCATCCAGCCCTGTGAGCTGGAAATCACTGACCTGATAAAACAACACTGGGAAATATGGATGAGGGCTCATAGCTATTTTAAAAATGAGCCCGTACCACTTCAAAGAAACTACAGCTTCACAGCTTTTTTTCATGCCTGCCTGGAAACGCTGGGCAGTTGTGCTGTGGGGAGATGGGGCTGTGCAATACCACTTGAAAGCAATTGCCAGAAAGCAAAGGTTTAATGCTTACCATCCAATGGTGGCAATAAAAAGTTTCTGCGTTAGTGTCTGGTTTAGTCCCTCTCTTCTCACCATTGCAACATAACCAGGAAAGCATTTATCCCACATGTCTTAGGTTGCAGCATTTGATTTTAAGATAAAGACAGAAGCCATAAAAAAGAGATGGAGTTTAGTTTAGGTTGCTTTATGTCTCAGAGTACATGCAAAATAAGGTATCTATGCCAAAAGGGCCCTGAACTACCCAGGAATCAGGTCCTTAGGTAACTTCAGAGGCTGTCATCAAGCATTACCACCACATTATGTTCAGTGTGCATGAGCTCCTTTCAGGTACCATTAAGGCCTCTCCTAACAACTGCATCAGGAAAAAAAATGCAGGATCAAAACCAGCCCTGTGGATCCTGTGGTCAACTGATTCGGGTACCCACAGTTAGAGCTGGCCCTGGCACCAGTTTTAGAAGTGGAGAGCTGCTGTAGCCAAAGGTTTTGTTAGACAAGGCTCTTTCATGGTGTGAAAGGACTGAGAGGGGGACATTTTCATCAGTAAGCCATCTTGATGAGGAATACATCTTTTGGGCCATGTTTATGTGATACATGATACGTGACACGTAGTGAAACACTGTGTCTCAAAAAAAAGCAAATGTGCACAAGCACGTAACAGTGCCAGTGCTTATGGCAAAACAGCTTTGATAAGGCCTTAGGATAAAAGGCAGTGTCTCAAAACTGTGGGGAGTTGATGTGAAGAATAACATGTCTAATAGCTTTTGGTTAAAAATACTCTGGTGCTACAAATAGCTGTTATTTTCTATACTATTTTGATGGTTTGATACATACGAGAATTTTCACTGAGGACTGGAATTGTGCCTTTGTTGAAAATTTACTATGAACATTTACTTATCAAGGTTTTACAAGGAGTAGCTCTGATGTTTAACCTCCGTAATGCCTCTAAAAAGTCCTGAAAAGACAGAACCCAATCTGAGTGTCATCAAAAGATGCAGGAAGATACAGCAACATGAAGGGGTAGAGGTTAATCACAGAATTATATTGTCTCAGGGTCGTCTTTGTCCACTATACCACAGCAGACTGCTACAACATGGATGGAAGATTGCCTACCTAGTACTAGTTTCAGTCTCAGCAAAATCAGCGAACAAAATCCTGCAGGGGAAGGTATTGCTGAAGTGGTCAAGATACTAAAGATCTAACACATTTATAGACCCGCATAAGCAGGTTTTTACATAAGATTTCTGGGCTGAGAAGGCATGCAAACCTCTGGAATGCTTTCATTGCTACCAGATGGTACACAAGACAGGGGAAATGTCAAGTGGGAAACCATTAAGAGAAGGAGGTCACATATCAGCCGCTTGAGGTGGTAACATCTGGATGTTTAGTAAGCCCGTGTAGGAAGAAATTCAGATCTCTTAGAGGGAAGTTAAAGAAGTGCATAGATGATGGAAAAACTCCTTCACTTCTTACACTAGCAAAATCAAGCAAGTTTTTGTTGTCTGAATAACAGTTCTTGTAATGATCAGCACCTTCTATACTCAAGTGTTGAAATTTTCCATCTGTTTGATGATTAACAGAGCGAGGCTGACAAGTCTGTCTTTCAGCTCCGTAACACACTGTATGTCCTAGACCTTAATGTGGCTATCTCTTCTTTTTCCCCTGCTTCCTTTTAGAACAGTGAAAGCAGAAAACAGTGTTTGCTGTAGTGCTAGAACTGAGTTTAATGAATTTACAACTGCTAATGGAAAGAAACCTTATTTCACAGATTTCTGTGATCAGAAATACAAACTGATGTGAATAATTCTGCTTGTGCATTTGACCCAGCTTAGATTTCTGTAATAACACCTTGACAGCCCTCACTCACTGCTTGGAACTTGAGAACATTTTCACGTATTACGTGGCAGTTGCTGTTGACTTTATTCTCGTAACATCAAGGCATGATGACAATTATTTCATCGACTTGAATTTTGACAGTGATTAGTTTGAGCTTCAGACCAACAAAAACTGGAAACATGATGATCAGATGTGTGTAGTCTTCCAGGCACATCTGGCACACTTCTATTTGATGTAACTTTTTTAACTTGCTGCAATGCATTTCCTCTGGGGAGCTCTCTATGTATGAAAGATTTTTTTTCTTTTATCTTGAAATTAAAAAAAAAAAAATTGCAAAGAATATTGTCTTTTTTTACAAATGGGATGCTAAACTAGAGATCACTCACCTAATCTGTTGTGGTAGATTTGGGAAGCCAAGAGGAACCTGAGTCAGCTAGGTCTCTGAGGTCCCACATTGCATTTAGTTTTGTAAGTTCCTGCTGAGCTCAATAGGAAATTAGTTGCCTAAATAATTGTTCTTGTTTGTTTGTTTGTAAAATCTCCAGACTTTTTAACAACCACATTCTAGATAATGGAAGGATTACAAAAACATCCTTTTACATTAACATGTAAAACCATCTGCAGATAGCCTGCTGCTAATTGTTTGGATAGCAGTAACACTATCAGGGAACAAATCCTTTGTTGCAATATCAGTTAAAATACCACCCCCCTCCCCCAACCAATGCAAATGGACTGTTCAAAATAAATAAATATATCTCTGAGGAACAATTTTAATGCCTCGTTTGGATATGCTACATTTCTTGATAGGTATCTGAAGTCCTAACATGTAATAGATAGAAATGAATAGAAAGAGACAGAACGAGATATAACGAAAGAAAGAGACAAGTTTCTCTAAGTAACTGGGAAGAGAAGGGTCAAGGGAGGAAACACTTTGTTGTCTTGAAGTTGGTTTGAAGCAGTTTTTGAAATGTTTTATGCTTTAATAATATGGCTGGGGGAGTGGGGAGTTTTTGCCTAGAATAAAACTGGAAGAATGATTCACTGCATGTCTGCAAGTATTCCTTGATCCCAGTTAAGTTTGACACCACTAACACCTATGAGTCAGCGGAGGCTCCTTGGGATGGGCTTTGCCTGCCCTGTTTTGAGCCTGTTACAGTAGAATCTTTACCCAAGGCTGGAAACTGGCTTCCAGCATTGCCTGTGTCAGTTTTTCCTACCCACTATCAAATACCACCAGCCTCCACTAAGAGCAGGGATCTATTACTGCATCCCATGATCTCTGCAATACAGCTGTAATAGTCTATACTTTACCATTTACGTCCAGGACCTCAATGCTGTTTATCATCTCTCTGTAGCCAAGATAACTGATGTTCCCATAGGGACTTTGTGACACAATGGTGAAGATGAACATCTAGACTGGTCAACATAGCCTAAAAAAGGATGGCTGTCATAAACAGCAGCCAAGCCATGGGAAGGATTTGCGTGTCATGCTTGAGGATCCCTTACTCTCCTTGAATTTTCATGTGCTATGTGCTTGTGTTTACAATTCTGCTTCTAAAAAGATATGATGTAATTTTGGGATTTGACAAAGTAGAAAATAAGGGAGGTCTTCCATATATGATGCCATGTTTTTCACATTTTACAATACGTCTTTGTCTTATTCTGTTCCAAGATTGCTCAGCCTCTGAGTTGCTTCAGCTTGCTCTCTTGACTTGGCCTACAACTCCCTAGACACCTGTTACAACATTTAAAGTTTTGGCTAGTAAACAGGCTTCAATCTTCTGGAGCCATTTTCCAAAAAATGTGATGAGCAAATGGTAATGGGAATACTTGGAAGCACATTTGATTGATATGCTTACTACATTTATCCAGAATTATTATATTTTACAGTAGTTCTCATGATTTCTTTTAGTTCTATACCTAAACCTAGTTGTTTGTTGTTTGGGGTTTTTTGGGGAGTGAGGTGGTGTTGTTAATGAACATCTTACTAAACAGTCTTTGCTATCCCGCAGTAGGATGTACTGCTGGCTGTTCTGCAAAACGAAATAATTTCTGAGAGCCATTTTTGTCCAGATTTAAGAATCAGTCACTGCTTCCCATCAAAGATATTTTATATACACAGCACATGGGCTCCTTCTTAGAAGATAAAGATTAGATAACAATATTAACAAATAATTCAATAAATGTGGAAGCAAGATAAGTTTAAGATACTTGCCAATACTCACAGCAAGTCAGCAACAGGTCTGGAACAGAAGACAAATTTTTTAATGTGAAAGCAAGTGTGGATGTGTCTTCCAGATTTCACTTCAAAGTATTCATTGCAGTGTGAACTGCTGGACAGTGTTAATGGATAGTCCAGATAAGAAAAACAACAAATTTTCAAACAAATCCCCATGCCTGTAGCACTTGGTCTGCACGTATTGATTGTAACAAATTGACACCTAAACTAAGACCAGCTTTGGGAATACAGACTAAGGTGTTTGGGAAGCATTTGGCTGATGCATAAACAACTCTGCAAAGCTCTTCAGAGGGAAGATTATCTGCTAAACTTTTCACTTTCCAAAAGGTGATGAGTAGTTTTCCATGTCAGTCAGTCTGAGTAAGCAATCTCCACGGTGCTATCACCTGGAAAAGCAATGATTAAGGAGTTAGTTAACATCCTTGTCAATCATATAAAGTCACCATTGCTGTTGGTGATCACAGGTTTCTGGTGTAGAGGAATGGTTTTGTTTCTCATCTGTTAGCTTCAGACTGAATTACTGCCACGTACTTCACTTACACCTGATGCTTTTCCTGAGGTGGAAGACAGCACAGGATTCAGGTCGCAGCTTGGTACCAAAGGCTACATCTTTCCACGGTACATCACGCCCGTGTGCTGGGAACCAAAACACTCGTCTGTTGAATGCTGAGTAGAGTTTTTTTATATTGGGTTTTGTTCATACGGCCTTTAACGGGGTTGTAATTATTTATCTTGGTCTCTGTCTCTTCCTGTGCCATGTGGTTTACAGTCATGGTCAGAGCTGGATTCCTGTTCACTGATAGATGATACAGTTTTCTTTTGGAGACAGGAAAAAAAATCCACTGGCATTTGGCTTTCTGGCTTTCTGGAAGGTACAGAGTAATTCTGTTGCATCTGACTTCAGGCTATGCACTAATTTTTTGGCTGCTGTTTCTTTGATGTATTATTGACTGGAGAAAAACAGAGTTTCTAGAATGGATTGTTTATTTAAAAAAAAATTCAGCAGTGTTTTTGAAATGCTTACATAAAAACTTTGTATGTGTCTTTGTTGCTTTTAATTGGGTTCAAAATTTGCAATCTCAAAGCTTGACATTGAGCACATCCTGCCTGAGCTTACAGTGCCCTTGAACTTCCATTATCTCTTCAAAAATGAGGGAAAAGTACATCAGTTCCCACAGTCATGTTTTCTTTCATTCAACAATGCAAACAAAAGATTTTTTTTTAAATGGCAAATGTATTTTTATTTAAAAAATATGTACAGGAATGACTCTCATATTGTCTGCTCACCACTTGTAGATGTAACACTCTCAGCTTAAATTCTGTTTACAAGCTCCCAGAAATCTAACCGTAAAAGGTTATATCTTTACCAAAGCATGGTCTTACAAGAAAAACTGAGGTCATATTCAGAAAAACAGTTCATGTACTGCAGTCTGGGATTTTCAGACCTCTTCAAGCCTTGCCACCCATTTTTTTACTCCTCTAGAGTTTTGAGAGGAAAAGATTGGAGCACACCAAGCTATTACTTTGGGATAAAGTCTTTTAACCTGGTAACTTTGCCAGTGTTGTAATTACTATTCTTTAAGGTTGTACTATGTGCTAATTTATTTGCAGGAAGTTTTGGATGTCTCCATGTTAAAATATTTGTTTTGTTACAATAAAAGCCCTCCTATGATTGTTAAATTTGTAGGAAAAAAAAAAATTCAACAAAAACTGGTTTGTTTTCAAAGAGTATGTAAAAATAAAGTTAAAATATTATCAAAGGGCTATTTGTGAGGAATTTAAAAATACTTCTGCCAAGAAAAATACTTTTGGAAGCTGATGGAAAGGTCAATATTTGAAGTTTTTATTCTTTAACTTTCTCAACAAAGTCTTTTCAGTACAAAGACACCCTGTCATTAGCCATCCACTCGGACGGTCCTGCTGGATTTTCTTTCTCATAATTTTCAAGAATGGTCATAAGTCTTCATGAAGGATGGCAAAATTTTAATAATCCAAAAATGATATAAGTGAGTTGGAGGTGAAACATTTATTCCATTAGAGGGTCCTGTATTTTAAAAATAAATGGCCTTTTAAATGACGCACAAGAATTTCCCTCCAGACTGGTCTTGTGAAATGTAGTGGCTTGGTCTCTGTCGTGGTTTGGGTTGGAGGCTTTTTGGTAAATAATAGGTTTTTTTAGTTCCTATCCAATTATTCCTTCAGATGCAGTCTAATATATGTCTAGGGTTCCTTCTGGGGCAAAACCAATATTACAGTAAGTGCACTATCTTCAGTGCAGAAAAAGGAAAAGGATTTTAGGAAAGGACATTCAGCTATACCTACCTAACTTTTGCTCTCGGCTGACCTGCAACTATTTCTCTCTCCAGAGTGAGCCAGCAAAAGGACTTGTATTTTATTAGTCACTAAATCTCCTTTTAATTCTGTTGACAGGTACAGTCCTTGAAGGCATCTCCAGAGGGCTGAGGACACACATGCCATTGCCAGCCCTTTGTGGCCAGGGTACAGGCCAGCAGAGGAGAGGGAAAAACAATCCTTCTCAGGGTCATTAGAAAGTGCACGTCGTCAGGGCTGCTCAGCACCTCCCTTTTCTTTCAAAATGGAGTGTTAATGAAATAGTAGTGGTACTGGCAGGGTTGACGCTTTCTGCAAGAACCAGTATCTATCTTCCCATTCGGTATGGACTTTCTCCATCTAGGTCTTTTAAATAAATACTCACAGGTTTTATTGCAAATCTGTAAATAACTATCATCTGCAGCCATAGCACGAAGCTGCATAAAGACTGCCATTGTACTGAAGGGTTTAAGTGCTCGTTAGAAAATATCACTATTTATTTTAAACACAAGGACAAAGATTCAGAGGAAACCTAAACATGAGTCTTAAGGTGCTGATGAGAAGCTCTTGTTTTCTTGCCTGCCTGAGGATTACTGATCTACCTTGGCCAGGAAGGTTAGGGCTAGATTTTATTGCCTTGTATTGTACAGTATGGCAATTTGTGTCTGGAAACTTCTTAGGTCGCTGGAGGAAGTGAAAAATAAATTTGAGGAGAATGCTTGGTCTCCCTAATTATATACCCAGGTGCTTTACTTAGTTCAGAGGTGGGTGAACGCTCCACTACAGCTAGAGCAAAATACTTCCATATTAAATTATTGGTTATGAATTCAGAACGTGAATTTACATCAGCCACTGAGGTTATGTTTGGAGAAACTGCTTAGGTTTAAAACTAAAATTCGCTTGACTTTTCCAAGTCTGTTCTCTGGGATTTATACTGTGGTCTTTTTTTTTTTTTTTTTTTTTAAGTTATTCATCAATTTTTAACATTTGAATAATAAGCTGATAGCAGCTTTTACAGCTTTGATTTCAACAATGCTTTCAGTTGATTCAGGAAAATCTATAGAGGCACTGAGAAGCAGACCAGTTCATGGCTGTGTATCAACCTCGGTGTTATTTTTTCTGTAACTGCTATTGTCGTTAAAGAAGTAAATTGCTTTCTCTCTTCTAAGCCACAAACTTTTCTGCCTCACTGCATCAGAAATTGGAGTATTTGCCACAGAAAGTTGAAATTTCAGTTCTAGAGGATGTTGCTCAGTCTAAATGGCAGTGAAAACGAGTCAAGTAAATTGAAATTATTTTCCTCTGTGATCTGAAGGTGATCAGCTCAGATCAACCAGAGGGCTGCCTGGGGTACCTGAGATGGAGAGCAACCTGGAGGGGCGATTGGTAGCACAGACCCACCAAAGTGGTGATATCATGCCGGATCTGGGCACACAGAGCAGGCAAAGGGGGACGATAGTTGCTGCCCTTCACCCGCTGAGGTCTGGCTAGAGAGTAGATGGAGCCAGGCTCTCTGAGATGCCCAGAGAAAGACCAGGAGGCAATGGCTGAGATTTGCAGCAAAGGAAATGCTGGTTGGATATAAGGGGAAAAAAATCCACTAGGGGAGTGGTGCAGCCTTGGGAGAGGGAAAGCCCCATTCTTGGAGATGCATTCTTTGGAGAAGCTCAAGACACAGCTGGGCATGGTCCTGAACAATCTGACTTCTCATTGGAGAGAGCCCTGCATTGAGCAGGGTTGGACCTGAGGGCCACCAGCAGTCACTTCCAGCCTCAGTTATCCCATGGGTCAATGACTGTCATGTAAGATAACCAGACAGAGGTGTAAAGACCAAATAAAACGTTCTCACACCCTTCAGAGGGATAAGGTGAAAGAAATGGCACCAGAAGAAAGGTTTAGAACAGAAATCTTGTTCAGATTCTCAGGTTATAGAAAATGCTCTGTAAAGTTCTCTCATGGATGCACTTTTTGCAACCTGCAGTGAGAAATCAGTTGTTTTCTGAAAGGATTTAGTTCAAATCCTTAAGTCAGCAGCAAGCTTGACAACAGTCAGTGTTAAGCAGCTGAAAGCTGTTGCTACCTGGGCAATACAGATTCTGGAAGCTAGCTCCTCTTCCAGTGGCTTATGGTATTGCAGGTTTCATTTTCATTTCAGAGCAAGTTCTTGCTAGAAAACATTCACTGTGTCTGTAATGATGATATAATAAGTTTAAATGAGTGCATTTTTCTAAAATCCTCAAAAATGTTCCTCCATGTTTTTCTCTGCAAATTTTTCCAAAAGTAGGTCCGCCTTTACTGCCTTTGCGTGTTCTCTCCTTGAGAAAAAGGTAATTGTAGTGAGACAGGAGGAAATAAAACCATTCATAAGTCAAGTGATGAGCTTCTTAAAGCTGAAAACACTCTGAAAAGAAGACAGGTAAATCCCTTCCTAAACTGTCATATAAACAAAACTGCCACAGTCTTTAAAACTCATGTTAACATAAGTCTTCATGAACGTCAGTTGAGGCTTTTGAGTCCTCTGCTAGATATGCAAACATAAATTATCAGTTCTCTGAATTTCAAGTCCCACTTAGAAAGGAAGGTCATGCTTGGTAAAATAATGATTTAAGTGCAAATTAAAAACCTGACTTTATGAAGGAGTCCATGAGTAATGACTTTTTATACTGCTTAGGTTTAAAATTCCTCAGTAACAGTGGTTAAAGTCTTTTAAGTGCTAAATTACAAGTGCTGTGGTTTAGCCCCAGCCAGCAGTTCATCACCACGCAGCCGCTCTCTCACTGCCCACCCCCAGTGTGATGGAAGAATCAGAAGAAAAAGGCAAAACTCATGGGTTGAGATAAGGACAGTTTACTGGGACAGCAAAGGAAGAGGAAAATAACAACAACAGTACTTACAGGAGAACATACAAAGTGGGTGATACACAATGCAATTTGCTCACCTGACCCGATGCCCAGCCTGTCCCCAAGCAGCAGCCTCTCCTCCTCGGCCAGCCCCCTTTATAGGTGAAGCATGACATCATATGGTTATCGTCATATGGTATGGAATTCCCGTATGGGTCACCTTTCCTGGCTGGTCCCCTCCCAGCTTCTTGTGAAAATTAACTCTATCCCAGTCGAATACCAGGTCAACAAGTTAGCTTCCTTAACTAATTCAAATGGATGGTACAGTAGATTGCAAACCAAAGTTTGCATCTTTTCTTTGAGAGATTGGTCCAAAGCCTGTTGAAACTAACTGGAATCTTTCCAGTGCATGCACTTTGGACTTTGGAAGATAAATAATATGTAAGTGCTTATATCTTTTTAATCCCCTTTTGCTCCCAAGCAGGATATGCAAAGAAAGGGGAAACCAATGAGTGGATACAAGCTTCTGAGTGTTGGGTCTGAGGTGCAGTAGTGACAAGTGCTAAATATCCCATTTCAGTGCTGTGGCAAATAGTCCACACAATCTACAGACAAACATTGACAGCAAAGTCCTTCCTTGGATCTGCCCCAAGGCTCCTGCAACCACCTCACTCCCCTGATTAACGTAAGTGCAGGAGACATCTGTGATGCACCCAGGGTTTAGCTTCTCTTACTGGTAGCTCTAGGTGTCCACGTACTACTGAGTTTGAGCTCTTTGCTTGGCATGATCCCACTGCTAAGCCTGATCTCAATATTTCCAAGTGCATAAAATACAGTCTTACCATGGTGAATGAGATTCATAGCTCCATCTCATTCAGCCACCTGCAATGTGCTTTGAAGGTAAAAGGCTACCTGAAACTAAAAGATATTTTTGATGCTCACCTGGCTCATAGGTACTGGTATCATATGGCAATCAGCCAGTTTTGCAATTCTTTTCTTTCTGCATCAACACAAGTCAATTTTGCACAAGTAAAATCCCAAAGCATAAAGGGAAGCAGGACAGAAGCTCTGGAGAAGCCAGCTTATTCATCCTGCTGCTGCTGGGAGTAGGGAGGAGAGGTAGAAGTCAAGTCTGTTGCGATTGGGAGGCATCATCCCCATCCACGGCTCAGGCACTGCAGCCTCACCCCCTGTTCAGCCCTTTCCATCTACATGGACCAGGGTTGTGTGTGCTTGAGGTGGCAGGGGCTGAACTTGCTGAAGTGAAGGATTTGTATTGTATCCTGCCAAAACTGCTGTGTCTGCTAATCACGGCAGCCCCATGGTGTTTAAAAATGCGTTACACTTTTAAATGTTTTTGCAGGGCTATTGGCTACCAGATCCCAAGCATTTCACAAAAAAAAAAAAAAAAAAAAAAAAAAAAAATCTGAAATGCTGGACGTCTGCATCCTATAATGGCAAAAATGCAAGTTTAAAACTGTGCTCCTGTCTGCTCTAGCTCCAAGTAATGATGCACAGACCTGTAACAATGAGAGTGTTTCCCAACAGACTTCTGAGGATTTAGATGAAGTTCAGTGGCAATTTTGGCAATAGATGTTCTGACGTAGTTGAATAATTGCTGAAAACATCTGCTGTGAAAAGATTAGCTAGACACTGAAACACACTGCCTGATTGTGCTTCTTTCATTAGAAACACTTGCACAGCAAAGCCTGAGCCCTCCCTGCCGCCCAGTGCTGAGCTAATTGCCGCTTGCCTCACATGACAGACTTCTCCCCTCTTTCTTAATGCAAAACTGCTGATTTGGCTCCTTTTCCCCATTTCGTTCTTAAGTTTAAAGCAAGGGCTGGGTGCAATCCTTTTGAGATCCCTAGCATGCACGCTCACTCCGAGCAAGATTTTGGTATAGTACCATCTGATTTGTACGCACAATCTCTAAACATTAAATGTGAGTCCTCTCATACTGAGGTCTTTTGTTTCATTACTGTAGTTAACATTTTATTGTAGGAAGCCTGAGCCTGGTACCTCAGCTGCAATGCAATGAATGTTTTATGATAAACTTCCCTTCCCCAGCCCCCAAACTTACCCACTCCCTAAAAAGCCCAGACCTTTACAGACTAATGCTTGTGAGCAGACCTGGACAAAAACTGTCTGTGAGCGTAAAGAAACATGTACATCGAAAAATATGTAGCTTGCGGGGGAGGCTATAATGATGTTGTTTCAAACAACTCTTTTCTATCTTAGCTGCTGGAGAGGCGGAGGTGCTAAAACTAGCTACAGCCTAGTTTTGCCTAATGTAAGCGACCAAAGTGTGGGACAGACATGAGATTGACGTGGAAAAGTGGGGCTGTAACTTTACTGAGACTGGAAAGCCATCCATAACCAAGATGCTCTCTGGGCAAATACCTCTTATGAATTTCCTGTCATAGAATCATAGAATGGTTTGGGTTGCAAGGAACCTTAAAGATCATCTAGTTCCACCCCCCCCCGCTGCAGGCAGGGACACCCTCCACTAGACCACGTTGCCCAAAGCCTCATCCAACCTGGTCTTAAACACTTCCAGGGATGGGGCCTCCACAACCTCTCTGGGCAACCTGTTCCAGTGCCTCACCACCCCCACAGTAAAGAATTTCTTCCTAACATCTGAATCAACCCTCCTTCAGCTTCAACCCATTACCCCTTGTCCTGTCACTACACTCCCGGATAAACAGTCCCTCACCATCTTTCCTGTAGGCCCCTTCAGGTACTGGAAGGCCGCAATTAGATCTCCCCGGAGCCTTCTTTTCTCCAGGCTGAACAATCCCAACTCTCTCAGCCTGTCCTCATAGGAGAGGTGCTCCATCCCTCCGATCAGCTTCGTGGCCCTCCTCTGGACTCTCTCTAACAGCTCCATGTCTCTCCTGTACTGGGGCCCCCAGACCTGGACGCAGTACTCCAGGTGGGGTCTCACAAGAGTGGAGTAGAGGGGCAGGATCACCTCCCTCGACCTGCTGGTCATGCCTCTTTTGATGCAGCCCAGGACACGGTTGGCTTTCTGGGCTGCAAGCGCACACTGCCGGCTCATGTTGAGCTTCTCATCAATCAATACCCCCAAGTCCTTCTCCTCAGGGCTGCTTTCAATCCATTCCTCGCCCAGCCTATAGCTGTCCTTGGGTAAGACACTAAATCTAGATAAAAAGCTCCTCCCTGCTTCAGAAAGCCTGCTTGTTTGCCCGCAGAGGTTAGGCTGGGTATCAGGACCTACTCCTGGCTGCTTACCCTGCTCGAGGGAGCCACGTGGCAAATGCCCTTCTGCTGCAGGCCAGGCTCCAGACCTCACTACGTAGAGACTACCCCTCGACAGCGCTTCCTTGATTCAATATCAGCTACCTGTCACTCACAGTCTTTGGAGCAGGCTTTCCAGTAAGATAAAAGAGCTCTATGCACCGAAGAAAAATCTACAATCATTGACACTGGGCACACGGACAGAGGAATGCTGTCTGGGCAAAATACAAAAGGCAGCAATAAAACACCCTGCTGCTGTGAAGCGTTCCTGTCCAGCCTCATGGAAACCAGCCTAGAGCCGGAGAAGCCTGTCTGTGAAAGAGGTGGAAAGTTTCACAAAGTTAGAAAAGCTTGAATCTATGCAAAGAATCTGGGTTTGCCCTCCCAAGCACTGCGATAGGCGAGAGCCCTGCCCACAGCATGGATCCTCATCTTGTCCCACTGGTGGGGACCACAGGGTGTCTTGCAGCATCTTCACCACCCCACCACACCAGGCAAGCCCAGGGGAAGCAAACTTCCTTCAGGAAACTTTGTCCCCATTGGCATGCAGGAGTGCCTGACCGTAAGTAGCAAAGAAACACCTGCACATCCACTGGCAGACTCAAACACTTTAATTTCAGGGGGTTTAAGCCACTCTCATTATATCTGGGAGCATTTTTCTTGCTGTTTGAATGCTTGGAGCTGGCACACAGCCTCTGTGGATGATATTTGGCACTTCATATATTTTCCATGCAAGGTGAGCCAACAAGCCCGAGGTGGTTGGAGCTGGCCAAGTCCTCCTCCCTGTCATGCAGACTCATGATGTGCCAAGGAAGCCCCACAAGTGGCTGCACAAAGGTGGGAAGGCAGTGGGGGGAGAGGAAACCTTAGCTGCCCATTTCACCGCTCTTCAAATGGCTCCTAACATCCAAGAAGAGAAACTACAGAGGAAACCTTTCCCTGCATGTGCAGCCTGGCTAACAGGAGACCTTTCTACTCCAGCCCAACATGTGATGGTCCTTTATTTGGATGCAGCTTCTTTCCCACCCCCTCACTGCCAGTGATGAAAACCCCCAAATTTGTCCCAGAAGCAGTGTACCTGACTGTGTGGAAAAGGACAACTGTCTGCTGCGGAAAGAGCAGCAGATTGGGTTGTGGTTACTGATCCTGTCTGCGGCTGAGGGCTCTGCTGATGGAGGAGCCTACGTCCAGCCCTCGGCGATGCTTCCGCCTTCCAGGGGTGGCTGGCAGATGTTGCTGATGTCTTTGGCTGCCCTGAATGTCCCTTGTTCAAGGCCCTGCACAGAATTCTCTCCTCTGCCAAGGGGTTTTAAAAAAAAAGAAAAAAGAAAAAAGAAACAAGAAAAAAGAAACAAGAAAAAAGGAAAAGGAAAAGAAAAAGAAAAAAGAAAAAAGAAAAAGAAAAAGAAAATGATTACTTACATTTAAAAAAAACCCAACAGTTTGGAAAATATGTTGCTTAAAATCAAGCCCCATTTAAAAACATTAGTTCAAGATGTTCTCACTTCCCAAGCCAGGAGACATTGGGAGCACAATGGAGGAAGCCTGCCCAGCCCCTGCATTCCCCTTGGACAGGGACAAGTCATTGTACCGTGGGTGAGATGAAAAAGGTTTCAAGCACCCAGACAAAATTTTCCTTCGGGTCTGCAGTGTATGTGTAATCCAGTCTGTGCCCTGCACTGACCAGGGGGATGGAAAAGACATTCATGGTCCTTTTTCAGTTATACCTCTATGAACTCACATGCTTTGGACAAATTACATACAACAGCATATACCCACGCTGTGGTAAAGCCGACTTCTGCCATGCTGCCAGCAGAATGTGGCTAAAGACGGCTGCCATGGACCCCCTTCAGTCCCCTGGGCCACCCTCAGCTCAGGGCTGGGCAAGCTCCAGGCCAATCCCTGGTGTACCAGCAGCAAGCAAAGCCCTGGAGTAGTGTCACACCTGCCTGCATGGCAAAGCAGTGCTGCAAAACACCTGTCAGTGTCAGAAAGTGTGACAAAGAATAGCTGAAAAAAGCCTGCAGAGAAACGCAGCAGCACAGTGCAAAGAGCAGATCAAACCATAGGACTGTCAGGTAGAGATGCAGCAGGATGCCGATGTCAAGTAATGGAAGGGGATGGTGAGCCAACCACAAGAGACATAGTAATTAAATCTTTTAAGTGAGCAAGAATACTGCTCCGTGTGTGTGTTTATTAGGTTGTGATACAAGCTAGGAGCACTGAGACAAAGGATGAGCACTGAGACATAAAGATCATAGAATGGTTTGGGTTGGAAGGGACCTTAAAGATCATCTCGTTCCAACCCCCCTGCTGCGGGCAGGGACACCCTCCACTAGGCCATGTTGCCCAAAGCCTCATCCAACCTGGTCTTAAACACTTCCAGGGATGGGGCCTCCACAACCTCTCTGGGCAACCTGTTCCAGTGCCTCACCACCCTCACAGTAAAGAATTTCTTCCTAACATCTAAATCGACCCTCCTTCAGCTTCAACCCATTACCCCTTGTCCTGTCACTACACTCCCGGATAAACAGTCCCTCACCATCTTTCCTGTAGGCTCCTTCAGGTACTGGAAGGCCACAATTAGATCTCCCCAGAGTCGCCTTTTCTCCAGGTTGAACAACCCCAACTCTCTCAGCCTGTCCTCATAGGAGAGGTGCTCCATCCTTCTGATCAGCCTCGTGGCCCTCCTCTGGACTCTCTCTGTGTGTTATCTGTTATTTGGTTACTACAATATCTGTCTTCCAGCATGACAGTGTAATCACATTCACGATTTATTTTAGAGAGGGAGGGGAGGAATAGCTTTTTTTCTTTACCACTTCAGGACCAGATCCAAATGTCCTTAAAGTCAATAGGCATCTTCCCAGTGCTTTCATTATGTTTCAGCACATATTCTGATTGCAGTAGAACAAATTGGCATTATTATATAGGCAGATAAATCTTCCACCACCTTTAATTAGCAGTAAGTTTCAGTGTGAGAGAGACATAACTCATATTTGGGAGTCAATATATTGTTTAATAACTTTCTGGCAACACTGGGAGGTATGAGATTTTGGATGATTCCCTAGAATGAACATCCCAAAGAGAGGAGAAATGTAACCCAGCATCTGCTGTGATAAGATGTTGCTTCCAAGATCCCTTTCTTTTTCTTCTTTCTTTTCTGGTTCCTCATTTCCTTAGCCTGCCTAAACACTCCTTTCTTTTGTCATTTGTCCTAAGGTTTTTATGTCAGTGAGCCAAAGTTCAGTGTGTAGAAATTGGACTCCAAGGTGAATTTTTTGGTAACACAGTTTTAAGGCAACTCAAATTTGATCTTTCTCCATTTTTTAGCATTGCAGCTCTTTTCACTGTCTTGTAAGTTAAAATATATACTATTGCAGTGTGAATTAAAGGCTTATAAGACACAAACAAAGTGCAAGTTCTATTCTCAACACATACTTTAGTAGACAGAACCACTTGTTCATTAACTTAAGGAATTGCATAATTTAATAAGAAATTGTAATTATCTATATCTGTAAGTAGAAGTTACAGAATTATTTTTTCTCAATACAATCTGTATACATTTCTGAAGAATAACAAAAATGTAGTTTAAAGGGTCTAAAACATATTCTAAAATAACTTTTAGATACAGAATATTATAGCATTGAAACTGAATCTCCCAGGATCCTCTGTAGAAAAGACAGTGTTTCCTACTTCTAATGTTATCAAAGTCTAATTTTTGAAAGTCAATGTCAGAAGTTAGGTTTCAAATGAATTTGCTGGTATTTGAAATACTAATGTTTTGGGGTTTTTTTCGTGGCTGAACATTTAAGAAACCACAGTCTTCATTATTATCTTACAAGTGCTTAAGTATGAATTTAAGAAACTGAATTTTGAAAGCTGAGTGACATCTCTCTGGCTTCATTTAACAATTTTAAAAACGATTGTTGCCTGTAAACTAACCTTAAGTTCCATACTTACACACTGGCAAGGTTTGATTTCGTAAAGTGATTTGAACACACAGAGGTATTATCAGCTCTCACTTAAAGACCGCAGAGATTAGCAAACGCATGATATTTGCCTCTTCACGTTTTGCTAGAAGAGGAAATGGTTGTTTTCTCATGGAAGTAAAAAAAGTCCTATTTTATCTTCAGTTGTAGGAATATTTGCTATGTATTTAAGTAAATGAAAAGCCTGGCTAGAGACTAAAATGTTTTCATTTCAGTTCAGATAACAATGATAATAATACTCCAAAAAATTAATAATATGATTGTGTTGGTTTTGCGTGGCAAGGTTTTGGTAGCGGGGGGGCTACAGGGGTGGCTTCTGTGAGAAGCTGCTAGAAGCTTCCCCTGTGTCTGATAGAGCCAATGCCAGCCGGCTCCAAGATGGACCCGCCGCTGGCCAAGGCCAAGCCAATCAGCGCCTCTGTGATAACATATTTAAGAAAGAGAAAAACAGTTAGAGAGCGCTTTTGCAGCCAGAGAGAGGAGTGAGAAGATGTAAGAACATCAGCAGACACCAAGGTCAGTGCAGAAGGAGGGGGAGGAGGTGCTCCAGGCGCCGGAGCAAGATTCCCCTGCAGCCCGTGGTGAAGACCATGGTGAGGCAGGCTGTCCCCCTGCAGCCCATGGAGGAAGGATGGGGGGTGTAGAGATTCCACCTGCAGCCCGTGGAGGATCCAACGCCGGAGCAGGTGGAGACACCTGAAGGAGGCTGTGACCCCGTGGGAAGCCCGCGCTGGAGCAAGCTCCTGGCCGGACCTGTGGATCCATGGAGAGAGGAGCCCACACCAGAGCAGGTTTGCTGACAGGACTTGTGACCCCGTGGGGGACCCACGCTGGAGCAGTTTGCTCCTGAAGGTCTGCACCCCGTGGAGGAGACTCACGTTGGAGAAGGTCGTGAAGGACTGTCTCCTGTGAGAGGGACCCCACGCTGGAGCAGGAGAACCATGAGAGGAGTCCTCCCCCTGAGGATGAAGAAGCGGCAGAAACACCGCGTGAGGAACTGACCGTAACCCCCACTCCCCGTCCCCCTGTGCCGCTGAGGGGGGGTGGAGGTTGAAGCCGGGAGTGAAGTTGAGCCCAGGAAGATGGGAGGGGTGGGGGGAGGTGTTTTTAAGATTTGATTTTATTTCTCATTCCTCCACTCTGTTTTGCTTAGTAATAAATAAGGTGAATTCCCTATCTAAGTTCGGTCTGTTTTGCTCGTGACGATAATTAGAGAATGATCTCTCCCTGTCTTTATCTCGACCTGTAAGTTTTCTTTCATTGTACCTTTTCTCCCCTGTCTAATGAAAGAGGGGAGTGATAGAGCAGCTCTGGTGGGCACCTGGCCCTCAGCCAGGGTCAACCCACCACAATGATAAAGGAGGATGAAAAAAAATCTCGGAAATTAAACACTTCACAGTGTAACATTTGTATCACTACCTAAAGGGAAAATCATAGCAGTTCTTGTTTAAAATATGCAATACAAGGCAATAATACTTGCACAAAAAAACCTAATTCAAGTTTGGGTGCCTAAATCTGAGAACTTTGGGCAATTTCCTTTAGCAACAGTGGAAAACTGAGACAAGGTTCACATGGTCCAAGGCAGGTGTCAACAAAGTTGCCTATGTTGCAGCTGGGTGGAAGAGATTAATTTTTTAGTTAATGCAGGATATAAATGAGCATTTTGAGAGACTGATTTGTCTTCTCCTAAAGCAGACTTCTCACTTAGGTCATATAGCTCACTCCATAAAGTACCTCTTTTTGTTCATTGCCCCAAGGGAAACCAAGATTGCTCAGCCACATGTATAACTTCCCATGCTGGTGTCTAAGGTTGTCTAAGGTTGGGTACAATGAATCCTACCAAAATTGTCTAGATTGCACATGTAGCTTTGAAAATATCAGAGTGATTTTTAAGTGAGAAACCTAAATCTATGACTATTTTTTCCCCCAGATACTAAGCTTAACAATTCCCGCTGAACTGAAATATTTTGTTTATTTCCATTAGAGATATATGAAATGAGTCAGGAAGTCTTTGTCCTAAATGCCTAATTGCTTACATAGATTTTTCTCCAGAAGACAGAACTAAATATAATTGGACTTTAGGTTATTATTTAAAGTATGTGTTACTTTCCAAATTAAATGCAAAAAGAAATTCTGAGTGGTTATGTATGTCTGTTACCTGTGGCTGCTTTGGTCTCTCTTTCATAGGCACATCTGTGCTGTGCATTTCTCTCATTGAAATAGAAATCACTCCTATCCAAAGTTTCTTCATAAATTGCAAATTTAGGCAAAGAAGGTCAGAAAATCAGAGGTTAAGCATAATTTCTAACACTACAAATCCATTCTAACCATAAATAGCAAGGTGATTTGGTTTTTTAATGCTTACCATAACTATAAAACTAGTGGTAAGGAGCCTCCAGTGCTGGAAAGTTGAAGATTATTAAGGGTTGTGACTATCAACCAGAGCTTAGACGTTAGAAATGGGGGTATAAAACAGGCCAAAGCTGTGCTGGCTCTGAAGAAGTAAGGGTTAGGAGCAAGACTTGCTGAGTTTATGCCAGAGAAATTCTCGTTTGAACAAATCATTCCACGAAATCCAGTGTACCTTGTCTGCGTGCCAGCAGCTTTCACAAAGGCAAGGCATCACAGTGGGACATTTTCCTGCTCACCCTGTGCAGTCTGCTGCTGGGCACCAAGTAAGAGCAAACATGCTGCGTTTCAGATTTCCATTTCAGACTGAGACATTGCATGCTGGGTGCAACAATAGCAAAAAAACGGACAGCCCTTGCCCAGAAAGGTAAAGCTTGCTCTGGAATTACCTTGACAGCCTTTGGTTAGCCTTTGGGCTTATGTTTAAAGGTCCCCATTCGCAGTCCTCCAGTTAGGATTTGGGTCTTGCGTTGATTTCATTCACCTTGAAGAGGTGCGTAGCTCAGTATCATGGCATCCTGGGGTTAGCACAGTGTTATGTGCTGGATTTTTCAGTAGCTTATCTCAGTTTTGCTGTTCTGGTTCAGGACTTCTGCTGGCATCCTTACAAACATCCCTGTGGGCTGAGCTTGGGTCCTCTCAAGGCATTTCCTCCAAGTGGAACTGGTTATCCAGATTATTAACAGCGGATGCTACAAACTACATTGTATGGAAACCTCAAGCAACAGGGACCTCATGTATTCACAGACATGCCTGTATGTGCACTACAACTTGGGAGGCCAAACATTACCTTTTCTGTTTGTTGGGTTGGGACTATCTTTTGTGGTGCTCCAGATGCATGGAGATTAGACCCATAGGGTCTGCACACCAAACGGGACACTCAGACAACATCACAGAGCCTGTGAGCGATGCTGAGGAGCACTGAGCTGAGCACAAGTAAAGAAAATCCGACTTGTGCAGAGCAGCTGCTTGCATGGCTCCCAAGCCTTGACCTTATGAAATGCACTTATTGGCAGAAGGCTGCTGTTTGCTTCCGCTTTCTTTTTCACTGGAGCTGTGTCTTCAATTGCAGTTAGTGCCACCCCTGTGCGGTTCGGCATGTGCTCTTTATGGGATGCTGAGCTGCCAGCAGCCTCCTGCCAGGAGTTCATTAATTACAAGAACAGAAGCTCCGCCTGTGCGGTGCGCCAGCCTGTGGTTTCCAGGTCTTTGATGGTGTGTGTTTATGCAACTGCGGACGGCGCTGGCGTCTGCTGTGCCTTGCAGGGTGACAAGGAAATGTCAGTAAATTCAAGGGAGTGCTCGTCCACCGCTTACGTGAAAATGTCCTGCTTTCATCATGCCAGAGAGGGGCCAATGTTATGAGGTCACTTCACTGGTGTCATGTCACATGTTCCCTGGGGTGGTTGCATGGACAGACCAGTAAAGTTGAGGGGATTCACATTTTGCCTCAGAGGCAGTTGACCAACACGCCACTGCTGAGGTCAGTGAAAACAGAGACAAAACTGAGCCAAAACTGTATAACGGGGAACTCTCTAACATGGCCCTCGGAGCTCCCCAGCATCCCCAGCCCCAAAAGCGTTGTTTGCCTGGATTTCATGGACAGCAAATGGTAGGTAAGAGTCAGCAGCTTGCTTGGCGCCAGCCAGTGTAGCTCCACTGGATGCTGTGGACTGACAGCAGTTTGCACTGTGTGAGGATCTGGTGCATGGTTTTTTGGGCCTCCTGATTGCTGTGAGTCATCCACATTCCAACTGAAAAATAAACCCATTTTAAGAGAGTTTAAAAATGTAAAATTAGCGCTTAGTTTCTTGACTGCTAGCATCAAACCTGGCCAAGGCTGCTATCTGTAATTTTAGAACGTCTCGAGAAGATTTATAGATCTCATGAAAACACTCTTTTCCATCTCCCTGGTGATTTAGTCTTCCACTTGCTTTTTAACTCCAGTCCATCTTTAGATCCTGTGGAAACAACACCAAAGCTAAACAGAGAATGAGAATGACCTCACAACATCTGCAAAGACTTCTCTCCTCAAGATGCTGTGTTTAACTTAGGAAGACCCCTACCAGGGCAGTGGGAGTTCAAATGAAAAGCTTTCTGTAATAAATGTATTTTAAGTATACAGTGATACAGAGCATCACACTCACTGATATCCTTGCCAGGATTTGCTACAAAGGAACATCAAAATAGCAATGAGTTTCATGAGCAGATGTCAACCTTTTTTAATGTTAGACTGAAACAAAGCTTTATAGGAAAGGGAAAATAGAGGAATAAGATTGGAAAAACTTAATATAATGATCATAGCAGTGGTGGAAACTTCGAAATATGGTGTTATAACCCTTGCATGTAAGATGAACCATCTTCTTAATAATAGTTCCTATGTAAGTAACCACAGTAATAATGATTAGTGCTTTCATACTTGGTAATTACATATGTTATCCTCATATTGTACATATATGTATAACATACATCTGTAATATCATACACTGTCAAGAGTGAGGGGTGAGGTGTTCTCAACTGCCTTCTGAAAAGGGATCGAGCATTTTAGTACCATAAAAGGAATGTTTACAGTACGCTTGTGAGTGTTTTATAGTACTCCAAAAAATGGGATGGAGTAACTGGAAAAACAAAGCGGTATAAGAGAGCTTGGAGCAGAGGCCAGCCATAGAGTGGGTAGAGAAGGAAGGACTTTTAACAGGAAAATATAAGCTTAAACTTCAACAGGTGGCAGCTGAGTTCTGCAGCTACTGCAGATAACTTGAAATAAAATACTAGGAACTGTAGAGCCAACACACCTGTGCTCTTCTGAGAACTGCATAAATTTAGGACACCAATTTTTCTTCTTAGAGTTTTCCAGTCTTCCAGAAAGATATTTCACAAGGGAAAATAAAAAAAACTGCAATGAACAGTGAATAAATAAGAACTTTGGATCATTGCCATATTGGACCTGGAACCGAAGATATTTAATAGACTCTTTCATGATTCTATGATTCTGTGATGCTCCTTCATGCCCCTCTGCAGATTACAGAGCCCTTGACGCTCCTGCTACTGAGTGTTGCATTGTCAAGCTTCATTTGTCTGCTGGGATGTCTGCTTTCCTGTCATACTTGCCAGGAAAACATGTGGCTGAAAGTCTGATCTGAAGCTGAATATTTCTGTTATCTGATGCTACACAATGGGTGAGACTAACTTCTCACTGTCTGTCACAGAAATAAAAAAATGGACTCCCTGGATTAATCTTCCAAGATCTGTCTGGTAAGAAAGTCCAACTAAATTGTCCTTCGCTTCATAGCAGCATAATCTCACAGAAAGTTTAGGCTTTTAGTTTTCTAAAAGAATTAGATCATGCAGTAATCCAAGTGCTCTTAACGTAAGTCTGTGTTACAAGTATATTACCATTACAACCAATGAACAAGAGCTATATTCTTGAAAGCATTCTCAAACTCTCTTTTTTGTAGCCCACTTAGCCAATTATGCTACTCTAGCAAGCATGGTGATGGAACCAGGTGTTTTTATGCAATAGAGGTCCCTGCTGACTGGAAGCTATCCAACATTATTCCAAATTACAAGAAGGCTGTGAGGGAAGACCCAGGAAACTACAGACCTGTTAGTCTAACCTCAGTACCTGAAAAAAATTATGGAGAACAGCGTACTGGGTGCTGTTGAAAGGCATTTAAAGGATAACACAATCATCAGGCACAGTTAACATGGGTTCACAAAAGGAAAGTCCTTTTTAACTAATTTAATATCCTTCTACAATAAGGTCACCTGCCTAATGGATGAAGGGAAGATGGTGTAGTTTTTCTGTATTTTAGTAAAACTTTTGGTACTGTCCTTCACAGCATCCTTCTGGACAAGTTGTCCAACTGTGGGATGAGCAGGTACAGGGTGTGCTGGGTGAAGAACTGGCTGGACAGCAGGGCTCAAAGGGTTGTGGTGAATGGGGCTACATCTGGATGGCAACCGGTCAGCAGCAGCGTTCCTCCGGGCTCAATCGTAGGGCCAGTGCTGTTCAATATTTTTATCAATGGTCTGGTGTAGGAGTTTGTCCTGGTTTCAGCTGAGAGGATTGATTTTTCTTCATAGTAGCTAGTGTGGGGATACGTTTTGGATTTGTGGTGGAGACAGCATTGATAATATAGAGATGTTTTTGTTCTATGGACTTATTGTTGAGCAGTGTTTACACGAGGCCAAGGCCTTTTCTGCTTCTTGCACTGCCCTGCCAGCGGGATGCCTGGGGGTGGACAAGAAGTTGGGAGGAGACACAGACAGGACAGGTGACCCAAACTGACCAAAGGGGTATTCCATACTATATGACGTCATGCTCAGTTTATAAGGAGCTTGGAGGAAGAGGGGGGGGGGGGCGGCGGCGTTCGGAGCGATGGCGTTTGTCTTCCCAAGTAACCGTTACGCGTGACAGAGCCCTGCTTTCCTGGAAATGGCTGAACACCTGCCTGCCTATGGGAAGTGGTGAATGAATTCCTTGCTTTGCTTTGCTTGTGCACGCGGCTTTTGCTTTACCTATTAAACTGTCTTTATCTCAACCCACGAGTTTTCTCACTTTAACTCTTCCAATTCTCTCCCCCACCCCGATGGGGAGGGAGTGAACGAGCGGCTGCGTGGTACTCAGCTGCCGGCTGGGGTAAAACCACGACAGTCTTTTTGGCGCCCAACGTGGGGCTCGAAGGGTTCGAGATAATGACAGATTTGATCGGAATGTGCTAGATTGAATTTATAGCTGCTATTAGCTATTTAGTATTAGCTGTTTAGCTATTAATTGGCAGGCTCCTGTGCTTGCCATGGGGCTTGCTAGCTTGCCTTACTATCTATTAGAGTCTAGTGCTCGTTAGTGGCTGCTTTGTGCTTTCGCTGCTCGCTGTACTGCTGTACTTCTTATCATTTTACTGTGCTGTGCCTGGGAACATTTTGATAACAGCAATGGCGATGCGCCTGGGCTGGCAGGTGGCCAGGGCATCGCTGCTGTTTTTGTGCTGCTGTACTGGACAGGCTGGAACTCCTGTGTGCACTCGAGTCGAAGGGACTGTGACCTGTGGATGATTCCACGTCGGAGCAGGACACCCCAAAGCGTCTGTGGCTGTGGTTGCATCTGTGCCGCAGCAGGTATATCTCGAAGCGTCTGGGGCCGTGGTTGCGTCTGTGCCGCAGCAGGTATATCTTGAAGTGTCTGGGGCCGTGGTTGCATCTGTACCGCAGCAGGTATATCTCGAAGTGTCTGGGGCCGTGGTTGCATCTGTACCGCAGCAGGTATATCTCGAAGCGTCTGGGGCCGTGGTTGCGTCTGTGCCGCAGCAGGTATATCTCGAAGTATCTGGGGCCGTGGTTGCATCTGTGCCGCAGCAGGTATATCTTGAAGCGTCTGGGGCCGTGGTTGCGTTTGTGCCGCAGCAGGTATACCTCTGGAAGGACTGTGAGCCAAGGATGAGTCCATGCTGGAGAGGGTACACCTCGGAGCATCTGTGGCAAGGATAAGTCCATGCTACAGCAGGTACACCTGGGAGCATCAGTGGCTGTGCATGGGTCATGCTGGAACATTTCAAAGTGTGTGGCCATGGACGAGCCCATGATAGGGCAGGTTTATTTCTGAGAGGACTGAAGCGACTGTGACTGTGGGCAAGGCCACACTGGAGCAAGTGTATCTATGAAGGCATTGTGGCTCATGGAGAAGGCCACGTTGGAACAGGTGCACCTCGAAGCGACTGTGGCTGTGGATAAGTCTATGCCACAGCAGGTGTACCCCTGGAGAAACTGTGGCTCATGGATAAGGCTCCGCTTGGAGCAGGTAGACCCCTAAGGGACTGCAGTCTGAGGATAAGTTCAAGCTGGAGCAGGGGCAAGGGGAGGTGTTCATTGCAATGGTAAACTTGATGGTCTGAGTCGAAGGGATTAGGGGTGGAGATTGTAATGGAAATACCTTTAAATTGTTGTAACCCATGATTGAGTTGCATGTTACAGGAATTATTGTAGCAGAAATCACCTGAACCAATGGAGAACAAGCCTTACAGGGGGCAGCGCAAGTGCAGCAGTGGACCTGACCTGAGCTGGTTTTGGTGCCCAGTAACTCCACGTCAACCACCTCTCCTGTCCTGAGTGACCACCATGGTGGATGGAGCCCAAGGTTGTGGACCAAGTGAACCCAATGGACATTTTGTGGACATTTAAGGACATTTTAAAAGGGTGGTCCACAGACCAAGGGAATGATATCAGCATATTATATCAAGGGATGAAAAGGGTGGTGGTGCTTAATGAGGATGTATTGAATTGTGTGGGACCTGGGCATGACGTAAATAGTATGGAATAAGGGGTGGATAATGTCCTGGTTTCAGCTGAGAGGATTGATTTTTCTTCATAGTAGCTAGTGTGGGGATACGTTTTGGATTTGTGGTGGAGACAGCATTGATAATATAGAGATGTTTTTGTTCTATGGACTTATTGTTGAGCAGTGTTTACACGAGGCCAAGGCCTTTTCTGCTTCTTGCACTGCCCTGCCAGCGGGATGCCTGGGGGTGGACAAGAAGTTGGGAGGAGACACAGACAGGACAGGTGACCCAAACTGACCAAAGGGGTATTCCATACTATATGACATCATGCTCAGTTTATAAGGAGCTTGGAGGAAGAGGGGGGGGGGGGGCGGCGGCGTTCGGAGCGATGGCGTTTGTCTTCCCAAGTAACCGTTACGCGTGACAGAGCCCTGCTTTCCTGGAAATGGCTGAACACCTGCCTGCCTATGGGAAGTGGTGAATGAATTCCTTGCTTTGCTTTGCTTGTGCACGCGGCTTTTGCTTTACCTATTAAACTGTCTTTATCTCAACCCACGAGTTTTCTCACTTTAACTCTTCCAATTCTCTTTCCCATCCCGATGGGGGGGAGTGAACGAGCGGCTGCGTGGTACTCAGCTGCCGGCTGGGGTAAAACCACGACAGAGTTGAATGCACCATTAGCAAGCTTGCTGATGATACTGGCATGACATTTAACATCACATTGAAGTGCTGAATTCTGCACCTAGGATGGAGTAATGCCAGATACAAGTATAAATTAGGAGACGAGTGGCTGGAGAGCAGCCCTGCAGAAAAGGGTCTGGGGGTGCTGGTGGATAGCAGGCTCAATGTCAGTCAGCAGCGTGCCCTGGCAGCCAAGATGGCAAACTGCATCCTGGGGTGCATCAAACACAACATTACCAGCTAGTCAAAGGAGGTGATTTTCCCACTGCAGCACTGGTGCAGCCTCACCTTGAGTATGGTGTGCTGTTCTGGGCCCTACAACTTAAGAAGGGTGTGAAGGTGCTTGAATGCCTCCAGAGGAGGCTACCAAAGCTGGTGAAAGGGCTGGCAGGCGTGTCCTCTGAGGAGTGGCTGAGGTGGCTGAGTTTGTCTAGTTTGGAGAGAAGGAGGCTGAGGGGTGACCTCACTGCCCTCTACAGCTTCCTGAGGAGGGGGAAGAGGAGTGGGAGGTGCTGAGCTCTTCTACCTGGGACCCAGTGCCAGGGCGCGAGGGAATGGCTCCAAGCTGCGTCTGTCAGGGCAGGTTTGGACTTGCCATGAGGAAGCATTTCTTTACCAAGAGGGTGGTCAAACCCTGGCAGAGGCTTCCTGGAGAGGTGGCTGATGGCCCATGGCTGTCCAGTGTTTAAGAGGCATTTATTTGGACAGTGCCGTTAATGCCATGCTTTAACTTTTGGTCAGGCCTGAAGTGGTCAGGCAGTTGGACCAGATGGTCATTGTAGGTCCCTTCCAACTGTTTTGTTCTGTTCTACTCTCCTGCACTCATGATGAGTTGAACAAAGATGAGACTGTTATTTTCCTGAAATGCCAGGGTTTTTTCAGCTCCAAAACCACTTTCAAGGACACATCACAAAGGTTTCAAGTGGTAAAAGGATTTTATTTTGTTTTCATGACTCTGTTTCAGGGCAGATATTCACAAGCCTTAATACAATGCGCAAGTGTAGCCAGGAAGAAGGCTGATGCAATCCTCAGTTTAGCCTGAAAAAACATCGCTTGAAGTCTGGCAAAGGAAAGTCAGAGAGCTACAGAAAGTCCCAAATCCCCTGCATCTTGTGGAGAGCTGTGTGCTATTGAGACTGCATTGGGGAATACCGATTTCTGTCTCGCTCGCATGTCTCTTGTGATGAGGAGTTAACGGCACAGTTAGTATCCAGCACGGTTGCTATGATCTCAACCTCTCCGGGCAAGTTTGCCCATAAAGTTTCTTGCAATACCATGAATTATGGGCTGTTTATCTTCCTGGTGAATGTCCTTCACCCAGGCGCTGCAGAGAGTAAATGTGCTGGTCTGTAAACATCATTCCTTCATAGGACATACTTTATTTTGACCGCACATCCTTCCTGCAGCCTGCCATATAGAATAACCCAAACAATGGGACTGCCTGGAGCCGAAAGAAGGGGTGCTGACTGAACCCAGCCTCCTTCAAATCAGAGGCAGGCACTGGGTCAACCCACAGATGGTACAACAGTGCTGCAAATATGTAACTGATATAGAAAAGCACCCCAAAAATAACCTTTGCCAGAAAGAGGAAAGCAGATAAGTGACTGATACACAAAGAAGGCTCTTTCTAGAGAAAACAAGACTTAAGAATGCGATTTTTCTCTCTTTTTGGGTAAAGGAACATTCTCTCACCTAGATTATAGTTATTTTTCTCTTTTCTTTCCAAATTATTTTTTTCTTTCAGCCTTTGAGAAGGACTATAGCCAAGGTCCTGTATCACTTAGACTGCAAAAACTCAAATAATATGGCAGCATGAATACAGGTGAAGCAGTCCCTGCTCCCTGAAAAGCAAGAATGAGAATCGGTACCACTCACGCACAATAGCAGAGGTGTGTGGTATTTAAAAAAACTACAACATGTAGCGATGACAAAAGCATATTTTTTCCCTCCAAAACTTGCTGCGCTGTGCTTCTCGGCCAGCGATGCGTGAAAAGCGTGCTTGCGCCTGGCCTGCACTTGGATTGCCCGCAGGGAGAGCTGCAAAGTGGCAGCTGCTGCTGGTGGTGCAGCAAGGCTGGAGCCCTTCCAAAAACACAGGCTGTTTTGCAGCAGCAAGAGCCCCTGGGGAAAGGGAGCCAAGGGATGAGCAGAGCTCGCTCCCGCTAGGAAGCTGCACCGGGCAAGAGAGCCCCAGAGAGCCAGGGCCCGAGAGAGTGGCACCTTGGAGGTGCAAGAGCAGCAGGCAAGACCCTAGCCGAAAGGGGCCGGAGGAGCCCCGCCAAGGGGTTGTGCTCAGTGCTACAGAGGACAAGATGCAAGCCCCGGGGGCCTCCCTTGGGGCCCGCCCTGGGGGTCTAGCAAGCTTCCTCCCCCCGGATGCGGGGCACGAGGGCCACCTTTGTGGAGCATGAGCAGCAGGCACCTGGCCAAAATGGCCCAAGGCAGGCCTGGCAAGGGGCCGGTGCTCAAAGCCGCAGAGGAAGGCAAAAAACCCCCGGGACACCTGCTAGCCCACCGGGGGAAAAAAGGCCTTCCTCCCCCCAGCTGCAGGGCACGAGAGGCCATCTTCGTGGTGCATGAGCAGCAGGCAGTGACCGAGCCAAAATGGAGCGGAGGAGCCCTGACAACAAGTGGTCCTGCTCAGTGCTGCAGAGGAAGGCAAAAACCCCCCGGGGACCAGTGCCAATCTGCCCCGAGCGAAAATTCCTTCCTGACCCCAGCGGCGCTGGCGATCGGCTATTCCCTGAGCATGTGAGCAAGACCGGCCTCCTCCTCCTCCTCCCACAGGCAGGCTGGTCACGCCTCCCGGGAGAGAGATGCCCAAGCCCTGTTCTCCCTCAGCCTGGAGCCATCTCAGGGGCTTCCCAGAGTGGCCAAGTGCCCCCGGCCTGAGCCACCTTGGGGCAAGAATCCTTCCCGTGGGTGTCTGGTGGGACACCAGTGGGTGCTCCAAAGCACCAGGACCCCTTGCAACATCTCTGCATCCTCCCCTTTCTTGCAGCTGCTGCCCCTGGATCCATGGGGGATGAAGATGGCGAGCTCTGCAGTGCTCCTCAAGAAGGCATTCCCTTGCTCTGGCCACGGCTATCCAGCGGAAAAGGCCTGATAGCCTCAGGCACCTCCAGGGGTTGGTGGTTCTTCTCATCTCCTGAGGGATTTGCGTCTGTTCCCTGATGGCTGAAGCAAGATTTCCGTCCGTCCATCCATCCATCCATCCATCCATCCATCCGATGCGCTTTAGGAGTTGGCCTTGCAGCAGAGAACCCCCAGCAGCCTCGTCCAGGTCTTCCTCCCTCAGCCTCGACTGAGGAATTCTACTGGCTCCTCAAGGACTTCCTCTTGGATGCCTTCGAGCTGCCCGGGGGCCAGCTCTGGCAGCAGCACACGGGAGGGTGCTCTATTTATCCTGCCCCGGGGCATTGTGACTGCTGGGTTGCTGGGCAGTGGCATTGTCACATGGGGGTGACAGGGCCCCCCATGCGCAGCCCCGCCCACCGCAGCCCTGCCTGCCACCCCTTCGGAGGAAGGGAGGGAGGGAGGGAGGGAGGGAGGGAGGAAGGAAGGAAGGAAGGAAGGAAGGAAGGGAGGAAGAAAGACAGGAAGGCCTTTGGGGTGCTGGCCTGTGCCCAGGGGACTGTCCCTGCCCTTGGCAGCCATGCACTGGGCACAGCTGCTGGGCATTCCTGGCAATTCATCTGTGCCTTCAGGCTGTGTCAATAAACAAGGGCGTTTGTACCACAGGCATTCACTTGGTCATGCTGATGCTAGAGGTGAAAGAGCGGGTTTGGTTCCCTCTGCATGACCTCTGCAGAGACACAGAGGGCATGCGTGTTTTCCTCAGCACTCCTTCCCAATGCGCCAAGGGACCTTTGCTACTACGCTCTTTATGGTGCAGTCTTCTTCTGGGAAAGGCGGCCTGAATTGTTTTGTCTTCTTGACCATATTTTCCCTCGCACTTCAACAGCTCTTTTCCTCCTTTGGCCTTCATCCTTGATACCTTTCTTGAAAGCCATGGCAGCCCTCTCAGCCTTTGTCTTGCTCCTTGCAGTCGTCGTTGTCTTCTGGAGGCCTGCCGCGCCCCTCTTCAGCTGCCTAGTCTGCTTGCCTTTCTTGCCTGTCACACCAGAATGCATTTGCCTGTATCACACTGGTGGCTCGTAGTCCCCCTGTGACCTACTCCTGCCTCCAGGAACATTGGCCTACTCCAGTGTTTCCAAAGGGGAGCAGAGACTCACGGCGCTTCACCTGACATCGTGTTACCTCTTTCTACCCTGCAGTTCTTCACTCAGGGTTTACCGATGTCGGGGATATCTCTTCTGTCAGAGCTTCAGCTGGTCGGGAGGATGGGGCCATAGAACGATAGCATGAGATAGAGCCTTTTCTGCCTCAGGGATGCCATGAAATCCAGCATACGATGTGCACAAGGAAACCCAAGTTTCTTGGGCGATGCTTTTCTGCAATCCAAATTCAAAAGACCTGACCATGAACGTCACTCTCTCCTACAGCTGATGACAGCCAGGCACGAAGGGTGGAGCCTGAGAGGTGCCTTAAGGGGGCTTTGGCCCAGCGGTAGCCTGCTGGAGTCCAGCTCCAGGCAGGCACGACCAGCAGATCCAGCCCCGCACTGGCTGGCTGAGCAACAGACGGGCTGGTTGGGTGGGCTCCGAACATGAAGCTGGTGGTGTCAGTAGCGTCACTTTCCAAGTGGCTGTCTGCCTCCTAGGGAAGAAAATAGCCCCAGCTGGCATGAAGCCAGCTCCTATTTTGGAGGTTTCCTTGGAGAAATTGCCAAAGCAGCCCAGGCGCTGCAAAAGCTACAGGAAAGGCAACCCTGGTGGGTCAGCATGAGGCGGGTGGTGGCACTGCTGCCTGCGGGGATCTGCTTTACTCTCCAGGAATGTGAGTAACGGTTGCTGATGATTTCTGAAATGAATTCTGCAGGCATTTAGTGAAGGGGAAGGTTGTTGCTCGGAATGCTTCTGTGGATGAGGAAGTGGCTGGCCAGGTGGCCATCCGACACACAAAAGCGACTGCCTGTCTTTAAGAGGCCCTAAGCTGCGCAGGAGGACTGAAGACTTGGCTTTTTAGATTCCCATCTGACACCCCCCGAGAATGTTGGTGTGATGACATTACTGATGACATCATTCAGAGAGAAAGGAACTTCTTTTTTTTTGTTAATTAATGAATGAATCTATGGAAAACAGTCTTCTAGCTCACACTTTGTGATTAATCAATTTGCAAAACAGGTGCAATTACTGTTCAAATCAGCTGGCTATATCTATTCATTTATAGAATCTCAACATCTTGATGAAACTCATTGTGACCAGATAGGTCCCTGCATGTGTCCAAACATGGATCTGACAGATCAGTAGGCAAAGTGAGGCTAGAGACAAGTTCCCTTGCTGTAAGTGCTCCCTGTCCACAGGGCTTTGAGGCAAAAGACAGTCTGTCAGTAGACAGGATTTCAGAGTATATGTAATTTTCAAGCTAAAATCTGTGTTTTAAGTTACACTTGAAAACAAACTAGTAGTCAGTTCATTTTAAGACTCTGCTTTCCTCTTTGTAAAGGGCCCCAAAAGGCAATGAATGCTGAACTAGCACATCCTGAAATAATTAGCTCTAGCTGTATTAATTGCATTCTTGGTCTGTGCTGTATCTAGCAACAATCCAGACTGGAAGTAACAAATTCCTGGATAATTGCACTGACTACCACATTAAAAAAAAAAAAAAAAAAGTCATGTCTTTTAGCCAATGTAGATGGAAATTTTTTTGGGAGTGCAGGTGTTACTTGGCTTTTTTCTTTCTTTAACAATTTCTTGGCTTTTCTTTTCTTTTTTAACGATGGGTATTGATGGCCAGATCTTGGGTTTATATCTCATCCCAAATGTTTTCCTATGAATGCTTGTTTCACAGCAGGGCACTTCAGTGTGAGGGTTTTCAGTCCAAAGCCGAGTGCTGTTTACAACACTCAAGTGCAATGATTCTGCTCACACCCTTATGTTCAGGTGGCCCAAAGTTCATTGTAGCACTTGAGACACCTGACCAAACACATGCCACATATGTCTTCCTCCGCTAAAGCCCTTTGACAGCCATGTTTCAGGCAGCTGCTGTAGAAATAAAGGAGGAAGCTTTAAAGATGTATTGTGCTTGGCAGTCCTTGCCTGGTGCTTTTGGCTGGCTGGGACGAGACTTGCCGTGGAGGCAATATCCAACATTTCCTTCTGCTCTTAAAAGCGATCCTTCAGAGAGGGAGATTTCATTAGCGAGCAACACATCTGACATCATGTGAGCGCTGCTCTAATATAGACAGTATTAGCCCCAATCTTTGAAGCACAACAGTGCTTTGATTCCTGTGGCTTAGTTTTTGTGAGTGCCCATTTCCCAAGTGCAGCTCGGGTGGCTCGTGTGATGGGAGAGTCAGCTGGTGCATGGGAACATGTCCTGCCTTGCTTCGTTCTGGACTTCTCCCGCTGATTATTTGCCCTAATATTTCCCACGGGGACCATCTGTCCTTTTCATCCACATCTGTAAGAGTGAGACTGTTGGAACAAATAATCCTAAGGGCAATATCATTCTGGCAGCACGAGCTAGCACAAGGTGGAAATTAAATGGAAGGGAGTTAGGCACTTTCAATGTCCAAATTCGGCAGCTTAGTTAAGAAAATCTTTCTTGGAAAGGAAAGAACAGGGTCATAAGCGCTGACTGTTGCTTTCCACTGGCTAGAGATGATTTTGTGCTCAATATATCCACTTCAGTGGGAGGTGCAAATGTTTGGTACTTCCTTGAAGTGAGCCTGAAAGGTCAAATTCACCCAAAACCTTCTTCCCAAGGAGGAGATGGACACCCACCCAAAGCCTCCTTCCCTCTGTGGGGCACTCGAAAGCCCTGCGCTGGTCCCCACGGGGCCGTTGAGCACTGAGTGAGCAGCATCTGCGTGAGCAAACCCCACAGGTACTCCGTCAGGCTGGTGAGGTCTTTCAGGGGTTTGTATTGCCTGAAAAGAAATGCTGATGTTTAGGAACATTTGGATTTGGTCCGCCATGTCTTTTCCATAAACCCATAAAACAGGCTGAGAAGGGGCTGGCAAAGATGGTTCTCTGTCATCTTCCTTTCTTTTTTTATTTTCTCTTCTTTTATTTGGGGCATAGTTGACTGGTTTCTGGGCCATCACTCTGTTGGCATACTTTAATCTTGCCTCGTCTCACTTCTTTTTTCACCTTTCTCTTTCATTACAATTTTTCTCCAATTCTCACCTACATGGAACATGAACCTTATAGACACTGTGAATGGGATTTCCAGTCTAGGATGTCCCAGCGGGCTGGAAACTGGGAAAAACATCATCAGTTTGGGTAAGCTTTCTCCCATGACAAAGGGACACAGCCTGTTGCTCAAAGCCTGCTCTGTGTTCACACAAGCACATTTGACTGAAAAAAAATCCAGGACAGATCTGGCACTGGCATAAACCATCATCTTTCTTTGGAAATCTGCAGAGTACCGAGGGCACACACGAGACCCCATCCCTTTGACAGGACGAGGTTTGTAGGAAGAGGCAATACCTTTCATTAGCTCAATTGGTACGGTTGGAAAAAGTAGCAAACTTGAGGCAAGAGCCCCTCTTCAGGCCCACAACAGAAGCAGCATCTTTCAAAGCTGAATGCGGGTTGACAGTACATACTCAGAGTTCAGTCCTTCTAACAAGTTGTATTATTTACTTACTTTAAAGTAGAAGTTCTAAAGCTGAAAATCTTTAGCTACAGATTGCTTTATAGATACAGATTTTGTTTCACTACAAGTCTTTGGAACTTTCTACATACCATTTCTTTAATTCAAAAGTCAACATTTTGTGCTGATAACTAAGTTTTACATCATTTCTGTAGAAGTATGCTGGGAGAAAATGTCAATTTTTCTGTCCCTCTATGAAACAACTGCTCCAGAGTGAGCTATGGTCAGACTTGTACAGGTTTTAGTACAAGATTTAATAAAGTAAATGTAATGCGGGCTGCCCAGCATAGTTTCTGATTTTTCTTTGGAGAGGGGTGGGGTATTTCTTGGGGTGAAGCTTCTACAGCCTCTCCAGAGCCCCCTCCCCTGAGGTTTAACACTGTCGTGGTACTTGGCAGTCACTTGGGCCACCAGTGACAGGATCTTTGCTGTCACTCATCATTACTTTCAGTATTTCCACCACAAACCCTGCCAGCCAGGTTGGGATGCCAGCGTTGGGGATGATGGGAGCAGGCATGCTTTCTCCACCGAAAACAAAACTGAGTCCCTGGCCTGGTCTGAAGGATAATTTTAGTGCAGAGGGTGAAACCCAACCCTCTCCTTCAGTGTGACACGGGCTGTAATGCAGAGCTGGCAACTCAGCGTCCGCTGTTTCAGCAACGTCAAAGCTGTTTATCAGTGCTGGGCAAGCGTGGGAAAAACCCTGGCGGGGAGCAGGGCGAGCCCAGCAGGCTTTCCTTTCCTCTTCTTTCCTTTTGCTCATGAGCTTCTTTGCCTGGCATCAACAAAGCCCGAGCTGAGCCCAATTAATGGTGACAACCGGGTGCTGAACGCATGAGTAACAACTCCGTGCACTGAGCGAGCATGCAGGGTTGCAAAGGGTAAGCCCACATGTATAACACACACATGTAATTTTATTACATGTTGTAAGGCAGAGGCTGGGAACCCTCCGTGACATTTGTCCTACTGCAGCAATGCCTACAGGCCTCCACGGGCCCCGCCGAGGCCATGATGTTGGCCCAGAGCTGTCCCAGTTGGGAAGACAAGAGCAGGTGAAAAGCAGAATTATTGTTCCCAGTTTGCAGAGCGGGAAAGGAAGGAGCCTGAAGTGGGTTCCCATGGATGGAGTGGTGAGGAGAGTAATTCTTCTGTCCTCTGATGTGCTCAGTGTCTGCTCAGAGGTGGCAGGCAGCACCCCTCCTGAGAGGCACATATATCCCTGTTGCTAAACAGGCAGGTCACTGGTCGGTATCATACTGTAATAGCGTGCATCATTTCATCAAGTACACAGTTCCCAGCTCTGTGCTGAAACAGCCACATCAAACTACACGGATCTTGCACCATTGAGCATGTTAAATCAGTATGCACTCAAAGTAACATTTGGAAATTTCCCCTGCAGCTTCATAGCAGCATCACATCATTCTTATCCTACATATCTGTTACTTTTTTCTGGGACTACTCATTGGATCGTAAGCTTTTCTCCCTCTCCCCTTCAAAGCAGAAAATGCTCAGAAGTGTTTAAAGAGCCTTCCAGGCTCACCTCATTTGTTCCTATGCCGAAGTGCAGATGTGAAGATTCAATCTATATGTGCCTGAGTCTGTGGCGTACATGCAGCCTCCTAGAAAGGTAGCTGAGGGACACCTTGGGATCGTTACAGTCAGGGACCTCTATCTTTTTGTGTGGGTGCTCTTTTGAAACCTTTATTCCTCATGGCTAGGGAGCAGGCAACTAGCTGATGATTTCATGACATGCCTTTCTGTCATGTAGGAATGTCCTGCAGCTTTCCTCCAGTTTCTGGCAGAGGATGCAGGAGATGCAGGAGCCGCATCGAGACCTCTCGTCAGTCGGGATTTTGGGGCACCGGCAATTGCACCCGAGCCAATGTTGCTCTCACTGTTGGTCACCTACATGTAGTTCAGTGTGCGTTGTTCACATGTGGTTATGGCTGGCACCACTCTTGCACTTGAGATAAGACTGCTGGCATAATTATAGAGGTCAGGTCCAGATCAGATCCATCAGGTATTTAGGTGCTGAACTCCTACTGAAATAAATGGAAACGAGGATTGTAAATGCTGTTTTGGAAGCGGACTCCACTGCAATTAGGAAGTAAAGGGTGGTGGAAAAAGAGATGCAAGGTTTCAAGGAGTAAGTGTGAGCACTAGAATGAAATGAACTTCAAGGTGGAAAACACGCGAATTTTGTTAGAGTGTCCCAAAATAAGAATACTCTATTGTTTACAGATTTCTTGACTAAAATTCACTTTGACTATGGATTATTGTATTTCTTCCTACATTCTTCATGAAAGTTGGCATGCCCTGGTAAATGGCAGCACTTCCATGGTGTGCAGCATGGCTTGAGGCAGCAAAATCTGGCCCTAATACTAGAGTTAAGCAAACTGTTAAAATAGGAACCGAACCAAATGCCCAGATCTCCTCCCCAAACTCAAGCTAAACCTGTTTTGAGGTTCAGGAATGTTTGGTTAACTTTAAATAAAACAATGTTGTGTTTCTACACATCCTGCTTTCAGCAAAGCCTCCAAGCAGAAATACAAAAATATGGCAGGCAGATCTATGTTTGCACTATTTCTGGCCCAGCTGAAACCAGCAAGCCCTGGACATCTTACAAAACCAGCTTTGTCTCACACCATATCCAGCTCTGAGGTACTGTCACTATTACCCAGTAGAATACAATGTAACTCATGTACATACCAATTTATTATTAATTTTTCAAACCAATTCCGTAGACCATCAGACATTTGAAAGCCCCCTATTTCCTTTAGCACACTATATGGCTACTTCAAAGCCCTTTTATGCTCATTCTTATTGAGTCATTGGCATAGCTGCATAAAGACAAAACGTCTCTCGTGGTACATGATTAACAAACCACAGCAAATGATAACAAAGATAACAAACCAGGCTTAGGTATTTTGTGCTTCATATTTGGTTGGTGGCTAATTTAAAACATATAATCCAAAAATGATATAAAACAAAAAACATATAATCCAAAAATTTGTTGTTTGACATCTCCTTGACAACTCTATTGAATGTGCAGAGCAAAAATATAAAGAGAACAGCTTTGTTTTAGAGGTACATATTTAGCCATATAAAATTGCCCTGTATGTCATGGCAACATTGCGTTCCTCAGGGGTCGGTACTGGGACCGGCACTGTTTAACATCTTTGTTGGCGAAACGGACAGTGGGATCGAGTGCACCCTCAGCAAGTTTGCCGACGACACCAAACCGTGTGGTGTGGTCGACATGCTGGAGGGAAGGGATGCCATCCAGAGGGACCTTGACAGGCTGGAGAGGTGGGCCTGTGCGAACCGCATAAATTTCAACAAGGCCAAGTGTAAGGTCCTGCACATGGGTTGGTGCAATCCCAAGCACAACTACAAGCTGGGGGGAGAATGGATTGAAAGCAGCCCTGAGGAGAAGGACTTGGGGGTATTGATTGATGAGAAGCTCAACATGAGCCGGCAGTGTGCGCTTGCAGCCCAGAAAGCCAACCGTGTCCTGGGCTGCATCAAGAGAGATGTGACCAGCAGGTCAAGGGAGGTGATCCTGCCCCTCTACTCCACTCTTGTGAGACCCCACCTGAAGTACTGCGTCCAGGTCTGGGGGCCCCAGGACAGGAGAGACATGGAGCTGTTGGAGAGAGTCCAGAGGAGGGCCACGAAGCTGATCGGAGGGCTGGAGCACCTCTCCTGTGAGGACAGGCTGAGAGAGTTGGGATTGATCAGCCTGGAGAAAAGAAGGCTCCGGGGAGATCTAATTGCGGCCTTCCAGTACCTGAAGGGGCCTACAGGAAAGCTGGTGAGGGACTGTTTATCCGGGAGTGTAGTGACAGGACAAGGGGTAATGGGTTGAAGCTGAAGGAGGGTTGATTCAGATGTTAGGAAGAAATTCTTTACTGTGGGGGTGGTGAGGCACTGGAACAGGTTGCCCAGAGAGGTTGTGGAGGCCCCATCCCTGGAAGTGTTTAAGGCCAGGTTGGATGAGGCTTTGGGCAACGTGGTCTAGTGGAGGGTGTCCCTGCCTGCAGCGGGGGGGGGGTGGAACTAGATGATCTTTGAGGTCCCTTCCAACCCAAACCATTCTATGATTCTATGATTCTATGAACATTTTTAAAGGACTTCTGTGTACCAGACTTTTGCAAATTCATATTTAAAGGAACATTTAATGTTATTGCTAGAAATGATATCACTGTCAGCAAAAACACAGTACACCCTGATTACTCAACTATCTGAGCTACCACAACAAAGTCATCCCAAATGATACGGTACCACAGCTTCATGTTTGCTAGCCAGATTTATTATATTTTCCAGATTCTAACAAGACACAGATATTAAGAAATGCATGTTAATCATTGCCCTAATGAGAACAATATGCAGTTAGCATTTAGGTTTTCACAAAAAATACAGAAGGCGAGTACAGACTAAATGCACTCCAAATTTAAGGAAACCCAATCCTTCTTTCCACTACCATGTTTCAGTGAAATGGTCATGTCTGAGAGAAAATTTTTAATGAACTACCTAAATTTTAGCAGGTATGTGTATATGCTTTCATTAGGCACAAAGCAAAGTAAAATGCCATTCTGACCGCAACTGTGAAAGCAAAATAACCACTGTACCACTTGTTTACGTATGAAAAGCTATGAGAATACAAAGCACTAAAAGCCTGCCCAGCATCTCTCCTCCAAAAATGGTGCAGGCTTTCAGTTTGCTGTCAAATATAGTACTATTGGCCAGTAAATTAGGTATCCTATTTATGCAGGACTTCCTATCACTGTCAAAATGGATCATTTCTCTTCACTAAAAGTTGTCCTGAAAAAGAAATCTGTTTGTGGGGGAAGAGTCCAGCAGCCACTGAGGAAGCGACAGAACTTGACAGCTGCCCAAAACCACACCAAACTTTGCTGCATTGCACTGTTTTCAGCCAGACAACTTCTGGAGGAAACTACTCCCAACACGTGTAAAAGTCAAGAACCTGGCTTTAAAACTATTTGAAATAATAAATAAAATGCATGCCTAGACTTACAGAATAAACCAATTCATTTAACTTGGTAAAAGTGCAAAGCCCATCACCATTCCACACTTCCGAGGGCCCGAAGGTGCAAGAAGATTTAGTTTGAATTTTCTAAAACAAAATACGTGCACTTCCCGTGCTTGTTTTGGTTATTTATTTCCTTTAAGAAAACTTTCACTCTGCCCACCAGAAAAGGATACAGAGATGATAGGTTTGAAATGCTGGCTGAAGAGCAAATATGGCAGGCATCAATGGAGTGGGTGCAAAAGAAAGCAAGATTGTCATTTCTGCTTACATTGCAGTGCCTTGTAGCCACACCACACAGAAGACATCTAAAACCTCTCCCTCTCCCTCCCATTCCTCTTCCCACCTCCCCATGCCAGTCACACACCTCTGTCTTTTACTCCATCCAGATCACCAGGCACTGTGTGAACGCTGATCTAGCCTTTACTAATTATGCACTAAAAACGGCTTTTTTTTTTTCCCTGCTTCTACCTGGAATTATAAAGGTGTTTCCATACTCTTTGAGTAAGGACTTCTGAAAATAGTTACAAAATATTAAAGCCATTTAGAGTGCAGTACCTCTTAAGCTCTTTGCATAGGTTAAAACTAGTATTGCCTTGAAAACTGGGTGCTAAAGTAAAATATGACTGACAAATGTCTCATCACACTGGAACACTTCACCAAAAGTGTAGTAAATACAAGAAAACTTTGGCTTACTTTTTTGGGGGTGTCCCTCTCCCTCCTTGCCTTCCTTTCACACCATTCTCCCAAGAAACAGAAAACTATTTTTTGCGCGTCAGCTAGCGTTACATGAATAGAGCTCCCCCAGTTTCTTTTCAGAAAGAAAAAATCAGCTCAAACATTAGACTACAACCTTCCTAAAGGGCAGAAAGAAAAAACAAAACCACAAAGCAAAACAAAACCAAGAGAACGAATTTCCATACTTTTGATGTACATTGTTCAAAACGGGGTATTTTTCAGTTAGCGATGAGGTCTTACCCAGGACACATTTCCTCTTCCCTCGAGTCCCCAGAAGTAACAACAACAACAAAATCTAGCTTTTCTTTCTAGACGTTACCGTTATTGCAGTCTGCTTATGCTTTGTCTTCTTGAAAAAATAAATAATGAAGCCTTTGCAAAAGGAAAATCAGACACAGCTTAAATAAATAGTATCTATAAATATTATCTTAGTGGTAACTATATAATACTGCAAGTGCATCACTGAACAGATTAATATGATGAAAGAGATCTTTTGTGTTACATATTTTACTCGGTTAAATGTTTATGTTCTCTTTCAAGTGAAAACTTACAATTCCCAAAAGAGCAACAATAAGCTTGAAAAATCAGGTTAGACGTCAGCAGCTGACTATTAATAACCATCCTCTTGGATAATATTTGTTTGCCCGGGGCAGCCAATGTCTATAATCAGCATTCATCTTTCATCTTCCTCAGCTGGGCTGTCTGGCAGGTGCTGGGTGGGGTAAACACCGAAGGGTCGGCAATGCCCAGCTGTAGATCAAAAAAGCGAGTGGAGGTTGTCACGCTGTTGTTCTTCGTATAGGTTTCCTGTACTGGGTAACAGTCTTTGATTGTGTAAACGCCGACCCAGGATTCCACTGTAACCAAGCAGAAATGTGACTGCTTTAGATGACAAGAATGAATGAATGAACGTGTCACAATGATGTCAGTCAAAAAATGGCCATTACTCAAGCAAAGTCTATAGGCTGGAAATGTCCATAGTTCTGTATATGTGCACGGCAACACCAAGAAAGGCCACACACACAAAACTAGTATACTTTGGACGCCACAATGATCTTAAACCTGTTGGTGTCAAGCACATTTCAAATCATGATATCGTCATGGCATTGGTAAGTCACCTTTCACGTATACCTCTACTGAAGGACTGCCACTTTAGTTGTGTTCTGCACAAGTCTAATTTCTCTCATCTCTCATGCCACTTTCATGTCAGCCCTTACTCACTTCACCAGTAAACCAATGAAATGCTCTGTTTTCCCAGAAGGCACATTTTGGTGCCATCAGCTTGGGTAGTACGGAGACATTTCACCTTACACTCTGTTCTTGACAAGTTGAAAGGTGTGATTACTGAAAAACTGTGGTCCATTTCACAATGTTGGCCCTCAACACAGCCACTCTAAAACACTTAGTCCCCCCCAACTATGCGGAAGATCCAATTCCTCCCTGTGCACAGGAAGTTCTGCACTCACCTACCCAACGAAGCACTTGTCCTCTGCTGCGCTGGAGACTCCTCTGCACCAGAATTGACAGCCATAGTATCTTGCTTCCACAGCTTTTGGTCCTCTATAATCTTAACTGTCATTCTTACACTGATGATACTCACCACATCTTTAATCCAAATAAACACAACCTTGCTTCATCTTTTTCCATCTCACTGTCTCAAGCACAGAGGGTTTGTCTCATTAGAAGAGGAACATTCCCAAATACAACTCCAGTGCCTCCATCTCTTCTTTTAACTAACTCATTCTATCTGTTTACCATCATCTATTTATATCATTATTATGTTAAGTTTTTAAATTTCTGTTCCTCTCAAATATTTCTACCCATTCATTAATTATTTCAAGACTACACTCAATGCAGATCTCTTCCACCTATGTGATGTAGCAAGTCTGTCCCTATTTTTAAGTTCAGTTTAATTCCACGACATGCTTATCTCAGAGGTGTTCCCTCACTCTCCTTCACCCTCACCCTCTGCCATCACCTCTGCTTTCTCCACTATGCTATTTCTTTTGTCAAAACCATCAAGGTGGTTTCCTTTGAATATCCTTCACTTTTAAATCTCTTTTATTAACCCCACACACCTCTTCTGTGATCTTTCTTTACCTCTTCCATCATACACCACTTCATCCAGTTGTTTTATGTATTTCAAATCTCTTGATAGCAGAAACTCATGAGGTTAAAATACAAAATTATCTACTGCAATCATAAATCAGTTCCTCTGAGGGACGCCGGTAACAATTTTTTCCAGTCCCAAGGAGTCTTATTTTCACTTGCTTAGCAGCAAAGACACTTACTTTCTGTCCTTCTGGTATTGTGTCAAACACTGTATCACAATCACATTATCAGAAATAGATAAGCTGTGACATGAGACACACATACAGTATCTAAAGAAAGGGTGGCAAGTTGAGCAATATCTGAACATACCTTTCCAGGGCATCCTAATATACCAAAAATATTCTGACGTCAATGAGTTTGATTTTGAGTATTCAGAAATGGAGGTTTCTTTTCCTCAACAAGTCTTCTATCAGAGTTTTGAATAAAAAATTAGGTAAAATATGATGCTACCAAGGAAGCCTGTATCTCCACTGAAACCTTTATAATTTTAACAGAAATATAATTTCTAGAATCCAAGCCAATATTAGCTGAAAGGTGGATGGGTAGAGAATTTTAAGACTTTTTTTTTTATGGATGATCATACAGAAGAGCACTGGAGATACAAAATACTACAGGACAAAAATCACACATCATTAACTGAATGTATCTGGATATTAAGTTCCACATAAGTTCCAAAAATACCGGATCTGAAAAACAAAATTCTTGGAGTAAGTGATAATTTGCCACTTGTAGAATACCAGAGAATATATCGACCTAGTTACAGAGGTCTAACGATCTTATCCTTCATTTTCTACTACATTCTTTCTACTTTTATTCAAGAAAGAAATATTTTCCCCTGGCTAAATACTCAGGTTCATAACCAGCCTATATATTAGGTGTCTATAACCATAAGTATTGCATTAGCTGAATAACGTAATAAATTTAATGGAGGTTTTAAAATTATTTTTATAGTTGTCTGGGTCATCTGTAAGCCATAGATGAAATTGAAGCCAATGAGCTAATAAATTGCTATGCATCCAAAATGTAACATATTTTACCTTGGAAAATTCATCCTAGTTTCTTTTATGATGCAGGTGTTCAGCTGCCAAGTGCAGAACTAAGCCTTGCAAGCAGATGTTTCTTACTAGCATAGCAGAAAGCAAAACTTAGGTGCATATTAAGGATGTCTATTCCTGCAGAACCATGTATTGGATGTATTCTATGATAATGTTTGATAGTAGTGTGTAGACACGCAATTATACCTGCTTTGTTTCTATTATGCACACTCTAGTTTGAGTGTGCCCCTAACTATATTACCAGTGCTTCTCTAGATAAATTTTGGATACAGACTGCTGGATTCAGATGCCAAATGCTGCTGTTCCATGCCAAAATCTGTATGATAGGAACTAAATCAAGTCCTTTGGAGATATTTGATCCTGCTGAGACATGAAACGTTCTCTTAATTAAATGCATTCATAATAAAATGATATGCTGTGCACAGGGTATACTTATTATTTCTTCCAGCAAACTTTAAAGAGATACGGAAAGCTGGGGTGAAACATGAATAATTTTATTTTTCCCTGGGTAGCAGAAATAATGATTATTATTAAGATAAAACAAAAGCATGCACATACATTTCCTGGCTGGTTTTCTGTCAGACCATTCCTGTACCATAATTTCATCTCCAGGTCCCCCAATGTAGTACTGATCTTCATAAGTTGAATTGGCAGGAATATCATATGGATCCCATGGCTCTGTCAGAGCAATCTTAGAGCAAAGCTTTGTAACTTGTTCAATCTGAAACATCACTGCATCTTTATAGAGCAATATATATTCAAAGAATCTGAAACATAAAAAAAAAAAAAATCCAGTTAATATTTAGAGTCTTTTTCTATACTAAGCAAGGAGCACTGGTGACAAGTAAGCTTGCCTTTGACTTCTCAGTATAAGCCCATTTTCACTTGCATTAAACTTTGCCAAATTTTGAGAAAGGCTAACCAGTTGGGCTGAAATTTCCCATGCTGAAAGTTTGTCTCAGCTGACTCTTTCCAAAATAAATAAATTAGGCTGAACTGGTTCAGCCATTTCTGAGAACAACAGAACAACTTTTCTGAGAACAACTGAGAGAAAAACATGTTGTCATTCCTAGTTTTGTTTTGGTTTTTAATAACTGTTTCATTAAAAAGCTCTAGTACTTCCATGTTTTGGAGAAATTACTTCAAATTTGGCAAGGGAAAAGTTTTTTATTAAAAGGTGCCCAGATTCAGCTAAGTTATAAGCCTTTGAAAAAAATCTGCTTGCATAGGCTGGACAGATTCAATTCCCCATGACTGTGGTAGAGCCTTTCTCTGTGCTGGTCAGATGTGGTATCTGCCACCCTCACAGATGCTCCTCCATGGAAACCCATGTAGCTTAGAGGTACATGCCGCTGAAGGGGAAGTACATGTTCCGAAGTGCAGAACTGAGAGGGTCTCCCTCCTAACAGCAAAGTTTCCCTCTGGAAGCCACCAGACTCGAAGTAGTGAAAGGAGAAAGCAGAGGAGCAAAAGAGTAAGGCAGAGATAAGGAGAGGTGTGGAGATCAATGAGCTTGAGAGGCCAGAAGGTGAGGTCAACAAAATGGATAGTTAATAAGGATTTAAAAGCAATCTTCTATAGAGTATGAAGTGACCAAGCACTGCTCTGAGGAGAGATGATAAACCTCTTCATGGACATTTTCATCTAGTAACTACTTATAGTAGTTGGGTCTACCACGAATACTGTGACTTTGCTTCCATACCTAGAAAAAGGAGGCGATATGATCCTTACCTTGTAACTGGGGAGAAAAACAGAGAGAAACTGAAATCAAAATTATCAGAGGTATCAGATGATTTTGAATACACAGCCAGAAACACCAGAGGCCTAACTTCTCCAGGGCATGTAGCATTATCAATCAGATGATGAGTTGCTCAAAGCACAACTCAAAAGCATCCTCATGTGTGCTCTGCACCTTTTGCAACGGAGAGGCAGGAGTCACTCTCTAAACCCCCCAAAACTGTGCACTCATTATTAGAGGCTTCCTGTGAATATCTCAGCTCAAATATTTAGCTACAGTCTACTGCTATGCAATGACTCTAGACAAAAGGAAGGGGTGGTGTTAATTCCCTCAAACAGCTTCATCTTGCTCATGTGTAATAGTGTCTCTTCCATCTACTTCCTTCCCTCATGCATGATGCTGTCCCCGTTTCCTGAAAAAAAAAAAAAAAAAGAAAAAAGGCTTGGATGTCCTTTGGACAGTGGCGTCTTCCACTTCACAACCCTGATGCTAGCCCCTAACAGTATTCATCCTGTGCCGTCAGCAAGACAGGAAGTTGATGGAAAAAAATGCGCAATCCATGTAACTGCAGAGGCGATACACAAAAGCAAGAGGAGACCTTCACTGTGGTATTTCCCAACTCCTGCATGTTTCTCTTTGCAGTCTTCACATTTTTTTGGGGAGGATGTAAGGTTTACATAAAATAGGGCTTACAACAAAACAATTTACAGTTTTAATTGTTGCACTATACAATTGCATCAGACAGGAATCACTTCACCCACCACTGACACAGAGGCATTTAAAGGTTGCACTATGAGAAGTGTCCAACCATGGTTAAAAGCATCTGAGCAACATTCCCATCACTTCATGAGAGGACCATTTATCCAGTATGCGTGGAAACGTAGGCAGGCTAAATGGCAGTAGCCAAACTGAACGGTGACGAAGAATGTAAAAGGGGACAAGGAGGCTGACTCAAGGTAAGCTGGGGCATACTCCTCACGCACAACCTTGCACAATATGGGAGGTAGCATATCCCACTTTCCATGAGGAAATCCGTCACTGGGAACTTCTCACACATTAACAAGACTCACATAGAGAGGCTGACAAGCTGCAAGATTATATATTAGCTTCCCCATGGTAAATCGCTCTCCTGCCCATGTCTTAAAATATTCCTGCTTTTGTGATGACTCGTAGCAACCTAAACTTGCCTGACATTTTCTTAGTCAAAGGCAATGACTCCACAGTCATGATACGCTACTGAAGAATTCAGTATATATAAACTGGTTCCTTAGGTAAACCCAAGCCTGTGACCACATAAGGACATAAAAAACTTTTGTATCACGCTCAGCCCAGAGAACATACTCACAAGACCACTAAAACACACTTATGTGCTTGCAACCGGGCTGTAATGACTCGACTACTGTTCAGGTGACTGCCCAGCAGCTCCCATAAAAGTGGGATGGGGAATGCCTTACAGATGAGTCTATCAGTGTGTTTGAGTGAGTGATGATATGGTCATTTTGTGAAAGAACAAAAAAGCAATGTATTAGCAAAGCATTACAAACTATTGGGAACAAAATTTCAACAATTACATTTCTTTTTTTTATTTTAAATCCTTACTTAAAACTTATTTTACACAGAAATTTTATTTGCATTTTTAACAATATTTTTTTCACATTTTCTTTTTCCTTATCCTTTCCTTTAGAAATTATTTCATAGAATAAATATCTTTTGTTCTAAATTTTGCAACCTGAGAATTGATATCATTGCATGAGGGACACGTGCCACCTTTAGTCAAGTGAAACGGTAGTTCAAACTTCAATCTGACAAACGCACGTTTTTAACTTTCAGCACATGGATAGCCACTGTGACTTCAACAGATGGCCTAAATACTTGCAAAAGGAGGGCCACAACCCAAACCCACTTACTTTCTTGACTTTGCCATCTTCCATGCAGACAGCAAGATATGCATTATAAAGCAACAATGACAAGAATTAGAAATATCCAAACAAATCAAACTCATCACTAAGCACCTCTGTAGCACCCATTCCGCAGACCAAGAGGCTCCGCCACCTACATTTTTGCTTCTGGGAAAAGCAGAGTGAACACACGTGGAACAGACACCAGTCGTACAATTTGATGTGCTGCTGGGATGAACTCAGCCGCTACGGTGGCACGCACATGAGATGAGAACTGCAGAGAGTGTGGCTATACTCACTGTGCACAGCAGCGCTGCTTAAGCAGTGAACAAGATTTACACTGTCAGTATTCAACCTGGATGTACCTCGCATCCAAGTTTTACAGAGAATTGTTCCTGTGTGTGTCCTGGAAATAGCAAGTGCAGAAATCTAAGATTACACAGGATCTGAGTTTAACTGCATATGAAAGGTGAATGGTTAAGTTGTTTTATAAAGAGAACTATTTACCAGCCAAAATTAATAACAAAATGTGCATGAATATAAAAATTACAATCTAGCATATTTTTAAACAAAATATTTAAAAAATAATTTCCTCTTTTTTCTTTTTAACAGCCAAGCCCTAAGTATACTGCTTCTATTTGTTTTAGGTGCCTGAGATTTCATTGGCTGCTTGAGGGGAAGCACAGAGTCCTGAAAATAAGTCTTGGCAAATAAATAGAAGAGGAAATGATTTTAATTAGTTTGTTTTTTCAGAAAAAGTAACATATTTGCAGCCTGTGCCCACCCCTAATATTATTTTTACAATAATTTCATTTCTTAAACTGTAACTTCAAGAAAGTACCCAACCTGTTCACTGGGCACCTTCAAAGAGATTTGGAGAAGTTATTTGGACAAGTTATCCTATTTGCCTGACTGAGATTATTTCCCTTCCCTTTCTATCCTATTCCATCCTACCCTGTCCTATGCCTCACACCCTTTGCACACTATGCCCTTAATGGGACTCTCTCATGGTGCTTAATACTCCCTTTGTCTGTGCCTGAACATGGATAAATTCCAGCACATGAAGACGCACACGTGTTTTTTGCTATTATGCTTTAAAGAATTTCTTAACGCTGGACCATATCCTGCACAAATAATTCCACTGACTTTGCTGGAAGTAATCATGTCAGACAGGTGGGATACACGTTGTGTTTTGTACTCTCTTCTCCCAACCTAAGGAAAGTATTTTTCCAAACAAGAAACCATCTGAATTCAATGCAAGGGCAGAATACCATGTCCACACAATCACAAGGTGAAGCACTTGCGTTGATACGCTGTGAGGAGTGGGTGTGCATCCAAATATCGTCCTACCTTGGAGATTCCTCTTGAAATTTGGGGAGACAGTTACAGGTGCCTCCCAGGAGACAGCCCAGGTAAGAGACACACTCTTGGACCCTCATAAATGACTGAAACCAAAATAAACTTATCTAATGACTTGTCTTATGAATGGATTACTGTTCTGCATGTTATGAATGGAATTCAGAACAATTGTTTTTTAATATTTGTCAGGGAAAAAGTCATTAGACTCGAGACCATGCTACCAGCTCTGTTTCAGGTACTCAGTCTGCACCACTGCCTGCCTCCCTGTGCAGAGATCCTTCCCAGCTGCCAGTCCTGAAGCATGCTAGCCTGCCCGTCACCTAACACATCTGCGTGACTCCCAGGTTTTATTTCTGCACTTCTGAAGGCTTCCTCACAAGCATCAAACCTAGAAGGAAGGAGCTGCTTGCTGTCCAATTGCCTTCACAGTGACTCAGAGGAGCAGAGGTGCTGGCAGCGGCATGCCAAGACCCGCGTGATGTATTGAAGCACATCAGACAAGGTCATTTGCTAGAGAGAAGCAAAATAATGGTCTGAGGCTGAGGCTGGGTAAAAGAAATTCCTTGTGTGCTAAATCTGGCTCTGCATCATTTCACTCTGTGGCTTTGGACAAGTAACTTAGAGTACCAGAGCCTTAAAATGCCTTTTTGTTACTTGTTTTTTGATTGCTGTAGCAGTGAAGAGACATTAATCAGGGATCAAGAATCAGTTGTGCGAGGCATTGTATTCACAAAAAACAAAACCGCAATTCCTGCCCCCAAAAACAATGGAAAAATGGTTCTTGTAAAACAGACTTTCCTTTCCTGCGAAGACATATGGGGTTTCATGCATCCGGGGCTTTAATCTGTTGATTCCGTTTTCCCAGGTGCAGCTATTGTATCCTTAAAACTCCCACTTGCATTAGCCAGGACTTATATTACCTAGTAATTATTATAATGCAATTGAAAAATGAAAGCAAATTTTCACGTATGATTTGTATCAGAGATATTATATTACTCAGCAGGGAACAGTATTTGATATTTAAGATATCAAGTTGAGGTCGCTGCAATTATTCCAAAGCTAACTTTGCTTTCTCTTTTGAGATTAACTGAAAGCTTGAAACATGTCTGCTTTTGTGATATTACTTCTTTGCTGGTTCTGTTTGTAAAAAGGCATTTTTAAACACTGTGAAAGAAGTTAGAAACACTTCTAACTAGAAGAAATTTCACAGAAAATATCCCAAACAAATTCTCTGTTCTAGTGTGCATAGACAGGTACATCCAAATATGTAATTCTTGAGTTATCTTGTATCCTCTTGATAATATACCCCACAACATTTTCAAAACAATACCACTATTTTTTCACACATTTCTTATTGAAGACTGGGAGAATGGGAACCTTTACTAGAAGGATGACTACAAAACCTCATTTTCTCAGCTCTTTAGATTAAGAACATTTTCAAGGGAGCAAAGCTGCCGAGCAGACACGCAGACAGTTGATAAACACTCATCAGGTCAAGAACATTCATCTGCTTTTGGAAAGCTCTGGCAAGCTCATTTCAGAACTGAGAAGCATTCGTTTTTCAGTATATTTCTGGGAACTCCTTTCCTCTTTCCCATGAAGTTTTCGGTAATTTCAGACTTGTGTTTTTCTTCTGGTGTATCAGACCTCAACAACAACAGTAATTTACCATATTTGATCTCACATGTTTGGCAGTGGTGCTGGACTATGGTATATTGTACAAATACAGTATTGTGCAAATACATGCGACAGAAAATGTAACCTGATATTGTGTAAAAGCCGTATTTTTTAGTCTGACTTAAATCACTCACAGATTGTAAAGGCCTTTTTTTATTCAAGGCAACCAAACCCCCTGTATCAGGTATCTAATTAACAAGGTACATAAGGAACTTTGCAGCACTACCAGTTTCCGAAGCAGAGAAAATTAGGCAGTTTAAGTCCTGTTAATTATGAAGTTTGTGTAGAAAGAAAACCTTAAATACAGGAATTGAGGGCTGGAAAGTCAGAGCTACACCAGCTAAAGGACGACATATTTTTGTGACACTAATTACAAAACTCAATTAAAAAATTATGCAATGTCTTATTCTTTTAATTCTTTTCCCATAAATTAGATTAGCTACTTTAGCAAATACTAAGGGAAATTAAATTCTTCAGCAAGAATGCTGTTTCTGTTGCTGTCCTTTTTTGGCTATTTGACACTCCATAACGATGTCTGATCCACCAAGTTGCACCCCTGAAAACAATGCATTTTAATTGAAGTTGAAATTCAGGAAAACAATAAAGCATCGTGTTTAAGGGAGTCGTGTTTTGCAAGAGGCTAAAAGATGCACTTTCCTTAATAGAGAGCATCTGTGTGTTTTGCTAAGTAATGGCATATTCATGAATCGGAGCCCTCGGTAGACAATGGCATAGCTCAAAAGGAAAGGAAAGGAAGATGTAGCCAGAATACCATAATGCTTTCCAATGTATCGAGGGAATCATCTCCTAGGGAATATGGTATATACCAGTGGAGCCACATGATATCAAAATATACTTGAGGTGGAAGATTATTTTCCTGTTCTGGGTTTGTAAAAAAGACTAGTACCGTGAGGTCTTGCTGCCCTGAGTAGGTTAGTAATAATAAAGGATACTGGAAAATTCCAGCAGAGCTTAGAGGAGACCAAAAAGAATGAGGAAGTCCAGGATTTGTCTCTCAGTATATACTAAAGATCTTAGGAACGACAGAACAATAAGCAGGGAAATGATAGAGGTACATTACCATTTTGTTATTACGTTTCTCATCCTCTTTGTGTTATATAAAGAAGGGAAATAAATAACTCAATTGAAAGAGTGGATGCTCAAAACTGAGATGTGGAAATGCTCTTCTGAGTGTGCAATTACATTAAGGCACTCTATGAGCTTGGAAAAATGAAAGGAAAAGGAAGCAGAAATTTAACATGTAGAGCGCGCCAGAAAAATCAGGGTTACAACGATTGAGAGTATCTCCAGAAAGAAAAAAACAAAGCAATTAAAAAAAAAAAAGACATACCTGTGCTCCTGTTTTTAATTTTACCTTTAATTGTCAGATTTATCTGGAGTTTTCACCCCCTTCTCTGAATCAGGTTCAGAGACAGGATATTAAATTGGGTATTAGCTCTGCCCCAATGTTCTAATACCTCTTTTACACATCAGAAAGGCAAAGCAAATTGAGGTCCCTAATCACAAATAACTAAACTTAAACAATCTCCCTCCTCCAGGCACTTACTTTGGAACAAAAGCATAATAAAAAATACACACCAATTTTTCAGCTAGGACTAGGCACTGCAGCTTCTTACACATCTTAACTTCTGTGCATAAACACAGAAGGATCTTCAGATACCATGAACAGGGACGACATGAAATTCAGGAGACCTATATTGCTCTTCATTGAGATTGTAAATCCCATCACGCATATACTTGGCCAGTTTCAGCATGCATTCCTGTATAACAAGTAATCACGAAGAAGTCTGAGGAACAGATTGCCCTTTGGAACAGATGGGGAGTAGGTCCCTATTCTGATAGAGCAAACTTTTCTTTCACGGTGGAATATTCCCTGGAAAAATTTGTGAGGATATGTGCTTGTACGAGATTACTGCCCAAAGATGTAATGATTTCCACCTTCCATCTGCAATGATTTCCTTAAGAGGGATGATTCAGGTCTTTCAGATATCTGTCCGATGCAAAAAATAAAAAACAGTAGGTCTATTTTCAAGGGAGTTTGGAAGTCAGGCCAGCTAGGATAATCAGAAAACACAGTTTGAAAGCTAAGTACACTTTAACTTTCTAACATCTTTATCCAAAGATCTGAGTATAGCTTATTTTTAAATAAACTTTCCGAAGGATGGAGATTCACTTCACTGGAAATAAATGCAACCTGAAGTTCTGGCACTGCACTTCATTCTCCCTCCCCACCTCCAGTGTAAAAATAACTTCCTCAGTTCATCCAGAAGTCTTTGTGCAGGTCTTTTTCTTCTTCCTTCAGCAGCTATCATAAAAAATAATATTGTTTGCCGAGTGCATAAATTAGTGACTGGATTCAAATACAAAGAGTTGGTGAGTTAAAAGTCCAGGTGGATCTGACCGAAAGTGTGCAAAATAAAAGAACTGCGGGAAAGAAGGGAATGTCTGTGTGAGAGTAGAACATATCATTAGGGACAAATGTTAATTACTCCATGGTTGTAAAGCAAATGGCATTTGAACACATATCCATTGAGATGTGGTACAGTACACAGTAATGATTTAGAAAGGCAAGTTTACAGTTCTGAGACAATTAGGGAGGTCACTTATTCTGTTCTGCTTAGCCCTGATGAGGTCAGAGCAGTAATGCTGTTCCTGGTTTTGGATGCCGCCCTTAAGGGAACAGATAAACAGACTGGATATAGTCCAGAGAACGGCAAGAATGGTGTGATGTTGCAGAAACAGGACCTATGAAGAAACTGGGCATGTTTAGTCTACAAAAGGAAGGCTGAGGTAGGACACATGATAAGCTCTCCAGTATATAAAAAGCTAAAAAAGAATACCAATTGTTTTCCATGTTACCTGAAGGTAGCATTGGAAGAAAACAGTGTCACTGTCAGCAAGGAAGGTTTAAGTGAGATCCTCTGAAAACATCTGTATGTGTAAGTGCTGCAGGTTTCCATGGAATCTTCTTAAGCTCCAGCTTTTAGAAGAACTGGTAAAAAAACCAAGGGTCAGAGACATCCCAAATACAGCTTTGCTTCTCCGGGATGAACAGGTTACATGGCAGCTCACAGATCTTCCCAGCCTTACATGTAGGTGATTAGAGAATATTGATGACTGCTCATCTTTACTGGTAACAGACAAGCTTAATCAATTGGTCCTGATATTATCAGTTCTATGACGTGGATCCTTGACACTGCTACCTGCCCGAAGGTGCTCGACCTTTTGGGAATCACTTTCTGAGACCACTCAAAAGCAATGGTGGCAACTGTGCATCCTCTCTGAGGAGTCTCAGCACAGGGATGAGCCTCCATCTTATTTCACACGGGGAGCCTGGGGATTGGAGGGATGGTGCCATCTCCTGCATACTGATGATCCTCAGCTCTGTTCACTTTTACAGTTAACCCTAATTACACCATCACATTGTTTTAAGTGCCTGAACAAGTTAAAGACAAATACTGTCTAAAATTAGGACTGGGGAGATAGGACTCAAATGATACATACTCAGCATTCAAAGAGAATAATTAAAAGGTCGAACTATCTGTTAAAATTGCTTTTCACAAAACTGGGGTTTTTTTGGTCCTCTATTGAGTTATTGTGCTTTTTGTTATTACAACTGTCCAGTAACCCACAACTTCTCTGCCTTCTGTGGGGGACTTCCAGCAGTCACCACACATACACTGCTTGTAGGAGTCTTCTGTAAGCAACATCCATGATGCATCACAAGAAACTGGCAGGTCTCAGTATGTTCTTAAAAATCAGCTGAACTGCAAATACATAAATAATTAATAGATGAATATGAATTTCAAAACCTTTCTCTTCAAATTATTAAGTACTTGCTTTAGGGTACACATTGGTGTATTTGATGCAGAACCATTTCACAGATTATCTGTTAGCCCATCACAGAAACAACAGTTGCTGAAGACATAGCAATCAGATAAAATAAGCACGGCTAAGAATACATCTCTATTTTTAAGAACGTTTATAGCCATTTTAATTGTATTAAAAACCTGACACATTTATTTTTCATTCAAGGACAGTTCTAAGAAGTAGTAGCAAGGAGGGCAAGACCTGTAAATAATATTGGTATAATTATACTGCACTGGCACAGCTGAAAGTTTTCCATTACTCAGGAAAAGGTCACTAGACCTATTGAACATGTTTAGACTACCCATGCTGCTTAAAACATGACAGAAATAGCTTTACCATTTAGCATCTGACACAAATACAAACTGGAGTCTTTAGCAAACAGGTATGCCTACCTAATTTTGGGGTGTTTTCCTGACACAGAGCCCAGTGTCATAGATAAACTGCCAGGGAGCCATAGTTTTCTTTGAGCTTTTCTTAATTAGTAAGAATTCAGAACTTTTGTACAGGCCAAAATTAGTTTACTTTACCATTCCTATAACCATAAAAAATATGAAAAACACACTGATTTTTAAAATACAAATAACTTTATAATTATTTAAAATTCACACAGTGTCTCATATTTGCATATTGTAGTTTTTTGCTGTTTCTAACTGTGTAATTTTACACATTTAATGGGCCGGATTTTCAAAACTGACCAGTGATTTTGAACGGCTTCCTATTTTGGATGTTCAACATGAAGATACTTGAAAAGGGCAAATTTTCAGAGCGACAGTATTCATTATTTTCTAAAATTCGATGTGTCACTGTAACCACTGCAAAACTGAGGTGCCCAACATTACTAGACACTTTTTTTTTCTATTCAAAGACTGCATAAGAAACTCCTGAATTGTCTCCCCAGAGAAGTGCATCAGCAGAAATCACTTTTCTGCCCATCAGATTTTCCCTCCCATCTCTCATGTTTCCCCTGGCTGTCAAGAGACAATTGTTCTTTCCACTCTGTAACAGCAGATCCTCATGTAACTGCCACTGTTTACAATTTCCATCTACCAGCTATGTAATTAGAGATAAATCTGGCTGTATAACTCCTTCTCCAAAATTATACATTAACCTGACCCAAAGCCCTATGAAAGCAACCAGAAAAGTTTCACTGATTTTTACAGACGTTAGATCACATGTTTATTAGCCGTTCCATTTAGAAGGAAAAAAAAAAAAAAAAAAAAAAAGCTGAAGAATGTTTAAAACCTAACAAACACAACTATCAAATTATCTCAAATGGGCAATCTGAGGAGATGCTGGAAGGCAAACATAACATGTTTTATGCACTCTCAACTCCCCAAAATATTTCCACAAGTTTAAGCCGACTTTGAGTATTCTGGCTTTCATGATATTTCTTGTTCTCTTCTTTACAGTGTTCTGGACCTTGGTTTTAGGGAAAGTAATTAATGTCTTTATCTCTTTACACTTAAATTATTTGAAATACCTTTTTGTCATAAAACCACCTATTTGGAGCCTTTTTTATGCAGTCATTTGCTACAGTTAACTTCACAAAAATCCTACAACTCTGAGAGTATGGAAACTCAGAAAAATGAATTCGCTTATGGGAAATCTCTACAGAATTTTCATCTATGCATTTGTTTTCTGGTCTGCTGTATCTCTTGGGGTACTTGCTCTTCCAGGTTCTCTGCATTGCATTAACCCTGTAGTTGGACTCATTCAGGGATTAGGAGTGATTTCTGAAGGAGGGAGCTGGTAAGGAGCAAAAATCACAGAGGAAACTAATTCTGGCCAAGACGGTGATTTGGTTGCTGCCCACCTCTTCTTACAAAAAGCATCTGGGTGGAGGTATGCCCAAAGTCTTCAGCAAGTCCTAAGGGGAGACCTGTGTGATACATCACTTTTCTCACCCTGGAAATCCTCCCTATCCTTAAAGCTTTACAGGGCAGTAAGCAAAGGCTACTGCTTTTATATTTTCTTATATTTTATAAGAAAATTTTATATGTATATTTATATAAATTTATATTTTAATAAATCTATATATTTCATATTTATATAAAATGTTGTGTTTTTCTTTTATATTTTTAATATTTTATATATTTTTAGCCCTTCCCAGCAGAGCCAGCCACCCTCCACTGAGGTCAGTGGGCTTGCTGCTGAAGCAACTAGAGGAACAGACGATGGAAGAGGCTTTCTGCGCCAACAGAGAAGCCACATGTTGTCACTGCCTGCCCCAGCCTTCTACACAGCAGGTACATCTCGAACATGTAGTAGCTGGAGGCAGCTATGATCAGCTCTCACAAAACTTAACTTCTACATATGCTGCTTCAGTATAAACAGCTTGAGCTAATGATCTGAGCAGATTTTTGTCTTTATATTTGATGCTTGTTCATGCACTACACTAATTTCCTTGCAAACATCATGCACATATTGCAATGATGAAATGTTCTCCCTTTTTTCATAATATTTTAAACGACATTTTCAAAAACACAAAAATGATCTGTGGATTTTTACAGTCTGAAACTGCATTCAAATATTTGGGGAGGATAAATTGTGTAGACCAGACTGATTATAAATGGGTGTATAGCAATTGCAAACAGCAGATAATTCATTAGGCGAACATGGACAAGAATACTGGATATTTAAAGAACACTTCCATGGTTAAAAAAAATAATCCAAAGGACACTGAACACATTGAACAATGTTTATAGTTACTATTGCTACAGTATATAAGCATCTCAGTTACAATACAAGTCCTGCAGAGACATAACACAAGCTTTGTAAGTGAATTTTTCCATTCTTTCAGAGGAGGGAAATCCAGAGAACCAAACTGTGTTTCAGACGTGTGCTAGACTTCCAAATCACAGTAAGAGACAAGATCCCACTTGACTCACCATGGATCAATCCCTTTACCGGGCTCCAACTAAGCAGTTGTGATATCTACATTTGGCAGCGCCTCAGGCACCAGCTCATGCCCCCATGCCAGCCTGTACGTCACTTTGACCTGGCTTGACTACATTAGCACAACCAATGTGACAGACCGGGTACCCTGAGCGTATCCAAATTACACCCAATTCTGCCTCCATCTCTGATGGCCAACTGTTTTCTACTTCACAAGACTAGATTACTTACATTAAGGATTTAGGAACTTAAAATAACTTGCCTATGAGGTATGTACATTGCGAGATCTACTCTTAAAGGCAATGTAACTAACCAAAAATTAAGATAAATGTGTCAATAAACAAAGAATACATATAAATATATTGAGAATCAATATCTACAGGCTTAAATTTGATTTTGGAGACAGGCGGCCCAGAAGATCAGTTAAAAAAATAGCAAGTCTTTCATCTTCTGCTATGTTAGGGCAGTTAGATGGTCCCTTGCATTTTCACTCTTCAATAATAAGGTGATAAACAAAATGCCATGGGTGTCTCAGCTCTCACATCCTTATCTCCTTTTACTCTCCCCAATTCTTTTTCCCCTCTATAAAAAAGGACAGGAGATGCCACATCTTCACACTTTATCAAGCATATTATCCAAATTTATCCTTTTCATTCTCTTCTGGGACAGAGGGTAACAAACTAGTCTGTCTTCACAAATCCATGTGTGTTTTTGTGCACAGGTATTTAAAATGACACAAGGAAGTGTCCCAGTCCCCAGATGCCACCACAGATAAGAAAAAAGAAATGTGTTTCTTCTACAGGAGACGTAGGCCAACAAATCTGGATCTAATTAAACAGTGATACATTAATTTGGGAACTAATTGTAATAAGAATTCCTCATCCTGTATGGAACTCTGCTTTCCAAATAATAAACATCCTCTGAGAATTACCATAACTACATAGCATGAGTAAACTTTCCAGTGCTGGCTGCCTAAAAGTATGGCAGAATCATAAGTTTCCTGGCAAGAAAAGTATCTGAATATGATAAAACCACAGTTGCAAATGATATTAGGAGATACTGAAAGAATGAAAAATGAGATCTTTCTTTGCTGCATTCACTACCTCAACTCTGTGCCCCACATGAGTGTTTAAAAGCCTTTAGCACTGCTATGCACAAAACTGCCCTTGGAAAAAATTGGGGAAAATTTGGCCATTCCCCCTCAGAAACATTAACTTCTGAAACAAGAGGTATCCATACAAACAGCAGGTTTCCATGCAGACAGACTACTTAAGGAGAAATTCCCAGCTGTTCAGAAGCTAAACACTGTACAGGCCTCACACCAGCTTTCCTGTGTAGGGTTTCACCAAAATAAATGGCAAACGCCAAGCACATAATATTTTTAGGAACCCTCTTACCTACTGAGCTATCTGATTTTCAGATGAAGCAGCAAACTCACCGTGAATTCCCACAAAGCACTGACAGGAGGACAGAAGATAAGGCTTGCTAAGTGTGAAAATACCACAACTGACAGAGAAACAGATGGGGCAACATCAGAGACTGAAATCTTGGTAGAAAGTCTTGTAAGTGGTTGTCCTCATTGCTATCTTACACTGTTTTTTTTCTCTGCAACTGGTCCCAAGCTCAGAATAAGAACGGAGCAGAACAAAGGCAGATTTATTTTTTTTTCTTTATCCTGCTGGTAAGTGGTACCATTCAGTGGAGGTGTTTTGGCGGGGCTTTTTTTTCTCATTCCATTGAAGCCTTAAGAAAAAGTAAGTTAGTTAGTTCTTAAAAAAAAAAAAAATCTGTTAGAAAACAGTTTGTTCCCAATAGACAACCTGGGATATTAGTTACAGATGTTATAAAACTTTTCCTGCTGTATTGCTAACTCCAGGAAAGCAGTTGACAGTGAGTTTTGAACATACACTCAAAAATATGAAATAATATTTGGCAATAGCTATAAAGGAGCAGATTCTGAAGAGCACGTTACTGCACAAGAAAATCAACAAGGGTCAGTGAAACCATTTTTGGAATGAATTACTTGTGAACTATTCAACTGACCAAAAGGTAAATATGCAGAACGTTATTACAATGTTATTTTTTGAACAGAGTAAAGAAACAAGATTCATCATAACTAACCTTAATATGGGATGTTGCAATACATGTGGTAATTTTGGTCTTCTGCATTGTTTTGCTATCAGTCACAATATCACATTTCATTAGGAACTGTCCTCGGGATAAATAATACATGTAGAAAATAAGATACCCAGTAAATATGCAATATTACCTTCCATTTGAGAAGGGTAACTGAATTTAATGAACATAAGGATAAGCCACTTCTTGGATATTTCATATTAAAAGACAATTTCAACTGCAATGAAGAGATTGCTTTTGTTTATAATTTAGGGAGGAGCGAGAGCAAAACAGTTTCAGCCTTCTAAGATCCAAAAGAAGACAGCAATCAAGATTTTGGTACTCTTCCAGAATTCTAGAAACTTTATGTGCTTTTGTACCTGTAGCTTTTAGATGGCTCTTTGGGGACATTTGGGTTGAATCAGTTATGCAGTTCTATACATATTGCTGTTAAGTTTTGAAACGTTCTTTTTTTTCATTTACAAAAAAATGCAGACAGAGCTCCAGATTTAGAATAATTTGGTATCTATCAGTGATAATCTGATAATCCAAATCATCTTAACTGCCAAAATCTTAAAGATTCTTTTGGTCAGACAAGAAATTAATAAAGTCCCAAGATCACTCAATGCTGTGTTGCTTTATATCCAAAAGAAATAAGCCATACACACGCAGCGTGGCATCCACACATACTACCGGTGACTTTTCCATTACTCTTCCAATAAGGCACCACATACCACTGACCCTCACCCACAGGGGTGGTAATTTCCAACCCATGCATCCAGTCCCTTCTGCTCCTCTGACATGGACACAGGAGCAGCAACACAGGAGGATCCAAGTGCCAGACAATTATTAAAGCAACAAGGAGCTATTCAGTGGGGAAAGGCAGAAGGCTGGATGGAAGTTCCCTCTGGGACGGATTTGGCCCACAAAATATAGTCTGGATGATGCCAGAATAAAATGGTAAATTTCATAAGGAATAAAAGGGATAAAATAAGCTTTCATGGAATGAACAGCTAAGTAGCTCCCGAGACATATGAAATCTTAGTAGCCAAAGACTGAAAAATTGTAGTAACTACAGTGTGAGCACTGTACAAGAAGAAAGTGCCTGCCAAATTCACGTTCTGATGCCAGAAATTCTGAAAATCATGAAAATCCAAAAACAAAATCTGAAAAAGCAAAAATATGGTCATTGCTAAGTTATGGGAACAGCCCTACTGACTGCAGGAATGTTGCTAATAAAATTCTCAGAGTAAAAGCAAGAATTGTAAAAATTATTCTTACCTTATTCATTTTTTGTGGTACAAGGGAAGCATCTTTTAATAATCAAGTGGAACATAAAGCCAAATGTGTGCACGTAACCTTCAAAAGAATGACTACACTGATTCTCAAATAAATGTTTGTCAAGGATCTATATTTATAAAAGATTTTTTAAAAAGTATGAGTTCAGATGAAAACAAGTGATTCTTTCTTAATACCACCTGCCATAAATTAGGTTTTGGACAAGGACAGTTATGCTGCTGTTAGAAACCCCTAATTTACTTCTGGGTATGAAAGCATAAAAGGTACCAACTCCGGAAATTAATACACTACTGAAAACAAGGACTGTCTCACATGGGAACAAATTCTTGGCAAAGAATCCAGTCCTTGACCTGTGACTCTTGGGTATCAGAAAGTGACTGTGATATAGGCAAAAAGCCATCCTCCGGATGCTCTGGAGGACACACAGTTTCCCTGTGGAATCTTAAGATCTCTTGTCAACATACATGCATCTCCCCCAGGGCCATAAAAGTGAGGTAGTAAACAAAAACAGCTGAAAGAAACAGGTCTGCTTGGCAGAGATGAGGAGAAGTTTCACTGGCCAGTGGTACCTTCAGGTTATGCAATGCCATGCTGGGCATAATGCTCCTTATTCTAGAAGAGCCAAAATATTGCACAAGGTGGCCCTGTTCCACCCAGACATCACCCCCTCCCCAGCACACCAGACACTATACCATGCCTTAAAAACACTTTGGAGAAGGAAATAATTTCCCCTTTGAGTTAAGAGCAACAGGTAAAAATACTTGGAGAGAGAGAACTCAGCAAGTTGCTGAGCATGCAATTCCTTGCCAAGCTGAAAGTCATCTGAAGATAGCGATTAAGTTGACCAACATGAGTTTCAGGAGTTGGATTGCTGCTGCTGCAGCTACACAGATCCACAGCCCAAACATCAGTGGCCAGATGGCCACAAGTCCATTTGTCCAGAAAGCAGCCCTAGCGTGAAAGGCATGGGAAAAAGACTCCTTCCTTCAGTCCTTGCACAGATCTGATGCCTGAAAACTCAGCTTGAGAAGAAATCCTTGTCTATTATGTTCATCCCTGAATAGTCAACAGTCCATTTCTAAAACTGCATCAGTTTCTAATCTCACACATTTATTTACGTGTCTCTTATTCCTACTCTTGCAAGCATTCTTCTTTCCCAAAGCTCCTTTAAATTTAACCTTCTCCCATAGTACATGACAGATAGGCGTATTTATGCTTTTTCAGAATAACTCAATGTTATTTGCTATGCCACTGTCCTTTCCTGGGTTGAAATATCTAATCATGTCAAGTTTGGCCATCAGCTCATAGCAAAATAGAGAGGATGGAAGTGTATTGGAGTCCTACCTTTCAATTTTGCATCAGTTAATGAGCTGGCATGCAGAGAAAGGCATAAATTAGTACCATTTCACTGACTTCACTTGTCTATGAAATTGTCATCCAGTTGAAAACCTGTTTCACACAGCTAATAAATGGACAAGCCTGTTGATAGGCAAAACAAATAATTTCTCCAGCTGGAGAAGAAAAATTTCAGAGCAGATGACCTCTGACAGGAAAAAGCACAAAAAGACCAGCCTCTGTACTATAAAATAATAAACTTATACATAAATCCTGGTCACATGAACAAATCAACAGCAATACTAAACAATCAACAGCAATAGCACGAAAATTAAGTACACTAATTAACAAATGGACTGCAAAGTGAAAGGCAGGGAAGGTTAAAAAGAAAAAAAGTCTTCTGTTGTTATAATTAAAACATCCTGCCTCTTTCCCTGAACACTTCCTCTCCTCTAACTGGCAATTGCCTACAAAATTCATCCTTGGAAGTGCTGGCAAAGGCAGGGTGTGGACCGGATTCAGAGGCACAGGTTTTATCACCACATCTTCCAATTCCACTCAGATGACACAATATTGAAAGCTGTCCACCACAGTTATACCATTGCTGTCATCAATAAGGCTAGAGGCTGAATGATGGTTTCATTTTTGGCAGTGTGGACCAACCTCAGGAATTGAGGCTGAGTTTGAATTGGAAACGGAGAAATATATTTCTTGTATATACCTCCCACATATGTTACAAATGTGCATCTAACATAAAGTCCTGGGATGAGATCCTTGTGCCATAGGCAAAATTCTCATCGTCTTCACTAAGTTTGCAGCCCTGAGTTACAAAAGTAAGCAAAAAAGGGAAAAATAATTTTGCTTGTTAACTCAAACTCTTCAGCTTTTCAGTGTGCTCTCAACTGTAACATGTGCAGCTGTCATATTCAAAACCCTTCTCTTCCTGGCATATCAAGGAAAATACAGTTCAAGTGCATATGGAAGATAAACAGTGGGACTGAAAAGTTCAGTGTGTCCCGTAGTCTTCTAGCCCTCTCCAAGTTCCAGGATGAAGTAGTACCTCCTAAATCCTGCTCCTGGGAGCACGCCACAGCTGCTCCCCAGCTGTTGGGACAACACCGGAGCATGTTCCCTCACCTTGCAACATACCCACCACTCAGCCCAGGGACAGCTACAGCCACAACAGGAGACTGATGGAGACACATCATTGGGAAGAGACCCTAACCCACCCTATCGTGTCATGCACTGTGATTCTGATGAACCAAAGTGGGATGGGAAGACATGGAAAGCCTACAGATAGGAAAGATTATAAAGAGTTCTAGTGTGTATACCAACCACACAAATGGACAAATTTCTGGAGGCATTTCTGGTGGCAGTTCAGTAAATGCTCTCTTGAATACCTAAAACTGTTTTAAATTACTGGCCCTTTTAAATTAAGGAGAACTGGATCCTTAACTTAAATAGATTACAACTGAAGGACTAGTGCATCAACTGGTAAAGTGTCCTTTGGATTTCTCTGAAAGCAACGTACAGTCAGTTTTTTTCTAGCTCACAGCACTGCAAGATAAGCCCTAAATTAGAAGATTACAGTTTATCCTTCAGAGGAGATACTTTTTCAGACAAATGGCATTTGGTCCTGTGAGAATAGGTGTGATGTTGCCAGTCGTGCCATCTGAATTACATCAGGCCTCATATTGAATGGAGCCCAAATTAAGATCATGAATATAAAGATTTCTTTCATCGTGTTTGTTTAGCTGTGCAGTCACATCACCATCAACTGTCTGCGTGCTGTCTGTGAGCAGAGAACAAATTACGAACTTGAATCTCTCTCTCTATTCATCTCTACTCTAAGTTTCTACCAAAAAAAAAAAAATTCCCTGAATAAAAATGACAGTAATTTATCTTGTGAAAACACTGGTCCTCTGGTCTGAGTTACAGAAATGTAGGCATACTATATCTTCGATGCAATCCTGGTTTTGCTTCTTAAGCTTTTACTGTAATGTCCAATAGTACAAAACAAGCCGTAAGTTTCAATGCAAACACGTTATCCCGAAGAGTTCAAACAGACAAGGAAGATAGGATAAGTGGGAGGAAATATTCCCCTAACTTTAAAGGGTTCAGACAGATAAAAGGCTTAAACCAATATCCACTAGTATCAGCAGCAATATTGTGCCAGTGGCTATCATTTAACAATGTTTTTTAGAAAAAAAAAAACTTCTTGATGAGGATCTCTGTTTTTTTAAGAACACCCAGTCAACAATATTTATAACCAATGTGATAATAATGACCCCACTGAATGCTGAAAGCGGTTTCTAAACACACTGACCAGCACTGTGGCAAATTATCAATTTGGGGTCACTGGACACAGTTTATCTACACTTTCTTTCCAGCTTTAAAGGGTTTTGTGGATCCTGCTCTTTCAAACTTAAGAGCCAGTTTATTTTTTGTAGTTTAGGTGGGTGCTGTGTTTCTGTAGTGTATGAAATGGCTCCAGAGTACTTAGCATAAACAAAGGTTTTGAAAACACTACACTAAATAGAATATGACATCTCAAAGCAATGGATCTTCTTTATTCATACTCAGTCACCTTTTTTTTTTCCCTTTTTTTTCCCCACAACTCTGACAAAGATGCTGCTGTCCAAGGAAGTTATCAAAAGCATAAAACACAAGACAGCAAAAGCACTGCTAAGCCAACAGTTCCCAGCATCCTCTGATAGAGTCCACTTGCTTGCTAGTGCTGCAGCTCGATGGCTGAAGACTTTCAGCCTCCTCCCGTGAACAGTGATTTCATCTCTTCCCCCCCAGCCCACCTGTAACAACGAAGGCAATTAGCTTCACTGCTTCCCTCAACTCTATAGCCTGGCCAACCTCCAACAAGATCAAGAACTTGGAAAGGGAAAGGGCTGTTGCTTCTTGTAGGCAGAAACAAACAGAATAACAGTCTGGGCAAGATCAGATTCTCCTCCACACAGCCCTTATAGACCACAGTTTCCACCTTGCACAGTGCTCTTCTCCAAGGAACAGGCCGCCTTGGCAGGGAGCATCACTGAGGGACGCAGTAAATTGACTTATAAATCAGCTTATGATGGGAATGCAAAACTTGAGGCTTATACAGCCAACCCTCCGTACCCCAATGGCACACAACTCCCACTAGAACAACTGCTGCATGCTTCAGGCTACAGCCTAGCATCTGCCTGCATCCATTGCAGCAGCTTTCCAGTGCCGCCTTCTCCAAACTCAGAGTCATTACCAGCAGCCAGCACCCGAAAGAACTTGGCACCTATGGGAGGAAAGTAAATGCAGGAGGTTTGAGTACCTTCCCCTCAAGTTCTTGTTCTCAAAAGTGACTTATATACACAGCAGTTTATGAAGCACTTTAGATTGCAAGAACTTGCATTAGATTTAGAGAAACTGCTGAAAATTCAATTCTATGTTTCACTGCAAATTAATGGTCTCAGAAGTCTGCACATTCTACATAATCTTAAAAAATGGGGCTTGGGTTCCCAAGTAACTTGGCCAATTCTGAAAATTTTACCCATGACCATCGTTCATTCCCCTAAATGTTAAGCTGCAGAAACCACTCCCAAAACCAAGTCTGGGAAACAAATTTGCAGTTGTTCAGGGCAGCTCAATACTTAGCCTGTTGAGTCACCATAATGACCACAGAACGGATGGATTATATGATTTTAATAGGTCAGACACCGCTGCTTTTTCCTTTACAATCACACATCCTAAAACAACTAAGAAGTAGTTGAGATAAGTCAGACATGCGTGCCCACACTCTGTTTATTTTGAAAAGTCATCACCTCTTCTCCAGATGAACGCTGTTATATTTGCACCTGACCATACGCTGCTTCTCTTCAGTCAAGGACAGGGATTGACACACCCAGGCAAACAGCCCACTGGAATAACAGGCATATTTCTCTAAACACAGCTTTGTTGTTCCTCTATTGTACTAGCAGTTTTTGTTGCCAAGTGAAGGAGTTAATCCTGCAAATACAATTGAAACTAAAGAAATTACCAGCATGAAGTTCTGCTTTTAAAGAAACACTGATATGATATCTCCAGGTTGTTTTTCTGCTCTGCAGTTATGGTTGTTAAGACAATAACCCCAGCAGTCTCAAATACAAAGGCATCCCAATGTACTGCACACTGTACAATGGCCCATGGAGGTTACTGTTAAAATACACTCAAAGAAGAGAAAGATGAATTTTCTTCCTCCTACTGACTTTCGTGATCACATGGAAATTTTTTTCTCCCCACCATTGCATTTCTTATAGGAAAAACTGTTATTGGGTCTCCCCTGAAAATCAATCTGTGAAAAACAGTATGGAAGATAAGGGTGAAACTCTATGAGTAGGGCATGTGATAAGTAACGCCCCATCCCTCAACCACCACCTGCATGATTGATTCCTGCTCTGATCCCCACTTCATGCTTTTCTTCCTTCATAACTGAGCACTAATGCCTGTCGAGTGGTTTCAGCAGTGCCAGGCAGTACACTACTTGCTCTCTTTCTCCAAGAAAATGAAAGGTGATGCAGGACTTGTGAAGTTTTGGCCACAATCCAGTCAGTAGGATTTTTCGTTTAGACCTTTGTAGTGCCAGGATTTCTCACCAGTTTGCAGTGATGTCATATTCAAATCTGAACCAGTAGATGTTACCTCCCTCCCTGGAAGTGTTCAAGGCCAGGTTGGATGGGGTTTTGGGCAACCTGGTCTAGTGGAGGGTGTCCCTACCCATGGCAGGGGGGTTGGAACTAGATGACCTTTGAGGTCCCTTCCAACCCAAACCATTCTATGATTCTATGATTCTAAAATGAAACACTTTTGCCCCAACAGCAAAACCATGCTGATGACTGCTACCTATTTTGTGAAGTATCCTGAAATGGTGGGCAACAGAGGACTGAACAAGAGTGAAGAAGGATTAATACACAGAGAGCACAAAAGGAAGCAACTCCATGTTGTAGGCAAGAAAGGATTAAAAAACATGTCCTGTGTTTAACAGGTAATGTGACACAGCTCTGACTCAAGAGCTCTAGGGAACCGTTTCAAGTGCTCTCCTTTCACATCATATAATAACCCTACTGGAATGACCTCTCCCAAACGGAAAATGGCACAATCTACTTAATAAAAACCTGTTTGTTTTCTTTTCTCTTCTCCTGGTATCAGCTGAGTGCTACACAAAGCCAAAAGAGAAGACTTCCCTGCCCTCCTTGTCTATCCCCAAAATGTTGATCCTGAAGGGGAGAGAAGCAGCAGGGCAAGGACCACTGGAGAAAACATAAGATGCAGAGTGTAGCTAAGGCTGGGGCTGTAAAAGAAGTGAAAAAGACAGTTTAGTAATGAATCCAACTGGAATAGGTTCTCCTCTACAAAGCTCAGCCTAGGATCACCGTCGGTACTTTTTACACTCTAAGCTGGAGTGCAGGCAGTCAGCAGTACGACCCAGAGAAACACACACCCAACAAGCTGACTGAAACAACCATCAATGACTGCTTTAACGAACCGGCTCCACTGGGTTGTCCAGCGACCGAGGTGTGTGCTCGGGTGGCAGGTGACAACGCTGCAGCTGGCTGATGGGGAGCGGGCAGCCTTTACCAGCACAGTCACCGCATCTTGGGTGCTCCTGCAGTGACTGGCTGTGTTGGTTTTGCGTGGCAAGGTTTTGGTAGCGGGGGGGGGGCTACAGGGGTGGCTTCTGTGAGAAGCTGCTAGAAGCTTCCCCTGTGTCTGATAGAGCCAATGCCAGCCGGCTCCAAGATGGACCTGCCGCTGGCCAAGGCCAAGCCAATCAGCGCCTCTGTGATAACATATTTAAGAAAGAGAAAAAAACAACAGTTAGAGAGCGCTTTTGCAGCCAGAGAGAGGAGTGAGATGTAAGAAACTCTGCAGACACCAAGGTCAGTGAAGAAGGAGGGGCAGGAGGTGCTCCAGGCGCCGGAGCAAGATTCCCCTGCAGCCCGTGGTGAAGACCATGGTGAGGCAGGCTGTCCCCCTGCAGCCCATGGAGGAAGGATGAGGGGGTGTAGAGATTCCACCTGCAGCCCGTGGAGGACCCCACGCCGGAGCAGGTGGAGACACCTGAAGGAGGCTGTGACCCCGTGGGAAGCCCGCGCTGGAGCAAGCTCCTGGCAGGACCTGTGGATCCGTGGAGAGAGGAGCCCACGCCAGAGCAGGTTTGCTGGCAGGACTTGTGACCCCATGGGGGACCCACGCTGGAGCAGTCTGTTCCTGAAGGTCTGCACCCTGTGGAGACTCACGTTGGAGAAGGCTGTGAAGGACTGTCTCCTGTGAGAGGGACCCCATGCTGGAGCGGGGGAACGATGAGTCCTCCCCCTGAGGATGAAGAAGCGGCAGAAACACCGTGTGCTGAACTGACCGTAACCCCCACTCCCTGTCCCCCTGTGCCGCTGAGGGTGGGCGGAGGTTGAAGCCGGGAGTGAAGTTGAGCCCAGGAAGATGGGAGGGGTGGGGGGAGGTGTTTTTAAGATTTGGTTTTATTTCTCATTCCTCTACTCTGTTTTACTTAGTAATAAATAAGATGAATTCCCTCTCTAAGTTCGGTCTGTTTTGCTCGTGATGATAATTAGAGAATGATCTCTCCCTGTCCTTATCTCGACCCGTAAGCTTTCTTTCATTGTACCTTTTCTCCTCTGTCTAATGAAAGAGGGGAGTGATAGAGCGGCTCTGGTGGGCACCTGGCCCTCAGCCAGGGTCAACCCACCACACTGGCAAGCAAAGAAGGGATGCTAATGAAGCAGTGATGGGATATTTACCTTACGGTTACTTTTCAGGAGTTTACTTAAAACACTGGGTTGATGTACGTATGAAAATGCCACGTAGCAAATTACATGAATTTGAAACACGTATCTACAATAAAAACTGAAAGTTTCAGGTATTCCTGTGGTTATGAGCCTGCAAGCCATTCCACACAGGCAGATCTTTGTGTCCCTGATTAACCTTAGTCAACTAACTTAAACGGGGCTGTGTCTGATTAAGGTCCACCATTTACAAGCTTCAGAAAACATTTTGTATAAAAATTTGGTTGTTGGCCAACCCTGATTGCTGCATGTAAGTTACATCTGATAGGAGCAAAATGTGTCCGTTCATGAGAACTGACTGAAATTTCCTTAGAAACCAGGACAGCACTATTTTTCTTGTTGCTTTTGTAGTCACTGCCTCGGCGTAATTACCCTTTTCTTGCCAACGTCAAAGCGGAGTAGGGGAGAGGTTATTTTTCAAAAGACAGGATAAATCCCCTCGCTTCTAACTTCTGAAGGCTTCAGTTTATGACTCACTTTGTCCACAGTGAAATGAAGTTGTGATCACAACCCCAGACCCGATCCAACACACATTGAAATCAATGGGAGTCTTTCCGTTGACTTCAATGGAAGCTGGGTCACGCCCTTAGCAGACACTAGCTGCACGCATAACAAAACCACCCTCCAGTTTTGGATGGCAGAAAACATGGTCAGCCTGGAAACAGCGGGGATCGCTGAGGTCAGAGATTGTCTGTAACAAAAAAATAATACAGAAAAAACCAATAGAGAAACGCTTCAAGTGTACCTGTCTGCACTCTGCCTCTTTCTAGCACTATCAGCCCAGACGAAGCTGCGTCCAGAGCAAATATTTATCAAAAATGTAAAAAGAGTAGATCTTGGCAAAAGCCAAAATCTGGCACAGAGTAGAAAATGTAGAATAATTATTTAATCTTAAAATAAAGTTTTAAAAAGAAATAACCATAAGCTTGAAGAAATGAGCTCAGTACAACTTAGAAGCTAGGAAAGGCTTGCATCAGACTTTACAGTGCAGTTTTATGCTTGTCATACGTGAAGGTCAACCTGGGACTTCTAAAAGAAGAGGAGCATAAGCACAGCCAGTGTCAGACTCTGTGTTGTGCATTAGGAGACCACCAACAAACAGCTGTATGTTGCCTTTAACATTCTTCATATGGCTCCTATATGAAAACAGTAATAAAGAAAAAAGTTCACAATGAGGGAAAGCTAAGCTTTAAAATGAGACAGATAAATCAGTTTTAAGAGTGTTTTGGGACTGTCAGAGAAAGGACTGAGGAAGAACATGCACTTTGGAAAGATTAAAACAATGACTATGTGATGTTGGTAAGAAATTGATCATTGTCAGGAAAAAAGGCCAGGAGCAAAACCGAATATTGATCTTCAAGTAGTAGAGACCATTTAGTTTGGATGATACAGCACTTGTAGACTGGTCTTCACCTTGGCTTATGCATCCCCAGGACTGACACACTATTATTTGAACAATTTTGAGGTGGGAGAGGTGGAGGTATGGGCAGACTGGCTACCCTCACACTGGCAGGTATGCCTTTACATGGTATCTAAGAGTTACTGACACTCGGTACCCAGAAACATCTCACCCAGGAAGGCCTCTCGGGGCTAATTATTTCTCCTACTCAGCCTGTCAGGGCCTGAACTTGGCAGGCTGAGGAGAAAAAAAAGAGGCCCTTCTTCAGTCAGCTTTTTTCTACACTTATTTTTCAGCAAATCAAGAAATGCACAGTGACGCAGGGATTTTGTTGAGGTAGCTACGGGCTTAACAGACACACACTGTATAAATTAAGAACATGGAGGTCCTCCAGGGCTGGGCAGCCTGTGCAATGCGAGTAAGTACACTGTACCACAGGTAACAGATGCATCCTGACACCCTGCGCTGACTTAGCACTTGCAGGAACCGAGAATGAGCAGACAACTTGTAAAACGTGACTCAAACTTGTTAGCAAATTATTGGGCTAGAATACCCCCTGCCCCAACATTATTCCCATGTTGGTCTTCACTATACTTCATTATACCCATTATACCTCATATTTTTGGGCTATTTTTTTGGACTGGCTTCCCATTTCATTGAAAAAAACCCCATGAAAAAAATAATTGGGAGAGAGGACAACCTCCAAAGGTAAAAAGCTGATGCTGTTGATCATAAATCTCCTGCTATATAAATCTCGATACATATACATATATATACAGAGCATGGATTAAGTCATGCCAGTGACAGGTTTTCCACCGCCAATTGTCCCAGCAGCTGCCCCCCCGCAGCCGGGCCCAGCCGGCCCCTCCGCAGGCTGCTGCCCCCCCCCCCCCCCCCCCCCCCCCCCCCCGCCGCTGCCGCCCCGCAAGGCGGGGGGCCGAGGGAGATCCCACACACGAACCCCTACCCCCGCATACCCCCACCCCCTCCGGGAGGCGCCTCCGGGCTCTGCGACGACCATCACCGCCCCGCCCGGCCCGGCCCGGCCCGGCCCCGCCGCGGGGTCCCGCCGCGGACACCTACTTCTTGCAGGGGATGAGCGCCTTCCTCTCCTCCAGGATGCGGAGGCGCTGGTTGGGGCCGTCGTAGGAGACGGCGGCCCGGGTGTTTCGGCCCGTACCGTGCTCGTAGGACACGGTGCGCCCTTCCCACTGCCGCGGCGCCTGGCACGGCTCGGGCCCCGCCGCCGCCTCCCCGCCGCCCCGCAGGAGGAGGCCGCCCAGCAGCAGCAGCCGCAGCAGCAGCCCCAGCCCCGGCCTCAGCCGCGGCCGCCGCAGCCCGCCCGCCGCCAGCAGCGCCATGCTCCGCACCCCGCTCCACGCACGGCAGCCCCGCACGACGCGCAGGCGGGCGGGCAGGCCTGCGCCGGGGGAGGGGGGGGCGGGGGCGGCCCGCCTCCAAACCCGCATCACCTCAGCGGGGAGAGGCGGTTTCTACTCGAGGAGCTGCGTGCAAGCGGGATGGGAGAGCAGGAGGCAACAGGGCGACAAGCGACGGGGACCCTCGCCCCTCCATGTCCCCCTCCTTGCACTCGGCGTGCCCGGGAGGCTTGGCTTCCCTGGCTGTGCCCGTGAGGGGTGATGGCAGAGTGGCACCTGCAAGGCCCGAGCCTTGGGGTACTTCTGGGCACTCTGTGTAGGCTTTGGGAGGGAGGGGATACACGAACTGGAGGGACCTGCTGGGTGAAGACGCTTTAATGTGGCTGTCCAGGGGGGAATTTACTTTTTCCTTGCCAGTGATTCCCCACAATGTCACCAAGCGCATACACCCCTCCATCTCCCACTGCCCGCTCAGGTTTCTCAACCGTTGTTTACTGCCCGCTCTGGATGAGCTTTCCTCGCACCCAAAGGAAAGGGGGAACCTATGCCCCACGGATACTCTGCGGCACCCCGGCCTGAGCTCTGCCGGGTCCGTGAGGGGAAACACCGGCGGCACCGCGGCCAGGGCAGGCCCAGGAGCTGCTAACGCTCAACCACGCTGGGGCTTTCCCAGGCCGCTGCAATAACCTGACATTGAGTTAATTTTCTCAGCGAGTCCCTCGAAGACTGGGACGTAGCATTTGCCTCCCGTGGAGGAAGGGGCTGGGGTGGGAGGGAGCCTCTTGCTCCCGCCTGGGCATGCCGCTCTGCTGTGTCAGGGGCGCGTGGAGCAAGATGGAAATAAAAATAAAAAACGTCTTGGAGAAAGCTCGAAATCCCTTCTCCTACCCATCTGCAGATGAGGCTGGGGGGTGGGGGGGAGTGCAGAGGCGGAGGGGAAGCGCCGCGGGGGGCTGACAGCCCCGCACCGGCCCCGCGCTGCCCCGGTTCCGCCGCTCGCTCCCGGGCTCGGTTCGGCCCCCACGCGTTCCCCCTGTCCCGAGCAAAACGGGCAAAGAGCAACTTCCCCGCCCGCCCACCCGTCCGCCTGACTCGTTTCCCCGTCCGTGCCGAGCTCACGGAGCTAACTCTGCAACCCCGTGGAGGCAACGGGAAAAGCCGCCGGAGCTCCCCTAAGCCCGGCAAAAAAGTTTCTGCTCCGTGTCCCTCGGGAAAATGCAGAGTAAAGTTCAGCCCCGCGGGAGGGGGGCTCCGGCCGCGGCTCCCACGTCTCTCCCGCCTCCTCCTCCGCTCTCCCCGCGTCCGTGCGCGCAACCCCGCGGTAGATGCGTGTGGTTTGGGTTTGTTCCCCCCCCCCCCCACCTGAAGGAATTTATGACACAGATGAAAACTGAAACGGAGCTGGAGCCGCGGACAAGAGACGCAGTGATGTCGCCGAGGGATTAAACGGGGTGGAGCTGATGTCACCGTGCCTGCACAGCAAAACACACACAAACACGCGCGCGCGCGCACACACACATACACATACACCCCCCCCGGAGGAGCGGTGCTGCCAAGGGAGAGCGATCGGCCCCACGTCACTCGTGCCACCGGTATAAATGAGGTCCCGCGATGTCCATGGCTGTCGGCGCAGCGGTTCCCGCCACCTAACTGCAGCCGGGCGCCGGGAGGCAGCGCCGCTCCGCGCCCTTCGGCCGCCGCGACCTGCGGGGCGGCGGCGGGCGGCGGCGGAGAAGGAGGAGGAGGAGGAGGAGGAGGAGGAAGGATGCTGCGCGCCTTGGTGGCGGTGTCCCTGTGGCTGCGGGTGAGCCCGCGGGCGCAGGGCGCGCCGTGCGAGGCGGTGCGCATCCCCATGTGCCGCTCCATGCCCTGGAACATCACCCGCATGCCCAACCACCTTCACCACAGCACCCAGGAAAACGCCGTCCTCGCCATCGAGCAGTACGAGGAGCTGGTGGGCACCGGCTGCAGCCCGGTCCTCCCCTTCTTCCTCTGCGCCATGTACGCCCCCATCTGCACCCTGGAGTTCCTCTACGACCCCATCAAGCCGTGCCGCTCCGTCTGCCAGCGCGCCCGCGACGGCTGCGAGCCCATCATGCGCCGCTACAACCACAGCTGGCCCGAGAGCCTCGCCTGCGACGACCTCCCCGTCTACGACCGCGGCGTCTGCATCTCCCCCGAGGCCATCGTCACCGACCTACCGGAGGGTGAGCGCCCCGGGGGGCGGCGGGCGGCCGGCCGGCCGGCCGGGGGCGGCGATAGGGTGGACGCCCCTCTACCCCCGCGGGGCGCCCCGGGCGGGGGGCTGCGGCACCCCCCCCGTCCCTGCCCCGGGAGCTTCTCCCCGACAGCTTTCCTTCCCCGCCTCGCCTCTGTTTGCAGATGTGAAGTGGACGGACTTCACGCAGGGCGTGCTGGTGCCGGAGAGACCCCTGGAGCCCGACTGCAAGAGCCGCGGCCAGGGTGAGCCTCGAGAGTCCCCCCCCCCCCCCACCTCCCCCTCCCCGGAGCCAGGCCCCCTCTGACACCCCTCAACCGTTTCCCCTTCTCTTCCTTTGAAGAGCGATGCAGGTGCAAAAAGACAAAGCCTACGCTGTCGACCTACCTGGCCAAGAACTACAGCTACAGTAAGTGCACGGGGGAAAATGCTTCGCTTTGCCCGTCCCGTCCCCCTCTGTGCCCCCTGCGAGTTAGGCAGCTCCCTGTGGGTGCTGCACCCACACCAGGCCACGTCCGGCAAATGTGGTGTGAGGACAGTGCTCCACCGCAGCTTTTCCAAGTGGGTTTTGGCCCGAGGACACCTAACTTTCCTCTTCTGAAACCCACCGCTTGCACACAGCTCGTGTGGGCAGCAGTCATTGCGCAGATGATGGTGTGTTTCTGATGAAACCAGTGAAATGTCGGTAATGTGCACTGGGATCAACAGGTCGCTCTGCAGAAACTGTGCTTGCTGCTGTAAAGGTCACTCCAGTAAGTGCATTGGCACCTAATGTGAGCCTGACTGTGTGCTGCTCGGCCAGCTCCTGCTTTTGTCCAGCAGGTGGAATAAACAGAAATTTATCACCTAAATAAAACTTGTAAATGTGAACAAAGCTGAAGCAAGGTAAAAAATTGTTACTTAGAAATTCATAAATTCTTTTACTTACTAGCCAGAGTTTCATCTGGTGCTGAATTGTTGGAGATTAATTGAATTCGGTGACAATTTGCACCAGCCAGCCAAGGACTTGCAACTTTTATCATGTTGCATGACATATTGGCAGTACAGTAAGTATTTACCCCTCTTCCCCCCAGCTCCCCCCTGCTCTGGTTTTCTGATGCTGGGAGTCAAGAAAAGTCTAATTAAGATTAGATAAATACCAGATTAAACATCTGTAATGTGAATAGAAACCCTCTAATAACTGTGAATTTAACATGCGGTATCATGGTCTTTTGCACTTTATGGGGTTTTTCTCAGATAAAAGTTGTTTCTTCAAGGGATGTAGTCAGTTTTTATGCAATAGGGTTATTATATCCAGTCAGTTCCTATTTGTCTGATAGCAAATGAAGTAAGTTTGTAGTTATTTGCTGCTTTGTTAGTATAAGGAAAAAAAAATCCAAGTCAGTTTAGTAGGAATAATCAAGCTAAACATCTAACTTAAGTAATTGTATACATTTATCATGGCATTTTGATGCGCTTGTATGATGTATTCTTTTTGTGTAATTCCTTAATCCATCTCAGTGCAACATAGTGATATGTTCAGGTGGGACAATGAACTTCCACACCTGTCTGAAATATATGAAAAAGAACTGATAGAAAATGACTATTCCAAAATGAAATACATGTGTTAGTCATATAAATTCTGATTCCAGTGACTTCAGTGGGAGTGTTGCTTGGATAATAACTGTAGGTTGGGGTCCAAAATTTAATTCCATTGAATTTGCAATATTCAGATTTTGGTTTTGAGAGGTAGATTTTTATTCATCCTAAATAGGCATGTTCATATGGAAAATGAATTGAGAGACAAGACAAGGCAGAACAAATTGCAAATAAAATCAAAATTTCTCCGAAATCCTTTAAAATAATATTTACAGCCACATTTTATTTCTAGCTGGTCAGAACTTGGTTTCAGTAAGACTTGAAAATGGATTGTGTGTCTCTGAAATGGAAATCCCTCATGTATTTTGTGGCTGTTACACATGCCCTGATAAAGTTAGCACATAAACCCTAGACTGCATTAAAATTGCTGGTCTCCTGTTTTCTACATGAGAAATTTATCCTAAACATTTGGAGGTCCTTTTGAAGGCTTTTGACCTGGTGGCTGCCAGGGGCAGCATTGCTGCGGGCTGATCACCCTGTGGTACACTGCTCACGCTTCTTTCACAGAAGAATTTTGCGATAACAGTATCCATCCTATTGTGAGATTTCCTAGAGACAAAGTCCTTCCTGTAAAAATTGCATTTCCTTTCTCTGGTTTGGCACTTCTCACAAGAGAAAGTGGGTGAAGTACTGCAGTAGTAGGTACTGCCAGGGTTCGCAGGTACTAAGTTAGCCAGGAGATCATCCTCGGAGCAATCCGCACAGTTTCACCTTCTTGCAGCCATGCGGACATGCACTTTTCCTCCATAGAAAGTAAAAATATGAATGTTTGTTTATTCATAGTCAGAAGAACCCATTTCAGAGTCTGGTTTATATGAGGATCTTACTATTGATGGATAATTCAAAGGCAAAAGATGAAAAAAACCTATAAGTAAATCACGACAATCCTAAGCCTCTTAGTTTTTGACTACTTGTTTCAAACCTTCCCTTCTTTCTTGTATTCAAGAAAATACTTTAGTTCCTGGATGCAACCTACAGGGAAATGATTTTATTATTGAAAAGACTGGATTCATGCTAACTGTCTGTGAGGTAAATTATTCATTACTTAATTGGAAATAGCCAGTTGTGGCTATAGAATGGGTCCAATTTATGCGAGGGGTTGTTCAAGTCTGAGTCAAAGGAGCTGTTTGTGTGTGCAATTCCAGGTGAGATCGCTTGGCCTGATCTGGCAAAGATTTAGGCATGTGTTTAATTTCACAGTTGTCAACAGTCCTAAATGAAAACCAAATCGAGATCAAGCCTCTGTTATTCTAAGCCACTGTATGTGCCCACACATGAAAAAATAGTTCTAGTTTCACAGCCAAAACAACAGCTTTCGATTTAGTACGTTTCATTTAATTTTAAGATGTGTTTAAGTCTCTAAGATTGATTGTTGTTCTCATGCCTCTATTTTTCTAATTGCAGTCATTCATGCTAAAGTAAAAAGCGTAGAAAGAGGGAACTGCAATGAGATAACAACTATGGTTGAAGTCAAAGACATACTTAAATCTTCGACGCCAATTCCTCTGTCTCAAGTGCCTCTTCTTACAAATTCCTCCTGCCAGTGTCCACCTCTTCAACCAAAGCAGGATGTTCTCATCATGTGCTATGAATGGCGCTCAAGGTGAGCCCTGGCGATGCGGTGGAGAAAATTCTTATAGCTAGCTGTGATAGACGAGAAGGAGGACCAGCAAAGCTCCCTTCCTCATCATGAGCATGTTTCGCTGATAGGTTTTTTTTCAGGATAACGCACACATACACCTACGTGTTTCAATTATCTCCGCAGTTAACTTTTTCCACTTAATCAGCCTCAGCTCTGAGCCACAATGCGGTGTTCACAAAACCTGGCTCACACATGGAGCGTAAACCCTGGTGGCATTAGGTGCTGACAGCATATTGCTTAACGCGTCGTGCAGCAGTTCAGGCATCTCCAGCTGTTTGGGAGTGTTTTTCCAGGACCACTTTCCATAGGTATGAGCTGCTTCATATGCCACAAGCCCGATGGTAGCTGTAGATGGTGGTCCATGTTGGCAGGACCACGGCGAAGGCACAGTTCTGCCTCACCAACCCTACAAGATGGGACAGGAGATGGTGCACACCTCCAGTCTGCAGAGCTGCTGGAGACAGAGGCAGGCCCTCTCCACTGGCCTATCCATACTTCGGAACGGTGCCATCAGTGAGATGTTTCTGATCCCACAGCTGTATTGGGAGCAGCCAAAGCTGCAGCCATTGGAGCTCCGGCTCCCGGATGGCAGATGAAAAGTAAATACTCTCAGAGCAGCTTGCCAGTCCTGCTGTATGATTAAAAGACAAAACAAAACTGACTTTACCAGACCTTTCATCTGGCAGTCGGCCTAGCCCCAGGCATGGAAGGAAATCCAGCATGTTGGTCTGGAGGGGAGGGAGTCATGAATCACAGCTCCCTTTTTTTCTCTGGGTTCTTGAGGCAGAAGGGGACATCCCATCCCCGCTAGCACCCCAAGTGTACCAGTAGCAACAGATGCCAACAGGATAGATAGGTTGTGGTGTGGTAGGTACGTGGGCCTGTGTGCTGTGGGTCAGGTGTAAGACTGTTTGTAAAATGTACAGGCTGGTTTTGCATACAGTGATGTGACCGTTAATTCAACATGTGCACTTGTAAGAACCATAGAACATCTACGTGCAGAACTTGGTGGGCCATATCCCTATTTTCAATGAGTTTTATGTTGATATTTTAAAAGGATTTCATAGGTGTTTCGAAAAGTTGCCATCTGATACCTTATTACCTTAACTTTTTTTTTTGTGGTCTAACAGGCAGAGTATTTTATTATTACACAGCATCTTTCCCCTCCAAATCTGGAAGTATTTCACAAAGATTAATTTAGAGCCCTTTACTTGTGTTAGATATTTTAAGGATACATGCTCTTCTGAGTCACGCAGAGGGACCACAACCAAGACTGCGATTGAGGAGCTCTGAGCTGCAGAGCTTTGTTGGAGAGGACCCTCAGGATGCTGTCAGGGTGTGGAGATTTCAAGAGTGAAAGATTGCAATCTGCTTCTCCGTATGGAAAAACACACCATTCACTAAATACTTTGTGATGGTTTTTAAAGGTCACTGAGGTTTTTAATTTCATATAGTGTACTAAAATGGATTTGAAAAAGAAACATAAACTATTATATGTGTTTCCTGTTGAACTCAGTTGCATGCAAACAGAAGGTTTTGAGTTACAGTAGCTTTTTAAAATGTCAGAGGCAAAGCGGGTGGAAGCTGTAGCTCCACTGAAGTCAATGGCAAAACACCCATTGCCCATCAGTGGGGTTAGGGTCTCGCTCAATAGTTTGACCTGAACAGAAACTACATCAGGTGTATACCGTGTTGGGGTTTCATTCATCATGACGTGGGTTTAGCTTCAGTCTTATATGTTAATTGTCTAATCTCTCCTCAGAGAAGGGATGTGTATCATATTCATCCTGATTCTCCAGGGCTTGTGCTCACTGTAGTCCTTTTATGTTTGGGCAAAGTGGATGCATAGTGGCTAATGGCTAAGAGTGGCAGCATTTTGTAGTCTTTTTGAACTGGCATGAGCAGGAATGCTCTTCGTGGAAACTGGAAAGTCAGGTCCTGCTACGCTGTGTAAACCTCAGCCACCAGCAAACTGCTGTGATCAGGTAAAGTGGTGCCATTCGTCACGTGAGCTGTATTAACTGGTGCATGTGAAACATAGCGCTTTTTTTAAATTCAGAAGTAAAATACGTTAATTTAATCTACTCTACTCTTCTGCATACACACACACACAAACATATAGTGGGTATCAGTAAAAATATATGTACATATACATTTAAACAGTTTCATGGCATGTTACCCAACCCGTCACTTGTTGTTAACAGTGATCAAGACAGGACAGTTTTCCCCTGCAGAATAGCTTCAGGTGAGGACAAAGGGCTCTAAATGTTTTCTCAATACTAGTCATGTGCTGCAGTTTTCACTGTAAAATCTGATTTCTTTTGAAAACTATTTTCTGTTTTTACAGAGTTTAGAATAGAATTTCAGAAGGAGCAGTATAAGCATTTAGAAAGCCATTAGAAAGCATTTAGGGATGGAGAAAAATATTTTTGTGCCTATCATCCCATACACAGGAACTGTCAGTACCAGTACCTGCTGGTGCGTTTCAGTCTGCGTTAAATCATCTGGAAGGACATCTCAGGAATCAAGCCCAGAACTACCTGTAACTTGTATTTATTTCTTAATTTTCAGGTTGATGCTTCTTGATGGGTGTCTAGTTGAAAAATGGAAGGATCAACTAAACAAAAGATTTAAGGTAAATACAACCACAGAAAAGAATGCTGATATTCTTGATAAAAAGTTAAACACCTTTGTTCTACTTCAGCATCGAATAACTTGCTTGACTTTCAGATATCCATAATACCTCTAGGTATGATTATTTTCACTTCAACATTTTCATACCCGGTACTACATATAAGTGTAAGTGAAAACTTGAAAATTTTGGTCTTGCATTTTAGGGCCTCTGAAATTTTATTTCTATTTTGTCCGCAAACTATCCCTAAACAGGATGGTTGGATGATCTTTGCGTGAACTCTGGCTTATTACAATAATGACTCTGGGAATTCCTTTCTTATCACTGTTAAGGCAAGTAACTGTCAGATAGGTGATGTGCAGATGAGTATGTAGTCCACATTAGGTAAGAAAGGAAGTTAACATCCCCTGCACTGGATAAATGGGCTTTGCTGCATTAAAGTTTGCAGGCCTGAGACACAGGTTCTCACCATCTGCTTCCCACTAAAGACCCACTAAAAGTATTGGGCGTCCCCTCACTGGTTTCAGGGAACATTGGAAGGAAAAATCTATAGTGTGGAGACCTGGGAGACAGGAGCAGCAGATGCTGCTGCTTTTTGGGGCTTCAGGATAGCACCTGCTATCACTCCGTGCTTGTAAACTCCTCTTTATAATGGAAAGAAAGGGTGGATCATGACAATGTCTGACTCTTCCTCACACTTTTAGAGATGGAAGAAAATAATTTCTGAAATTCAGGAAAGGTTTCAGAGCATTAAGGACATGCATGTATATTTATTTTAATTATGGGCTGATTGGCAATTGATAGAGAGGAGAAAAATGATGCATCTTTCCATCAGTGGAAGCTTTTAGATTACAGACCAGCTTCTTGCAGGAAATTGTGTTTGATGCTTTCATCATTCCCTTTTCTCCTCACTTACTCATGTAAAACCTACATGTGAAAAAGAAAACAAGCTTCAAATCTTTAAAACGTAAATATATTGCAATTAGTTATGATACCATGTGGGATTTAGGAGAATATTGACATATGACATGGACTCTTGAAGTCCCTTAGCTGTCCACTTCATGGCCTGTTACTGGCACACAGCATGTTTTAATGCCCTCCTCACACTGTTCTGACATTTCTAATTGTCTCTTGAAACCTGTTTGGGCATTCATTTCCAACCTATCAAACAGATGCATGAATGACTGCCAAACAAAATACTTCTCAAAGCCTGTGTCATTGCTTCTAATATTAATAGTTTCATAAATTAAATCCTCATTTAAACATGTTTGAGTGGGACACAGCTAAATGCCTGCTGATAGTTTTTGTTTTATAAAGATGCATATAATGGCCCTGACTACACAAATATGGCCAGTATGGAGCTAGGTTTCACAGTGGCTTCATTTTAACGCCCGTCATTCATCTCTGAAGACTTGCATCCAACTTTAATCTTGAGTTACCATTTAAAATGCATGTTTTGAGCTGTCTGTGGACCACAGAAGACATCTGTTAGCATAACCACAACATGGCTGGTGTCTTCTCTAGCCAGGACAAGAGTCTGAGTAGCAACAGAGTCAGTGCAGAGATACTAAAGAGTAAAGCTGGAGAGTGCTTCTCTTGCTCTGATCACCGGGCAAAATGCCTGCCTTTGGGAGCTTCCGAAGAGAAAGTTCATTAATAGAGGGGAAAGATGAGACCCCTTCCAGGTTCTGTTATCTACCTTGCTTTCCTTAAAATAAATATTTCTGTTCCTAGAGGTGAAAGACTGCAGTCTCTGCTGCAGTGTTGTGGATCTCTCCATACTGTGGACTACCTAACGACTTAACCTCACTGTAAAACCTTGCTCTCTAACTGCTGCACTTTCGGGTTTAAAAATCTGACAGCTATTCTCTTTGGTGGGCTCGTTAATCTAATTGCATTTCAAATTTCTCAAGGACGCTGCTGAATAAAGCTGCAGGTGCATTATTCACAATTGTCCCATTGCAACTCCGAACACTCTGAATTCAGTGGTCACCTCCGTTGTCTGTCCGTAACATAAGCTCTTTTATGCCCAGTCCTCTCCACCCCAGGGAAAAGCTGAACCAGAAAGTAAATACCACCTTCTCTTGTTGCTGTGTGTTTAAATATATATTGTGAAAGGATTGCCTGCTTTCTGCAGACTTTTCTGAGGAAAAGTAAAGTAGCACGTTCAGTAAGACAGCGAAGAATGGCTTTGCAAAGGAGTCCTGGTGTGCAGACCCTGTCTTTTTGATGGCATGATGCCAACTCTCCTGGATTTCTGAAAAGATGAGATGTGCACTCACAGGCAGCATGCACACAAGATGTGCATTTGTCATTTTTATCAACTGGTATTGTGGAAGTTCCCCCACCCAAGAACGCATGGCAGGTTCTCCCTGCCAACAGCCATATCACGCTGAGATCAATGGCCCTGCAGGATAGAGCACAAAACCAGTAAGAACAGCATTAGTGTCAAAGATTCGGGATAGCTTAGATTAAGATGTAATTATTTATGGCAATGTCTTTCTGTAACTCAGCCTCTTTGTTTTCTGCATTTTCACAGAGGTGGGAACAGAGACTGCAAGAGCAAAAGCTGCGAACGGCCCGCAGTAAGAACCAGAATGCAGGACGCAGTGGTCGGAGTGGAGTCCCAAACCCATCAACCAAGAATACCAATCTGCTGGCCAGTGGCCCCAAAAAGGCCACTAAAATAAGAAATGGCCAGAAAGAAATCAATCCTAAAAAAGTATGAGTGTGCAATCTCCAAAAGGAAAGACTCTTCCTGCGCAATGAGGGTCGCAATCTGGCTTGGTCAGCACGTTTTATTAATCCTGAACTCATCGACTTAAAAACTCACAGCCGTTTCTGCATAGACAGTTTTGCTGCACTTTACTTTTAAAAGGTTTGCTTTTCCTTTCAGGCCACTGCAAGCCATAGAGCGTAGGTTTGCACTAATATGTGGTAGGCATATTCAAGCTGACTGAACTTTATCTTAGGGCTCTGATTTGCAATTCTAGATAGATCTAGCCTTGGCTGCCAGAGGTTTTAACTCCTTATGCCGGTTGCCTTGCCTGCCTCCCTGCCAGATGTTGGAGAGCTGCACGTGGCATCTCTTCTCTCCGCAGAAAGTGCAACGGTGTAGTAGTTGGCGAGTTAGTCTGTGAGTTAGTCTGGTGAGCTGAGAACTGTCGCAGCTGAGGAGCAGCAGAGGGATGGTAACCTCTGGCAGACATCTGGGGCAGCAACCACTGCAGCCTCTGGAGCTGAATCTATCTGCTCTTTGGAGTCACAGCCCTTGTTCAGAGCATTCAGAAGCATACTTTACCGATAAACATCTGGGTGTGCATTATGTGATTATTTTTATGTGTGTGCCAGAAATATGCTTACGGTGTTAGTATTTGATCTTGTGGGTTTGTGTAGCAAAAATGCATTGAAAGCAGACATTTAATTTTTTTATTGTACTTCAGGCTGGCTTCTGTTGTTATAATTTCAAATATATTTAAGCATCTAATTGAAAAATCAGTATTTTTTAAAAGAACAGATTAAAGTGAAGCAGATCTGTAGAGTTCTTAAAAGTAACATTTATGTTTGCTGTAATATAGCTTTGTTATGAAAATTGGAATAGAAGCATTATTCTAAACTGTCCTGGTTTATTCTAAACATAATTGACAGCTACTGTACATTATTAAAGAGAAGATAGGGCTTCGCGTGGCTCAGTGTTAATTTGGATAATTTTTTATCATTTGAAATCATATTTCTAAATCTTTCTCTGACACCAAATAAATAAACAAATAAATATGGCTTGTCCCTATTCCTGAACTTCTCAAAACAACTGGCTATCTGCAGTTTTGCTGATCAGAAGGTAACATTTGCCCTGCGAAGGGTCACGGACAAAGCAGATGCTTTTATTTATGTACTAAGTTTTACTGACAACGTTTGCCATGTGAGGTATTAAAATAGCAAAGGTGATATAAATCTAATTGGCATAACTCCAAGTTGGTATTTATGCCATTCCTGCCCAAGCTCTACCTGGAGAAGGCAGTATGGCTAGCACAGTCTGATTCCTGTTAACAGATAAAGATGATCACCTCCATTAACATTGTAAGAAGTCATGATAGACATCTTTAAGACCTTCAAGAATTCCTGCAGCAAAACTAATGACTGGACTTGGCAATTCTGGTATCTATAAAACAAAATGAGCATTTCTAAAATAGAGAGAGCCTATGTCAGAAAAAAAACAAACCACAAAAAACTTCTGTGTAGGTTAACATAAAGAGTTACAACTGGCCATATCAGTATATTGATCTATGTTATTACAGGAATTCCAATGAAATTTGCATGCATGAGATTTAAGGCAGAATATGCTGGAGTGATTTTGGTAGCAGCAGTAATATACTTGATAATATGCTAACACAAGCTGAAGACATACATGCAAAGTTAGAATGTTTAAAACCAAGAGACAGAGGTGTTACAGAAAAATGGCACAATAGCATACAGGGTAGTTCAGGGGGGGGAAACCAACCCTACATGATCATTGATTGAGCTTTGCAAAGGTCAGCATCTGAATGTAGTCCTTCCTGCTAATTCTGGGCAGATACAGAACTTTCTCTCCATGGAATATCTGCAGAATTATATCCAAAATTAAATCCAGGTGCCAGGAATGCTGAGCATATATGGCATCTATTGACTTTAGTGGGAATTATGTGTGTTTGACAAATCTAAAAAAAAACAGACCACAAACTTAAGTGCCTAAATACAGACTATAAGTGAAATCTTCATCCTGTACAATGAAACGGAAAAAGTGAAATCAAAATCAAAGACGACAGAATTTCACTGCAGGTGACTAAATTAGGTGAGTTTGAAAATGCTGACTTAAGTAAGCATGATCTAAAAGATCAGTATGATTGGAAAGCTTCTGTAATAGTACCCCAATAAATATGTATAAGGTTACCTATTAAAAATGAAGGACAGTCCTATCAATGTGATGTTGAAATAACAAATACCAAAGTTGTGATATTTCACTTTAACAAGTTTTATTGTGAATGTAGTCATGTGATGTTTGCCGAATGAAACTTTTGGAACAGCTAGCTAGGCTTCATAGCAACATTACATATTATTTTACAACTGTTAAAATCAAACATTTTTCATTTTTTTGATATCAGAGAAAAAAATGAAAAAAATATTTTCTCCAGAGAATCGTCATTCTTTCTGTAAGTTACTGTCATTAGACCGACCATTCCAGTATGTTGGAATAAACTTCGATGCATCAAGCTCGCTGTTTCCAAACTCCTTGACATTTTTATGTATGCTTTATGCCGACTAACTTTCATTCTGATACGGTAAAAATTTGGAAGAAGGAAAGGCAATACAACAAAAAGCAGGGGATATCGTAATCCAAAGAACAGAGGTACAGACAGGGGGGATGAATTAGTAAGGTATTGTGTTTTCCCAAATCCATTTTTCCTACTTTTTAAGAAGCCATGGGTCAGCCCAATTCAACACTACCACAAGTCACTCCATTTTGAAAATCCCTTACAATTATTAACTCACTGTGACATCAAATGCCAGCTGAATCCAGACCCAGAACACCCCCGCCCCCAGCCCGCTGCCCTTCCCTTACGAGGGCATGAAACAGATGTTGGAGCAGGCGAATGCATCCTCCTGAATCCCCACAGGGGCCACTCACCACTTCTGCTCCCCGGCATGGGGCAAAATGTCAGAGTCACCCCTCCTTGTGCACATCCGTGGCCAGGTGTAGTCATTGCCATGCTAGTGACCCCAGCACCGGAGTTGCTAAACCTTGGTTTAGTAGAGTGGGCAAATGGTCCGCTGATGGATGAAAGTAATTACTGTACCTATTTGCAGCTGAAAAAATTAACGGGCCAAAACTTGAAGTGTCACATGTTTTTTCTCAGTGTTACAGCTGACTTCCTACTGAGGGGCTTGGCATTTTTTTCATATAAAATAAAAATTGCCTGGAACACCAAACAGACGTTTCTAGTGAGTTTCTTACTACCTCCCACACACATGTACCCGGTTTAGTAAGAAGTGCCATTGAAAATTTTCACTGAATGTTCTAACCTCACTTCCAAAAGAATGAAACCTGAAAAAATATTTACTCTAATTTTGAATAATTGGCACCATTTTAGAAGCTCACTGTAAATGCAAATCAGAACTCTTTTATGAACCACTTTTGGAAAATCCCATAAACTCCCCTCCAACAAGACCTGAATGACCCGGTCACTTTAATTAAATTCAATGTTGCAACTTTGTTACTTTTGTCCAGTCATTGCACATAACTGAGAAATACTTCCTGTACAAATAAAAAGAAGATTTTCCAGTCCAAAGTACTCAAACAGCTCTTAAATTATTTTATCCAGCATTGTAACCTAGATTCCAAATGAATGAAACCTGAAAAAATATTTACTCCAATTATGCACAACCGACACACACTTTTTGGTTGAGCTTAGTACTTGAATGTAAATGCACATCTGAAAATGTTTCCTTAACTAGATTTTTCTGGTAAACCACATCAGCTCCAATTAATTTTGTAAATAAATATAAATCCATCAATATGGGTCAACAAACACTGGAAATTATGTTTCCATTTATAGTAAAAAAAACCTGCAAGGGCCTATGAATAAGGAATTTCTACAGAGGTACGTTACTTCTAATTAGACCTAGTCAGGGCTCTACGTCTAATTTCAACTGCTGACACTCTATTTCTTGTAACATCTCTGAAATTAAACACCAGCCTTATTGGAAGATCGAACAGGATTTTGAACTTGCCTGTTAGAGATGCAGTAAATTCAGGGGGTTCCAGGTAATCTATTCATATCAGACTGGTTCCTGTTGCTGCCAAAAGGCTTGTGGATAAACCAGCATGGCAATAAGCACACAAGGAAAGCATCTGGAAGGGAGGACACACTCCTTTTCTCTAGATGAGAATACTAAGATCCAAACCCTAAAGCACCTTAAATATGTCATACAGTCTATGTTACAGATAGAAAGTTAATGGATGCATCAGAGTGATCAAGAGATGCCCTAAACAAACCAACACCCTAAGTATTTTGATTCCTTCGGGTTACAGTATGATGAAAACTTTAGTTTGTAGATACTCGGAGCACATCAGTATTTATCCTCTGATCAAGGTAATCGGAAAGCTAATCATTTGTTCACCAAAAAATGTGGATAAAATCAATAGATGCTTGCAAGGTCTAACTTGCCAGTGTAGCTCATTCAGCAGTCAGAGCAAAGGAAAAACAGTGCCGCAGTACACAACCACAAGCTGATTGACTCCATCTTCTTGGCAGGGATAAAAGCTTTTTCCCCACTTCTCTTGTTTTATTATGCAGTAATTCAGTACAAATACTCACTACAATCAGACATTCTAATTCTTCTTAAACAGTATTTTGAGATTTAGAACCAGCTTGTTTATCATTCTAAACTGAAACAGATCTTTAATATAGTCTTTGTGTCAGATTATGATTTCATTAAAGTTCCTAAACAAGGAAATATGTGGTCTCTTGTATAAATAAACATGCCCTGTGGTTCCATTTCTCTCTTGCTGGGACAAAAATCAGAAGAATAATTATGTTATCTTTTGTTAGTGTTGGAAGAATTTTCATCACATCTCTGCACCACCTAATTCTACACAGAACCACGAGATATTTTCTAAATAAACGGTCATAAAGGTCACATTCTCTTTTGGTCTGGCATTTAGATATGAGGCAGAGTCAGACTTTCTGTAAGATTTGTAGGCAAAGGAGCTGTGTAGATTTAATTGCAAGAAGATTTTAATCTGTGAGACTCAATGGAAATTATGTTGGAAAACATTCCTCTTGACTCTATAAATGCAAATGCTGGCTGATACCACCACCACCAATTCTTAAAAATTACATCCATGTCTATGTCACAGTAATATAAAATTTGAAGAAGAGTGGATGGCGGTCTAAATTATGTATACAATACCTAAGTGTTGAATTAAACTTTTAAAGAGACAAAGTAATCTCTTAAAATATTGACAGTATTTCAATGCTTTTTAATGCATTATATTTTGATAATTCTACAAAAGTCTGTATCATCTCAAAGATATAAAACCTTCATGAATCTGAATCTCTTCAGCAGCTGACTGAAACATTTATTTTCATTGTTTTGAGATATATGTCTTAAATTCCTCCTTTCCAAAGCTGCTAAAAGACATTAAGATGAAGAAGATACTTAGGAGAAACCAATAAGCATTAATAAATTAAATGTTCCCACATTTCAGTTTGGGTTTCAATACTTATGCAATGTAGAGAAAAGCTGTCATAGATCTATGCATAATATTTCAATGTAATCTATTGGATCCTTTTAACCAAGCACAAAACAGGGATCATAATCGAAACACATGAATATATGAACCCAAATAAATGGAATCCTTCAACATCTAATAGTTAAACCAAACAGAAAAAAATGCCATATTGCTTAAGAGTGATGTAATGGAGGATGAAGAATGATGGTTAAACAAGTAATAACTCCATATATAAAATTATACCACATTTAAACAGGCAGAGCTAGTGTACCCCTACAGCTAACTGAAATTTCTAAGACCAGTGCAGTAAATGACCCACAGCGTTCAAAACCTGTGCATTATACCTATCAAGCTATTTGATTGTGAACTTCTATCAGAAGTTTCATGAACTGTTAATAAGACATAAACACATTTTGATGTTTTGAGCATTTCTACTCCTGTCAAAAAATAATCTCACCTAAACTTTCAATGTTGTATTTGCCCCATTGCTAGAGAAGCCATTAACTCTGGCAAAGATCTTGGGAAATGAGCTGAACTGATGTATCTCAAACTGCCCTACTCAGGCCTCTTCTGAGACTATTTCTTGGTTTAAAGTACAATGTGCCAGCACCCAAAAGACCCAGAGTGCTAAAATAATGCCAGGAAGAACAGTTTTAATGGGTTTTTGAAGTAAAAAACAAGCCAAAGAACATACAGCAATTCTGAAGTATGCTTCTCAGAACTCACTTCACCAAGGCGACATATAAATTCTGCACTAATCACAACTTCCTACAGGCTAGCTAGCCTCAAGTCAAGTTTACAGCAGTAAAGCAGCTGTAGGTGAAAATGGGCCACGAGGATAACACTCAGTCCAACTTCTGCTGGAGGAATGTCTATAATAACAAATGCCCCATCACAACAGAAATATTTGTCAGGAAGCTCTTTAAAACAGCTAGTTGTATTAAATACAATAGGAACAGTAAAGAAAGTGTGAGAAAGACTTCATTCTTTCTGGACTTCACACTCACAATCAATGCCATAAGTAAATTGCTTTAATTCAATGCCATTCTTTAGTATCTCAACATTCAATGGACTCGGACAGCAAAAGTGAAAATATGTCAGCTACAGAAGAATATTTGTGTTCTTCATGAAGGCCAGCCAAGTTAGACTGAGGCAGGATACAAATTCACTAGTTTGGCAAGGAGGCATATGTCAAGAATAGCTATTATGCAAGAGCTGACTTTGTATTTTACTTCGTCTGATATACTTGAATTGAGTAAATGGACTGGAAAGGACTTTCTAGTTTATTATCCTACCTGTGACAGTAATTGCTAGAAGATGTTTAGGGAAAGGATAAATAAACAATGCAAATGTTTTTCAGGGCCCTGGGGGAATCAATAGGCCTTAATAGCCCTGAGCATTCTCACCCAGGATGCACACCCATAATGTTGGCCAACGGGCCCAGGAGCCCCATTTAAGCTCACACTTGGGCTTAATTCTTGCCTGAGCTGTGTTGCAGGAGTGCTTGTCTCTGGCTCTTCTGCCTGTTGTTCCTGACTGGACCCTTCAATGAGTCCTGGACCCAGTTCATTGCTTGCTTTGTCTGGGATTGTTGATGGATGTGGCTACCCAGTTCTGCTTGGACCAGTAAGGGCATAGCCTGCGCCATGGTCATGTTTGGCCTTGTGGAGCATTCCCACACTTGCTGCTGCTCCCTGCCAGTGTTGTAGCAGTGCTTCCACTACCTTTTGGCATTTATCCTTTGTAGGCTGTCTGAACTGGAGGACTCGATCCACATCACAGTGGCTGTGTCATTAATAGGGTTTAATGACCTTCCTTGGCCCTTGTTTTTTAAGGTGGTGATATACAAAATACCTTAGACTCCTGGAACTATTGCAAAGGCATAAATCTGTTAAAGTTATAACAGAAAAACTATCTAGTAAGCGTACACAAAGAAATCATTACTAACATCAAACTTCTAGCAGGTATTACTTGTTACACTGATATGCTTTGCAATATGGCAAAACTGGTAACAAAAAACTGGCTGATTAGAAATGGATGGACTATGAAGGAAAACATGTCTTAAATATAGGTAACAGGGTAGACAAATGCATCTAATAACATGAATATCAAATTTCAGAGATTGCATTTTAATTGTTCAATCTATATCAATCTCTCCAAATACACACTCAATGCTTTTCAGTGCGTGTTCTCTATCAGATGATCCATGAACAGCATTAGACAAAATATCTTGTGCAAACTGAGCTCGAATTGATTCAGGAGAGGTCTCTTTTGCCACTTCTGGATTGGTTGGACCCATTAGTTGCCTCCACTCTTCCACAGCATTTTCCTTTGTTAAGACCATTATCACCGACGGGCCCCTGTAAAATCAATATAAGGAAGTTCTTACACTATTCTGAGATGCAGACTTAGCTTTGACTTCAGGTACCATGAATGGTTATGGTAAACATTAAGCTATCTGAATTTTGTTAAACTGTTTATATTTTAAAATTTGTCTCTGTTTTGTTTAAGACAACATCCTGTATTTTAAAGCCAAAAAGATTATGATGATCAGCTATTTGGATTTGGACTTTTTGTCCTAAAAAGATTCTCTCCTGATAATTTCTGAAGCAAGACAACACATACTGTTTTATCAACAGCTATACTAACAATATTATGAGTAAGATATTTGTCCTACATGGGAAGAACAAGGATTCCATCAGAAATTATTTCTTTTTTTGAGAAAAATTCAAAAATAGTGTTCACTATCCATAAGTCAGGAAAGAATTTTAAATCTTCCTTTTAAAGGAAGAGCAGTCCATGCTAGAAGCCACTAAACTTGGCAGACAGAGTATGTAAACATACAATGTAAAATCCTTAGCCCACTTTGAGTGTAGCATGTTTTGCTGGCACTGTAAATTCAAAGTTTGATGTATACTTATATACCTCAGTATTGTATAACAAGACACTTACTCAGTCATACAAGACACTAACTGTTCAAAAAAGGGTTTTCCTTTGTGATCTTCATAGAACTGTGTAGCCATTTCATGAGTTAAAGCTTCTTCTTTAATCTTTGAAATGGTAAATCCAGCTTCTTTAACTTTTTGCATAATGTCATCTAGGAGAATAACAAGCAAACTCATTCTTGATTGAAATAGTTTAGATCAATATGACAAACACTTTAACAGTTCTCTAAAATATGCAGAAACCATTGTCATTGCACTAATCCATCTCTACAGGTGACAAACCCAGACTCTTATAAACTATACCAGTAGCATTCACGGCTGTTTCTCACATTGGACAGAGCGTGGACTGTAGTTGTAATGCTACATCACACACCAGTTGGCCTGCTAAAATCAATCTGGATTGTTACAAGAGGGGAAGAAAGACTCACAAAAGCTAAGGATGAATTAACATCAGAAAGACTACTAAAACTTGTTAGGACAGAAAAGAAGAACGTGAAGAACAGGCTCTGGTTTTAAAAGGTTTAAAAAAAAAGTGGCAGCAAAAAATCTTTCAGGTAGGAGTTTAAATTGTACATAGTGTACTTTTTACTTTGACCTTTCCTCCTCATTCCCTTTGTCTAAGAGTTAAACAAGGATGGGAACACATCTAATTGAGCAATGACCCCTTTTGAGTCAGTAGGGGTAGCTGTATGAACTAAGAAACATGAGTTTGGAAAACCAACCTCTCCTTTGGTTTAGAAGGATGCTGGATGGCAGTTTGCACAAGTGCCTGGCTTTTAAACAGTTTAACTTAGCTATGAACTCTCTCACTTCAATTCAGCACCATTCTTGTGAAGAAAGAGCTATAGGCAGCTTAAGCAAAAGAAATATGACATCTGAGACCTCAATATGAATTATGCAAGCCCTGTAAAAGCATTTCTCTGCATGGAAAAAGCATTTCAGAGAATAAAAAGAATGCATCTGACATGATTTACTGCAGTGTACATTGCTAATATTTTGTAGAAATTACATCTGTAGACTTAGCCCATACTTTCTAGATCACTTACCTTTGTGCTTCTTAGCAGCTGCAGGTTTGATTAATGCCAGTGTGTGCTCCTGAGGGAAGAAGAACTCTAATTCCTTCCTAGCATCATCAGGTGTAGAGCTACCATGCAGCTGACCAATAGGTATGTTGTTGACTGCATACTTTGCACGTAAACTAAGAGTCGTTAAAAGAGTAAGTTACTTAAAGGAATAGCTGTTTGAGCTGCAAGTACAACTAGCCTTAACCCAGTGAATATAAATTAATGTTGATCTGGCGACTTAAGTGATTGATGATCTCTCTGTAGGAGTAAGAAGCCTTCATTGTCTACAGAAATAACAATCAACTTTTTAATTAACCACGTGAAATATGAATGCCTTCCTTCCTAACTGTTATCTTGTTATATTTCCAAGATTATAACAGTTCTTGCTTAATGAAACACAAAAGGTAAGATGATACAACAGCAGTTTCTTAGAACAATAAAATAAGCAGGGAAAACTAAGATGTTCATTTACACAATATGTAGAAGAAACTTAGTTACAAATAAAATGTGCTACTGATGGAAAGTTTTTGTTAAGCTAAGAAAATAGGCATCTGTTCTAAAAAATAATGGTGATATTTCAAGAAAAAAACCACAATAAGAATGAGATATTCCCAATGTTCTTTGCAGATAGAAAATTAATAGCAATACTTCTGAAGACCACAAAAATTGCCATCCAAGGACACAAAGATTCAACTTAATAGCCAAGTAACCTGTTCATACGACCGTCAGAGCAGGATTATACAAAGATTATTACAGGTGGATTTTTCTTATGGTATGTGCTTCTAGCAGTCAAGGATTTTTCTCCGACTCGAGAGGTCTTCTTTCACTTCAGTATCTTTTTTTAAATTCAGATTTTCATTATGTTTAGTAGCCCTTATTTCTCAAAAACTGCTATAGTCACAACGTGTAACACAACACTTCTTCCAAGAAAAGCTTAACAAACTGCAGTAATATATATCAGTTTCCAGATGATGGCACCATAGTTACACCGGTTGAAATGTGTTATTCCTTGAGATGAGGAATATGAACGTAAATTGGAAGCTGTGAATGATAGTTTACTACTGTAAGTATTACCTGTTCGGCTTTTCCTTCTTAGCCTCTTCAACAGTCTTTGGGCCTAATAAATCTCTCCAGTGTGTTATAGCATTTTCTCGTGTTAGAGCAAGTACAAGAGTTGGACCACTGTAAAATGGTAAAACTGGCATTAAAAAACATCAAATACTACATTGTCTGTAATTTGTAAAAGGAATTTGATTATATATAGTCCAGGCCAGGAAAATGAGCCCTAATATTGGAGGATTTAAAAACCCATCTCCATTTAAATACCTACAATCTGATAACCTTATGGGGCTTAAACACAAATTTAAATTTCAAAGTTACTGATTGTTAACACAACAGCAAGAATGTTGTAGAATTGGGCTATGTCTTTATTATTAGACATTGAAATGCTGATCAGCTCCTAAGTTTTTATATTTGTTCCAGCCATGTCCCAACTTAATATGAATACAATATCCAAAAATGATTTATTTTTCCTCCCAAAGGAATCCTGCACACAGCCTGGATGAAGATTTCAGAACTCTCCTGCAGACAACCTAACTGCAGCCTTCCAGAGCAGAGCTCAACTGTTTCCCCCCAAATCACTGGAATTGGTCACTGACTTCAACATCCTACATACAGAGATATAGAGTAGTTAGTAATTTTTTAAAACCTGATTTATTTATGTATTATACTTAAGAATTATCTCATTATCTGCAGTTGTCTGGTTCTGGTTTTTAGTTTTACTAAACTCTCAGATACATGGGTATCTTGTAGCCATGTATTATTCAGGATAATTATTTGTTGTGAAAATTTCAGTCTTATTTATAGATCCACATTCTCATTTTTCATTCAATGTACCTGGTCATTTGCTCTAGGAGGACTGGGAAGTAGTTTTGATTTACATGCTCTTTGTAAAATTCACGTGTTTGTTCTTCAGTTAGGATTATTTCTTTCTGCATTGCTATTTTGAAGCCATCACCCTTTATTCTTTGCATGATAGACTCTGTTTAAAATATTGAAATAATGCTAAATTACCATCCATTCATAAATTTGCACACTTGCAAAGAAATGACATGAACTTTCCAATCATAATGTTAAATTTTTACAGGTGAATTGATTTCTTAACTGAAGAACAGAAAATTAATTTAAAGCAACTGCTAGAGGGCTTCAGTAGTTGCCTAGACACTCAGAAAGCTGATGCTCACCTTTTTAAGGCTTTCTGTCACTTCAGAAACCTCAGTAGGAATTCCTGACTGAGAAATATGATACCTGTTACTACCATCAAAAGAAGGTCTAAGAATTTTGAATAGATGAATATTCATCTGACTAAGTCTCATAAGACCACATGCATAAGTAAGCAGTGTTTGGTACGAGTCAAAATGACTATATAATTGCCTATATATGGACTGTGAAACTGCTGCTCTAAGCAACATACTAGATAACAATCAAGAAAATAAATACAAAAGGAGAGGTCAAAATCTTAGTATTTCAGATCCCTGTGTATAGGTTATTTCCACCACAGAGATTCTCAAGTTAGAAATAAAGGTGCTATCTAGAATCTAGAAAAAAAATGAAAATATATGCCTGAGAAGAAAAGTAAACTTGTTGGATGAAGCTTCATGCTGTTGGGGTAGATTTTCTGATTTAATACATAAAAACTTTGTCTATATAGACCTGTCTTTGTGCAACACAGACTTATGCAGCATAGAACATCCTGAGTTAGATCTTTTTCACCTTGCCATTGATCTACCTTTGACCTGCCATTCAAGGATACTATCAGCTGCTTTATTATGGCAGGAAGTATGATCACCTACACTATACTTTGAAATTGCTAGCTTCTCTGAGAGGTCTTCTAGAAACATTTCATCCAAATATACAATCTCAAGACATTCTTGAAAAATCAGGCAAAGGAACAAAATAGCGTTGACGCATACATTCTCAATATATCAAAAACCTTAACCATGTAACATTTTTCCTGGCAAAGATTACTGTCAGCTTAGTGCTGGGGAGACAATATAACATAAGAATATTTCATCAGTAGAGTTAGAATTTTTAAAGTTCAAAATATGAGACTTTTTATATACCTTAGATGGAAAATGTAGTTATTAACACTTACCGCGTCTTTCCTTTAGGAGAGAAGGTCTAATTAAGGCCAAAGTCTTTTCGACTTCTTGGTCTGTGTCCTTTTTATCAAAATTCGGGAAGAAGAAGGCAAGTTGCCTGCTGGCATCTTCTACACTGTCTTGCACATCACATATATTTAATATATTCTCAGTTTCCATGATTCCCTCCAACCTAATGAGACATAAAGTAATACAGTATTTAAGTCACTGCATGCATTGTGTTAACAGTTGACTTCTTGAAAATGTACTTCCTTAAAGTTTAGTGAAACATAAGAATAGAATGCCAAACTAAGTTTTTCTTAAACTGAGATTCATGACTGAAGTAATGTTGCTGAGGACAGAACTATTAATCTCAAAAAGTGCCTTGTCATGTGCCATGAAAGAGAAATCTCAGCCACGCAGCTTTTCTAATTCCCCTCTAGCTGAATCAAAATAGTCTCTCTGTTTCACTAGACAGAATTACCACTGACAAGTGTACAGTGTGTAATGAATGATCAATAAAAAGATTGTTCTTAATTCATGTACAGCATGATCATAAAAATGATAGCACTACTGAATTGTCTTTAACAGAGATACTTGTCATTGTTATTTGCCTGTATTTCTAAGGTTTATTTAACTATGTAAATACAGTCACTCCTGGCCACTTACAGAAAATGCAATATTCCCCAGTTGTCCTAAATTAATGCAGAAAGAGATACAGCAGGCATCAACAAAAGTATCAAAACAAAACAAAAACATAACAAAAACAAGTATGAATTATTGTGACGAGTTCTTTTTTGGAATGAAGTATTTAAATTTATATTGCTTTAAGTAAATCTCATGTCTAAATATAAAACTTGATCCAGTATTTGAATTTTTGTGAACACTCCCTTTGTTGTCTGATGCTGTGTATACAACTATCATGCTCTTTAAAACTCTCTATAAATATTTAGAATAGGAGAAAAACAGACATTTCAAGATAACATGATTGATTGTGAATGGCTAATACTTACAATGTTTTTATGCATCTTGGAGGGCAGGGGGAACAAAACCCCAAACCCTCCCACTTGTTTGCTGGTTTTTACAGGGTGATACCAGGGAGCACAGCATGCTTCAGGGATCCCCCGATCTCCCTTGGGCCACATCTACAGCTTTCCAGCATACGTAGGAGTAAACATGGGCAAGAATGCAACCTTCAATGGGCAATGCTGGCAGTCACTCCCTATGGGTGAATGAACATGAAGTGGAATTGCATGGAGCACATCAGCTTTGAAGTACAGCGCTGCTCCCATCGGTCTGACAACCCCTGCAAGGCTAGTTCAGAAATGGCAAGAGATCAGTGCCCTTTGCTTGTTGTCATTATCTAGGGAGCAAGGAGTTTCTGTGTTCCCACAGGAGCTGTGATTGCCTTGTGAAAGAGCAGGTGAAGAACTCTGCCTGTTCCCTGGACCCTGTGCACATGAGCAGGTGAGCGTCTGCAAGAATGTGCCTTGGCTTACGGTGTGTTCCGAATACTGCAACCTAAATCACATATACACATTTTTACTGTTAGCTACCTGTCTGGCTTCTCAGCTTCAGGCTCATCAGGCGCACTCTCACTCAATTTACGTAGTTCTTTCCAGTGAGGAATAGCATCAGTTGCTTCTTTTTTAGTGATTACCAAAACATGGCATGGTCCACTCATCATGAATTGAACAAAATCTTCAAAATCAGGCTAAAAACCATAGTTTTTTCTGCTATGAATTGCAGGAATTCTGAGCTTATCATCAGAAATGAGATGACCATCCTTTCCAAATTACCTCTTAATTCCTGTTCTAAAATGGCATTCACATACATTACTCAAACCCCTGTCAAATTTTTTGGGAAGTTTTTTTGATAAATCTTTTGGGACAACAACATTATAAAATGCCTAAAACAATTAATTGAGGTAAATGAAATAATAAAATTACATTAAGCAAGTACCACATGTTCTTCCAGGTTAAAATGCAAATGACAAGAGTGAAGAAAATGATCTAGAAACTTGATGAGATCAAATGCTGTGTTTGCAGTAGCACATAAAGTGTGACATAACAAACTGCAATGCAGTTCCAAGCATAATTTTTGAAACTAAAAATCATGTAGCTGGTTGCAAATACAGAACACTGTGATATTTGCAAGACATTTGTAGGCTTTTCCTTCATTCTATTTGCTATGTTCTTTTCACTCTTTCAGTTTCAACCTTCAATTCTGTAAATGTACATTTTCATCAGAAAATAACTTTTGAAGCTGTTGTGAGTTTTTTTACTTGTGTCACCTTTTTCTTCAATATTGTGAATTTTCTAAAGTATCTTCTCTTCTTTTAAATATTTGACTAAATCTTTTATTTACCAGTCACCCTCATTGGATTGTGGATGATACGTTTTTCCTTTAATAATACGAGGATGAAATATTCATATGTGTGCTTTCAATTCATCAGTTTTCTCTTTCAGTTATCTTCATATCTATGCATAAACTCAACCCATTTCACAATATGAACAAACTCAAAACAGACAAAATGAATGCAAGTACAAAAATATTTAGTACAACGCATAAAGGGAGTATCTACACTGTTGCGGCTTCAAAAGTGCACTCACTCACGTTAAAAGAAATAGAAGTAGCTATTAGATTTGGCTCTCCTGGCTCACCCAGTTTTGTCATTCAAAAGAAACAGTTTCTGCTTCCAGTTATATCTGAGTCTCCATTCTGTCATAATAGGCAGCCTCTGGATCTTTAGCAAGATTGCCCAGTATTAAATCAGGAATAATATTGCCCACTGAGCACAAAAGAATCTATATTCTATATTGTCACTTTAACATAATTACTTTTCAGCCTAGAATTACATGTAAAGAATGACAAATAATTGGTTTCTCAATATGCATAGGGGCCTCTGGACTGTCTCTGATAGTTCATAGTAGTTTTGTTATTCTCCCTGTTGTAATGTTCGTTAGGACCTGCTGTGGTGTAGTAGTGCTGCCATACATCAAACACTGCATGCTTTTCCCCCATCTTTGTTCCTCCCACGTCTCCCTCTACACCTAACTAATCTCAAATTTGGCTGCTGTTCCCATGAAGATAACTTATTTTTAGTTCTATTTCAAAACTGCCTCTGTCTAAACTAGAATCCCAGCTTTGCCAAAACCAAGCTCTTCGCGATTCCTCACAATCTCTCCCTGTTACGTCCTTTCCAAACCATAATGCAGCCATCTGGTGATTGCTATCAGGTTTCTTTTTTCCCCTCTGGCTTCAGCATGAACCATCCTGTCCCATCTGGAATGCCACAGGAACACTTTCCCAGCTTCTTCTTTTGATTATGCCAACTCTTTCATTGGTCCCTTCCATTGGCCTCTCTAATAATACCAAACAAACTAGTTGTCTGCACATAATTTCAGCCTCTGTTTATCTTATGCAGATCTTAAATAGAAGAAGATATAAATATTTGCTAAGCAGATTAATTTTTGTGATTCAGATCCTTCCATAGAATTAACTTTAGCTATCATACTGCCAAAACACTTGACAATATCCAGGTGCTGGTTTGCTAGACCACTGCCATTTAATTGTGACCAGGATAATTTCATTGTTTTCTTGAACTTTGTCTGTCCTTAGCTATTTATTGTCCCCTAATGTAGTATAGGGCCAGAAAAATAAACTTCAATGGAGATGCTTTCTCTTTCTGTGTGTGCATATGCTTGTTCTCAGTACTACCCCATGATAAAAGCTGTGAAGAAGAAAAAACTTTATACTATCACTTATTTTCTGGCTGGAAGAGTATGTGTCAAATAGATATATACTGTCATATAGATAATTCCGGATTTTGGTTTTGTGGTACATTTCAGCACGTAAATCAGCCTATGTTTACGGCCATGACTAAGGGTCATACACATTCTGACAACTGAAAGAACTACAAAATCTTTTGGTATTTAATTGGAATTCAATTTAATTTAGTTGGAATGTTAGAGTGCTACCAAGCCATATTTGAACAAGTCGGTAAGAAAAAAAGAGAGATAGTATCTCCTTTTTTCTATGTACTAAATCTACATTAAATCACTTCTTCAACATACTAAAAATTGACAGGACAGAGATTTGTAAAGACGTAGTGCTACGATTATATGTTTTACCTGTTCCTTTTACTCAGATTTTCAGTTTGTTTTTACCTGTTCTTTGTTCCGGGCATAGAATACTCTGATTTGCTCTTCAGTTAGCATTTTCTCCTCTGCTGCTTCAATGCCAAATCCTGCATCTCTAATCTGCAGTTATTCAGTTATAATTCAGTGGCATTTGAAAATGGATACATACAAAATCAGACGCTATTGTAAATCTAAAGATTGATTGATTTTGGAAGCTGTCTTAAGTTTAAAATTCTCTGAAATATTCCAGATAAAATTGCTATGTTTACCTAAACTAACGTTCCAGCTTTTCAAAGCACTTCACTAAATTCAGGATTACAATGCCCACTAAGTTAATGTTTGTGAAAAATATAGTGCAGTTCAATGTATGTATTCATTTAGTAGTTAATAATCCCTTCTATTTAACATTGAATAAACTCATTTTAACCATTGTGAGTGATTAACATGCAACCATTTCTAAAAATGTTATTATAAACTATATTACAATCATAGTAATCATATAAATGTGTACTTGTCAGCTACTGTTGTATTTGGCTAAACTGCTTGGCTTTACAAACAGCAAAGAAATGAAAATAAAATCTGTTTTATGATTATCTATTTTAAGTTGCATTTCTGCACTAAATTCAAGTATGTGTAAGAGATGCACACTTACATAACCTACATCAAATTTCATAGTCCACTGGTACGAGGTTTATACCCTGTACTGATATTTAAACAACAAAGGCACTATCCAGCCCCAATACTGATCATACGCCAATATTAATCTGCATACCAGCACTCTGCACTTTAAAATTCCCTGTGATGCTTCTGAGTGTTTCCAGACTGCCTTGGCAAGGCTGTGTGGAAAGAGTATGGGCACACACCTCATAAGGCAGTGCAAAGGCAGAGTCGGCTAGTAGCTGCTCAGCTCCAGCTACATTGCTTTCAAGCACTGCCTGCTTTTTTTGCCTTTACTGAGCTTCCTTCCTTTCTGGCCAAGGTAGAGTAGTTGCAGAAGCAACCTATACAACATTCTGATTTTCCTTCCTGCAAAGGTCACTGCCCCTATCTTGCATTTTTTGTAATAGAAACAGTGAGAAATTCCTGAAATTGAAATGAGCATTTACTATAGTATCATATTCTAGAAGGCAAAAGAATTTTTCTTTCACTGTGTGATGGCTTAAACAAATATGGAATCCTTGGATGCACTCTTGCGTACTTGCTGAAATCACATTCTTCACTGCACGAACAAATACTGCACTACCGACAAATATTAGCGCACATGAATTAGCCTCCCCATCAACATGCATATATTGTCATATGTGTCTGCGCACATGCTCTCTTCCATAAGGAACTGATTAGTTGATTTATGTGTGCCTACAGTCCTTAAAGATGCTGTGTGAAGAATTAACTTCACCACCACAATTTCTAGTTCTCCTTTCTATTGCAATATGAGGAAAAAAGACACTTTTCTGTTTGTAGATTTCAGGCATCACTGACCAACACAGTATGAATCCATGTCATACCTCACCTAGTGACATAAAATATTAATGCAATAGTGTCAATCTGAATACCATATTATTTCAGGTCAAAATTATCTTGCTTTTATTGTCCTTATCAGAAAAACGTTAACAGGTCTTGGTCTAAAGCCTGGGCATAAACTATGATGTACTTAATCTTACACCTTGTTCCTACGCTGATGCTAAATAGGATGAATGAATTTTCAAATGTTGTCTACCTTTTGTTTAATTCCCTCTACACGTCCCTCTAAGACATCATCAGGTTTTATAATTCCAACAGAGTATCTGACTACTTCTTCTGGGAAAGGGAAAAAACACACGTGTCAATGACTACATTTATCAAAATCAATACACAACTGCATTTCCCATTAGTTACAAGTGAGTTTCTCTAAATAATTCTCTGTTTTAATATTGAGATGGCCAAACAGTTGTTCCGAAAAATAAGTGACTCCAATACTTAAAGCATGTCTTGGAGTGCGGGACTGTCCTTGGCTATCCCCGGAATCCACATTCCTGATGAACCGCTAGTGTTTTGGATCATATGGTGGAGAAATGGTTCACGTGCAGCAAGGTGTGGTGGAAAAGCTACTATTTAAGAATGGTGCTTTGCCTAGGGAGCTCTGTATGTACAAGACTAGAAATGTGAAAGGAATGAATATTACCAAGGAAAATTCACCAAGTGAAAATCTGTATGAATATTGGAGACATCCAGTAAAATATACATTTCTTGTCATAGTAAATGTTTGTTTCCTTAGCATTGTGGATGCTGAAGTTATTTGCAATAAACAACTGTTGAATTAAGACATGCTTGCTAACACAATCTAATGTTTAAACCAAGAGGTATTCCTGGCTGTAGACATACAGTTACAACATCCATAGCATACAGATCCTCGCAAAATGACAGAAAGCAGTCAGAAGAGAATATAAACTACATCTTTCTTGGCAGTATCTGAGGTTTACAGTTAAGCACTAGCATGTAATTCAATCAGATCCCAAACACTGTAGAAGAACTTGATAGCTTTAGTGGAAACACCAGACATCTACTTGTTTTCAAGACTATAAAAAACTCATAGGCACCTGCATGCGGTAAGGAAAATTTTACCACAAAGTACTAGTGTGTTATGGCTTCTGAGGGATCCCCTAACCTGAAACTGAACCCAAGCTGAAAACTGTTCCCTGATTCTGTCGCACATTTAGATTCTGTGCATTAGTGCAAAGTCTGTATATAATTGCTAAATGATTTATAAAACTGTACTACTAGGTCTTAGAGGGTTAAAGCTGAGGTCAGGAACTTGTCACTTGAACCATACAATAAAGAAGACATGAAGAGGAAGGACAATGGCCACAACTTAATCTGTGACAGTGATCAAATGCCTTATCACAGGAAAAATAAGCCAAGAGAAGAAGAGAGAGGATGGAGGAGTTTATTCCATCTGAACATTGCCAAATGACATTCTGTGCATCTATGAAGCAGCAGGAAGCTTCAACAGCCACAGATAACAATAAGAATAGAAAAGATGTAGGTCCCAGCTCAATACAAGCCTGAAATAAATCATAGCCATGAGACCCACAGGCAGGATGGTGCATATTTTTCAATCTGTTTGGAACCTTATCCTACTAAGGTGGATTTATCCTCTTATGTAAGTCTGTTCTTTAGTACTTAAATCCAGTCTTGTGAAAGGGTTAAATAAAAATAATCTGAAATAAAAGGCATGCCATTCCTTCAGAGATTAACTCTTCCAGTCTTCACAGGTTGCCCCTGTCTTGGTGTTTCTGTAGAACATCCAGGGGTTAACAAGCACCATCTCCACAAAAGTACATAGCTAACATAGGGACTGTGAGGAAGTGACTTTCAGGTGCTGGTTTTACACAGGAAAATTCCTGGCATGGAGCATTGCTGCTATGTGCCAGGGACCTGAATTCTGAAGGCTCCCAAAGAGGGGTGAAAACACTAATGATGACAGCCCAACATCTCAGTTTGATATCCTCAGTCATAACCTCTCATGTTATTAACTCAAAGGAAGGTCTGTTGGTGCTGGACATACACAATTCTTAATCAGATAACTAAAAAGACATTTGTTCTTTTTCTTTCCATTAACGTTTCTAAAATAAACCAAATATCTTTACCCTCAGGTACATTCTCCTCAACAGTGTCTTCTGATGATTTCTCTTCTAGGAAAACAAGTTCATCTACCTAAGGTAATTGTAAACACAGTACAAGTACATCACCAAACACTGCTGTCAGATCTTTACAACACTTTTAGCTTAATGTAATAACAAATTCGTTACTCAGGAAAGCCAGCAATTCTAGGAAAGACCTTGGGCTAGCCTGATTTTCCTTAACCAAGCTACAGTTTGTTAAAAGTTTCCTTTTATGGTAAGTGGAGTTCTTTGATCTCCATTTTCACTCAAAACCAGCAATGAGACATGACTATATCCCAAGTCTTTATTTGTTTCATATGATGCATTCTTACTAAGTTATATATGAAAAATTTTCAGTCCTGAAAGAAAAAAGATTACTAAAATCTTTATGTGCTAGTGACATTTTGTCCATCTCTCCATTTCTTGCATGAATAGGCTAATCTGTAAATTTCTAAAGTTTTTATAAAGTATCATTTAATGTAAATTTCTAAAAACCGCCCTCACATGTGTCACTATACTGTCAAGAAAAAAAATACAAAAAATTAAACATTACATTATGGAAAGCGCTATCACAGGCATTGATAGAAACCATGTCAGTGTAATAAAAATACTCATTTATATTTAAGTATCTGTTTTGTGAGTACCTTGGTGCGTTCCTTCTGTCCAGCTGCAATTTCCCTCTCTTCTTGCACTAGCTGTGTTATTCTCTTACTTAAAAGAGGACCGTTTACACCTCTCACTATTGCAATGATTTTGCCATTCTGTAAAAGAGAAAATAACACTCTTGGTGAGTTTTCAATGCTTAGTTTACATGTTCACTTGAGTTTTGGAACATGCTGTTATCTTTCTATTTTTTTGCAGTAACAGGACCACTTCCTGTGCCCACTGAAGTGAATCTACTACTACCTCTACTAGTTCAGAATGAACCTTTCTTACTTTTACTTCCTCCCTTCATTTTCTGCCTCATTTTCTATGTCTATTTCTAGGCTCACCATTAATAGTACAATCAGAAATAAATGCAAATATTCAATTTACTAGCTCTTCATTTCTGTAACATGGAGTTTTCCATCTTTTCATTTAGTTCACGTTTCAGTGCATGCTCTACCACACTCAGGAGCACCACAGTGAAGGTAACTACCAGTGATCAGAGATACTGCCAACTTCACTTGGCAGCACTCAGCTTCAAACCTGAAAGTGTCCTGAAAGTGTTGTTATTCTTGGCCCTTAGTTGCGGGAATTCAAATCCTAGCACCCTCAAGTCGAAAAAACCCCACTGCCTCATAAGTGAGCAGTGTTCTACAGTGGAGTCCTAGGACAACAGTCTTTCTGTATCCATCAAGGAGGGATAAAAACTATATGATTCATTATTAGAATTGCTCAGGTGTGAAAAACACAATTTTAGTTGTTTATCTTAAAAAAAACTTGAAGTGGCAGGAAATGTAAACTCTTTTTTCCCTGGGGGAAGGTGTGCATAAAATAATCATTTCACTGTAGCCACATGTGGACACTTTATGTGAGGCAACCCCGGAAAAGTTATACTAATTTCTCACTAAGTAACTACAAAACTGTGGCTACCATAGATCTGTAGTTTTACGTGTAGCAGCCACAAGAAAAATATGCTTGAGAACCACAGATTTAGGTATGGGAAGCAGCCTCAAGTAAACACCATTTGATGATATGATCCTACATACTGTAAAATGTAAAGATATGTTTTATACAGCTTCACTTTTTTTCTTAATCTGCTGAAAAATTAATGTAAAAGTAGGCAGCACATTAAAAGAAGCTGATGTGATGTACTTACAACACAAAAAAGAAAGACAGGTTCACATTTATTCCTAAATGGTTGCAGAGTTGGAATACTGTCAGCTTCTGCCTGAAGTCAGGTGAGAAAGATTATTTACTTACATAAATGTGTATATGTATGCATATATAAACCTTTTTGCCTGCAAGAAAACTGCAGTCATATATTTTGCTGTTACACGCTCAAACTAGCAGTCCTCACGGCACTTGCTGGTGATGAAGAAAGAACTGGTTTGGTAACATGGGATTGGCCTCCCTTCATATTACAGCAGCTAATCACAGAAAAATACCTTATCCTAATACTGTTTTCCCATGTAAGTTATAATAATGTGTATAAATGAGGAAGTAGTCCATGCAGTCTTGACAGAAGAGATTACTCACTGTATTAAGTTCTTGGTGACATGAGGTCAACTCTATGAAAGCACTTGAGATAATCTCTGAACATAACTGTCTACTTTTTTCTGTATAAACAATACATGTATTTTCTGCAAAAATGCTTTGATCGGACAATTGAAACATGTGGGAGGAACTGAATCTGTGAAACAAAATTATCTCCTTTAAATATTATATATACCTCCTATTTTATACTGCTAGTGTAGAGGAATATTCTTATTATTACAGTTTTGTGATAAATTATTTTTCAATTCTCCCTTTTTGTTCTTTTAAAAATGAAATACAAGGGAATATTTGGGAAAAAGGTGTAATAGCATTTTTCAGGGATGTAAGAATTTTAAATATGATAATCCGCAATGTAGCGACTTAACACTAAAAATCATATAGTCTGGTTTTTGAAGGCTTCTGCAATCTCATGAAGGAAAACAAAAATGATGGGATATCAACTCCCTTTATATTATAGCTCTGTTCATATTTATTACCATTTCTAATCTACCTCTAAACAAAGTCTTATGAGGATGCATGCAGATGAAGAGGCAATCAGGCCAAAATTATGATGGCTCGGCATAAGGATAGTAAAATGAAAGCTCTTTATATGCAGACAGATAGAAAGATATATTTAAAATAAAAAACAAGTACAGTTCCATACAGAATTTACATCCTTACCACTGCAAAATGCAACACATCATCTTCACTAAACTCATTCTTCATTTTTCTGAATAAATTCACCACAGCTTTGCAAGGACCACACCAAGCTTGATACACATCTATTACTAAAATGTAATAGTTCAGAATTACAAACAGCTGATTTGTGGAACTTATAAAATGAGACATATTTATTATGTTGGAATAGTACTGGGATGGTGTTCACATGCATCTTTCAGTCCTCTTCTAGTCAATGAATGCACCATGAATACATCAATATATTGAGTGGATACATCAGGGTTTCCTCTTTTATTTCAATTACTTTTGACATCAACAACCTACTTCACAATACTATGATGTGAGACGATGAATCCAAAGAGCTACATTTCCCTCATATTCCTTTTCCTTTTAACTGTTCTTTTTCTTCTCCCACTGTTGGTTTTCATTCTTATCTAGATCTTTATTCTACAAGATTTTTACCTCCCTGAGCGCATGCAGATCATTTCTTTTCCATTACTGCTCCTCTGTAGATATAATCCCATTACAGATTTGTTCCTTCTACCCAAATACAATTCCTAGGACACCTAGGAGACATTGTTATTGGACTGAGTGAACTGAAAACTGGGGATAATACACATCACAGAACATGCACTCTCAAGAATGCTGACCTATTAACCACTAAATACAACTGTACAGTATTAATTTAATCTGTACAAGATTTTAGGAAAAAACTTCCTCAGAAGTGTCCAACCTCCTACTGTACAGATTACCATATTGGAAAGGCACTTTCTAAACAACAATGTATAACAGTGGATAAAATAATGGATAATATGATCTGTGACAAATATTTATTTATCATAGAAGACAGTGCATATTCATAAACACAATATATACATTTATAAATATATTAATATAACCTTTCTTTAAAAGATAATATGGCACTAGTCTTCTAGATTTACGACAAGTATCTATTAAAGATTATATGATATATAAGTATGAAAACTGTACATGTCTTCATGAGTGATTAAACAGAAAATAGTAACAGTACCTACTACACCTTTTGTCAGCAACATTTCATCCCACTGTTTTTGGTTGGTTATTATGGCCTGAAATAAAATGAATTGACATTTTAACATCTTGAAAAGGCAGGAAAAAAATCTATTCATCTCTAGAATTGTTCAAGTAATTAGCATTTATACCTGGAGCTGGATTTCTTTCTTCTTGCCTGCCATTTCCCTGTGATTTTAGGAAACATATCAAAATACGAAGCACATTTAGCAGTTTTTTAAAAGAACATGTGACATGCAGAACTGATTTATGTGATTTTCAACACAGCACTGCTTTCTGATTCCCTTAAAAATTAACTCAGCTGAAGACCCTACAACAATGGCAGTTAACACCTATGTCAGAATTCTGTGGAGCAATATACAACTTATTTGCAAAAGCCACATACCACAGGTAACAGAATAAAATTCAGTTTCTTAATCTGCTAAGGTCTTCAAAATTTTTTGGCCTCAACAATTTTTCAAGCTTATAATTACTCTGTTCAGAATGGCCACAGGGACCTTGGATGGGATGACAGCTTCTGTAACAGTGGACCATTTCAGAAAAAAAAATGATTAAAGACCTTCAACTCTAATGACATCAAATCAGGCTTCCTATCTTCTGGGATATATGAAAAGCAATGACTTACATAAAAATGTCCTTCATGTTTTTTTCTTTTCTTTTTTTTTTAATAGATAATTAACTGAACTGGGCAGGAAAACTCTCTCAGTCAAGTTACATACGTGGGTGAAGTCTGACTTCAGCTTCCAAATGGATCTTGACTGAACAATAAATGTTATCACTGCATCAGCATCTTGAGTGGAGGTTTCTAAAGTTCTTGGTTAAGATGGTAGTCTTTGCCTTGGGGAAAATGAAAGTGCCACCATGAATGTGACCTCCACTGTCATGGACATCTGACAAGTCAACCAGCAAATATGTCCAGAGTTTGAACTATCCTGGCATTCCCACTGGAGCTGCCCCCTTCAGATCTCAGACTCAGATCACATAATGGCCAAAGTGAGAACTCTTGCCCTGATGCTTGTTTCACATTTCATCTAAAAATACTATTAAGGAATAAAATTTCAAATACAGGCTTTCTTCAAATCATTTAAACCAGGTAGTGAGCCAGAGTCATTAGCATGGCATTAAGTTCAGTCCTTTAAAGACTCTGAGGAGATGATGCTATTGAAACTGTAGGAAACCGATAGATGAAAATATGCCATATTAGTAGGAAATCTTCAGCTAAAAAAGTTGTCATTCATTGTTACTTACTATCATTGAGCAATAAGAATCAATGATGTACTGCAAGACTAGATCCACAAAACATATACCACATACATCACAATGGGCTATACTTTCCAATCGGTCTACACGTGCTCCCCAATTAAAAATGTGCTGTGATGCATTCTCAGACAGCAAACGAAAGCAATGCAGAACAGACACATGGTATGTATGCAAATACACAAATATACATATTGATCTGGCATAGTAGCTGTACAAGACAGATGTGAAGATACATGCGACATCTATACTTTTTAATAAAATTTTTGCATAACACATTGTCTCAGTAATACAGTATTACACTGATGAAACATGATCAGACAAGCACATTTTGTCCGTTATCTACAATACAGACAATATGCTTCTAACCCTCACACAAGGCATTTTGCTGTCCCCATGCTACATCTCTTACCACACACTTTACAGACAAAACTGCTTCCTCACACTATTCACATATAAAAATAGACCTAGGTGCACACTCAGATACACTGTCAAACTGACATTCAAATATGCACATTCTTTGCAAATAGACATTCAGTATCTTAGCACAAGCCTTCATACACATATACACATGAATATATCCAAGCGCTGTTGAGATTTTGACATGCACCTGTGTACATGTACATACATACAGACACGTAGTTCGCTTGAATTCTATGGAACTGGACAAAATACAAAAAATCAGGGATGGACAACACTCATTGAGGTACACCACACTTCAGCTTGCACACACATGCACGCCTGCATGCTTCCACAAGTATGTGCAAAGACTCACATCCTTCCGCAGGCACCCAAGCGTGCAAGCACGCACCTCTTATACAGGAGTGCACTCATTTGCACAGACCTTCTCCATGAGCACACCTGGGTGTGCACGCATGTTCCTCTTCTGCACACACACACACACACACACAGAGAAACATGGATAAGTGAACAAACGCGCAGACACACGCCAGCTCACTGGCAGCACGCAGTGCAGGTTCCCATAACTGGGGTGCTCATGTGCTCGTGCACCCAGTAGTTTGACACACATCCTCCATGACAAGCACGCCATCGCACAACGGTCGGGGTGCTTGCTCACCCCTGAGGTGGGGACCCACCCGGGAGCACACGGGCACCCCCAGCCCCACGCCCCCGTGTGCACCTCGCCCCTGCCCTGGGCCAGCCGCTTGCCTGGGGACACCCCGCAGCTGCCCACCTGTCACCTCCCCAACGGCTCTAACCGCCTCCCCGGGCCGTTACGCCGCCCCAGCCCCCCTCGTTGCTCAGTCTCCAAGGGTCATTTTTCCCCCATCACCCTCTTTCACCAGTCTGGGGCTGACATGGAGCCGGGGAGGGAGCTGCGGGCACGCAGAGAGGGGAATGGGGAGGCAGCTGCGATGAGCAGGGGTCGGAGGAAGCGGCGCCATTTCCTGCACTGTTTCTCCTCTGTTTCTCCCCTCCCCTAAGCAGAATCCAACCTTAGCCTTTAAAATGTGAGCAAAATTAGTCTTGGAACCTAATTAGCAATTTGTCTTCACTCTTTGCAAATTGTGACATGATGGGGACGAAAAGAGGAAATTTTTTGCGGAAGTTGTGGTGACCAAAGGAGGGTATTGAAAGCCAAATAACGGTGCTGCACACGCTCACCCGCTATCAGCGCAGGTCTGTGACCACACCAGTTCAGAACAGAGTGTCATTTTTCAGATACAAGCTTGTATCTCAGCAGCCCCAAAAATTCACAGAAGGTGAAGGTGATGTTCATTTACACAGGTAGAAAGCACAATTGGTCCAGAATATGGTGTGGATATTTTCATATATAGATAAACTCTTAAAGGCATCCCAGCTGCTGAGAATTTCCTGTTGCTCCTGATTTATAAATCGCCTGTGCTTCCAATTTACTTCTGAAACCCTGCCCAGGCATACTAAGCGCTCTTATGTGCATCTGAAGATAATTTGGTTTCAGTGAATTTCTTGTCACCTTTCTTAAGCTTTCTGGGACTGCTCACCAAAGCATGACTTGCAAAGCCCCTACTAAAGAGTTAATTTTGTTTCCTGAAACTAATATGAAGAAAGAAGTAGGGCAGCAGCACTTAAAGGAGCTAGAATAGATGTTCTTTCTTGCTGTTAAATCATCCCAAGTCAATGGATGTTCATTCTGCAGCAGCGTGAATGAGGCAATGTTTCCACAGAGCTGCAGCAGTTTTCAACACTGAGATTGTGCTATGCCCTAGCAGCTTGGATTAGATTGATTAGGTGGCAAGGCAGATCAGAATCTTCTTTCAGATCAGAAATAATGCATTTATATAGCTAACACTAGATCACTTCCTACACTTTTTTACTGGAAAACTCTAGCTTTGGAACTGGTATAAACTCTGCATTGGCCTGCTTGGAAGTAGGGGAGTACTCTTGAATAATCTTTCTTTTCCTGCATGAAGTAGGAAAACAATTTTCGAAACCTTAATAGGCTTACAAAGTTAGAAAGAGCTACAAAAGATATTTAACCCACCCGCCACATGGAAGTTAAAGCCCCAAAACATAGGCTATGTTTTTGGGGTTTCCTTTGCAGACTGCTAAATTCTTTATCCAGACTACTTTCTTCACAAACACCCACTTTTTTATATATTGGGGGGGGGGGGGGGGGGGGGGGGGGGGGGAAGTCTTGAAGAGAAACACTAGAATGAGGTAATGCTTATGTATCAAATATTAAAAGGCTGACACAGCCTGTTCTTTAACCGCTCTGCTAGAATGGGTTAGATGTATGCTTTAGATATCACAAAATATTTAGTGTAAAGGGATCTCATTCATAAATTTGGTATTTTAAAATATTGGACTTAAAAGAAGAGGTTGATTTTCACTGCACCCGTCCCCATCAACACATTTGAAAAATTTAGAAGCAAGTAGTAAATGAAGATTGGAGTTGTGTCATCTGTCTGCTAATCTTCTTTTTCTGCGGTTTCATGCTGTGCGTCCCTCTTTTTTTTTTTTTTGATCGTCAAAATTTCAGTGAGGAATTAGGTCTACCTATTACTCTCTAGCAATTGTTGGGTAAAGGTATATACCTGATTGGGGGTGGAGTAGGAAGGAAGGGAAATTAAGTAGTAAGAGCCTTGAATAGCGAAAAATATTTTATCCAGCTTTTTATCTTTAACCTCTTCCTTTCTATATGCTTGATCACATTGTACTAGTGTGAAGTTATTTGGGGAGTAACAGTCAATGACTCTTGGTCCCTGGGATGATGTTTGACACTTCGTATCTAGAGAGACATGAAAGCAAGACCTTGATTGGAGGTTGTACCTGATTTCCATGTCGCCTTTTTTCCTCCCAAAGAAAGGACTTTCTTCTCTCAGAGTGTTTTAGCTGCCAACTTAGGCAGTTTCAGTGCAGCTTGTTGATTTTATATGATGTTCTTCAATAATATATACTATCAAAAACCTCTGCAAGTCTGCACTTTCAGTGGAACAAGTATAACAAAAAGATGATTAATATAGAGCATATAGTTTTGTAAAATTCTTAATTAATTTAATGATGACATACCTAGCTTATCCAGACCAGAACTTTTGGTGGTCATTATAAAAGGCATTAGATTAGGAATTTACTGTTGTTTTTTTTTTTTTCTAAATCAAAACAATTCTGTAAGTATACTGAAAATATGCAACAGATATACCAAAATGGGTTCATGATGAATGACTACATAATTTTTCTGAGTAACTTTAAAACTATTTCACTCTATTTTGTGCATACCACTTGATTTCAGTTCTGCTTTTTGTCATGAGTTGTTAATGCCCAGAGCAACTTTGTTTCAAATGACTAACACTCTTTCACAAAGTAATGAAAACCAGTTGTAGACATTGCTGAGACTTGTAACCCTTGAGACAAACCTAGAGATGAGTTTTCCCTGCAAGCCGGTCTTTTTATGTGCCCTAGTATGAGCTCAGATGCCAGTGCCTATGTAGCTGTGATAACTACCTGCTAGTAAACACACTGGAGACCTTAATCACCTTAATTTATAATCTCTTGTGATCTTTTCTGTAGCTGTACAGTCCACATGCATGCTGGTGCTGCAGTTTATTCAATCTGTGCCTTTTGCTTGCTAGATTTCCTGGTTGTGTCCTGGTGTTCCTCCTGCCTCTCTGCCTGCATTCACTCTAGGATTGCTCATGATGAGAGAACGTCTGACCTTCCCAGCTCTTCTGCAGAACTGTTCTCAGCCTGGCAGTGTAGCCGTCTGTGTAACCTGAAAGCTGTGTATGTGTGTCAGCCGTAAGTAGACTATGGATCTGACAGCAGTGGAAGACCTTTCTGATTTCTTGTATCATTGTGGGAAAACAGAAAGAAACTATGTGAAACGGTGGACATTTTCATTTCTTGAAAACAAAAATAGCTGTTATGGTTCAGAAAGTTACAAAACTGAAGAACGTGGTGCTTGCTGCTGCAAGTGCAGATCTCCATTGCACAGACTTGCTGATGCACTAGTTCTGTGTGGTAGAACTACATTGATAAACAAAGAAACAGCATAAAATAAACTAATAATCTAAGAAATTTCCCATAAGGACTTAATGTGTCACACGAGCACGTGTGCTCTCAAGGTGAGAGCAGATGACTCCAAAAACAGGCAGTTAGCTTCTAGGTGGCAGTCCAAGACTACTACAGGTTACAGTTGTGGAGGTTTGAGGAATAACTAATATTAGTTTTGCCCATAAATGGTAACTAACATAATTTAATTGACAGCTTGCTTTCAGAGAATGACCTGGTTCTGTCAGTGGCAGGTATGTCGCCTTAATTTGCCCTACATGAATGATAACCCTAAAGGATGTTACTAATTAATACATAAATTTTGGCACATTTTGTACCACAAAAGAAAGGTTCATGAATGCTAGCATAGAATATTTAGAAAATGTGCAGATGAAAAGGAACTGAGATAATCCAGTGTTTTAGAAGTCTTGATAAATATGAGCATTAATCCTTCCAAGCAACGTGGCTATCACCTCTGGGACTTGGTGCCCTAGAGCAAGAAAAATCAGGGATGTTTTATTCTACCTTACTCTAGGATGTCAAAAAGATGTGAATGACAGCATGGTTAATAGTTGTGGATATAGTACACATGATGATATATTTTTCTAATTCCTGCCTTTGTTAAAGTTTTATTTGAGTTTGGTAATTTGTGTATAAATATTTCCATGTATTTGTCATTCCTTGTCCGTATATTAGTCTGCCTTTTGGGTCTATGAAATATATTCAGCATCTTACATACTGATTTATAGAATACTAGAGTATAACATTGGGTTCATCCCTTGTAGCTATATAATATGTGCCCACCCATGAACACAAGAGTTCAATGAGATATAATAAGTGTTTTTCAACAGCTCAAGTAGTCCTCATTAAAGAAACTAGTAATTCTGATCTGGATCATATCTAGACCAGCTGAAAACAGACGTAGTTTACTCTCTGGCAGTCTCAAATACACTGATTCACCAGATCCATGTACAGTTTTCCATTAGTCACGTAACCTGGTTAGGACTCTACTAAGAGAGATATAGAGAAGATTGGTCTTTGCAATGGGATCTGGAAAGTGTAGGAAAGTAAAGATAAATTGACTTGAAGCAACTTCCTGCATACTGAAGAACAAAACCCATGATACCAGGTAACAAAGATAGATTGCAACTGAGGTTCACATAAGTATTTTAAATCAAAGTTAACTGGTAAAGATACAGAGGTGGTTTCTAGTTTATCAAATCTAAAGATCTTCAGAGGCTAGTTTAAGGACCTCCAGAATAGTTAACATGGCTGGACTGAACTGACCTCTATATTTTATGAACTCCAACTCGTAAAATCTTGTTGCATGTTTCTGTTTTGGGAGATCTTCATCTGCAGAGACAATCTGAACAGGTATATGTGAAAAGCTTTAGTATATTCATGCTAGTACATCCCAGCAGGGCAGAAAAAATAGGGGATCAGACAATTGCGTCATCTTGATACATTAAGGCAAGCACCAAAATATGCTTGAGGAAAGGTTTAGGGTTTTAGAGAATACCAGACCTGAAAATATGATGGAAAACTACAAAAATACTTGAATTGTGATGTAGTCCAAGCAGAATATGTTGTTAAATTCCAGTCACGGGACAGGATAGTATCTGCACAGCCGTATTGGTTCGAAAATTTTGTAGTATATGAATTACTGTTTCTTGCTAAGATAGGAGCGGAAATTAAACAGCACAGTAAAATAGCCACTAAAAACTTTGCCAGAGACTAATTAAGGTATGTTTTTATGGCCATAATTAGTAAAATAGTCCAGCAGTTGGAGCACGATTTGGCTGCTGTAAGAGTTTGTTTTCATTTTGTATTTAAATTCCCTACTAATTGGCACTATGTGGTCATTTAGAAGAAAAAGTAAGAAAGATAGTGGGTAGTTTATTAACAGGAAGAACACACAAGGCAGAGACAGTTGAACAGATCACATTGAGAAGGCTAAATCTAAACAAAATTTTGTTCACTTGTTGTGACTCTAAAGAATGTACCAAAGCAGTTGAAACTTTTTCAAGCTGCACTCATTCAAGCTTATGTAGGAAAAAAATTATGCTGATTTATTCTCTTTATTGACTCGTTCAGACACTGATCCAATTGTTGCAAATAAAAAAGACTTTATCTTTCTAAACAATTTGCTGTATATCTGTTCTAAGATAATAAAATTATTAGGAACAGAAAACAGGTCTTGATATAACGTCTGCAGTCATTATAACATTTACCCAAGCATAGCTTTCAAAAATGTACCCCAGTCCTTAGAAGACTGCTGGTTAGAAATGGTGAATGCCGGTGTCATATTTGGAGACATTTTAAATGTTTGATTGTGTTTCAGGTGTGGCTTTAACATTCAAGGCTTTATGCTGGTTCAGCTTGTTTAATGGATGCCAAGTCCTGGCTTGTACGCAGCATGTGTCTGCATATAGAAGTACTGTACAGTCCAGCAGCAGCCAAGCTTTCATCTGGCATAAGCCAGGCAACACTTTTTTACTAAGGGCTTTGAGTGGTTAAATGACATGTGCCTCCCCAGTATATGAAAGAAGCATGAGATAAACCACAAGTGATCATTTCTGTCATATATTCCTGTGGATGGGAATAGATGAAGGGTCCTACTGGAAAAGGGTGATATGAGACGAGCCATCCTTCATGATGACTTATTCAGTTTGTGAGCTGCATCTTGGGTTTCTCCTGGGTTTTCCAATATAACATGTGCTAGAGGATCAGAAATCACCTCTGAGTCATCTCAAAACCAGATTCGCCTCTGCAGTCATGGTTTCCTTCCTGTGCTCCAGCCGTACACAGTGCATACGTCCACTTCATGTGCACAGGAGTTGCTCTTGGTTGTAAACATCGCTATTGCACGCAGCCAAAGTGCCAAACGCCCTGCCAGTCCCACGGGCCCGACACAGCAGTTGGAGGGATAACAAACTTGGTTCCCCTATACTGGTCTTGAATACAAAGATAGATAGGAAACATGTATACATGCATTTGTATATATACTGCAAACCCAGTATGTGAAAATGTACAAAGTAATTCCTTGTTCACAGATTGCTAACAGCTATGCCATCACATATGCTGTTCCTAGTACGGTGGTAACATGTCCTAACAATTTTTTCCTGAAAAAAGATTTCCTGGGGGAAGATGGTCCAACAGTAAAATAAAGTAGCTGGAGATCCATTAGGGAACCAGGGATTTATATTTCAGAAATACTGAGAAAAGCTTATTTTAACTGCTTCCTGCTTTTTTTTTAACACTGTAGTTTCTATTCACCACTTCCCTTTTCATTTCCTTTTTTTAACAAAAAGTCAGCTGTTAATCCCAGTGAGTTATCCTTACTGATCAAATTTGATGGACTTCCAGACTGAAGATGATGAATTTCAGTCTGAAGCCCAACTGAGTTTATAACCTTTTCTCTTTCAATGCATGTTTTAGTTCCAGAGCCCCATGTGTTACTGATAACACAGTACAGAAATATATAAATGCAATGATATGGTCATCGTACCTAGCTGGGAGAGTTTTGCTGATAATTCATTTTAAGTTATTCCCTCTCCTCTTCTATACGTACAAAATTATCATGCTGCAGGCAGCTGTTTGATCCTTAAATAAGAGCAGTTCTAGCTTTATTTAAATTATGAAACAGACTATAAAAATGGTAATCTTGTTAAGAATAAGTAAATGATCTTTAAGGTATTCCCAAGCTGACATATTAGTTTCAGGTTTTTCCTCTGTAAAACAGTACAGTACTGTTATACTGTACATGTGTGTCTAAATTCAGTATTTTATAACTACATGTTAAACAGAACAGATCTATTTGTTTTACAGAAGTAGCCATAAATCTAGTTTTACCTTCAACTTTGAGTGCATACACAGATAAAATTAGTTTTAAAATCTGATTGCACACATATTTCACCTAAATTTGTTCAATGTTCTCAATTATGTCCAGTTAATATATCTCATAGCTACTTGATAAGTTTTCATTAACTCAAGTTCAAAACTTCAAAACTTTTCCATATAAGTCTACTGCTAATTCTACTTTCACCACTTTGCCTAAAGTTTCAGCGTCTGAAACACACAAAGAAGCAGACAGGCACTTTGGTTTCAAATGGCAGAAGTAGATTTGTCTCTTGTATAAAAATTCCGATAGCTTTTTCTTTTTAATGCAAGTCAAGTGGTGTATATAGAACAATAGAGCCATCAACATACCTAGAATTTTAAGCAACACACTTTCTGGAGCCAGAATATTTTTTCTTCTGTGTTTCAAATTAATTTATAATTACCATGTTAAAATATAAATGCTGTATTCCAAAGTAATAATATGTAATGTCATCTACAGACCTAGTGTCCTATCACATCACTCAGCTTCACGTGTTTTGCTTCACTTGTATGATCCACATCAGACAAGAGTGGTGGCAATGACCTGATAAGTTCAACACACCTTAATCTTGGATGGTTGCTTGAAAGAGAATATTTGATGTCAAAAACAGCTGCCTGAAGAAGAATCTGAATTACAGAAATTTCTCTTTGTTGAAGGCTTCCCAGTGACTTGGCCACATAGCTAAACTGAAATGTTCCGTACGAGTTTTAAAATGTTTTGTCTGCGTGTGCGGAGGAAACCCAGCAGTAAAACACGACCATAGCAGCAAGTTACAGTCATACTGAGCAAAAACACACAGAGACGTCTGCTCAAGCCAAGGGAAAGCTCTCAGATTTTCTTGTTTTCCTTGTAATGTCTGTCCAGCATCAATTCTATATCATCACACTCTGGTTGCATTTATACTGCTGAATTGAACCGTGCACATGAATAATCCCTAGCATTGGGCTTGATTAGTAAACCTGTAAACTCTTAGAATCATCTGTAAATTTGGTGAATGGTCTCAGGAAAGTATTTATCCCTGGCAGCCAGCACTTTCCCTAAACATCTCCTGTGCATGCTGTGAAAGTTGGGGTGTGCTAGGGACCACTGCTGGTTACTACTATGGACGTGGCCATGCTCGCTTTGACATGGTACCCTGGCAATGTCTCAACAAGCCTCAGTTCATCCTCTAGGTTCTGCTGGACATAATAATGACATGCTACAAAACACCCAGGCCTTTCTTTTTCAACCTCAAGCTGAAGAAAGGCATGGGGCTGGGAGGATGGCTGCATTTCTCCCAGCCAAAGAGGGTCTGAGACAAGAGTGAAAGGAGTTCAGCTCCAGCTGAGACCCCCTTGGGGACCACAGGAGTGGAGGTTCTGAGTACCATGTCCTGTTTTCTCAAGACACTGAAGACAGCAATGGTGACGTTCAGGAGAGCGGAGGGCTAAAACCTCAGTCAACTGCAGGGTGGCATATATGAAGTCACTGTGTTGGTTTGCAGCAGGTCTTCAAGTCTGAGGCCTGGTTCGGGAGGAGGGGTTCCCAAATACGTAGTTTCCAGCCCCCCTTTTGGCTGTGTGTCATCCTTCTCCAGCAGCATAATGCCAACGTCCGAGAATGACCCAGGTGAGGGGCCTTTCTCTCACGTGCTGACATCCTGCTCAGACCATCCTGCTCAACAAAAGGAAAGCCTGAGGCTTCCTCTGATATGGGAAAATTGAGGTTTACACCTTAATTTTTCTTGTGGGAGAGAGAGGGGCTGAATACTGAGGAGGTTTAGAGACAGCTGCCTTTAGATGTGAGGCAGTATATGCAGAGGCAGGGAAAGTGCTGTAGCAGATGGGAGGGTGGAAAGGGGGAAGTCAGCAGCTCCTCCTCAACTGAGAGTCTCCTATGGCAACAGCAGCAGATAAAATAGCATAGCCAGAGCTTGCCTGCTGACAGCCAGCCGTGGTCCCCACTGGGACCTCTGCTCCCTATCATGCTTCACATCAGGATGGCAAGCACAATAAAGTGGTTACAGCTGCCAGCTGAGATTGACTTTTGGCAGGCACATAAACTGTGCATGGGTACATGCTACCCCTGAGGCAGTAACTTTCATAGCCTTGCTTTGCATGTGGGGCTTCCAGGGCTCTGCCACACTCTGGCACCCACCACAGACCACATCCTTGATCATAAAAGGCATAAAAGGCATAAAGAGACCAGGACATAACAAAATAAGGAATACAGCCTGGCTTCATTTGTAGAGTAAAGCCTGGTTGCCTAGGGAATGTCCATCTGTCATGTGCAGTGCTGAAGAATGGTTCACAGGTAGAGGAGATGCAGGTACAGGTCTACACTTTGAGAAGGTCTGTATGTACAAGGTCTGCTAAGGCGGAAAGCCAAATCTAATCATTTGCAAAAATGTGAGCAGGATGGTTGCAAAGCTTTGATGGTTTGGTGCAGTAATTTATTTGAGTGCTGTGGTGAACTAGCTCTACCCCTGAACCAACTGCACCAGATGGCCTCATTTCCTTTTCTGTCACTAGGTCTTGGGAGGTCAGTGGGGCTGGGATGTCTATGCAGGTGTTGGAGGTCCCAGATTCTCCACTGTCATTTTTCTAGAAGTGTGGTGATGGTACACAGTCTTCACCACACTGTTGTCCAACCTGTGCCTCAGAACTTATCACTTCATGGTTATGCAGCCAAAGCAGTGTCCTGCTGCACCAGTAAAAGTAGAATCATGTGAAGCAGGATTTAATTAACACCAGCTTGTTTTCAGCTCAAATATCGGCACACTAATATAACAGAATTGGTAATAACATATAAGCATTTCTGAACCCAGTGGCCCAGTAAAAAGTCCTACTGCAACCGCTAGAAGCAGGTGTTAGTGTGTCTTATGCTAACTGCACAAGGGTCCAGTCCTAGTCTGTTAGTTTTGTTGTCAAAATGTTATGAAAACTTCCTGTGTGAACCAGAGTTAGATATCAAATGTCCCATGTTATGACATACAGTCTAAGCTTGGAATAGGAGCAAAGTTTAAAAGTGGCCCCATGTATCATTCTTCTAAGCATTCCTACCATGGAAATCTCTAATTTCCTAAATTATATACCTATATTCAATCACACCAGTTATTTACCCAGATGTGTATTCCTCTGAGACCCTGGAAATCTGCATACTGTGACCACGTGGCACAGGATCACAGTGGATAAGCAGCATCTGCTATAAAGTGGCTCTCAGACCTCACACACACAGATGTCTGTGGGTGAGGAGAGGATGCCATTTGAGCCTTTGGAGAGTGTTGCACTCTGCTTGCAGCAGAATGGTGGGTATAGCTGCTGACAGTGTCCATGAATCTTCCCTGACGGTCCTTGAGGCGTGCATTTAATGTTTGACAGATTCCTTGCAGAGAGCACCAAAAGGAAACAGGAATTACACTGCACAGTTGGAGAGGCTACAATGAGCAAAAGACTGGTCAGCCTTGACAGCGTGGACTTGAGTGATACCCTCTGTTGTGATGTGGTCTGTTGGAATTATCCACTAACCAGTTGCACACTCACCAAAAAGAAACAGGGGTAACAAGAGGCCATCAAGTTATCACAACACTGTTCTCCACCAGGATGGGCTCCCAGAAGGTGGTGTTTTGGCATGCAGTGATTCACATGTGGAGGTCAGCATGGAGTTACTGGCAGGAACAGCTAAATTTGCATTTTATGTAGAACTCACTTTTGCTAATCCAAAAGTAAAATGATTTATTTTACTAGTAAAAAAAAAAAAAATCCCATTAAATTTAAAATTTACTCAACAAATGCATTACCACATGGCACAAAAGCACATAATGGAATGATCTGCAAGATACTGGAAACTGCATCTGCCATTAAAAAAATAAGCCACCTACCATGGATCAGCGAGATCATTTTCTTCCCTCCTAGCTGGTGGGACAGTCAGAGAACTCACTGCACAAGCCATCTTCACCTGCACTCAGTTTTAGAAAGCCAGGAAGTCTGTTAAGCAGCTTGATTTAGGCATGAAATAATTTCAATGACTGAAAGAAAAATAATTCCAGGAGCTCTATTGGTTGCTTAAAAGTCTTTGCCTCTTCTCCCCTCTCCCCTCACTTTTCTGGGTCTCTTATTCATCTGGTAACAAACAATTTCTTTTTATTTTTCTGTCAGCTGGATTTTGACATGATATCAAAAAGTTTTATGTATTCTTTGAATCCTTTACAGGGAAAAAGCTTGGCTTCTGAAAGGTAGATAAGACAGAATGCACAAAGTAAATGCACAGCTTGGGATAATGTCAGTCTTTTACCTCCATCCATGACCAGAAAAAGGAGGTAATTCCGTATCATTCACTCACTGTCTGATTCACCAGTGTGCAAGAAATATAACTTAACAGCGTGGTCATTCAGTAGAGACCTTAGCAACCTCAGCAGAGCAGCTTATCTAATCAGCACACACCCTCCCTCCCCCTATTTCTGCAGAAATTCAAAACATCATCTAGGAAATTTCACTTCCTCTGCACATCATGAAAATATTAATTCTTTCTAACCTGTTGTTGATAGGGTTTGTAATTCTTAGCAATTAATGAGCAATTTATTATTAATTAGTATGTGTTAATTGTGTAATCTTCCTTGCAAAAAAATAAGTGTTTCGAGCAGGTTTTTGCAGTATTGTATAAAAATCTGACAGTGACAGTTAGGGTGCATCATCTGTAGAAGTCACTGATGGGTTCCAGGTTGCTTTAGGCACTAACTTTCTTCATGCCCGGTGGAGGCTTATTTACTGCAACAACTAAATGTCTTGAAAAAGAATCTGATGATTCATCTGGCTGTTCAAAACAATCCAAAGGACGTCATTTGTACCTCTTCTCAACCACAAAAGAATGAGTAGACAGAGGGCAGATTACAACTGAAGTACTCATTTCTTGTCTTGAGGTCTGCTTTCCATCATCTTAAATTGATTAGGATAATTTTATAAATGTTTGTTTGTTTGTTTTGATGAATTTTAAAAATGTACATGTTTATAAACTCAAGTAACTCAAGGTTACATTATCTTTTTAGTTTGTGATTTGCTACAAGTCTTGCCTTAGGTATTTGTTTTTTCAAAATCACATAAAAGTATGCTTCTGTTTCATTATTTTTCTTACTTTTTAAAAAAAATGCTACTGTGGAATTTTTTTTCCTAATGGAGACATTTCTGTTGAGTTTGCAAATTCAGAAATTAAGGTTAAAGCTGACACTTTGGGCAGCAAGCTGTGGAAAAAATGCATAGCCAGTTGTTGCAATTGTTAAATGGTCTTTTGAGACATTCCCAAGGTAAACTTGCTGTGTGCTTTTGGTTTTAAAGTTCCTTATGAATAATGGGTTGTCTTCTAAAAATACATAGAATTGAGTATCGCAAACATTGAAACTCCCAGTTTGGTGAATTAAGAAAGTTATGTTTACTCAATTTATCCTGGAAACAGGAATCTGTGGTAACTATTTGTTCTGTGTTTTCTTATTGGTCAGTTGTTTCTGACTCTAGAATTGCTATACAAATAAATATAGTAATATATAACAATACATATTTTCAATCCATACATAGCTGCCAGGGAAAGTAAGTGAATCCCAAATGAGATCTTGAAAAGTACTGATTTACTTGAAATAAAGTTCTCACCGCAAAACAAGAATGCCAGTTTAACTATAACCAAAATTCACGAGAATATGGGGTACTGCCTATCTAATATGTATCTTGCATAAATGAAAGATGTACATGTAATCCTCTTTAACATGAATAACACTCAGGACTGGACCAACTTACAAAACTGATGCTTCTTTTCCTACGCACATTTGTGTTAAAGTCTGGACAAATCCAAGAACCTCAACAGATGAAATTAAGAGCAGTTAAGAAAGGTGAATAAGTGCTCACTACTGCCCAGTGAACGCTGGCCACTCTGATTTCATACCACGTATTGGGTCTGGCTGAGATGGCGCTAATTGTCCCCACGGCAGCCCTCGTCACGCTGTGCTGTACTGGCAGCCAGCGAGGTGTTGGTAACACACCAGGGTTTGGTCACAGCACCAAGGCTTCTCTCCAACATCCCCCCTCAGCAGCAGGCTGGGGGTGGGCAAGAGCTTGGGAGGGGACACAGCCAGGACAGCGGACCCAAACTGACCAAAGGGGTATTCCATACCGTATGACGTCTGCTCAGCAAGAAAAGCTAAGAGAAAGGAGGAGAAAGGGGGGGCATTCATTATTATGATGTGGGTTTTCCGGAGCAACTGCTATGTGTACTGAAGGCCTGCTTCCTGGGAACTGGCCAGACATTGCCTGCTGATGGAAAGTAGAGAATAAATCTTTTGGTTTTCCTTTACTTCTGTACACGACCTTTGCTTTTGCTCTATTAAACTGCCTTTATCTTGACCCACAAGGTTTTTTCCATATTATTTTCTGCCCCCTCCCAGTCCTGCTGCAGAGGGGGGTGATAGAGTGTCTTGGCGGGCACCTGGTGTCCAGCCAAGGTCAACCCACTACATACCAGAAGAGGCAAATTATGTTTTTTCATGGAAAATTGCATACTTTTTTACTTTTGTATGAGACTCGAAAGATTTAGTAGTGGATTGATTATTCACCACTTTTCATGTCTCTTCTTTTTCACCCGACTCTGCGTACAAAGCAAACATAAATTTTTGTGGCATAGACAGCTATACCATCAGCATCTTTGACCTGCTTTTGATTAAATTTGCCAGCAGGTACGACTACAGATTAATTTAAGGTGACCTGGAAACATCCAACACTGAATTCTTATACGATGTGGTAATGCTGTAAATCCTGTATCATACATTTAAAAAAGGCAAATTAATTTTTTCACTGGCAAGCGGCATACCTGTGGTTAAAACTGAGGGAAGATACATTGTGAAAGGTGTAGCATAATATGAATGTAGCATTCCCAATATTGATACAGAGGAAGATTGTATATGAAATTTGTATATATGTGTACCCAGTCAGAATGTAAACCTACAGTAAGGAAGCCATATTATTTTTCAACATTTGAAATTAATTCAGAAAAGCAGCCTTGAATTTTCTACATTTTTCAGTTATGTCATGTTCTTCCTTCCTGTTGCTAATTGATAGCTTTCATCCCCGCCCCCCCCCCCCCCCCCCCCCCCCCCAGTCCTTTGCTGGAGTTGAAATACAAATTATTGCTTTAATGAAATCGTTTATCCTGCAGGTTTCACAAGTGTGTTCTTTGAAATGATTAGAGAATTCAAATGTATACACTTTAAAATAACTGCTACAACATTGTCCCTTGCAAACAAAAAGGATAAACTTGCCAACAAATGCTAACAAATGCTAACAAATCCTGAAAAGGAATCGTTTGTAATTTCATAATGTAGAGTCAACATTCATACACTTTTAAGAACAAACATCTTGGAAAACCTGTGTTCATGTTTCAAACTATATGCATATCAGGAGTCAAAAGTAATTATCATGAACACTCTATTATATAAACGAAATAGAACTATTTGCAATCCATTAGAATCATGATTAGCACCACTTGCAAGCTTTCTCTGTACTGAATCCATCAATCATTTTCAGATAATTGAGATTTTCATCAATGTCATCTTAACAACAGATGAAGTAACTAAACCAATTAAATGAGCCTGCTATGTCTCAGAATGAAGGTAGATATGTTTTGATCATCTGCTGCCACAATAGTTGCCAGAATTGCTAGAGATGCCTGGACCATCATGCAGCAATTCAGCTGTGCAACGCGTGCATCATAAGTCCATTTCAAAGGTGAAAAGGTGTCTTTTGAGGGCAGCTTTATGGGTATGCAGCTTATTAGCACCACAAGTTCATCACAAAGTTCAGCTGCATCACCATTAAAACCCCATAAAGGCATGCTTGGAAAACATCTCTTTTTCTTGGTGCTGAAATGTCATGTAGAAATCCTAGAAGTGTTACTCAAGCATTAGATTGATTAAACAGTGGATGGGCTAAGCAAAGTTGTGCCAACCACAGCAAGAAAGCTTTTGCACCTAAAGATATGTTGCCTGATATTCTTGTCCTTTAAATGGTAAATGTCTGTCTCTGGTATATATTCAGACCTGCCTGAGCTCCTCAAAATAGTTTCAAACCAATCGGAGATTTCATTCACTATTTGAACACTGTTTCAAGATGCTCGTGCAACTCTGGGAATTAGTTCTCAGCTGTAATGGAGTACAGCACTGAAGCTGACTCTATTACTGTGCCATAACATGCTTCTCACCATGGTTTTTGTAAGGATACTGTGACATGCGGAAAGCAGACTCCACAACTGGGAAAGTTGTAAAGTAGGTATGTTTATTCAGTGCTGGGCAGCACGGGGGGTCATCCCACCAACATCGTGCGTGCCTAGCCCAGTGATTTGCTCTGAATTTATACGCTTATATGATTGCATAATTACAAGATTTCATAATATACTTATACATATTCATGATACATTTCCGTCTCATATTAAAATTAGCTTTTCCCCGACTCCTCCTCCTGGCGCATGCGTAGTGTCGTCTAGTCAGGGTGGGCAGGGGTCTCTGACGATGAAGTAAATATCATCCCCTTCATAATCTTTCGACCTTCTCTTACGCAGGTGCAGTACTTTCCCTGATCCTTTTCCAGACCGCAAGGTTAGTTTGTCTTGTAAGATGTTTCCAACTGCGTCAGGGATTCTGTCCTTGGTTCTTCCTCTCATCATTGTGATATGTGTAAACTATTCTTTAATCACCCTGTTTATTTTAAGTTTACTTGTGTGGGAACAAAGTTCGTGCCTCCCTTATCTCAACTGCACCAGCTCAAAAGTAGTAAGACTGACTTGTCATCCAGAATCTGGGGTAAGACAATAATTCCCTTTGAGTTAGGGATCTGTTGAAGATCCTGTCAAGGATGATCAGCTTCTATGTTCTTTGTGTGTGTTCAATATTGGCTTCTCTGTGGCATTAGCATGGGAGGTAAGACTTTACCACTATGGAGAACAAATAGAAAGACAAGAATATATTCTCAGTAAAGAAATAAAGCAGAAAATTATAAAAGGGCAGAAAGACAAATTTACTCCTGTAGATTTTCCAATTAAAAAATCCTTTCATCAGCTCTGCTGCCTTCATTTACTGCATAGCAAGAATGAGAGTGCTTTACCAAGTTTGTTTTGCATGGACTAATACTTGACTGATTTCAGACATTTCAATATCTTTGTGTTTTCAACTACTAATTGCTTCTCTTAGTTCTGTGTGATCATCCTTGTATCACGCTAGGAGGCTTCGTGTTTACACTCATGCTGTACGCATGTTCTCATGCATTAAGGTCTCAGATTTAACAGTAAGTTGTAGACCCAAAAGGTTCCTTTATACAAGCAGGAAAGTTTACCTGATGTTCCATGAAACTCAATGTGGGGAATTTTTAAATACTATATTATATTATAAAGTTCCCCCTGTGCCAAAATTGAAGTGATTGCTGATGTTGGCCATGCAAGGGGGTGCGGTCAGACAGGCTCTGTCAGATCCTGAGCCACTTCTGCATGCTAACCCAATGGTCTTGGGGCAGTTCCTGGTCCTTTAAACCAGAGTGGTCATGAGTGGAATATGGATGGTATACCTCAAAATTACGTGATAGTGAGACACAAGCCTGGGTCTGGCAAAGAAGAAATAAACCAGTTACTGTTCCTTTAATCTGTCTCTCTCCCTGCTATTCAAAACCTACTTGTATGATGTTCATTGTATGAAGCTTCTTTCCTGATTTGATCTTTCCTTTAGAAAAAATTCAGTTGTGAAAATGGACTAATGTAGGGCTCCCATAAACAACTCAACAATTCCTGAGGGGAATAGCACCTGCGAACTTTCTGCCACTATCTCACTAAAATGGTGACTTACAGTCTCATGAGTCCTTCCCCAACATCAGGCACCCTGGCTTTGTGAGTTCTTCTTCCATGGGGAGGAAGGTGAGTAGATTTCTTCTACGCATGTCATTCAGAATGTTAAACATTTCCAAACAAAAACACATTATTTTTTAAAAATTCATTGGACAAAATGAAATATTTCACCTATGGCTGCCCCAGTTCATCCTGCTCAGTGTTTGTACTCTTTTTTATTTATTTTTTTTATTATTTTTTTTGTTATTGTAAAAGTAGGAAACAGTAAGAACAGAGAGTTATGTGATGTGGTTAATACCAAAGTCTTGTGGTTATGAATCATTTCAGAAGTTCTAAAAAATTGATATAGTCTATCCTGGTCTGCTTGTAAATTGTGTTAGTACCTCAGCAGAATTGGATCCTGAAGAGAAATATGAATGGTGGAGGAGTGGAGTGAGGAAATGGTGACAGCTGACAGAACAGTAATGAGTTTGTACAAAAACTTCACACTTACTTTCTCCTACTGTTCTGAAGTGATAGACATGTGATATCATATAAACAGCCCAGCAGCAGTGCAGTTATCACTGCTTCTCTCTTCCTGCACTCACTCAGATTCTTTCTTTAGAGATGTTTTGTCCTTAAAATAAGAACCAACTGGAAAAAGGAAGGAATAAACCCTTTGGGGTTTTTTGGTTGGTTGGTTGGTTCGGTTGTTTGTTTGGGTCTGGTTTTTGGTTGGGTTTTTTTTGTTTGGTTTGGTTTGGTTTGGTTTAGTTTGCACTGTTTAGGTGGATTCTTCAGATATACCTCAGGCATTGTGTTAAAAATCTTTATTACATGGTATATAATTAACATACACTTCGGAATAATGTCCTTAATAGAACTTTCTCTTGGATTTTTGTGTTCTATGATGCTTCCTTCTGTCATACTCATATTTTCCTACAAGAGTAGGGATTTTGTACTAGCACATTTAAGACAACACTTGTACAACCGGTTAGAGTGGTTTAATGCAAAACTAGCCTGCCTGCAAATTGCCACCACACCGTGTGTCGAACCTTACCGCCAGGCTGTCTATTGCCCGAATTGGTAGATTTTATGTTAAAGTAATGTTTCTCCGGAGCTTTAGTTTTATGCTAACCTTAACTTCTGCGTTTACCGAACTGAGTGGGATGTCCTGAGTTTATTCCCCAGAGCTGAGTGCGGTATGGAAACCTGTACTGGCAGCAGAAAGCCAGCAGGTGGCATTAACTGCATTGGGAGAGTGTCGGAGAGGGCGACCTCACAGCGGTTTCATACATACGTCATGGATGTCACTCCCTTCTATGGCAGGACTGAAATTATCCTTTAAACAAAAGACATCTGAGGTCAAAAAGTAATAGTGTTAATAGTAAGAGGAAATTCGTAATCATTTTTTTCCCTGTAAGCTAAGGTAATTTATATATTTATCTTTCAGATGATAACACAGTAATTTCAACATAAATAAAACCAAAATAAAATAACAAAATGTAACTACCGTGTAAACTCACACATTTCTCACCATTCCTTTTTCTGTCCCAGAAGAAACTTATTTTCAAATGTTGTTTAAAAAGGTGTCACAGAGTGGCAGAGTCTCTTGTTTTTGTGGGGGAAACATTTCTTCTCCCTTTCTGCCTTTTTTTTTCTTTTTTTTTTAAGACTGTATGTTAAATTTTGCTTTTCTCATTTCTTGATCTCTTTCTCTTTTGAGTTTGGATTGTATTTTTATCATCCTTTCTTGTCTTTCAGGTTCTAGAAACTATGTTGCCTCACTGGATTTCAAGCTGGGTAGTTATAGTTCATGTCCACATACTTCTTCTGAAGTTTTGTTTCAAGTCAAAGAATAAATTATAACTGAAAGGAGGGTTTGCTTTTTAAAGAAAATTGATCTATAGCCTGTTTTTAACTATAGGTTCCGGTTTCCATTTAAATCTTTATTCAAGACTCACTGAAATGCTTCTTTTACTAGTAACTACTTTCTGCATAACCATGTTTTCTGTCATCAATCATATTGTCTGTTCAGCCAGAAGGGAAAAATGTAAAGAATTATAATATTGCAGTAGCATTGATGTGCATTCTCCAAGCTTTAATAGGGTAAGTGTCAGCACTGCTGCACTTAAACATCATCTATTGCAGCAGTACTGAAAAGTGGAGGAAGACGACAGCCAAGTTAGTTGACATTTATGTATGTATCTTATGCATGATCAACTTAGTATTTGCTCCCAACTGAAAGCAAATGTATATAAAGGAGAGCATTATGTAAAGTGAAGATTACTACTCTAAACACATCACTTACTAATCTAAAATTATGAATGGAAGGCTACCTTTCTGTGAGGAAGGATAGAAAGACATGTAGACATGAGAATTCGCTGTGTACTTTTCTGGCTGATTAACTTATCATTTTGAAGGAGACATGGGGCAGGGAAGAAAGAAGTTCATGAAGCAGCTCAACGAAGCAGCTCAATTACAACTCACCTCTGAAATGGGAAGCAGCTCAATTACAACCCATCTCAGATTCTCATCTCTGGGTTTGGCATTTGCTTTTATTTTTAAATATAGCGATGTCAGTAGCAGACTGGTTTCAAGCATACTCTGCCTCTACCTGCTATGCAACTTGTTCTGTGTTGTGATTAATGATTAATATTGGAGAACCTGAGACTAAATTACTTCTCTCCACCAGCTTTGCTGGTACTTGATTAATACCAGTTATGAATTCTGCATAGCTCCTTTCAAAGAGCTTGAGTAACTCAGATCATTCCCCACAAATTAATCAGCATTGTACTGCCCAGTGTGGCTCACCTATTGTAAATATTTCCAAAAGAATATAAAAAGATCTAACAAGGCCATGAAAACTGAATTGTAAAGCACTGGAAATTAGATCAGTTAGGTACTTTACAATATTATAGAGTCATAGAATCATTTAGGTTGGAAAAGACCCTTAAGATCATCAAGTCCAACTGTTAACCTAACACTGCCAAGTCCACCACTAAACTATGTCCCTAAGCACCACATCTACGCGTGTTTTAAAGACCTCCAGGGATGGTGACTCAATCACTTCCCTGGGCTGCCTGTTCCAAGGCTTGACAATCCTTTTGGTGAAGAAATTTTTCCTAACATCCAATCTAAACCTCCCCTGGCGCAACTTGAGGCTGTTTCCTCTTGTCCTATCGCTTGTTACTTGAGAGAAGAGACCAACACCCACCTGGCTACAACCTCCTTTCAGGCAGTTGTAGAGAGGACTAAGGTCTCCCCTTGGCCTCCTTTTCCGCAGGCTAAACAACCCCAGTTCCCTCAGCCGCTCCCCATAAGACTTGTGCTCTAGACCCTTCACCAGCTTCAATTGCCCTTCTCTGGACACTTTCCAGCACCTCAATGTCCTTCTTGTAGTGAGGCGCCCAAAACTGAACACAGTACTCGAGGTACGGCCTCACCAGTGCCACGTACAGGGGGACAATCACTTCCCTAGTCCTGCTGGCCACACTATTGCTGATACAAGCCAGGATGTTGCTGGCCTTCTTGGCCACCTGGGCACACTGCCGACTCATATTCAGCTGGCTGTCGATCAATACGCCCCAGGTCCTTTTCCACTGAGGAGCTTTCCAGCCACTCTTCCCCAAGCCTGCAGCATTGCATGGGGTTGTTGTGACCCAAGTGCAGGACCCAGCACCTGGTCTTGTTGAACATCATACAGTTGGCCCTGGGCCATCAGTCCAGCCTGTCCAGACCCCTCTGTAGAGCCTTTCTACCCTCAAGCAGATCAACACTCCCACACAACTTGGTGTTCCCTGCAAACTTACTGAGGGTGCACTCAGTCCCTCTTGCCCAGATCATTATAAAGATATTAAACAGAACCGGCCCCAGTACTGAGCCCTGAAGAACACCACTTGTGACCAGCTGCCAACTAGATTTAACTCCATTCACCACAACTCTCTGGACTCGGCCATGCAGCCAGTTTTTTTACCCAGTGAAGAGTACACCTGTCCAAGCCATGAGCAGCCAGTTTCTCCTGAAGAATGCTGTGGGAAACAGTGTCAAAGGCTTTACTAAAGTCCAGGTACACAACATCCACAGCCTTTCCCTCATCCACTAAGCAGGTCACCTTCTCATAGGAGATCAGGTTGGTCAAGTAGGATTTGCCTTTCATAAACCCATGCTGACTGGCCCTGATCTCCTGGTTGTCCTGTACGTGTCACATGATGGCACTCAAGATGATTTGGTCCATAACCTTTCCTGGCACTGAGGTCAGACTGACAGGCCTGTAGTTCCCTAGATCCTCCTTCTTGCCCTTCTTATAGATGGGCATCACATTTGCTAACCTCCAGTGATAGGATGATAGAATCATAGAATGGTTTGGGTTGGAAGGGACCTCAAAGATCATCTAGCTCCAACCCCCCTGCCACGGGCAGGGACACCCTCCACTAGACCATGTTGCCCAAAGCCTCATCCAACCTGGTCTTAAACACTTCCAGGGATGGGGCCTCCACAACCTCTCTGGGCAACCTGTTCCAGTGCCTCACCACCCCCACAGTAAAGAATTTCTTCCTAACATCCAATCTAAATCGACCCTCCTTCAGCTTCAATCCACTACCCCTTGTCCTGTCACCACACTCCCTGATAAACAGTCCCTCACCAGCTTTCCTGTAGGCCCCTTCAGGTACTGGAAGGCTGCAATTAGATCTCCCTGGAGCCGCCTTTTCTCCAGGCTGAACAACCCCAACTCTCTCAGCCTGTCCTCATAGGAGAGGTGCTCCAGCCCTCCGATCAGCTTCGTGGCCCTCCTCTGGACTCTCTCCAACAGCTCCATGTCTCTCCTGTACTGGGGCCCCCAGAGCTGGACGCAGTACTCCAGGTGGGGTCTCACAAGAGCAGAGTAGAGGGGCAGGATCACCTCCCTCGACCTGCTGGTCCCACCTCTTTTGATGCAGCCCAGGACACGGTTGGCTTTCTGGGCTGCAAGTGCACACTGCCAGCTCATGTTGAGCTTTTCATCAATCAATACCCCCAAGTCCTTCTCCTCGGGGCTGCAACTGGGACCTCCCTGGTTTAGCCAGAACTGCGGGTAAATGATGGAAAGTAGCTTGGTGAGCACTTCCACCATCTCCCTCAGTACACCAATATGCATAACGGGAAGTGCAGAAAGCGTGGGTGTTTAATCTGGGAGTATCAGAGGGGTGACTTACCAGTTTGGTTGTTGACCCAAGTATGGATGGAGATCAGGTGGGCAAAATATTTCCCTTATATTGCCAGAGGTATATGTATTTTCCTCATACTGGGTTCCAGAAGTCAGACAGGATAAGGCAGATATCTGGACTCTCTGAGTAGTGATAAAGACAGATCGGTGAGTTCAAATGTTAATTCTCCTATTTATCTTAAACACCTATTTTTGAAAGGGATGGACTGCCTGCTGAAAGTACCCATCTCTTCAAGATGACTGGCTTAGACTATACAGATATCTTTTGGGTGGCCACAGCAGCAATGAGTGACTTTGTGACGAACGGGAAGTTTAAACAGTGGAAACACAAGGAGAGATAACACCAACCGCAGAGTGATTCATTACAGCCAAGTGGAAAAAAAAATTTGTAACCTTCTCTAATCTTCTTTAAAAACACTCTGTTAAATGTTATGCACTGCTACTGTTTTTCAGTGTGTGTTTTTCAAATAGTAGATTACCTGACACAATTGGTTTATGGTAGCTCCACTGGTCTGAGGGATATTCTCAATTCCAGGTGTTTTTTAGTGGTGTGTTTGTCTGAGGAAGTGCCCAGGTGTCTGTGAGGCATAGCGAGAGGCAATCTGTTCAGAGGCAAGCTCAACTCATGGTGAGGAACCTGAAAGACCTGGGTGCTCTTTAAGAGGGACTAAAAATGTAGGAAGCACAGAAACTATCCAGACAAGTTCAAGAATGTGACTTGGTGGCTAGGCTATTGCCGAGGAAGAAACACATAGGAAAGTGTATAAGAGGCTTTCTGAGAGGCTGAAAAGTGAGCAGGCACATCTGAGCATGGTGAAGAAGGAAGGGAAGACAGTGCTGATGAGTAATCCCACTTGAATCCCGCTTGAGTCTTTCATGGCACCAAAACCAACAAAAAACATCACGATACCACCAAGTACCACAGTTCTGTTAGATTTGAAAAGAATTCTGTCAAGAAGGCTTCTAATGATGGCACATTTTGAGTCATCTAACATAAATGATTACGGTATCAAACATACAAAGAGGTTATTGGAAAATGTGTCTGAATGACTTAATAATTACATTGTTATGAAAGCTTCATAATGTGGTGCTCTTCATGCTGTCACAGCTATTGCCTATGCACATACAACATTCTGCACAATAAAACTAGTGTTAGAGTGACAAAGCTGAAGACTTTTCTTCATGTGACATTACGGGAAAAGCTACTTGATAAAACAGAAGTTGAGTCAAAAGAAAGAAGTGGTTATGTCCCTGGGTTTCCAGTTGCTACAGTGGTTGTGCTCAACCTAGGTACCTTTTTAGTGAAAGAATAGGTGTCATCAGGTGCTTAAGAGAAAGATGGCTGCATGCTGGACTACAGATAAATCCAGAAATGTTACACTGTATCTGCTGGAGATTTGCTGCAGGGCAGCAGATATTTCTTCGCTACTGAAATTATTGTGGTGGGAGAATTTGTTGCTAGCTTTCCTCCTCATCACTGAATCAAGTTGTGCTTGCTCCACTTCTACATTACTGCCAGCTGCGTTCAAATTGACAGAAATTAAATCTTTTAAGACATATCTGTGAGCTTGTAATTTCCAGCAAGATCACCAAACTGCCCATATTTTCCTTAGACAAACTTTGTTTCAGCATCTGGTTGACTCAGTCAATCTTCAGCCAAAGTTGGTTGGCTGAATTTTTTTGTCTAGTTGTCTGAACTTGCTTCAAAGGAGATGCAAAGTCGGAATCAGACATACCATCATGACACTGGCAGTTTTAGAACTAGTGACTAGCTATGTTCGTGTTAGAGACCTAACAGCCTTCTGTTCCAGATCAGATTTGATCCTTGCAACAGCATGTTTCATTTACTGTGCAAGGTGAGCACACATCTGAGAAGCTTATAGTACAGTCAGTATCTTCCACAGCACAGATCCTACAGCACAGAAGTCCTTGTGATGTTCTCTCTGCTGCTGTCACCAGCCATGTCTGACAGAACTGTGAGGACATCTTGCTTTTTCCAGTCTCAGTGGGTCAATATTAACCAATAACCTTGACAGTTTCAACATGCCTTGCACTCACCATTGCCTGTTCTTCCAATACACAGTCCCCTGGGGTTGACTGGGGCATGAAACAGTATGAAACACTATCAGCCCAAAGCAAGAGGTTGACCTACAGATGGCCCTAAAACTCTTCTAAAAAAAACCTTTGTATGGGCTTTTGGAGGTGGTTGTTGATGTGGTCTGCTCATGTAATCTACACTAGTTCAGGATGTTCAATAATGCTGCCTGCTTCACATCCTGAACAGCATCACTTCTCTCCCTGTAACAACTAAGTGATCAACAGTCACTGCCACGAGTAGGTCTATAGTCTGCTGGCCACTATACGTGAAAGATGAAAAGAAACTAAAGACAAAGACTGATCGGGTTGCTGCGAGAAACTCTGGGGCTTCAATTCCTGGTGAGAATTTGCTGGTAGGTATTTGATTTCTCTGTAGCTCTCGGAAAGTTCTGAAATCATTTTCTCTACAACAAAAATAGGGATTTTGTTCTTGCCAGTAAACTATAGTGGTGTCTTGGGAGTCAGTGAGATAAGCAGTGTTAATACTTTGTGCCATTTACTCATTGCTGACACCATCACACTTACCAGGAAGATTGGCTGATCACTTCCTTCCTGATGTAGAAGACATGAGATCCAGTCCACCCAGCTTGCACCTGTGCTATACACTTAGTGAAACAGTCTTGCAAAAGGTCTACCTTCCCTGAACAATGAGTGGGGAGAGGTATGTGCTTTGGTACACGATGGGTAAAACTTCTCCACCTCAGAGCAGATACTAGCAAATTAACTGATTGGCATATTCTGCTTTACTTCTTTCAAGACATAGGTCTCCTTTCTGAGACCCACCAACTTCACATGTAGAGGATCTCTATTGGGTCCTGGCATTTTGATGAACAGGAAGAGGAGCTCTAAGCATTAGAGAGGAAAAATTAAGAGCATTAGAATAGGACATGGATCATTACTGGCCGCTTCTTCCCATTGCTGGAACAGAACAATCATGCAGCTAGAACTGCTGAGACTTTGGTTCATACTGAGGCAGCGCTGAGCTATGCAAGGCAGAACAGTGTGATACTAGTACTGCACATGTATCAGTAATATCCATGCCTAATAATAGTTGTTTTCCTCAGTATCATTTAGAATCAAACTACTACCATAATGCTGATACACAACACAAGAGAGTTTGGCAAGAGAAGAGGGGAAGTTCTCTACAGCTCTGATGGATGGGGGCAAGTGATGTTAATCCTGTAAAAAAGTTTGCACCATTAATTCCATTGAGTGTCCTGAAGACTTTTTTTTAATGTGCATTTCCATGGTGCCCACTGGTTTATTTAAGGACATGTAGTAGCATACTCTTTTTAAGAGTAATGCATCACAAAGTGACAGGACATTCTCACGGTATTGTGGTGTGACACAATTACACCTCAGTTCAGAGGTTAATGCGTTCTTTCCTCTGAAACCTTACACCGCTTTCAAGAGGCATACCCCAGAGCAAATAACATGGTGTTTTAATGATTGCAAAACTGAGTCCTTGCATCATTGTCAGGTCTATTCGAGATATGCCACCAGTGCTGATATCTATAAAGTAGAATTTTCCACTTCACAGGGACAGAAATGTGTTTGGGTTGGTGCTTAGATACTGCTTAACTTAGGGTTAAATGCACTACTTTGCTTTGCTAACGACTATATCTTTGAAGAAGAGCCGAAAGCCTGATAAAAAGCATGCTTTGCTAAAGAGCATCCTTGAAGAAGAGCTGAAAAACTGATAAAAAGGAAACATCCTGCCCCAGAAGGCACCAAGAGCTGGGTGATTGCCAGAGAGGCCTGAAGTCAACAAGAATCAGCAGTAACCAGGGGAAGGGAAAGGTGGCTGGGGGAGTTCATGTCCACCCACCCAATTAGACTATGCAAATTGCCCCCCCCACCCTCAAGGAGCATGCGTACTAATTTAAATATGCTTGACCAATAATAGATGATGCAGTAATTAATCACCAATTAGTGTAAATGTAGGTGAGTTTTTCTAATCCTGTAACAAGATAAACGGGTGGTAGAGTCTGTGTGTAGTGTGCTAGGTTTGTGGAATTACCACCTAGCACCCATCTCCGCACAGACATGAAATAAATAAAATACCTCTGCTCTGTGTGTATATAGGCATACTGCACACTGGCTAAAAGATCCCACTTTTGGGACAACAGTGCCTCTTCTAAATCTGTGTAGAAAAGGTTTTTCAGGTTACCAAATATATTAATGGCATATCTTGGCTGCTTGAAGTCCTATCATATTTTTTTAATATGCATTCACATAATTATTTTTCTGATTGGATAGCATCCATCTCATTTAACTCTCTGAAAGTGTATTTTGTTGGTTCTGCTAGCTGCTTATTAACTCATATTGAAGTTTTGTGTAACTTTGATAGATGGGAAGCCCTATGGACTCTCTTCTGTCTTAGAAACTTAGCAGAAAATACCAAACTCTAGCTCACCTATGTGCTAGAAGAGTGTTTCTAAAGTCCAAAGATCATGGCTTTACTGACTGGTAGCTGGCAGAACCTGCACATATTAGGTGACTTTTCTTTGGTCAGATGACATCCAAGGCCCTTACCCCTCCCTGGTGCTTCACGTTGCTCCCATACCATGATCCCCCTTCCCAACCCGGCACATCGCTGCGCTCTGTGGCTGGATTACAGAGTGATATTGCTGGGGTGGAAGTGCCTCCATGATACTTCAGCTGTAGCCTTCTCTGATGGCAGCAGCTCAGGGAAACGTCGGCATGATGAGACGGTCCGGTGGCTGACAGCCTGTTACCTGCTGGCAGAAAAGCCAGGATGCTTTGATCAGACTCCCACTGGCTCATGCAGTGTGGGTGTGCAGGAAAAGAGGTGAGCTCAGAGCTTTTTCCCAGGAGATAGCCACTGCAGAAATAGGTGTAGAGGATGTATTGCTTTCTTATTCGATTATTATTCTCTCTGATCAGACAGGATCTGATTAAACAGATTTTATTCTGTCTGATAAAAACAGAAGAGCATTCCTTTTAACTGAATTCCTTTTCAAGCTCTGTGAGCAGTAGTAAAAGAATAATTCCAGAAGAAAACTAACAGAATTGGATATTGTTATACTTAATAATAGAGATATTCTGATTTGGGGTGACTTCAGAGAGAAATTCTAGTTCTGCAAGTGCCATCCATGGTTTTGGTCTAGTAAGACTCTCCTAAAAATGCCTTTCATTTTTCCCTAGCATTTCATCTTCACCATTACTCTGTGTTCCTTCTTATTTCAGCCACCTCTGTTTATCAGCCAGCAATGGTTGTTTTTCTTTGACACATCAAATTTTGTTAGCTTGCTTCAGAGACACCTTTTTGAGCTGCCTCTTTTCTCTGTCTTTTTATCTATTTCTCTCCTACAATGTCTTAACTTCTTTGTCATTTTAAATAATAAATAAGCAAATCATTATGAGTTACACATTTCCTTCTTCTCCCATTCTTCCTTGCATTGTTTTATCTTGATTTATAATGGCCTGAGTTTTGCAATCGAGCTGTTTCTTTTTTATAAAACCTAAGATTGTATTGTTGTCTCAGTTTTGCAGACTTCTCAGAGTTCTTTCATTTCCTCTATGTGGTTCTAATCTTTGCTCTACTGCTTTACAAGCAGATACTTCAGTTGTGAGATTATTTCATAAATGGTTCTTCTATTTATACAGAATGTGCTGTCAGAGGAAGCCACCACCAACATTGCTCAGATATTTCAACAAAAAGCCCCTCCTTTGGCACAAAGATTGTCTCGTGAATCAGAGTGCTGTGTCCATTCCATGTATACAATACGGGTCTTAGAACGAGGCTATCGAGGTGAGGTGGTTGCATGGTCAGAGCCTTCTTAAACTGTAGATGCCCTGTCTGTGGGCAGGCACCAGGTTTTGTAAGAGTTTTTGTTACCTAAATAAGCTTTACAGCTGTTTAAAGCTTCTGGAAATTAATTGTAATAATTGTGGCATAACTTTGGCTTAAATCAGTGGTTTTCAAACCTTATACTCTCTAGCCCCCTCTAGATGGCAACACGTCAAATAAGTCAAGCCTTAGGGTCATCAATAACAGACTAGCTCAAGTCTAGAAACCTAGAAAAATTACACTAAACTTTCTGGTGCTCAGTGAGTTAGTTTTCCCACCCACGCACATAAAAACAGTATTTCACTAAACAGATGAAAAAAACCAGACAATGAGGAGATGAAACATGTGCCATATGATACCAAACTGCTCCTTCCTTAAAGGGGAGCAAGAGCTACCTGCGAAGAGGTCTTCATTCAGCTATTGCTGAGGAGCCACACACTAAATCCATGGTAAGTCATCAGTTGTGACCATCTATTGTCACACAAAAGGTGTGATGTAAATTGTACAGAGATATTTTGATCATCAGTTTATGTGTTGCCTAAAATTTTAGGAAGTTGTAACTAACTCAGTAGTAACTTTTGTGGATGTGAATTTCAAAGAAAGGGGAAAGTTTGAGATAAAAAAGACTGGCAGTTTCAAGAGCCATTTGTCTGAAAATATATTTCTCCTTTGAAGAGTTCTAGGAGTTAGGAGGAAAGATTATTAGGAAAAGTGCTTTTTTACAGATAGAAATGTTTTTAGGGCAACTTTAGAGGGTAGCAGTAGAGCTAAAGCAGGAGAGCGTGTGCTGGTTTTGGTTGGGATAGAGTTAATTTTCTTCATAGTAGCTGGTATGGGGCTGTGTTTTGGATTTGTGCTGAAAACAGTGTTGATAACACAGAGATGTTTTCGTTACTGCTGAGCAGTGCTCACGCAGAGCCAAGGCCTTTTCTGCTCCTCACACCACCCCACCAGCAAGGAGGCTGGGAATGCACAAGGAGTTGGGAGGGGACACAGCCAGGACAGCTGACCCCAACTGACCCAAGGGATATTCCACACCATATGATGTCATGCTCAGCATATAAGGGGCTGGGGAAGAGGAAGGAACGGCAGAACGTTTGGAGTGATGGCATTTGTCTTCCCAAGTGACCGTTACGCATGCTGGAGCCCTGCTTTCCTGGGGATGGCTGAACACCTGCCTGCCCATGGGAAGTGGTGAATGAATTCCTTGTTTTGCTTTGCTTGTGCATGCGGCTTTTGCTTTACCTATTAAACTGTCTTTATCTCAACCCATGAGTTTTCTCACTTCCACTCTTCTGATTCTCTCCCCCATCCCACCGGAGGGGAATGAGTGAGCGGCTGCATGGTGCTCAATTGCCAGCCGGGGCTAAACCACAACAGAGTGTCTGGTGACTTACTTTGCACAGCCTGTTTACGGGACAGGCTCCACCAGCCTGTGCACATCCTGAATTTGTTTCTTCATTTCCTCCATCCATGATACACAGGCAATCACCTGGTTAGGTTAAGCTTTGGGAAAGGAGACTGGTATGACAATGCCAGGGAGAAAATAAAGTGTGGAGCTTGTGAAGGTTCCCCTTTATTTCCAATTGCTTTTGTAATTTGGGGGAGAGGAAATTTTATTTCAGTGGGTAGCCTTTTCAGATGAATCTGCTGGTTTTCACACTGCAAAATTTTAAAAGGGGTTTCCACAGAGAGAGGATATGAAGATGAAAGAGGAAGAATTGCTATAGGAAGAAGTTTTATTAAAAACTATGGCTGAAGGATTGTTTATCACATCTTTGAGTAAACGTTAGTGGTGTACTGACAGAAAATGTGTCACTGGATTTATTTAGCATGCGATACTTCTGCCAAGCAGAGTATGAAATGAAAGCAGCATGTATTTTTATGCTCTTGTTTAATATCATATAAAGACTCTACCTTATCATAGTGTTTTTTTAATTTTCTTGTTCGATAGATTAATACAATTTATTGTCATGGGGTATTAGAACTTACACTATGTTTACGCAATGATAGCATGTCTTGGGTAACACAAATCAGCCTTCCCAAGTATTCAAGAGAAATCGTGAATGAAAGAATCAGCATGCAGGGCAAATGTCTTCTAGTCTGTGTCCTGCAGCCTTCTTTCCTCGGGAACATTCATCATCTCCCTCCTTGTTTGCTAGAACCTAAAAGCAGGCAACTACTTTCTTGTTAGTGCTAAGGCAGAGCACTGAGAACCACCATCACAACCTTCCTTGGCAGAGAGAAAATTACTTCATGTGGAGCCCAACTTTCCCCTCTTCTGCCATGTATAAGTCTGGTGCTTCACAAGCAACATTCACTGGTTTGTATGTTTCTACATGTACCTTAGTGCTCCTGTGTGGTTTTCCATAAATGATTATATACATCTACTTGTTGTGGGAGAGCCTCTGCAGGTGAGGGGGCCATCTCAGTCCCAAGTGGGTCAGAGACTGGGATATGAGGGGTGTGCTTGAGGGTCTAAAGAAGCACAGGGAAGATCAAGGCTACCAAGGAGCTGATTTCACTGAGTGCACAATGAATGTGTTTGCTGAGGATTTCACATCCTTTTGGAGAGAAGTTCCTGAGATTGTTTGGGAGCATATCTGACAGATCAAAACATGAACCCTTTCAAGAGTCCAGGTAGAAGTTGTAGAGTCTAAAGATTCAGAAATGGGGTTGATCAGTGCACCTGATTTTGTGCTGTCAAGACTTTTTCTCTTTCTTCCCTAGAACTCCCAAGAGTTTGTATTCTCTATCTGTTCAACACAAGAAATCTTACAACTGAGGAATAGGTGAAGCAGTTCACTGGCAGGTCCTTGCCTTGCCTGTTGTTCCGTTAAGATAATGATAGGGAGTAGATGACCATGAGCAATTACACTCATCAATGACAGCATTTAGAAATTACATTTTTTGCTATTAACTTGCCATTACATCTATGGTTTCTGTAACGCAGCTCTTTCATGTTGTACAACATCAGCGACTTCCTCCTGAGCTATTGCTCCTGCCCTTTGATTGTCAGTTTGGTCACAAAATTGTCAGCTGATGAACGAAATATCTCTGTACAATTTATGTCAGACCCTTTGTGTGACAGCATATGGTCATGACTTACCATGGGTTTAGTATGTGACTCATCACCAACAGCTGACAACAGTGTGGTAAAGAAGACATGAAGAAATTGTGGGGTTTGCTGGCCATTTGTAGCTTTATTGTTGGGTTTTTTTAATTCTTTTTTTTTCATGTTTCTGTGGGTTTAATTTTGGCTGATATTTATTCTTTGTGTGACAATCATTGCTATAAATGCTGCCCTCCTGTAGCTTTTCTGCAATGTTTTCATCCATGTGCTTACGAATAAAGTAATTTTCAACACAAACCTCCTTTCCTAAGTTTACCCACATGTGGTTCTGCTCTGTATGCCAGAGAGCTGCTCCATGGCTCATGGTGGCTCTCAAAACCCCAAACTGGAGCGTATATGATAAAAGGCAGTGTGGTTTTATGTTTAGGATTGCAGTGGAAAAAATCAAGAGACAGTTGTGAAAATTGCTGTTCAGAACAAGGACACCCTGATGCGCGTGAATCCTAGGCTTAGGGACTGACCCCTTCTTAGCAAAGTGCCACCCTGAAACTCAGGGTATCAGGATAGCCAGGACAAGGCATTCAGGCTCAAACAGTGAAAATACAAGACAGATTACAGCTTTAACCCTGATTTCTGAGCAGAGTACGTGACCTGAACAATTTCATTATTCATGGTGACAAAGTTGGTCTGTCTGTATGCCACACGCACTCTCCAAGTGTGCCATCCCCACACCATTCTCTCTGCGACCTCTCACAGATCACTTTCTTTAGTTCATACTTCTGTAACTGCAAAGGAAATGATCTTCAGCTATTGCAGACAGGAGAATGGGGATTGTAAATTGTAATGAGCTTCCTGCTATGTATGGGTTTGGCAGCTTGAACCATCTGAGGCAAATAGCATTACTTGATCATCCTTTCTTTTTCCCCACCAAAATCTGTTAGTGCTCAGAATGCCAGTGCTTGAGTAGAGAAGAAAAAAAAGGGAGGGGGAGTGTGTCTTTGTGTCCTAGTGATGCATCCGTTCCTTCTGCTTGCTTACAGTGAGGGGCATGCCCATCTGACAGCATCATCAATATGACCTTTCTCTATAAGGAGGCAGAAGGAACAGATGCATCAGAAGGAAATGGAGACCTTTTTTGCCATTTAAGCATTGCTGTTCTTGATACTAGCAGATATGAATTAAAAAAGTTATGCCCCTTGTGCATTTTGCCTCTGCGTGGGCTCACATCACCCTCAGCACTGTTTAAAAGGATATGCCTGAATTAGGTAGAAACAGGCCACCTATAGTAGCACCGTAGTTGTGACAGCACTGAACACACTAGTTTTTCATGGTTAGAATCCTCTTGCTCCACCTATAGCTTTCTATTATCAAACTAGCTTAGGAAGTCAGGTGTGCAAATGGGATTTTGCTTTTGTTTTGTTTGCCTGCTCTTTTTATGCTGGACTTCATGTAGAGAACAACAGCGGAAGACACATTTAGCAGTTTGATATTCTTTTCCTCAGAATGTCTGGGGATTTTCCCAGTGTTCATTTGATGGCATTAAAAATGAATGGGATGACTAAATGGTTTACAACTTTACATATTCAGTTAACGTGAAAGCAATTACTAATGTGTATAATTATCTCCAGAATTACTTGGATCATGCAAATGGCATTCAAACTAACCATTTTTAACTGTTTTTCCAGGGGATGTGTCATTACATAATTCACAGTAAGAATAGTACCCTACAATCTGAGCTCAATATTATTGCCCTTTCAGAATTTACTTCTCAGATTATCCTCCTGGAGAGTTATAACCTTCTATTTTAACCAGCTTTTAGAGTGCTTCCAGACCTCAGCAGGGGTCTGGGTATTGAATACAGCTTATTTCTATCACTTTAATGTGAGTCTTAGATGTAACAACACTGGGATCAATGCTCAATCCATTATCCTCTGAATTAAGAGAACCATACCAAGACCAGTGAGTGGTTTGACCTCACACGACTGAGCCCTACTCAGTGAGAGAAGTTACAGAGAAAATGGTGAAGCATAAAAATTAAAAAAAAAAAAAAAAAAACCAAGGAGCTTAGATTAAAATACAGGAAAGACAGATCAGTGGTGAAGGCCAAGCGGCAGAGAGGAGTGTGGTTCATAGGTAGCGTTAACAAAAGTGACTGCTGGGTGGAAGAAGGAATGGGGATGAGGTACGACCTGGATGGTACAGCAAGCACTAGAATGAAGTTCTACCAGAACCCTTGGTGCAAAAACTGTTGTAGTTTTTAATAACTGTGAGAAGAAGCTGAAGCATAAGATGCACTTCACTTTCCATATTTTCCCTCATTGCAATGATTAATAACAAAGGTTGTTGGCTGTGGCTGCAAGGAAAGTCCACCACTGATGCAAATTTCAGCTACATACAATTTTCTGACAGCAGAGGTGCAGGGGTCTCACCGACAAGGGGTGTGTGGTGGGCTGACCCTGGCCTGCAGCTGAGCACCCACACAACTGCTCTCTCAGTTCCTCCACTCCCAGCAGGACAGGGCAGAGAATAGGAAGAAAAAAAGCAAAATTCATGAGTCGAGACACAAACAGTTTAATAGGTGAAGGAAAGAGAAAAAGGCAAACAACAAGCAGGACATCGCTTATCTCCTATCTTCTTCTACCTTAGTTTGCACTGCTGAGCACACAGTCACATGGTATGGAATATCCCTTTGGCCATTTCAGATGAGTTGTCCTGCCTGTGTCCCCCACCGGTGTTTTTCCCACCCCCAGCCTACTCACTGTGGGGCAGAGTGGGAAAGAGAAAAGCTTTGATGCCATGCAAGCAGTAGTCAAAACACTATGTGTTAGTAGTCAAAACTCTGCATGTTATTAGCACTGTTTTAGCCACAAATCCAGATCACAGCACTGTATGGGCTGCTACGAAGAAAGTTCACTCCACCCCAGCCAGACCCAGTGCAGCGTGCAATCCTGTGGTACCCAAGCAAGGCAAGCAGAGCAGGTCCAGTGACAGCCAACAGTCAGTGGTTACCAGACAACCGTGAAGGGCAACACAGCTTCAGCATCACACCAGAAAGTCAAATCAGTGAGTCAGGGTTATTTCAGCAAGGTACACAGCCAGGCACAGGTGAAAAATGTCAGGCAAAAGCCAAAGGCAAGGCCAAGGCATGATTTGTTACCACAGCTGAGCACATGCATGTAATTTCCCTTTCCCTCTCCCAAACTTGCACACCATGTTGCTGGACTGCCAGATTATCAGCAGACTCATAAGCAACACCAGATGACTATGATGTTTAACAGGGAAGTCATCTTGGAAACACTGGTCAGCGAGAATAGGCAGTGACATAGGACACCTCTTCAATTAACAGATTTTAAGTAGCCACAGGAGTCCGGTAACAAGAAGGAAAAAACAGTGTACTTGTTGCCCCACCTACAGCTTGGCCAGTTTTCCTAAAGACTTTGGTGGATCCAACTTACACCGACTCTTTCTGGTGTCAGAGGTGCAAATGGCTTCTTTGCAGGCCCTGCATCTTCCCTTGTTTTTCTTAAAACTCTCCTGAAGTACCAGAGCTTTATTTAAGCTTTTTCACTTTGAGGGGCCCGGGGCTCTCTTATCAGCTACGTATGCTGCATCCTACCTGGAGAAGGATTTTAAAAGCTGCTGGTTTGGGAGCTATTCACCCATTTTAGAATCTGTCCTTTTGCATTTCATCTCTGCTGTACTGTATTGTATCTCTAGCTGCTGTCTTTGAAAATCATGGGCTGAGCAGACTGTACTGTATGAATAGGAGCAGACCTGGTAACACCAGAGGCAGCCATAAGGGCAGGATTTTCAGAAGACTTTAGGACTTGCTGCTGGTCCCCTGTACACCTCCCACTTTTTAAAAGAGGCAGAAAGAATCCTGGAACCGTAGGGAGTTTTCAGCAACGTTTTTTTACAGAAATGGAAAGGCAAAAACATTTATTCAGGATTGACAAAGTAGGTGTAAGCTCTTTTGTTCAAAGAAATACTGTCAATCTGAGGCATCACTAGCATTAATTTATAGGTATAACTTTTTAACCCTCCCAAAACAACTTTTGACCTGTTTGAATGCAGGGATCACAGCAATTCTGTAGCAAAGATTGCCAGAATAAAAAATATGGCAACTTATGGGGCTATGAAGGAGGAAGCATACCCTTGTGTGCCTCCTGGGAGTCTGGGGTGGGATAAATCTGGCCTCAAGCTGTTGGGATGCAGTAAATGGAAGTGGGGCCTTTGGCAGAAAGGTTAGAGACCTTCTGCACTCAGCAGAACAGGCAGAATGTGATCATTAAAAAAACCTTTTACATAATGAAGATAAAACAGAGATTCCCAGAACGGATGTGGTTCCCAAAGAATATAATCTGTATAATGGAGAAAATACATCCTCCAGCACAAGTTTGTATACACATACATGAGCATATGTTGAACTGTTTAAACACAGTTCAGTTAGTTTATTCTAGTTTTGCTTTGTTACATGTGCAAATGGAAAAAATATGGCATCTGATAATAAATCAACGGGCAACTGAAAGTGACCAGACATCAAAGGGGTTTTGAAGGCTGATAAAATATTTCCCTCTCCCAGAGAGCGGCTGATCCTTCATTAAAGGACCAGACCCCTCAATTTGAATTCCAGATCCAGTTATGGGACCACAGTAACTTGTACTTCTTTGGCTGCAACGAACCTAAGGGATAACAGCCACAGATCCAGTCCTGATGGAAGAGTGACATAAGGCAGAAGTTTTGAAACTTACGGCTTGTTCTGCTCTCACTCACTCTAAATGTGTAATTACCACAATTCAGTGAGCTGCTTGTGGTTTTGGAATGAAGCAAGTAAAGGTGAAGTTGTCAGAATGATAAGTGTTTTCATATCATTTAATTTAATATACACTTTGTGTAAGTGAAGAAAAGAAGGATTCTGCTGAATTATGCTACTACAATATTCATACCCTGTTTCATACCTTGAATACTTTTTATTTGAATAGAGATTATGTCCTTTCTATCTAAAATCACTGGTACAAAAATCCCGTAAAGGAATTTCTTTCTCCCCTCTCTTCCCTCCAGTATCACAATTGCCAGAAGTTGCTAGACCTTCAGAGTGGGCACCTTATTGGCCACAGTGGGTTGTTGTTACTGAGACACTTTGAAGAAAAAATAGAAAGGAATGGATACTCATGCTGTAATTGTTAGAGAGGGACAGCTGAGGAAAATCTTAATGAAGCTGCAGAATATGACTCTTAGGTCAAAGAGGAGAGTAACACTCATGAGTCTGCCTTCAAGAGAGACGATAAAATCCAGTAGCTTCTGAAAGATGGATCTTGCTGGTCTGCAGAAGGCAAACAGCTCTACAGACCTATACAGCCATGCTGAAAACTTAGCAGTCTCCCTAGCTCAGCAAAGTCCCGACACTGTTTCCTGCCAAAAGCCAGTATTGGCACACTGCAGCTGGATTGCCTGGTAGTTCATGGTTCAGTGGGCTATTCCTGCTATGAAGCACAACATATCCAAGCAGCACATTGTTGTTAAAGCTAAAAAAACTTCGTTGTATGGGAGTAGTTTCTGGTCTTTATCCAGGTTGTAGTTTTGGATGTAGTATGCTCTGAATACATGATGAGGCATAAAGCACGCTAATGTTACCAAGATGAAGAAGAAACTCTTTGCCTGAGCCCTGAATTCCACGTGGGAGTTGATGTCAGGCCAGTATTTCACAGCCAGTCTATAGATCACAGACAACTGGATTACTGTGAGAACAGCACAAACTGTCACCAAAATCCCAACCAAGCAGTAGTTTATGATCACCATGGGCGGCTCCTGTATCTCCTTGTGGAACTGAAAGCATTCGGAGGAGTTATATGTCTTAGAGGTGCCATAGTACGAGAGAAAAACAGGTGTGATCACCAGCACTCCCACCAGCCAGACAGCAGCCACCCAGGTTGTAGTGTAGCACTTCCTAAGCTCGAGTTGGAAGAGGCGTATTATGATGATAGCCACGTAAAACGCAAAGGTGGTGTACATGTGGAGGTAGATGATGGCGCTTGCTAACTTGCAGGCGAACCTCCCAAATTTCCACTCCCGTAAAATGTAATAGCTGAGGCGGAAGGGGATGCTGAGTAGCAGAAAGGTGTGCAGCACCAGGAGGTTGATGA